>NC_048267.2:29427784-30052784 GCF_005286985.2 Setaria viridis | reverse complement strand
TTCGTGTATGTATACGGTCTGTATCGTGTGATTCGAAAACCCTGTGTCTCGTGCGAATATATGTCTCGAAGTTTGTTAGCTGCTTTCCGACCATTTATTTATTTATGCGAGCATTTCTAATATTTTTAGGATAAATTGCAAAGGAATAAAAATGGCGGTGGCGCCCCTCAATCAATCACTAATAGTACTCCCTCTATGGGAGATGCAATTAATTAACACCTGCCTAACTAATCAACAAAGATTAAACTAATGATAAGGGAGTACTAGCTGATTATGCAAAAATGCTATTTACAGATAACTTTTAAATGTTCCAAGTACTTATATTCGCGTATGTGTAATCCTATTCCTAGCAAATTCGAAATTATGGAGGTGCCCTGGGTGCGGTAAATTGGCGTCTTGTTCTGTTTGGATCTAGTCTTGTTCGGTTTGGATCCACTCAACTAAAATTTAGCTAGTTTAAATTTAGAAATTTTTTTTAATTAGATAAAGTTTAGCTAACGGTGTTTAGATCCACAAGCTAAATGGTAGTTGAAGAGGTATTTATCTATCCTACCCTCCCTCCCACTTTGCAAACCTTTCCCGAGGAAGGTGATGGAGGGGTAATTTGATCTTTTAACAGTTTAGCTAAGTTTGAAAGGAATTTTTAGCTAGCTAAACTTTAGCGGAGTCTCAACATGGCCTAAGATATTAAAAAATCATCTTAGCAAAAAGAGATATTATTCCCTTACAAAATTTAAAAACAACCCTAATTATTGGTGGCTACTTTTCATGAGACGTTAATGATGCTTATCGGTACTATGCAGTTATTAATTGCTTCAAATCAAGCAGGTCTCCTTGTATGGCAAAGGAAAAAAAACGCTACGTGTAATTGTAAAGCACACACCTTGCAGTAGGGTGCGAAATGATGGTCGACCGGGTTGGGGTTGCTGACGACGCCCACGTCGGCCATTGCACCCTCGGCCCCGAACGCCTCCTTCAGTACGTTCTGCCTCAGCTCCGTCCCCTGCGTGGGCCCGGTCAGCAGCCCCGTGAAGTAGCGGCGGCGGCCGACCGTGACGACCTGCAGCTGGGGGCCGACCACCGCGTCGGCGGCCATGTATTCCCTGAGGAACCACTCGGACATGGCCCTAGGCGCGCTGGTGACCACCACCTTCCTCCTCGAGGGGAGCCACAGGCGCTCGTAGACCAGCGCGTTGAGCTGCTCCATGTAGTGCTTGGGCAGAACGGCGCGGGCGACGAGGTCCATGTCCCTGGGCCTGAGCCCCGCGAAGGTGACGAGCGCCATGACCCGGACGCCGGCGCCGGCGCGGCGCTCCCCGAGGGCCCAGACGAGCGGGAAGGCGCAGAGCAGCAGCATGGCGCGGAGCAGGCTGCCGCCCTCGAAGGCCACGAGCATGAAGTAGGGGAAGAGCGTGGTGGAGCGCAGCAGCGCGCCGTGCATGTCGCACACCACCGTCCCGTCTGCCGCCGCGACAGCGGCGGCGTCATCAAGGATGGCGGCGCCCTTGGCGGTGGCGGCATGGCCCTGCTGCGGCTTGGCGGTGGACGGCGGCGGCTTGGCGGCGGCGTTGCGGTAGTAGAGCTGGAAGGCCTGGCGCCTGAGCTTCCTGGCGGCGCGGTGGAACGTGAAGAGCCATTGCGCGGCCACCTTGGGGAGGACAGCTGGAGGCACCATCTCCGGCCTCTCTCCCTCCGATCCTTTCCTAGGTACAGCACGTAAACACCGCTGCTCCTCTAGACCACTTCAGGCATGCATACAGAGTAGGAAGCTGCGTGCCGGCCTGTATGTGGAGATGGTTTCGTTACTTGTAGCTCGGCAGAGACAGAGCTTGCTTGGCTCGGTTTATATCCTGTTCTGTCGCTGCTGCAAATGGTGAAGAGCGTGGGGAACTCGGAGTGCCAGGGGCGGTGTGGTGTAGTGCAGGGCGTGGAGGGAAGGGGTCTATATATAGAGGCAGGATGCGTATACGGCGGGAGTAGACGAGTAGTGGTGGTCTTGTGGCCGTAGGTAGGGGAATTTAAGGAGGTGGGTGGGAGAAAGTGAAAAGAGTAGCGGCAACAGCAGCAGCAGCGGTGGCAGTGAGTTTGACCATCGCACGCCGTGGCCGGTGGGCGAGGGGCAGCGAGCTCGGTCGATTGGTGCGCGCCTCGCCTCTGCGCCGCATTCATGAGGCCCGGGCGCGCTCTCTGCGTCGTCGTCGTCGTCCTAGCATGGGGGCGCCCGCCGGCGCCGTGCGCACCAGGATACACGGCGGCCACTCGCGCGCCGTTCGCCACCAGCCCACCACACGCATGCAGGCGTGGTGCCAGTACCCAAGGATGGGCGGCGAACGAGGCTCGCTCGCGCCGTGGACCGGGGGAAGGACGACGCCAGCCGCGCGCGGCTCGCGGGGGGCATGGTTGCCGCGTCGCTGGTCATATGCGTGGCTCCGGCTACCGAGACGTAGCGAGGGGGTAGTCCTAGCTCGCTATAGCTCGGGTGAGGGCTGAGAGGCTATGGAGCTTGGTGCCGTGCGCTGCAGCTTCATGGCGTGTGATCGACGTGACCGGCTGACCGCCGATCATTGATGGAGTCGCACGTTCGCGTTCGGGGTTGGTTTGGTGACGGGCGCCACAGGGAGTTGTACGGATGATGTGCTAGGTCCCGCCAGGGCTAGTACACTGGACGTGAGGAGGGTGCAGGATGCCAGATGAGCTATTCAGCTTTGCCGAAAGCCGCAAGCGGCTGCAGTTCCTGCCTCGCGCGCCGTTAATCTCTACGCGACGTACAGCCGAGAAAAGAACCGCAGACAGTAACGGATAACAGGTTCCAGCGTCGATCGAGTACAAGGACGAGGACTGGACTGCTGTAGTCAGGTAGGTCTACCGTCTACGGCATATGCATCATGCATGTGCTCGCTGATGTGCATGTGTATCGGTAAGGATGGGTCTCTGTTCATAGTTCATTTCCCGTGGCACCAAGGTATACATAATAAAATGCGACATGTTGTTTTTTTTTTACAAAATGTGACATGTTGGGTGAGACAGTGCGGAGTTTAAGGGAGATAGTTATTGCGTCTGTTAGCAACAGCATTTCACAAACAAAATTATTTTTCTTTTCATATATTTTTTTAAACCATTTCATTGCCATCTCTTGTCAAATTAAAGGCTGCTGCAGTCAACTGTCAACATCAAGTAAAGCTATATGAATGCTGCCTGAACACTCCCTGAAACATAGGGTATTTTGGCTATGCACCTAAGCATTAGACAAAGTAAACAAAATTTTAGAAGGGAGGTGTTGACGGCAAAAATTGACACTATAGAAGTTTGTTGACTAATCTGGGCAAGCTGGTTTTATAAACATTGTCAAAACTCTAATTGGATTTTACCATTGTGTATATCTTGTTGAGACGATCCAAATGTGAATATAGAACGACGTTTAATTCGGAGTTCGGATGGAGTTATGATTGTGAAAATATTCACACCTGAACGAACAGGTCAGAACAGTTTGGATGGGCGGTCAGACCGATTTGGTCAGCCTAATTCAAGTTAGGAGTATATTTTGACACATGATTTGTATAAGATTCGACTTCTATATTTATGAAGGGTCACGGACGATTGAGGGCAACCTAATCAAATCAAAAAATTATGCATTTACTTTTTATCTCCTAAACCCTAAACTCCTTTTCCAGCCTCCCTCATTGTTCATCTACTAATCTCCACGACCATAGATGGCATCCTAGGCTTGCTGGTCGACCCTAGGACACGCTAGTGACGTCCACGCTTTGACAGGGTCCCTTTCGGGCGATAGCTTCGACGACCTTTGCCTAGTTTGCTCCTAAACTAGTCGTTCATCACCACATAAGTGCGTTAGTTATTCCTTTGCTGGTTTGCTCGTAAACTTTTGTGGTAGTTATCCTCTCAAACGATGGACTTGGGCTAAACTCTAGGAAATCGGTTTGACTGGGTTGTTGAACCGGTCTGACCAATCCGCGCAGCATCACTACCATTCGGTCCATTCACGACCGCATGCTCTAGTGCTTTTGTGTGTTGACCAAAATTTTGCGTCAACATGAGGTAGCAAATTATTAAGTGCATCCGTACAAGTAGTCCACAGTTTATCATATTTACCTGGTGCAATTTTTATCGTGGTAATGTAGCATGTTTTTTTACCATATAAACCATGTTTTCACAAATGTAGTGTTTTATAAATGACCATGAGCGATATTGATGAGCATTGGCCGCTACTTTTTATAAGACGATGATAGTTAAAAAAATTTAATACATTATGAGATGCTCCCTCCATCCTAAATTATAGGCCATTTCAATTTTTCTAGATTTATAGGTTTTGCTATGCATTTAGTAGTGTATATCTAGATGCATAGTAAAAGCTATGAACCTAGAAAAGCTAAAACGACATAGAAAAGCTAAAACGACATATGTCTATATGTATAGGAAAAGCTATGAATTTAGATAAACTAAAACGACTTAAATTAATTTAGGATGGAGAAACTATTATTGTATTGCACCAGGTTTAAAGCACCTATTACACCTTTGCAACATTTTTTTTGGGTTCAAGAATTCTCACTTTGCATCACCTTTTGGCACTGGATCGGATAGCTTGGAGTGGCCTTGAGTCCACATGCCAATCATAGAAGCGGCTTGAATGTGCCATAAGGGTTGCCACAAGTGCAGATGCCATGGGCTCATGGCAAGCGGATGTGAACTATTGGCACGCTAAAAAGGGTAGACATACACATTTTTTTTAAAATCAAATAAAAAGTTGATAAAACCATAGAACATCAAATGATACAATATAGAGAAGTTTAACCGTGCTCTCTCTTCAATGTCACACAATCATGCACAGAAGGAATACATAATCTATATGCCACAGCTTGCATAAAACTATACCTGTTTTACTTGTGATGCAATAACAATATGAATACCATGGTATAAGATTTTTTAAACTTAGTGAAAGGGCCTCTAGGCCGGTGGTTAGAGTACCTGAGTAGCACCTAGCAGGTCCGGGTTCGACTCCCCGTGAGAGCGAATGAAACGGGTCTGGAATAAAAAATTATAAAAAAATAGGTAGGAGCTTCCACTGCTGACTTCAGTCAAAAACAGATTTTTTTACTTACCAAATCTACTGTCTATAAAGTCATGGGTCAAGCTAATACTGAAGTCCAACACAATCCCTCCACGTTGAGGGATAAGGGAGCATAACCATGGGAACCTCGGATTCAGCTCAAGGCTCAAGACTGTTTTCTAGTTCAAAGGACAAGAAAGCATAGGAAGCAGACCTTCTGTCACACCCTGAAATGTTTGGATTTCAGAATGTGATTAGAAAGAATAATTCAACAATGATTTTCTCATAATTTTAAATTTTTTCCCTACATTTATTTTCTTGATAGGAAATTTAGTATAGGAAAAATAATTGGTTCTTTTTCAGAATTAATTAAAGTGGTTCTATGTGTATTGGATTCATGCTGATGTATCTTGATGTTTCATGAGTGCAAAGGTTTTAAAATTCGTTTAGACGATGTTTAGGTGCCCCTGAGATTTTCCAGATTTCTTGGAATTTATTCTCATTTTTCTAGAGCTACTTCTATTTATTAGAAGGCTCTAGAATCTCTTTCATGAGGTCCAAATATTTTATTTGGACTCCTCGTGCCCAAACTATCTCTAGAATTTTTTTTAGAATTTTTGGGATTTTCGGAGTATTTTTCATGATTTAAATAAATTATCTAGATTTTTCTTTACACAGGAAATTATTTCTGAAATTACAGAAACCCATAAATCCCTTTTGGATCGGATCCAACCTAACCTGATCCAGATCCTCTTTCTGTTTGTGGGCCCCTGCACCCTTTTGGGTTGAGCCCGTGAGGCCTGCTAGGGGCCCAGTCCGACCCAGCTACTAAGCAACTCTCCCCGTCTCTTGGCGTTGTACTACGCCGCCACCGGCCATCCTCGGCTTGCGTGCCAAGTGATCCTCGTGCTCTGCGCCCCTGTAAAATGCGAGGACCTGGCCTCGTGCACCCATGTTTCCTCCTGCCGCCTCGCTTCCCTTGCTTGCGCAGCACCGCGTGTCATCGATTGCCAGAGCCGAGCACCATTGCCATCTTTGCCGCTCCGATTTGCCATGCCCGTTGACCGTCGGAGCAAGTTGGAGCTACTAGGAGCTCCGTGACGTCAAAGAGCAGCTCCGCCATTGGTCCTCGTCGCCAATGCCCCACTAGAGCACTTCCCGCACGTGAAGACCTAAGCCGGCCACCATTGTCTGCCGTCCATCGGTCGTCGTCGATTCATCGCGACTAAAGCACCGCCTGCAGAATCCACCACCACCACAGGCTTCCCCTAGTCAAGAGGAAGCTTCGCCACTCGGACTTGAAACCCCACGATGCCGGAGCCCCGCCGGCCATACGAAGGCCGAGCTGCTCACCATCCAACCTTCATCACCAGCCGTTGGCAAATCCCGGCTGATTCTGTGCTCCTCCTCCGCTAGTGAGACCCTCTATGAGTTCCCCTCAACCTCCTCTCTCGATCCCTCATGTTAACCGCAAGCCTAGACTGCCGAACCACCGTCAATTTTGCCGGCCAGAGAGCCATCCACCACGACCAAGCTCCCTAAGATTTTTTTGCATCTAGGCCCCTGGAGAACCCTGTAATGACTAGCTTATCTTTTGTGTCTTGTCAAATCTACATATAACCCTCTGAAAGTACTAGATGCGTTCAACTGAGCCCAAGCCATGCTCTTTTTATGAATCTAACCCTGAACTTGGGCCTTTTGACGAGCACTGTTCAATGCGTCTCGGCAAACTTCTCTGCAAGCCCTTTTGATCTTTAGTTATCACATCTAAGTCCTTGCAGCCTTGTTTAACCCATAGATTCCACGTTTCAGTTCTGTTTTAATCCATTCTTGTTGCGTTAGATTCATCCGACCTTAAACTATGTGTTTAATCATGTTCTCTATTTTGTAATTTGTTCAAAATATTAATATGATTCATCCCAACTTATATAGTTGCTTTTTTAATTAAATTCTAATTAGAGTTCAACCCGTGTTTTCATAACTAATGTAAATTTGGCTAATACTTATTTAAACAACTCTTCCAATTAAAAGCTAACTAGAGATATACCTCGACTTTTCATAAATTAAACTTAATTTAATTAATATTTATTTAATTTGTTTTATAAATAAAAGCTATGTAGGTTATATCTCGGGTTTTCATAATTAAATGTTAATTTGACTAATGTAAATATAAAGATGTTTTAAATTATAATTGGTGAGTTTAACATGAATCATAAAGCTATAAGCTTAGATGCTTTTACATGTTTCTTTTAAAATCAAATGTTTAATTTGCATGAATTGTACTTAAATATTTATAAATAAAATTGGACTAAGTTTTACATCATATTTTCATATATAAATGTTATTTGATTAATTCCATCTAAGGGTATTTCTCTTAAATACCTTTACATTATTTTTCTCAACTAAAATAAATGAAGCATGTAGCTCTTATCTTTTCTTTTATGATTGAAATATCTCGATAGCGTTGCCTTTTCAACCTTAGTTTTGTTTTCAGCGTTTCTTGCGTGACCATAGAACCGAGCCCTATCCTTTAATGCGCTCTTTGAAAGCTTTTCTTTTGACTGATGTACTATTCTTAGTTGTAGTGTTTGTTTGCTTTGTACGCTTGCGCCTCATGATTGCTATGAGTAGAAGGAACACCATTCAAGTGTTTTGAAGAGCAAGAGCTGAAGATAATCTGAGCAGCTATTCTTTCTTCTCTTTGAAGAAAGACAAGTGTGTCCTTGTGCTTTTATCCCAATAACAATATTTAATCACTATTGCATATGCCTGCATTTAATTTGATGGGTCCTATTAAGTTTTGCCTAGTTTTTATGATCATTCCTTATCAACCTGGGTTTATCTTTCTGTTGGGTAGCTATACTTAGCTGCTATACTTGGGTTAGGGTGGTTTTAATGAACTCAATGATTAAACTTTTTTAATTTATGCTATACCTTTCACTAATACAAGATCACGATGCTTAATTGGAACATGGAGAACCACCTAGGAAAATAGTGCAATCACAAGGCTATATGGCTCTAGCTTAGCTAATTAATTAGAAACTCTAGTTTGGGTGGCCTTCCTGAAAGGGCAAGAGGGGTTGCATCGTTGGGGTATAGCCCGATCCTCTTGAGTGGTATTCTTGGCTAAGGAACTGCACTCATTAGGGAGGGTTATGCTCTACTTTGACTTGAAACCTTAGCGGGCTACTTCTTATTAGGGAATCTTTGTAAAGGTCTCTCACCTTGGAAGTGTTTAAGAGGCTAGCTACCTCAGGCGACATGGGAAACATAACTTGTGGGTAAAGATGTACAACCTTTGTAGAGTGTCTTAAACTGATATATCAGCTGTGCTTACGGTCAAGAGCGGCCTGAACTCTCACATAATTAATCTATCAAAATTTGAATTAAAATGCTATTATTTATTGCTGTTATCTTTATTTATGTTCATGCTTAATGTGGTTTGGTATATACTTATACCTTAGTATTCAAGTGCTAATAAAATTTGACCAACTAAAAATGCTTAATGCAATCAACCAGTCAACCTTTCTTTGTTTAAACCTTGCATTCATACTTTCTCCATACTTGCTGAGTACGACATGTGCTTACACTTGCTATAAACAATGTTGCCCAGAAGAAGAAGTTACTTAAAGTTTGTTGAAAATGGTGTTGAGTTCTAGGCGTATGCAACCCCCGGTCGATTGCATGCGAAGTTGGACCCTCCGTTTCCAGGATCAAGCGTATATCTCTGATAGACTCTTTTTCTTTACGTGATACTGTTACTGTTATTAACTTGTAATACCACTATATGTATGAAACTAGATGTTGGCATACATATAGGTAGCACTTGCTTTTGTTTTAAAACCGGATGTGACAGAAGTCATGGGTCACGCTAATACTGAAGTCCAACACAATTACTCCCACCACGTTGAAATATAAGGGAGCAGAACCATGGGAACCTTGGATTCAGCTCAAGGCTCAAGACTGTTTTCTAATTCAAAGGACAAGAAAGCATAGGAAGCAGACCTTCCCTCATAGTTCATGTAATTGTAGTAATGTGTTGAGTTTATGTGGAAATACATATAAGAAATTGATTACTAAAATTAGGACTTGAGTTGCACTAAAGCTTATGATGGTGTTTGACTTGACTTGGTTTTTGCGAGTTCAAAGTTTCATGATTTGTAAATTAAAATTTTGATTTTTTAAATTAAGCAAATTCTTTTCTGTTTGAATTCTAGGCATCTATGGCTTCTCGGAGAGTGGGGGAGTGGATCGTCTTCCTGGTGTCTGTAGCATATTTTCGATCACGACAACCATACAGGGGATTCGTTTGTTTCTTACACTTAACTTCGTCATTTAATTGCACACCTAAGAATGTCTACCTTTATCACTGTTGAGGGCTATGTGAGCAAGTTCAGGAATAGTACAGGGGTGCCCGGTTTCGTTGGGTTATTTATGATACGCACTTGCATTGTCTCCATTTTGTCGTGAGTAGAAATTGTGCCATTGTACCTTTCTTTTTTTCCTTAAAAGATGTTGTGCATGGTATATAAAATACTCCCTCCGTCCCAAATTATATACGTTTGTTTTGACTTTTTAAGGTTTATATCTTTTGCTATGTCTCTAGACATAGCGTATATCTATGTACATAGTTAAATTTATGAATATAGAAAAGCTAAAATAGCCTATAATTTGGAACCGAGGTAGCACTAATTAAGCAAATGCATCACATGGTTTCTGTAACACACCCATCCTCTTTATCCATTTTAGTGCAAAAGAGATATGAGAGTACACTAGAGTATGGTCCATTTCTAATAACAATTTACCGGATTAATGTCTTCTTCCTTGGATATGATTAGGAATATAACATTAGTAAGTAAATTTACTTTTTCATCAATCAAAATTTTTATTTAGGAAAAGTTACATTTTTGCCACAATTAAATGATAACATATGATCATTTGCCATGTTGTAATTTGTTTTTGCAATTTACCGGTGCCCTTAAAAATGACTAGCGAAATAAATTGATCTGTTTGTATCTTTGTTATATTAACCCCATTTTTTATATGTCTTTGCATGTTAAAATGTATTGCATAATAACAAGACATACGGCATACACGCGAGATGTTCTTTAATGTCGTATTCAGGTAAAAGACTCTGATCAACCAAGCGCCGCCTCCACGAGCACGGGTGTCGCCGCATCCCTGCTACGTTGGCGGCAGGCGCTGCCTCTCCTACCCGATGAGTCCCAACGTCCCCGGCCGCCTTCCCCTTGTGCAGGTTCCCCACCGTCGCCCCCGAGCTCTAGCTACCCCACATGGGCCCTGAGCTTGAGCGTACTCATCGTCCTTGTGCGAAGGAGGTGTGTGGTGGAGCATGAGCTTGATGCTGGTGTGCTCTCCTTCCCACCTTCTTCACGCTCGATTCACCTTCGGCGCCGGTGGATCTGTCATTGCTGCCGCTTTTCCCTCCCCCTGTGCATGTGCACCCTTGCCATTGCCTGACCTCGGGATGTCCAGTCCCCGTCCTGAGCTCGGCACCCCCTAACGTCACCCTTAGCCCAATGGCACCGCCCTGGGCGACCTTCCTAACACAGGTGGGAAGCCGAGGATGACAAATTGACGATGTTCCTATGCATCTCGTGCGAGAAGGGGGCACGGGGACAACGGGGATGACAATGGTAGTTCCAATGCCCTCAGGAGAACGGTGTTGCTTGGATCTACCTCAGGAGCATGAGCACTGCCGGGATCCACAGTGCTGGGGTGGTCCTTGGTGCCATCATCCTCTTGTGCTTGAGAGAAATATAACATGGTGTCACACCCGGTTTTAAAGGCAAAACCAGGTGACTATCATATGTGTGTCAGGATCAAGTTTCACACATACGATGACTTCATTAAATATCAAATACAGTGTTATAACATAAAGAGAGAGTTACATAGATTATATAACCAGAAAATGAGATAAAAATCTCTAGTATAAGCAGCGGATCTCAAACAACTCCACAAGCAGTTGACTGGGGGAAATGTACGCCTAGCAACTATTCAAAGTCTTCAACAGATTTGCCTTGTACTGAACAACAAATATAGCAAGTGTGAGTACACTTATGGTTGATACTTAGAAAGTGCGGGGAAATGTGTAGTGTAAGGCCAAGTCAAGGAATAGCTGACTGGTTTACTGCATTCAAGCACTTTTAAAGTTGGTCAAGTTGCAAGCTATTTACTAGAATGTAAGTTTATACCACCCAATTATGCATAAGAGCAAGAATATATCACGAGCATAAATGAAACATAAACACATGTTAATTATTCTTCAAGTTCAATTATTATGCAGGGTTCAGGCCGCTCTTGACCGTGAGCACGGCTGATATACAAGTTTCACACTCTGCAGAGGTTGTAAACTTTCACCATAAGTCGTGTAAAATTTCAAGAGAACTTTAGACCAACCATGCTATGCAAAAGTAGGCACTTATCACACTACTGAGGTGTTACTGCATAGGGATGCTACGAGATCTTTACAAAGATTCTCTAATAAGTGATAACCCGCTAAGGTTTCCTCATAAGGGGATGAACCCTCACCCAAGTGGTGCGTACACCCCTTGGCTATACAACCCATCGCACAACCTATGAGCTCCTCTTACCCTTTCGATAAGAGTATCACAAACTAGAGTTTCTAATTAATTAGCGTAGATCAGAGCCTGTTGGTCTTATGGTTGTGCTGTTTTCCTGGGTGGTCACTCCATGTTCCAATTAAGGCATGTGAGTGGTTGAAATTAACAAAGGTGCATAACATAAAATAAATCAGGTCCATCATTGTTCATTACTTCCCACCATAAACCAAGTATAGCGATTAGCATAGCTACCCAACAATAAAGTAAAACCCAGGTTGACAAGGGATAATACGGAAACTAGGTAAATTCTTAATTAGGACCCATCAAATTAAGACTCTAGCGTGCATAGCATATGTTTCATATATAGATGTTGTATAGGATATAATGTGATCAAGGACACAACTTGCCTTCCTTAAAGTCCTGTTGCTGTTCAGAGTCTTTGTAGTCTTTTTCTTGAGATTCCTCGAACTGCGCTCCTTCTAGCATCACACAATCACCCAAAGCAACTAAACAAGCAAATAAATACATCTAATAAGAAATAGTATGCCAAACTATAAAAATGTACTAAAACAACATTTTAAAACTACCGTACATAAAAAATGTACTAAAACAACATTTTAAAACTATTGTACACCTTGCAAGGATTGCGAGAGCGCAAGATTCACTGGAATCGAAGCTAAAACGAAGAAGTTACGAGGTAAACATGGTTTCAGGGACTTAGATGCAATTAACAATAGATTTGAAGGGCTAGCAAGAAAGATCTACAAGACACGTAAAACAGTGCTCGCAAAAAGGATAAGGGTAAGGGCTAGATCTGCAAAATTGACGGGTTCGGGTTAGATTGAAAGGAACTGGAAATTTGTAGGGGGTTTTCGGTAAGGTTGCCAAGACACAAGAAAAGGATAAATAATTGCAGGGTTTTACGGGGATCTTTTTGCAAAACCGGGGGTCTTGTTCTTCCCCAGGTCTGCGGCGGCTCTGGCTGGTCGGCTTGCCGGCGCTCCGGCGAGCTGGGGACCAAGGCGAGGAGGGGAAATGAGAGAGGATGTTGAGGGGATCTCCACGGTGCTCACCGGCGGCGGGGATGGATAGAATCCGGCCGGATTTTTGACGGCGGCAGATGGGGAAGACGGCGGCGCACGGGTGTTCATAGGCGGTGGTCCTCTGGCGACCAAATGAAGGTGGTGGCAAGTGGCGCGCGCTCGGCTCGACTTCGTGGACCTCGTGGTGGCGTCGGCTTGCTCCGGCTGCACCTGTAATCGGCAAATCGGGGCGGCGGTGCACAGCTTAGGTGGCGGTGGTCTCTGGTCAGCGGTGGCACTACGCAAGATGAGGGCGCTGCGAGGCATTGGCGGGTGGTGCAACAGGGGCGCAGGGTCATGCGCTCAGCCTCGCCTTAAATAGGCGCAGGGAGCGAGGCCTGCCGTGGCACGCACGGCAAGAAGGCGGTGGCCGTGCCACATAGTTGCTGCTCTGCAGCTGCTGGGCCTGCTAGGCTGGGTCAGAGCGGGTTAGGTGCAAGGCTCGGCCTAGATGAAAAGGATTAGATTTTTTATTATTTTCGAAAAATAATTTCCCGTGGAAAAAAAATCCAGACAATTCAATAAAAGCCACGAAAAATACTCTGAAAATCCCAAAAATTCTAGAAAAATTACTAGAGATAAATTGGGACACGGGGAATCCAAATAAAATAATTAGAACCCGTGAAAAATAATCTAGGGCCTTCTAATAAATAGATTTAGCTCTAGGAAAAGGAGAATTAGTGTGTTACAAACCTACCCCCTTAAAATGAATCTCGTCCTCGAGATTCGGATGGGCTAGCAAAGAGTTGAGGAAATTCTGCCTTCAGCTCATGTTCTCATTCCCATGTAGCTTCATCTTTTGAATGATAACTCCATTGTACCTTGCACATCCTGATTCCCTTGTTCCTTGTAATCCTTTCCAACGTCTCTAATAGTTTAACTGGATACTCAGTATAGGTTAAGTCATCCTGCACATTTAGCTCTCCCATAGGCAGTTGCTCCTTTGATACTCTTAAGTACTTCTTCAGCTGAGATATGTGAAGACATTATGAACATCTAAAAGTTAAGTTGGTAACTCTAACTGATATGCTACTTCTCCTCTTCTTTCCAATACCTTGAATGGGCCAATGTAGCGAGGTGCTAACTTGCCTTTGACCTTGAATCTCCGTAATCCTCTTATAGGTGGCACCTTCAAATAAACGTAATCACCTACTTCAAAGGTCAATTCCCTACGACGGGTATCATCATAGCTCTTTTTCCTTGATTGTGCAGTTCTCAAATTCTCCCTAATGACCTGCACTTTCTTTTCTGCATCACGTATGATCTGTGGCCCAAACAATTGTCTCTCTCCAGTTTCATTCCAGAATAATGGAGTTCTGCACCTCCTTTCATACAGAGCTTCAAACGGAGCCATCTTGAGACTATCCTGATAACTGTTGTTATAAGAGAACTTTATATAAGGCAAACTCTAATCCCAACTTTTACCATACTGGAGAGCATAGGCTCGCAACATATCTTCCAATATCTGATTGGTCGTCTCTGTCTGACGATCCGTCTGAGGATGATAAGCAGAACTAAAAGTTCAACCTTGTGTCCATAGACTCATGGAACTGCTACTAAAATCTTGATGTGAACTGCGTACCTCCATTTGACACAATCTTTTTAGGCACTCCATGTAGGCAGACAATTCTAGACATATACAACTCTGCTAATCTAGCTCCTGTGTACCTCCATTTGACACAATCTTTTTAGGCACTCCATGTAGGCAGACAATTCTAGACATATACAACTCTGCTAATCTAGCTCCTGTGTAAGTGGTCTTGATTGGTATAAAGTGAGCAACTTGGGTCAATCTATCCACTATGACCCATATAGAATCATATCCAGCTTGTGTGCGAGGCAATCCCACAACGAAGTCCATACTAATCTCCTCCCACTTCCACTCTGGTATTTTCAATGGTTGAAGCAATCCTGCTGGCCTCTAGTGTTCATCTTTAACTCTTTGAAATGTATCACATAGAGCAACATACTGAGCAACATCTTGCTTCATACCATACCACCAATATCTTTCCTTGAGATCTTGATACATCTTAGTACTGTCGGGATGAATGGAGTAGGCGAAATCATGGGCTTCTCTCAATATCAGCACCTTGAGAGGTTCCAAATATAGCACACAGATTCAATTTCCAAGCCAAAGCATTCCTTGATCATCTATCCTGTAGTCAGGTGCTTTCCCTTCCTTCATTAGTTGTTTAATTTCTTTAACCTTGGTATCCTCAAGCTAGCCTTTCTATATCTCTGATTCCAAGGTAGGTTCCACTTCCATAGTTACTCCTTCTGTATGGACAATTAAGGTTGAGTCTCTCAAACTCCTTAAACAACTCCTCGAGTAACTGGTGTACTAGGACCATGTTAACATGTCCCTTTCGACTCAAAGCATCTGCAACAACATTAGCTTTGCCAGGATAATAATGTATCTCCAAGTCATAGTCCTTGATCAACTCCAACCAATGGCGCTGTCTCAGATTGAGGTCCTTTTGAGTAAAGATATACTTCAAGCTCTTGTGGTCAGTATAGATCTAGCATCTAGTTCCAAGGATGTAGTGCCCCCAAATCTTTAAAGCATGAACTACTACTGCTAACTCCAAATCATGAGTAGGGTAATTCTGCTCATGCTTCCTCAATTGCCTAGAGGCATAGGCTATAACATGTCCTTCTTGCATAAGCACACAACCTAGGCCTTGTTGAGATGCATCACAATAAATATCAAAACTCTTGTGAATATCAGGAACCACTAGCACTGGGGCTGTAGTCAATCTTTTCTTCAACTCTTCAAGGCTGGCTTGATAAGATTCAATCCATCTGAACTCTCTCCCTTTCTCAAGTAGCGAGGTGACTGGTTTCACTATCTTGGAGAATCCTTCTATGAATCTGCGGTAATGTCCAGCAAGTCCAAGGAAACTCCTAATCTCTGTCACTGTTTGAGGCGGTTCCCACTTTAACACATCTCTGACTTTCCCTGGGTCAATTGCAATACCTCCATTTGTGATGATATGTCCAAAAAATGAAACTTCACTCAACGAAAACTTGCACTTGCTAAACTTAGCAGACAACTGATGTTCTCTAAGCTTCTGTAGCATAAGTCACAGGTGTTCCTCATGCCCCTCTTCATTCTTGGAGTATATTGGAATATCATCAATAAAGACAACCACAAACTTATCCAAATACTCCATAAACACCTTATTCATGAGATACATGAAGTAGGCGGGGGCATTAGTCAAGCTAAAATACATCACTATATACTCATATAGTCCATATCTGGTAGTAAATGCGGTCTTGGAAATATCTGATGGCCTGATCTTCATCTGATGGTAACCTAATCGTAGATCAATCTTGAAAAAACCTTGACTCCTCTCATCTAATCAAATAGATCTTTAATCTGAGGTAGTGGATACTTATTTTTGATGGTCACCTCATTAAGTGATCTGTAGTCCACACACATCCTTTGAGTACCATCTTTTCTTCTCTACAAATATAACTAGTGCTCCCCAAGGTAACGAACTAGGATGGATGAAGCGCTTATCTAATAGTTCCTTCAGTTGTTTCTTAAGCTCTTGTAACTCATCACTCGATATTCTATATGGTCTCTTGGAAATAGGTGCAGTACCAGGTATAAGATCAATAACAAACTCCACTTCTCGGTCTGGTGGCATGCCTGGTAGATCATCGGGGAAGACGCCTGGGAACTCACACATCACTCTGATGTCTTCTATGGCAATATCCTTCAGCTGATTGATTACACATGCCATTTCTGATGGTAACCTAGCCATAAATTCAATCCTTTGTCCTTGAGAACTTGTAAGAAGCACTGATGTCTTGGCACACTGAATTATCCATCAAATGTGCTCAACCATCCCATTCCAAGGAAAGTCTACCTCTTTTATATTTATGTTGACCTTTGGACAAATGTAGCTTGCTCTTATCTCACCACTAGGAGAATCTACTAACATGGTCTTCTTCATGGTGTACTTGGGTAAGCTCTGTCTTGATGTATACGGAGAAGTAATAGATGAATGTGTGGGACCAGAGTCAAATAGAATCGTGGCAGGCACTGAGTTGATAAAGAACATGCCAAGCACGACCTCTTGAGCCTTCTGAGCACTCTTTGAAGTCACATGGTTCACCTTACCACGTATGTAGTTCTGTTGTCCCATATTTTGTTGAGGTTGGTTTCCATTTCACACTTTCCATCTTTTCCAGTTTTGACTCCTAGAACCATTGCTGAATTGTCTTTGGAGATTCTGAGTATCCTTTCTTGGACAGTTGTTGGTAAAGTGACCAACTTCTCCATAGCTAAAGCATCCCTTTCCCTTGAAAGTGCAAGGGGTACTGGTCTCCATCAGGATGTTACTAGGCGAGATCTGACAATTATCTTGAACCTTTGGATCGGGGTGCTGGAACACATCCTGCTCCCTAGAGTAAAATGAGTGGTCACACGGTTGAGTGCCATGGGGGTGAGTGTTACTGGTAATTTTCTTCTGGGATTCAAACTTCCTCTTCTTCTCCACCAACTCAAGGTGCTTGTCCTCCACTAGTATCGCCTTATCCACAAGTTGCTGAAAGTTAGGGAAATTGTGGGCCACTAATTGATACTGAATAGGTCCATTCAAACCTTCTAGAAAGTGGTCTTGCTTCTTCTCATCATTATCCACCTTTTCTGGCACCTAGCGAGATAGTTGGATGAACTTATCTTTGTACTCACACACAAACATCCCTTCTTGCTTAAGACTGAGAAACTCCTTCTTCTTAAGCTTAATCACACTAGCTGGAATGTGGTGTGCTCTGAAGTTATTGTTGAACTCCGAACAGGTGATGGTAGATGTGTCTACATGGGCACCTGTGTATGAATCCCACCAATCTGCAGCAGGTCCTTCTAATCTTTCTGAAGCATATAGGACCTTCTCCCTATCATTACATTGGGTGATCTCAAGCTTCTTCTCTACACTCTTGAGAGAATCATCAGCTTACAGTGGATCTGTTGAATGAGAGTAGGTAGGAGGTTGATGGCTCATAAACTCCCTATGCTTGTCCCTAGGCTGCACAGGTGGTGCTGTTGGCGTCTGGTTCACTTGAGCTTGCAAACTGGCCATAATATTGGCTAGGTTCTACAACAGCAAGGTCTGGGTGGCTAAGAACTGCTCCATCCCTTCTAGTGGCACCTGGTTCTGTTGAGGATCGAGGTTGGAGTTGCGGCTCTTCTGACAAGGCTCAACTCTGGATCCGGACCTTGTGTTCACCAAATGATCAGTAAAAATATGAGACTCAGATAGTTGTAGATAGAGATAAATCTAGAAGATAGAGAGGTATGAGATCCAGTTACAACATATTTTGTTCATCCCACTCAATCAGGTGTAACTATCATAGAGAAATGATAGATTCTACATATTCCACTAACATGTAGATTTCTCTCTGTCAGAAAATCCAAAAATCATAAAACTTTGAAAGAAAATAACCCATTAAATTCTTGAACTAACTCAATTGGATTCATGTCAATCGTAGTTCTATAGCTCCAGATATATTTCAAACAGCACAGCTGTGTCAGACGGTGATGATAACAAATTTTTAAGCAGCCCAAGGCTTGTATGATAGATAGATGGATAGATAAATAAAATATTGTGCAAGATTAAGGGTGCCTTTGGTTGGGCTTTCCAACCTGCTTTTGCTTTTGCAAAAGCCAAAAGTCAACCAAAGGGCCTAAAAGCTCTACGTGCTTTTGCCCAAAAGCTACTTTTGCTCTAGTACAAAATCAAAAGCACCTTCCCCCTGCTTTCAAGTGCTTTTGGGGTAAAAAATTACCCACCTGCCACTGATTATGAAGGTAACGATTCGTTTTTTGCCCCGATCTATTTCTCCCGACGCGTCCATCCGCTCCTCCCCGCATACCCTTCCGTCTCTTTGCGCGCCGCCATCGGCGGCCCGTCGCCGCACCCCGCCGCCAGACGCCATCTGCCAACTCGCCATCCGCCGCCCGGCGCCCCCGCCCGCCCGCCACACCCCCGCCCCCGGACGGCCGCCACCCGACGACCCTGACCGCCGCCGCCCAACGCCCGTCGCCCCAGGTCGCCGACTGCTGGCCAGCCGTCCGCCATCCGCCGGCCCACGTCAGCCGTCCTCGGTCGCTAGCCCGGCGCTCCCGGCCGCTCGCCACACCCCGCCCCCTGGACGGCTGCCGCCCGACGACCCTGGCCGCCGCACCCCGCCGCCTGTCGCCCCCGGTTGCCGGCTGCCGGCCAGCCGTCCGCCGCTCCCTGCTCATCCATGTTGAAGGATGGCATCCTTGTATAGAACTTTTGATGGATATAGTTCTATTTATGTGGACCAATCACTTTAATGGATGAAAAATATATAAAATTTATTTTGTTACGAGCAATTTGCATATAAACACACTCACAGACCTTTATGGGCATTACAGGTATTTCTTACACAGCCTACAGTTTCACAGCTCCTCTAACCAAACGGTCTTCTGCTTTTCCCACAGTTACTTTCTCACAGCTGCTTTTCCACAGCCCACAGCTCACAACAGTTTTTCCAAAAGCTACAGCCCAACCAAACACACCCTAATGTGGGTTGAGACAAGATAAAACCCAACTAAACAACTTTGATACTAAAACTGATGTCATTTTGGTCATCACTCCACAACGCATCACAGTCATTAAAAAAAAACAACATAAGCAACTTAACACAATGACAAGCATATCGAGCACACTAAACGAGACTTCTCAAATGATTAGATTCTAACATTTTACAACTGATAAGAAAACCTCCTAAGTTTACTTAAGGATCAAAGGGCACACTGGTGCTAGAGCTAGGAGAGCCATAGCAGGCAATCTTGCGAGGCAGAGAGTTGGCTAGACACTCTTCTTCGTCCAAGTCTTCTCCCAACTCCTTTGGTAGGTTATTATCTCCTCTTAGCTTTGCTTCTAGGATCTCATTCATCCTCCTATTTTCTTCTAGCAACATGTTTGAGGTGAAAAGCTCATACACGGCAGCATCCAAAACAGTGTTGAGGGCAGCTGTGAGGGCAATTTGAGTGGTTAGTGAAGGGTTCAAGATATCTGCGGTGCTTCACTACTTCCACTGGCTTGGCGAGGAATATGGCAGTATGGGGTGGCTTGAAGCATCTGGTGTTTCCCCTGACTGCACATGCTGGGAAGGTCCAAAAGCACTCTTGCGAGCAGTCTGCCTTTCTCTAGTCATCTAAGGATAGCATGAAGGGCTTCAGAATAAATCTTAAGAAAATAGAGCAAGGTAGGATAGAATAAGCAGGGCTTTAAGCAGCAAGGGTGAGATAAATCATTAATGGGTGAGGAGGAGCAATAAAATAAAAAGAATAGTGAAAGCAAGATGACTAAAGCATTATAATTCTTAAATTCAACCATTTTCTAACTAGACTAACATCCAACAGTCAACAAAGCTCTGATACCACTTCTGTCAAACTCGATTCTAAAGGCAAAACCAGGTGACTATCATATGTGTGCCAGGATCAAGATTCACACACATGATGACTTTAGCAAATATCAAATATAGTGTTATAACGTAAAAGAGAGTTACATAGATTACATAATCAGAAATAAGATAAAAATCTCTAGTATAAGTAGCGGATCTCCAACAACACCAGAGGCAGTTGACTGGAGGAAACGTACGCCTAGCAACTCTTCAAAGTCTTCAACAGATTTGTCTTGTACTGAACAACAGATATAGCAAGTGTGAGTACACTTATGGTGGATACTCAGTAAGTGGGGGGGAAATATGTAGTGTAAGGCCAAATCAAGGAATAGCTGACTGGTTTACTGCATTCAAGCACTTTTAAAGTTGGTCAAGTTTTATTAGCAAGCTATTTACTAGAATGTAAGTTTATACCACCCAATTATGCATAAGAGCAAGAATATATCACGAGCATAAATGAAACATAAATAAAACACATGTTTATTATTCTTTAAGTTCAATTATTATGCGAGGGTCCAGGCCGCTTTTGACCGTGAGCACGGCTGATATACCAGTTTTACACTCTGCAAAGGTTGTACACTTTCACCATAAGTTGTGTAAAAGTTCTAGAGAACTTTAGACCCAACCATGCTGTGCAAAAGAAGACAGTTATCACAGTACCGAGGTGTGACTGTATAGGGATGCTACAAGGCATTTACAAAGATTTCCTAATAAGTGATAACCCGCTAATGTTTCCTCATAAGGGGATGAACCCTCCCCCAAGTGGTATGTACACCCCTTGGCTCGAAAAGCCATTGCACAACCTATTAGCTCCTCTGGCCCTTTCGGTAAGACTATCACAAACTAGAGTCTCTAATTAATTAGCCAAGACTAGAGCCTGTTTGTCTTATAGTTGTACTGTTTTCTTGGGTGGTCACTCCATGTTCTAATTAAGGCATGTGAGTGGTTGCAATTAACAAAGGTGCATAACATAAAATAAATCAGGTTCATCATTGTTCATTACTTTCCGCATAAACTAGGTATAGCAGCAAGCATAGCTACCCAACAATAAAGTAAAACCTAGGTTGACAAGGGATAATATGGAAACTAGGTAAATTCTTAATTAGGACCCATCAAATTAAGACTCAAGTGTTCCTAGCATATGTTTCATATATAGATGTTGTATAGGATAGAATGTGATCAAGGACACAACTTGCCTTCCTTAAAGTCTTGTTGCTGTTCAGAGTCTTTGTAGGC
Source organism: Setaria viridis (assembly GCF_005286985.2). Taxonomy (NCBI): domain Eukaryota; kingdom Viridiplantae; phylum Streptophyta; class Magnoliopsida; order Poales; family Poaceae; genus Setaria; species Setaria viridis. Next base: position 30,031,371 of record NC_048267.2, on the reverse strand, counting down.
TTCTACTTGAGATTGCTCGAACTGCGCTCCTTCTAGCGTCACACAATCACCCAAAGCAACTAAACAAGCAAATAAATACATCTAATAAGAAACAGTACACCAAACTATAAAAATGTACTAAAACAACATTTTAAAACTATCGTACACCTTGCAAGGATCGCGGGAGCGGAAGATTCACTGGAACGGAGCTAAAACGAAGAAGTTACGAGGTAAACATGGTTTCAGGGACTTAGATGCAATTAACTATAGATTTGAAGGGCTAGCAATAAAGATCTGCAAGACACGTAAAACAATGCTCGCAAAAAGGATAAGGTTAGGGTTACATCTACAAAATTGAAGGGTTCGGGTTAGATTGAAAGGAACTAGAAATTTCTAGGGGCATTCCTGTAAAGTTGCCAAGACACATGAAAAGGATAAATAACTACAGGTTTTTTTGGGGATCTATTTGGAAAACTGGGGGTCTTTTTCTTCCCCAGGTCTGCGGCAGCTCTGGCTGGTTGGCTTGCCGATGCTCCGGCGAGCTGGGGACCAAGGCAAGGAGGGGAAATGAGAGAGGAGGTCGAGGGAATCTCCCCGGTGCTCACCGGTGGACGGGATGGACGGAGTCCGGCCAGATTTTTGACGGCGGCAATTGGGGAAGACGGCGATGCACGGGTATTCATGGGCGGTGGTCCTCTAGCGACTAAATGAAGGTGGCAGCAAGCGGCGCGCACTTGTCTCGACTTCGTGGACGTCGTGGTGGTGTCGGATTGCTCCGGTTGCGCCTCTAGTCGGCGAATTGGGGCGACAGCGCATAGCTCAGGTGGTGGCGGTCCCTGGTCGGTGACGGTGCTACACAAGACGAGGACGGGGCGAGGTGGAGGCAGACGATGCAACAAGGGCGTAGGGCTCGGGCGCTCAGCCTCGCCTTAAATAGGTGCAGGGTGCGAGGCCGGCCGTGGCATGCACGCCAAGAAGGCGGCGGCGGCCGTGCTGCGCAGCTGATGCTATGTCGCTGCTGGGCCTGGTGGGCCGATCGGAGCGGGTTGGGCCGAACACTCGGCCTAGACGAAAAGGATTAGATTTTTTTGATTATTTCTAGAAAATAATTTGCCGTGGAAAGAAAATCCAGATAATTCAATAAAAGCCACGAAAAATACTCTAAAAATCCCAATTTTTTTTTGGAAAATTCTAAGAGATAGATTGGGACACGGGGAATCCAAATAAAATACTTAGAACTCATGAAAAAAAATCTAGAGACTTCTAATAAATAGATTTTGCTCTAGGAAAAGGAGAATGAATTCCAGAAAAAATTCTCGGAGAGGCTAGCGGTCGTAAGAACGCATTTTCAAACTTTTTCACACTCAAGGAATAAGAAATGCAAACAGTATGAATGCAACACACTTAAACTGATGGTTCATTAAGTTAATTTTAGAAAAAGATTTTTACGCCTAATAAATTCACAAAGAAACCTTAAAGCCTTAAACGAACTCAAACAAATTCTAGAGAAATTCTAATTAATTTTTTATTAACTTGCAAATGATGGAAATTAGGGTGTTACACACAGTGGCCAGGTGGGGGAGGGAGAGAACTGTGTGGGGAGGGAGAAAAGGTAAGGGAGGGGAATTAAAAAGAATTGGCCTAACAATGACCAGGACCCACATGTCAAATGAAAGTAGGGGCTGGAAAGTATGGGCCATTGCTTGAGTTGTGGGTTAAAAGTACAACCCTAGAAAGTTGGGACATCTCCTACTTGGATAAGTTGGGACCTAAAGTAGTGGCCATATTACTGGAGGTTCTCAGCTCCTGATAACCAAAACTTTGATTCCTAGCGAAGGCAATGAAGATATTTGGTCTCTCGCAAGAGATCGAAGGAAATATCCAAACAAGGAAGCAAGGAACACCGAATGATCTTGGTTGGATTTCTCTTAGACACTCCCAAATGGATTTAATGAGAGGCACAATAAGGACGGAAACCTAGAGAAAATTCATGCAAATTTTTAAGAGGCTATTCTTCCACTGATAGGCAAAAGGTCTACTGATATTGATGCATGTAGGGCTGGCAATTGAGCTAGATTAATTTTGTACTACGCACGCTATGACCTTTTGGCATGGTACAATTCACAACACATCATAATACACTTTGAACCATGTCGTCATGGCACAAAAGTGAGGGCCATGCCATGCCTAAGATCTCAGCAAGGAGGGCAACACGACATGTGTTGGAGGTATGCCCTAGAGGCAATCATAGAGATGATGATATTCCATTTGTATCCATGATTTGTATATTGTGTTCATTGAATATCTATTAAAGGCTACTTGAATTGATTTGCAATTATGTGAATTGTATGTGAAACTCTTTACTTGTATGGTTATTCTAAAGTTGTCCCTAGTCGGAGTTCATACGAGGACACACATGAATATTAGACTAGCACATGTATTAGTTGAGGACTATGTTTCACAAGTCATGGACATGGAGATGTTGAACTAATAGTGTGGACACATGTGGAGACATGTGCTAGGACTGACCCAACACGAGAAGTAGTTCTCTCTTTAAACAACATATACGCTTTGTCCTTAGACCTGAGATTGTCGCATGTATTCTAGATGTGGATCGACCTACTTAGGGGCTATCAAACGCTACGCCGTAACAAGGTAGTTATAAAGGTAGCTTTCGGGTTTGTCAAGAAGCATGCTATAAGACATGGTCAATCAAGATGGGATTTTCCCCTCTCTGATTGAGAGAGATATCTCTGGGCCCCTCGAGTGATCGGATCCGAAAATGCATGGCCATGCTACGTACGGTTAAGAGTTAACCTACAAAGGGATTCCGAATCACAGAATCGAGAAAGAGCGGTCGGCTTGAAGCTAGACCAAATATCGTGAGGCAAAGGGAATAGCATGTATATTATGTTGTGATGGTTCGTCTGATATGATCTTCGTGTGCGTATAGGAGTTGGCACGTCTTGCTAGAGGCCGCTACCGACTATTGGGCCGAGTAGGAGTACTCGGGCCATGTCTATACGTATCCGAATCCATAGGGTCACACACTTAAGGGGATGGAAGCCCAATTCGGATCTGATCCGAGTTGGATTAGGTTTAGAAGTACTAATGGGCCTCAGACCCAGAGGCCCGTCAGGAACCTCTATAAATAGAGGGGTGGGGGCGCCCTAGGGTTTACACCTTTTGGCGAAACACATCTGCCGCGCCTCCCACGCCCTCGCCTGTTGCAACTCACGGATCTAGCAGTCCGGCTTACGACGCTTCCTCCCTGCACGTGTGGATACCTTGGAGGTGTTGCGCCTGCAGCACTTGGACGAGCCGCCGACGAGCCACGACGAGCCGGCGACGACGGCACGAGGGCGATCTTGCTGCACGTGGACGAGCTGCTGAGGAGCTCCTGGACGTTGACGTGATCGACTACGTACGACTACGTTGATCGACTATGTACGACTACGTGATCGTCTTCACTGCATCGGCGCATATCTACATCTTCCGCACCAGTAGTGCGTCGAGTGGTAATCCCGTGATCCTTATACGGCAGCTTTTCCTGGTTTTACGCGGTAGAAATTTTGATTTGCGCTAGTGTAACCTACCTCGTATCCCAACAACATGGCCCGCATCTTGAGGAGATATGACCAAGTCATGTGCGTGAGCAGAAAGCCAGGTGATACCACGTAACCGATTTAATGAAGCTTGAGAACAGTACCATAATAGTAACATATCATTGCCATAGTAGTTGTACATTAGATTAGGTTATGATGCCAGTTTACGAGCAAGATCTAAACATCTATCCCCGGGCTCCTACTGAAAGCATTGTTGCCGCCAAACTTTGTTTATCCGTAGCCATAATAAAAACCCGTCGAGCGGTGCACATTGTTCTCGCTGTTGAGCAGAAAACAACAATCCACCTTGGCTGCAGCCCAAGGGAGGGGAATTAAAAAGAATTGGCCTAACAATGACCAGGACCCACATGTCAAATGAAAGTAGGGGCTGGAAAGTATGGGCCATTGCTTGAGTTGTGGGTTAAAAGTACATCCCTAGAAAGTTGGGACATCTCCTACTTGGATAAGTTGGGACCTAAAGTAGTGGCCATATTACTAGAGGTTCTCAGCTCCTGATAACCAAAACTTTGATTCCTAGCGAAGGCAATGAAGATATTTGGTCTCTCGCAAGAGATCGAAGGAAATATCCAAACAAGGAAGCAAGGAACACCGAATGATCTTGGTTGGATTTCTCTTAGACACTCCCAAATGGATTTAATGAGAGGCACATTAAGGACGGAAACCTAGAGAAAATTCATGCAAATTTTTAAGAGGCTATTCTTCCACTGATAGGCAAAAGGTCTACTGATATTGATGCATGTAGGGCTGGCAATTGAGCTAGATTAATTTTGTACTACGCACGCTATGACCTTTTGGCATGGTACAATTCACAACACATCATAATACACTTTGAACCATGTCGTCATGGCACGAAAGTGAGGGCCATGCCATGCCTAAGATCTCAGCAAGGAGGGCAACACGACATGGCCCGCATCTTGAGGAGATATGACCAAGTCATGTGCGTGAGCAGAAAGCCAGGTGATACCACGTAACCGATTTAATGAAGCTTGAGAACAGGACCATAATAGTAACATATCATTGCCATAGTAGTTGTACATTAGATTAGGTTATGATGCCAGTTTACGAGCAAGATCTAAACATCTATCCCCGGGCTCCTACTGAAAGCATTGTTGCCGCCAAACTTTGTTTATCCGTAGCCATAATAAAAACCCGTCGAGCGGTGCACATTGTTCTCGCTGTTGAGCAGAAAATAACAATCCACCTTGGCTGCAGCCCACGTGTGGCCGGTGGCTGGTGCAGACAACACGGTGAAGGAGATAGGCAAAAGCTTAATAAACGATTGGACCTGCATAACCCCTGCAGTCATCCGCAGATGGGTCAGGAATCTGCCGAATTCGTGAGAATCCACCTATTCATTATGACTATGTCTTCTCATCAATCAATTGATATATCCTTTTTACGCGATCATCATTCACTATTATCTGACTAAGATATCCAAGTCTACGCGCTTCTCTCCTTATCTCTTTTCTCTCTCACGTTCTTCATCTTCCACCTGACAGCCTGAGTCCCTAATGTGACACCCTCGCCCGATGCTAATTGTCGGACATCCGCACAACCTCCACTATCCCATCACGGGTCGCCCACCACCCGGCTCCGGTAGCACCCTCACCGCTTCTGCTTCCCCAATATGTCTCCCACCTCCATCAGGCCAGTGAACCGCTTTCTTGGGTAACCTAAACCTCCCAAACCCTAACCTCAAAGCATGCCATATCCCCATTCAATCTCTAGTACAACTTTGGCTAATTGTTATGCACTTGCGCTGTCCATCCAACGATGCACACAGAGTGGGGCTGACCGGTAAGCAAGGTTGTTGAGTTTTTTTTTTTTCGGGGAACGTCGCTCTTTGTCTCAGGCGACGGTTGCGTGTTGATTATAGCCTAAACAAGCCACAAGATTACAAGCGTTGTTCATACAAAGTGAATCCTTGGTAGCTAATTCCACAATCCAATCCGGAATGTCGCTAACCCAGGTACACAAGATTACAAGCAAGGTTGTTGAGTTAGGAAGTTTTCAAGGACGCAAGACGATAAAGTCAATGGGTCATCGATCAGCCGGTGTACCGAACTGAATAGGCACATGTACTCCGTAGAGTAATGAGCAGTAGCAAGTGTAGAGTACACCGTAGGCGCGGCCGGTAATTTTCACGTATAACATTCCCAAGAGCACGGATTCTACATGATTGATCGATGGGCGTGGGTGCCGACCCACACCACTAGTGGAGTCTAGAATCATAGCGCAGTGTCGTAGTATGTTCCTTCTCCTTCCATGCGCAGTCAGTCTGTGAGTGTGGGGGCAAACCTAATTGATAGCCAAATGTGGTACTGGCTACCTCCACGGCCCCGGACACGTGCCCTGTACCTCACGCACGTCGAGTACGTAAAGGCTCTCGTCGTGTGCTCAAAAGTTGAAGCACGCACGTTAATTGAAGGCTGCGCAGTGCAGTCTGCAGTGTTCGGTAGCTAGCTCGGTGAATGCGGACATGCATGCGGTCCCTGCTTCTTGAACCAAATGTAATGTGCTCCATGTGTTGGTTTACCTGATCGCCCGGCCGGATCGTTCACGTACTGTCGCAGGGATCGATCGAGACGCCCTATGAACCGAAATATGAAGACCCAGGTGACACACAGCGACATGACACAACACGGCCTCCGTTCCTTGGCGGTGTCGTCTGGCGTGCCGAGCCGTGGCGGGTCCTGCCGGGTCCGGTGGAAATTAACTGAAAGTTTAGTCGGCAGTTAAGACTCATGGGTGTTTGGTTTGACGTCCCTGTCGTATTAAATGTTTAGATATATATGAGTTAATTATAACATCAATGGCATAGATGCAGATTAATTTGCGAGACGAATCTATTAAGCTTAATTAGTTCATGATTTGACAATGTGATGCTACAGTAAATATGTACTAATCATGAATTAGGCTTAATAAATTCGTCTCATGAATTAACTTCCATATGTGCAATTGGTTTTGTAGTTAGTCTATATTTAATACTGTTAATTAGTAGGCTTAATAAATTCGTCTCGTGAATTAACCTTCATATGTGCAATTGATTTTATAATTAATCTATATTTAATACTGTTAATCAGTATCTAAATATTCGAATCGTCCTGGCACGGGGCACATGCAAAGCGTACGCCTCCTCGCAGTCGCAGGTCACCGGACGCGCGCCGGCCGCGCCGCGCGTGGAGTACACGTACCAGTGCCTGCCAGCTCCGCCGCGTGCCACACAGCTCGAATTTAAGCAACGGCAGCGGCCGCCGTCCTGGTGTCCAGAGCCGGCCGCAACCGCAACGATGAAACGGCGGCGGGCCGATCGATCGCCCGTGGTTTCCGGCTGCAAAACTTGAGTGAGATCGGCGGTTTCCCCGGGCGAGCGCGGCCGCGGCGGGTAGAGTGGAGGCGTGGAGCGGAGCCGCACGGCGAACGCGGACGCAGGTCGGCATGGGCACTGCCACTGCCACCTGCCAGCGCCCAAAGCTTTCTTTCCTTTGCATTGAATTCCGGCAGCGGGTGCACGGTCGTTCTCCGTGGCAAACCGCGGCTCGGCTGCGGCGCGATCGGGGCTGCGGCTGCGGCGCGACGAGCGACGAGCGCAGACGTGGCGAGGCGTCCGGCGGACGGCGGCGCCACGTACGTACTTGACGTGCAGCGATCGCCGCGACTACGTACGCTTCCGGGAATACGAAGGCCGAGCACATGATGCTCGCGGCCGTCGGCATAAATATTTATGAGCGCCGCCGTATCATACATGTCTTGGGTCGACTCGAATAAGGCGCGTGATACTGTGACGACGCTAGGACTGTCCTTCTACAGCCGCCTCAGGCTTACAGTGCAGCGCGTGCGGGCATGTAGCATCCATCGAGTGCCTTCTGGAAATGCATGCGTGACTTAGATTACTCTGACCAATGTGATAAGTGATAACTATATACAGTAGTATAGTACTCCAGTAAATATAGTACAGTACTTACATTACTCTGACCACCATGATTCGCTGACTTAGATTTTGTGTTTGTTCAGTCCAAATGTCCAATGCAAATTACAGATGACAGAGGGACAGAATTAAACTGAGCTCCTCTTGGAATAGTCGAAGAAGAGTAGCTAGAGCTGTCGAAGCGCGTCGCCAAGACGGCGGTGAAAGCACAGGTCGAAGACCACTAGATTGTGGAAACAGTCCACAAAGTACACTGGGTGTCACCGCGCGTTGACATGACGGTCACATCAGGCAGTCCCGTCCCAGCTATCAGGTGGCACAGAGCTAAATTATACCAGGCCACACACGCTCCGATCTGCATTCTTTCACATCGATCGTGCATATTTTTGATCAAATATCATAGCACTTGCCGTGACCACTGTCGGAAGAGGCAGAGGACACTACGGCTGGCTCTACCTACGTGCATGTGGCAGCGGTGCCTGCTTGCCTGCACATCCGGCGGGGTTTCATGTCCTCCGACGGCGCACGTGGCCAAGGCTGTGGGGCTCACAGCACCCAGCCGACTCGGTCGCGTCGTAGCTGTCGCTCGGGCATCCAACGTAGCGTGTGGAGCCTAGCGGTGCTGGGTTTCTCGCGTCTTGAACGGCCGAAAGTGGCCTTGCAAGGCCATGGGGTCCAGCACCCGCAGGGCAGGCCGAAGCTAAGTCAAGCCATGCTGCTTTCAACATTTCAGTCTAACCTTATTTGCCTGCTCAAAATTTGAATAAAGCTTCTAGGTTTCTGTTCATTTACATGTTCAAAATATTCTATTCTACATGTTTTTTTAGTTCTTGGATTGTTCTATAAATATGTGTTGTCATGTACGTTGTAAGATATAAGTATTAGCACCCATGTAATAAGGATGTCAAAATTACCGCAGTAATTGAGCATTATCATAATCCGTTATATGTTTTAGAACAATCTTTACATATGCAATTTATTTTGTTTGCATAATTAATCCTTAATTAATATTCTACGTCATGTAGAAGATGGTGCAAAATTAAAATTAAGGCATATAAATATGTTTTTGGGACAACACAAGGTGATGCGACATAAGCACTGGCTTCAATAAGTTCTTATCTAAGAATTTATTTGCTCTGAGACCGTGCTTTTAGGCAGCAAATTTGCTCATCACTGAAAGGTCTATATCTTATGGTGATTACCTTGAAAGTGTATATCCAAAATTTCATGTAATGGAAAATTTGAATTCAATATGACTATCAAGTCATTCATTCCCACAATAATATAAGTAATACATTTACAGCAGTTGCCCTGCCCATTGACATGTACCTTAATTTTGTTGCAAGAATCATCTTGCCTTCACAAGTTTTGCATAATCATAATGCCAACATAGTGATTACTCCCAAAATGACCTCCTAATATTACTAGTGTAAAATATACACGTGGAGTCTAAGGCATTTATTGCAATCATGCAAACTCTGCCTATAGCAACGAGTTTCTCATCCACCACTTCAAGATCTACACCTTTCTGGTGCCTACATTGTGATATGTTAACCCACTAGTACATGATGATCGAGTCACACTCGATAATAGTAGCGATTTCATCGCCTATCAATGATGAGGTTCACACTACTTGTAATTCAAGTCACATTTTAAATGTACAAGATTTTACATAGAATAATTAATTCAAGACTCATCTTGAATTCAAAATTTAGGCATCAACTTTTGCTTAAATAAATAGCAGAAAAGTGCAACATATTTTGGTGACTATATATATATATATAGACACACACACACACTATATTTTGGCAATGATCATCAGATCATCTATACTCACAAGAGTGGAGTCCAGAACATGTGCAGAGACTTTTGGCACCTGTAAATTATAGAATAGGTTGCTTATAATCAAGTATCAACTTGATTAAATAAATTTTGCACAATGATATATTTCATGCCATATAATTTACTCCTCGAATAAATTCATTACAATACATGATCTACTCACGTAGGACATGACTAATGTTTCCAACATGGAATTTTTCGAATTTGCATTGGATGAGATTTACTCTCCAACATGGGCTCTTGATACCAATGATATCATTGGCAGATTCATGGCATCAATGCCACCATAGTTCTACCCTAATCAAAGTACCCAATCCATTATTGGTATTACCACACATGCACCTTTGCATGTTACTACACTTCATTCAGATTTTACAAGTTTGAGTATCCAAAGGAGCAAGATCCATTTATTCTTTAAACTCTCATTAGAGTTAGCAACAAAGAATAGAACTTTCAGTTCATGAAATTTACAACTCAATGGATCCCATACATAAAATGTTATTTTTTTTTCTTAAAAGTGACCATAATGACAAACCTCGTGTTTGTCTAAAGTGTGGTTGTACATTTCATGTACACCTTATTTCCAAATAAAATATTTGGTTCAACAATACCTCCACTTCTTTGGAGGCAAGCAAATTCATGGGGATAAATTTGAAACTCACTTCAAACATGAGACCTCCAAAAGTCTCCATATTATCCCTAAAATTATCATTAGTTCTATATTATACTACTACGGGTAGTATATTGTCCATCATTAATATCATGTACCTCATACATGGTATTTATTCAGGATCAAACTAGAAAGAAAAAGGAATTTCATTTAGTGGATCATATAACCACTATCACAATTATGGTAGATATATACTCTTCTCACGAATCGTAGATGCACTAATGTATTCTACAAATACCCAACATATGATTTCATGCCATCCATTTGTATGGTTTATATCGAAACCTATTACTAAGAGTAATGATGAAATATCAGCATCAACTTGGGACAATGGATATGGAAATTCAATATTCATAAAATTCCTTTCATATCATCTAGGATATGTTATATGTACATACATTAATCCCGTATGACATGTTGTATATAAAATAATTTTTCAATCTTGAGTATATCAAGAATTGACATGATAGCCCTATCATAACTCATGGATGATAAGAAAATTATTATCAATTCTATTGGCTATAGAATACATTCTCCAAATCCTCAGATTTTGTGCACCACATGTGTCACAAGAGAATTAATTGTAAGGCCCTCTTACCTTAAAATTCCAAATAATGAGCCACTAAATTTTCTGAATGCATTCAAGATAAGTTGGCTATATTCAACCATTTATGGACTATCTAGGCACTCTAAAGTGCTCATGCATGCATTTGCAAATAGTCCCACATGTGTTCCTTACTGATCAAAGGCATCACAATTTTACCAAATTCATTGCTCTAATTTTTCAACTTAGAGCAAATTTTCCTAGATACAGAATTAAATCCATTCATATGGAATTATTTGGTTTTGGGAACTAAATCACTAAGTCCCTATGTTCATACCAATTATGGCTTAATTGAATCTCTTATCGAGATAACTCATTTGTATGACCATCAAGAAAGAGTTCAATTTATCAACATCAAGTTAGCAATATACGAACTTACGCACCGCATAATCTAAATTCATAAAACTGCAATCATGCGGCTCCCTTCATTGCAGTTAGTATGTGGAAACTTGGCCACAACCAAATATTTCACATCTGCATGTCAGTTATGTTTTCCACATACCAATATCACCACCTCATCATACATCATGGGCATTAGGGATCCCACACAAAAGGTATTATTATCCGTCATTCATATAATACCTTAGGTCTCTTATAGAGATTTGTAAACAACCCTATGTTGATCATAGTTTGAGGATACTTCCAGGCATTAGGGGGAGATTAATACCACACATAGAATGCCAGGAATTCAAAATGAATGCTACACACATTCAGTCTTCACATCCACATACATACCAAAGTATATCTGAACCATCAGTTCAGAACATCTTATATTTGTAACACATTACAAATAGCCTGGTAAATGTATTTGCTTATCAAAAGTGTCATCTTATCCAATCCCTACAATTACTGTAACATAAAGAGTGATGATCTAACAAGATCACTCAACTCCCAAATTAAAATAAGAGGGGGAGAAGTATGGTCACTAGGGATATAGCTTATTACAAGCAGCCGTGGAAATAGGGGAGACATCCTCCAAGATAGTAAATGCAAATCAACATTATACATGTTGTTAGACACTTTCTGGATATTGAAAATCCAAAGCCTATGGATTTTCAGCATTCAAAAGTTTAGTACATGTGCACATAAATTCAGGCACTGGGTCATTGGAACACCCTAACTCTATCATCGTGGGAAATGAGATATGAGTTCTAAAGAGTTAATATTTCACATGCTATATTGGTTCCATTGAATCAATTATACAAACACGACAAATTGTCGACATATGCTTCTCAAAAATTGCTATACACCTTAAACTGGATCTAGACCACAAGTCATAAGCAGAGTGTATCAACACTCAAATTGGGTCAAAGCAAAGGTGGTAATTATGGAGAATTTCTCTCGTTCATTGGTGAGAGGTATTTACCACAGTAATATCTTCTCATAAATGCATTCTTTATGAAAGCAAGTGTCGGTGTTTATACCCAGGAACCTACCGAGGGGGTGCCAAAGGTAGGGTTTTATGCATGGGGCTCACTGAGATCTGGAACTCGAAGGTGAAGTTGAACACACGATTTAGACAGGTTCAGGCCACTTGGATCGCGTAATACCCTACGTCCTATGTGTTGGTTGTATTGTATTGATTGAACTTGTTTGGAGGGTGTCCCTTCCTCGCCTTATATTGACGAGGGCAGGGTTATAGGTCGGTTGTTTACAAGAATACTAGTCGGATTTGATTAGTGAGTCCTACTCTAATTGCTACGAGTAGTTTCCGAATCCTCGACTAGTTCTTATCCTCCACGTAGACCACGCCATCCTGCACCGTAGTCTCTATGTCTGTCACGTCTCGGTGTACAACCCCGTATCTAGGACTGTCCAAACCTTGTGGTGGGCCCATAGATGTATGGAAGACAAGCCCTCGAGTACTTTTTAGGCAAATGCAGCAGTCCCGAGTACTTGTGTAGGCGTCTCCGACTTGTTTGTGGTGCTGTTAGAATACTCCATTGGATTGAGTCTTCAAATGTACTCGAGTATTGCCATGTGGCTAGAATGTGCTCAAGCCTCGTTTGACTTGGTCTTGAATCTTCAATCTTGAATTTTATATGGAAGTGCGATGAAAGTCGCACTTGTAGCCCCCCAGCCTTAGGTTGAATCGAAGAATCAGGCTAGGGGTCAGTCTTGTAATTTCACATCTCATTTTCCTTAAAACCCAAAGAAATTTTTTTGCCTATGGGCACGTGGCACACAGCCCTCGAGCCATTACACGACTAGTTTGGGTATAAGGGTCAACCACTGGTTAATGTGACCGTTCGCCAATAGTAACCTTATCTCTTTTTGAAAAAATTGTAAATTGTCAAGCACTAACTTCAGGCATTTAAAAACAGAATATTCCCATTAATCTCACCTCTGTTTTAATTATGCTGCGATTATAAATAACGGAGGAAGTCATCCCTTCCGTTTCACTTGAGCCATTCGCTCTTTCATCTACCACACTATAGCCCTAGCACCGCCGCTGCCCGATCCTTGAGCTCAAGCACCACCGTTGTCACACCCGGTTTTAAAACAAAACCAAGTGTTACCTATATGTATGCCAGGATCTAGTTTTATACATATAGTGACATCATCAGTGAATAATAGTAACAGTATCACGTAAAGAAAAATAAATAAAGACTTACGAGTCTACCAGAGATATACAACTTATCCCTAGAAATGAAGACTCCAAACTTCACAGGCAATCGACTGGGGGCTGCATACGCCTAGAACTCAGCATCATTTTTGGAAAACTTCACACACCTTCTTCTTTTGAGCAGCAGTAAGTATGGGTGAGTACACTTATGGTTGGTACTCAGCAAGGCCACAAGAAATAACCAGAATAAATTATTTAAGTCCATCTTCAAGTTCAATTATCATGTGAGGGTCTAGGCCGCTCTTGATCGTGAGCACGCCTGATATATTAGTTTTACACTGTGCAGAGGCTGTACATCTTTACCCACAGGTCGCGTAAAAGTTTAGAAGAACTTTAGACCCAACCATGCTGTGCTGATCAGGCACTCATCACATTACCGAAGTGTGACTGCATAGGGACGCTACAAGGCCTTTACAATGGTTCCCTAATAAGTGGTAACCTGATAAGGTTTCGGTGTCTAGTGTGCATAAACCTCCCTAGTGGGCATAGTGTCTTAGCAAAGCCCACTTCCAAAGAGGACCGGGCTATACAACGACTCAGTCCCCCCTTTTGCTAAGACCAAGACCAGAGTCTCTAATTAATTAGCTAAGACCAGAGCCAAATAGTTCTTATGGCCGCACTGTTTTCTTGGGTGGTTCTCCATGTTCCAATTAATATTATCATGGTATTATAAATAAGTATAGACAAAACGGTGGTTTGGGACACTTGCCTTTCTCCAAATAAAAGTTACTCTTCAGCTCTTGCTCTCTTGAAACTCTTAATCTTTAAATCTTCTGAACAACGATCCTTCTACTTGAAGCAATCACTGGCACAAACATACAAGCAAACAAACCAGTACAACTAAGAACAATACACCAAAACAAAAGAAAGCTTTAAAAGAACATACTGAAGGATACGGCTCAATTCTGAGAACGCAAGGATGCAAGAAAGACTAGAAATGGTGCTATAGTTGAAAAGATGCACTATTGAGAGATTTCAAACATAAAAGAAAAGATGAGCTACATGCTTCATTTATTTTAGTTGAGAAAAACAATGTAAAGATATTTCAAAGAAATATCCTTAGTTGGAATTAATCAACCAATAGTTAGTAGCAGCCTCTAGTAAGACATACTAACTCCTATACGCACATAAAGATCATATCAGACGAACCATCACAACATCACGTACATGCTATTCCCTTTGCCTCATGATATTCGGTCCAGCTTCAAGCCGACCACTCTTTCTCGATGCTGTGATTCGAAATCCCTTTCTAGGTTAACTCTTAACTTCACGTAGCATGGCCATGCATTTCCGGATCTAATCACTCGAGGGGTCCAAAGATATCTCTCTCAAATAGAGAGGGGCAAATTCCATCTTGACTGACCATACCTCACAGCATGCTTCTTGACAAATCCGAAACCTACCTTTATAACTACCCAGTTACGGTGTAGCGTTTGACAACCCTAAGTAAGTCGATCCACATCTTGAGTACATGCGATAGTATCAGGTCTAAGGACAAAGCATACACATTGTGTAAAGAGAGAACTATGTAACTCGTGTTGGGTCAGTCCTAGCACATGTCTCTACACATGCCCACATTATTAGTTTGACATCTCCATGTCCATGACTTGTGAAACATAGTCATCAACTAATACATGTGCTAGTCTAAGATTCATGTGTGTCCTCACATGAACTCCAACTAGGGACAACTTTTAGAATAACTATACAAGTAAAGAGTTTGACACACAATTCACATAATTGCAAATCAATTCAATTAGCCTTTAATGGATATTCAGGAACACAATATAAAATATGGGTACAATGGAATATCATCATCGCTATAATTGCCTCTAGGACATACCTCCAACAGTCTCCCACTTGCACTAGAGTCAATCTAGAAAATATCTGATACCCATAGCTCTTATGTGCGCATCATGCTTAGACTGCGGGAGAGGCTTTGTCAACGGATCAGAAATATTCAAATCCGTATGTATTTTGCATATCTTGATCTCACCCCAATTAATGAAGTCTCGAATGAAATGAAATCACCGCATAACGTGTTTGTTCTTCTGGTAGTTCCTTGGCTCCTTTGCTTGCGCAATAGCCCCATTGTTGTTACAGTAAAGGTTCAATGGGCTGGATGCATTCGGGAACACACCAAGCTCAATAAGGAAATTCCTTATCCAAACACCCTCCTTCGTAGCTTCTGAAGCCGCGATGTACTTGGCTTCTGTCGTAGAATCGGCCACTGTCTCCTGCTTGGAACTCTTCCAGCTAACAGCACCACCGTTTAGCGTGAACACAAATCCTGATTGTGACTTTGAATCACCTTTGTCAGTTTGGAAACTAGCATCGGTATAACCTGTTACAATGAGCTCCTCTTCACCTCCATAGACGAGGAACATATCTTTAGTCCTTCAGAGGTACTTAAGAATGTTTTTCACCGTCGTCCAATGACTCTCACCCAGATCAGACTGGTGTCTGCTTGTCGTATTTGGCGCATATGAAACATCTGGGCGAGTACTTATCATTGCATACATGATAGGTCTGATAGCCGAAGCATATGACATTCTACTCATGCGATCCCGCTCATCAGCAGTCAAAGGACACTGAGTCTTGCTAAGGTGTATGCCATGTGACATAGGTAAGAACCCTTTCTTCGCCTCTTCCATGTTGAACCGTTCAACACTTTGTCAATGTAAGTATCTTGGCTTAATCCAATGAGCCTTCTCGATCTATCTCTATAGATTTTGATGCCCAGAATATATGCTGCTTCCCCTAAGTACTTCATCGAAAAACTATTTTTCAATGAAGTTTTTATGGACTCAAGCATAGGAATGTTGTTTCCAATCAGTAATATGTCATCCACATATAAGATTAGAAATACTACAGAGCTCTCACTAACCTTCTTGTAAACACAAGACTCTTCTTCGTTCTTAATGAAGCCAAACCCTTTGACCACTTCATCAAAACGAATGTTTCAACTCCTAGATGCTTGCTTCAACCCATAAATGGATTTCTGAAGTTTGCATACCTTTCCAGCATTGTTCGGATCGACAAAACCCTCAGGCTGCATCATATACACGTCCTCAGTTAGATTTTCATTCAGGAAAGCTGTCTTGACATCCATTTGCCATATCTCATAATCGAAATATGCAGCTATAGCTAGAATAATCCGAATAGATTTAAGCATCACTATGGGCGAGAAGGTCTCGTCGTAGTCAACTCCTTGAACTTGTTGAAAACCTTTTGCGACAAGTCGTGCTTTATAGATGTGAACATTTCCACCAATATCTGTCTTCTTTTTATAGATCCATTTGCACTCTATGGCTTTAACACCATCAGGCGGGTCAACCAAGTTCCAAACATGATTGTTTCCCATGGACTCTATTTTGGATTGCATGGCACTCTGCTATTTTTCAGAGTGTGGGTCCATCATTGCTTCTACATATGTTGCAGGCTCATCATTATCCAACAATAATATTTCCCGCATTTCGCGGAGCCTTGCCGACCTTCGTGGTTGTGGTGGTGCTTCTCTTGCCATGGGTATCTCAACTTGTTCTGCTACGTTAGCATCACTCGTTGATTCTTGCCCAATTAACTCATCCCGAACTTCTTCAAGATGCACTGTCTTTCCACTCTTTTCTCCTTTGAGAAACTCTTTCTCTAGGAAAATACCGTTCCGAGCGACAAACACTTTGCCCTCTGATCGCTTGTAGAAATAGTATCCTAAAGTTTCTTTTGGATATCCCACGAATATGCACTTATCCGACTTGGGTGTAATCTTGTCCGACTGAAGTCGCTTGACAAATACTTTACATCCCCAAATCTTTAGAAAAGATAAACTGGGAGTCTTTCCAGTCCACATCTCATACGGTACCTTAACTACGGATTTAGACGGTACCCTATTAAGTGTGAAAGTTGTTGTTCCTAGAGTGTATCCCCAAAATGATAACGGTAGGTCCAACTGGCTCATCATTGATCAAACCATGTCTAACAAAGTTCGATTACGTCGCTCGGATACACCGTTTCTTTGAGGTGTTCCAGGCGGCGTATGTTGTGGAATTCCGCAACTCTTTTGATGATTGCTAAACTCGTGCCTCCAATACTCGCCTCCGCGATCAGACCGTAAGGCCTTAATTTTCTTGCCACGCTGATTTTCAACTTCATTCTGAAATTCCTTGAACTTTTCAAAGGTTTTAGACTTGTGCCTCATCAAGTAGACATACCCATATCTACTAAAATCATCAGTAAAAGTTATGAAGTATTGGAATCCTCCTCTAGCTGTCGTGCTCATTGGTCCGCATACATCGATATGTACGGGTTCTAACAAGTCTAACGCTCTCTCAGGAAAACCTGTGAAAGGCGTCTTGGTCATCTTGCCTAGCAAGCAAGCCTCACATGTCTTGTATGATTCAAAATCAAACAAAGTTAGAAGTCCATCAGAATGGAGCTTCTTCATGCGCTTTTAACTTATATGACCCAAATGACAATGCCACATGTAGGTAGGACTCAAATCATTAGGCCGAAGCCTTTTAGCACTTATGTTACAGACAGGTGAATCATCAAGATTTAAAACAAACAATCCATTCATAATGGGTGCAAAAGCCATAAACATATTATTCTTAGAGATCACACAACCATTATTTTCACTCGAAAATGAATAACCATCCTTCATCAACCATGAAGGAGACATAATGTTTCGACTTAAACTAGAAATAAAATAACAATTATTCAACTCCATAATAAATCCTGACGGGAGGTGGAGTTGCATCGCCCCGACAGTCAACGCAGCAACTCTTGCATTATTGCCTACGCGGAAATCAACTTCTCCTCTTTCAACGCTTCTACTTCTTATCAGTCCCTGCATCGAATTGCAAATATAAGCAACCTGATCCGGTATCAAATATCCAAGAATTAATAATTGTATCAACGAGAAATATGTTGTCTATGACATTAATAACAAGCGTACCTAAGGTGGAAGTACTCTTACTTCCACCATTCTTCAACGAAGCTAGGTACTGCTTGTAATTTCTCCTCCAGTGACCAAGTTCGTGATAATAAAAGCACTCTTTGTTTGGAGCAGGTCGAGCTTTAACCTTGGATGCTGGATTTGGCTTGGAGACAGCTTTGCCCTTCTTCTTCCAAGAATTGCCCTTCTTCTTAAAGCTAGGATTATTCTGTCTAGCCATCACATGGCTGCTACTAGCACTTTTCTTAATGTTAGCCTTTGATGTTTTAAGCATGCCACACAATTCATTCAGACCCTTCTCCGTCCCATGCATATGGTAGTTGGAGATGAAGTTCCCATAGCTAGACGGAAGAGACGAAAGAATGAAATCAGTGGCCAACTCTTGGCACAGTGGGAAGCCCAACTTCTCCAACTGTTGAGTGTAACCAACCATCTTGATTACGTGTGGTCCTACTGCTGTGTCTTCTGCTAGCTTACTCTCCACAAAGGCCTTAGACACATTAAACCTTTCAGTCCTGGTCTATGTCTGGAACATGTCTCTAAGCGCCATGATCATATCATGCGCCTCATGGTTTGTTTCAAACTGCATCTGCAGCTCGAGTTCCATGCAAGAAAGCATAAGGTAGCTTACTTCAAGGTTAGCATCACATGTTTCCTTGTAAGCAATCTTAACAGCAGCAGGTGCATGATCAGTAGGTTCTTCTGATAATGGGGTGTCTAGAACATCTTCCTTTTTCTCACTCCTGAGAACAATTCTCAGGTTACAAATCCAATCTGAGTAGTTTGTTCCATTCAACTTGTCCTTCTCAAGGACTGAACGCAAAGCAAACAGTGTGGTGTTGCTAGGTGCCATTTACAACAAAATAATAATGCAAAATACTAAGACAAACGTAACCATGACAAAGCAAATCACATTAAAGTATTTAACAGAATCTACTCCCACTAAAATCAATATTCCTCTATTCATATGTAGTGATTCAGAATCCACAACTAACAAGTCTACTAGTGAGCTTTTGCATCACCGCTAGCAGGCAAGGTAGATCGGTAAGCAAACTTCTTGCTAATCATATCACATATGACTCCTGTTGTTAGGTGACATCTCTATGTCTCGGCGCCCAATCTTTATGCCCCAAGGTCCTTAACCGTTAAGATGACCTTGTTAAGCAAACTAACCCTTATGCGTGTAAGTATACGATACAAACCCGTCTAGTCAAGGAAAACTAGTGGCACTCTAATTTCATATATCCACCACCAATTGTACAAGACATGGGACGGTGCAAGTCTTAGTTGGGAGGGCATACTAACTTAAAATTTGCGAGGGGTCATTCTACTTCTAACATCACAGCATGTAAGAATAAAACAAAACAGAATAGCATGCACACAGTTGTGACACAGTATGACCCGATTTCTATTGGTGATCTCCATCTCCACAGTTCACCATGATAACCTACATCTCCATGATCCATGTGCGTCATCCTTCTAGTGATGAGTCCTCCAAGAACTAGTACACGTTATTACATCTAATAGCCAGTAAAGAAGATTACATAGTTGCTTGGATCATCACAGATTGGCACGCAGGCCATTAAATACATTAATGTGACAATACATATGGCTCTAGCCATATTGCTGTACACGTGACACGCAGATCACAAATCAGTTACATACATGCATCAGATACACAATTGCCATACCGATCACAAGATCCTGCAAAATAGAGTTAGGCGTTCTACCATTCCAAACTAAACGGCCCAAAAATCCATCTTTCAAGATGAATTTGGGAAATCTGATTTTGCCAAAAATGGCAAAGCGGTTGAATTTTATGTGTAAATTTTTCTGTAGATCAATTTTCATATAAAATTCACCTCGATCCGAGATCGTACCGAAAAGTTACGATCATTTTACCGAAATGCATGATCTCGGTGAATAATCCGATCCAGTAATTGATCTAATCCACTACTGCGCATCATATGCATCTGGCGTATGAACCTCAATTTCGATTCGATCAATCACATTGATCTCCACTCGCTGCAACTAGCATTACGTGTATCACATAACTTCGATGGCGGAAATCCGACCGGTAGGAGTATGTTGTTACACGACCATTGCAGCAAGAAGACGAAACTAGGACATAGATCAATTCAAAAAATCGCATATCTCCATATGCACACATCCTTAATCCATAATAAACCAGCTATGGCTCTGATACCATTGAAGGGATACGAGGTAGGCTACGCTAGCTCAAAACAAAATTTTTTCTACCGCGTAAACTAGGAATAACTGTTGTTATAGATCATGGGATTACCACTCGACGCACAGGTGTGGAAGTTATAGATACACATCGGGGTAGCAAAGTCGATCACACGCCAACGCAGTGTAGTCGAACACGTCGACGTCGAGCAGCTCCTCAGCAGCTCGTCCACGTCCAGCGACTCCCTCCTCGTGCCGCGGCTCGTCAGGCTCGTCATCGGCTCATCAGGTTTCTCATTGGAGCTCTCGTGCGGCTCATCCAAGTGCTGCAGATGCAACACATCCAAGGTATCCACACGTGTAGGGAGGAAGCGTTGCAAGCCGAACTACTAGGTCCGCGAGTTGCAACAAGGCGAGGGTGTGGGAGGCGCGACTGCTGCTTGTGCAAAAAGGGGCTGGACCTAGGGCGCCCCCACCCCTCAATATATAGGGATTCCTAACGGGCCTATGGGTCCGAGGCCCATTAGTACTCCTAAACCTGGTCCAATTCAGATAACATCTGAATTGGGCTTCCAGCCCTTCAAGTGTGTGACCCTATAGGTTCATATACGTATAGACATGGTCCGAGTACTCCTACTCGACTAATAGTTAGTAGCGGCCTCTAGCAAGACATACTAACTCCTATACGCATATGAAGATCATATCAGATGAACCATCACAACATCACATATATGCTATTCTCTTTGCCTCACGATATTCGGTCTAGCTCCAAGCCGACCACTCTTTCTCGATGCTGTGATTCAAAATCCCTTTCTAGGTTAACTCTTAACCTCATGTAGCATGTCCATGCATTTCCGAATCCAATCACTCGAGGGGCCTAGAGATATCTCTCTCAAATAGAGAGGGGCAAATTCCATCTTGACTGACCATGCCTCACATCATGCTTCTTAAAAAACTCGAAACCTACCTTTATAACTACCCAGTTACAGTGTAGCATTTGACAGCTCCTAAGTAAGTCGATCCACATCTTAAGTACATACAATAGTCTTAGGTCTAAGAACAAAGCGTACACGTTGTGTAAAGAGAGAACTATGTAACTCGTGTTGGGTCAGTCCTAGCACATGTCTCTACACGTGCCCACTTTATTAGTTTGACATCTCCATGTCCATGACTTGTGAAACATAGTCATCCACTAATACATATGCTAGTCGAAGATTCATGTGTGTCCTCACATGAACTTCGAGTAGGGACAATTTTTAGAATAACCATACAAGTAAAGAGTTTCACACAGAATTCACATAATTGCAAATCAATTCAAGTAGCCTTTAATGGATATTCAGGGAACACAATATAAAACATGGATACAATGGAATATCTTCATCGCTATGATTGCCTCTAGGGCATACCTCCAACACCACTAATGTGTCATTTATGTTGTTATGAACATAACGCAACTTGAACAGATAGAAATGGAGCTAAAACGTGACAGATATGGCCTACACAAGATAAAGGGCCTAACTGCGAGAAAACTAAACTTCCAAGGACCTATCTGTGAAAACCAAGGGCTTTAACATGTTAAAACTCAAAGATTGGACTGGATCTCGGGATTCCAGTTTTCTTCGGGGGTCAAAACGATAAAGCAGCTTCATCTTCAACCTCCATCCGGTGGACCTCGTGTGGCCGACGAGGAGACCCGCCGACGGCAGCGGCGCTAGGCGGCGGTGGCCAGGCGCGTGACTAGGGTGCGCGGCAGCGGCGGCCTGGGAGGTGGCGACGCAGGCCGACGTAGCGCAGGAGGCAGCTAGGAGGCGCGGAGGGGCGGTGCGATGTGCTAGATGGCGGTGGCAGCGCTGCAGCGGGGCAAGCGACAACGGCTTGGGAGATGGTACGGCGCGTGGCTTGACCATAGGCGTGGCGCGCAGGTGCGTCGGGCACGCAGCGCACGGGAGGAGGGAGGGCTCTAGCGCGCAGGGTTGCACAGCGGTGGCAGCGGGCACGGTGTGGCTCGGAGCCAAAGCGGTGGTGCTAGGCGGCAGCGGAAGCTAGGGTGGTAGTCGGCCATGGCCAGTGGCCATGAACAGCATAGATAAAAAGGAAGAGAAAGAGGGACCATCGGGAACATCCACCAATCTCGCATCGGAGTGGCAAAACGGAACGAGGATGATGAG
Source organism: Setaria viridis (assembly GCF_005286985.2). Classification (NCBI taxonomy): domain Eukaryota; kingdom Viridiplantae; phylum Streptophyta; class Magnoliopsida; order Poales; family Poaceae; genus Setaria; species Setaria viridis. Next base: position 30,008,790 of record NC_048267.2, on the reverse strand, counting down.
ACAATCGTGATGGTACGCTCACCTTTGGCCGAGGACTAACGGTTTTGCTGGATTTGCTCGCCGGATTTTCGCCGGAAAACTCGCCGGAGTTTAGCAAATGTGTATGTTCGGCGTCGAACTGCGGGAGCTAGGGTTGTCAAAACGAGATGGGATTTGCGGCATTGGATAGAGGACGTCAAGGAGATTATAGAAAGTATTTATCGGCCAGATTGGGGTCCGGATTTATTTTCCTCCTTTTTCTAATTTTGGGAATTAATTTTGGATTTGAAAACAATTTCAAAAAATCCTGAAATTGTAATTAAATCACGAAAAATACTACAAAAAATTTAGGAAAATTTCTGGAGATGATTTGGGAAATGAGGAACCCAAATAAAATACTTAGAGCTCCTGGAAAGACTTGTAGAAACTTCCAAAATATGGATTAAGCTCTAGTAAATGAGAATAAATCTTACAAAAATCTGGAAAATTCTTAGAGGAACCTAACCATCACCTGAACGCATTTTTGGAAACTTTTGCACTCATGAAAAACAAATATGCATCGGTATGAATGGACGGACATAGAACAACATTATTTTATTCTAGAAAACAAACAATTATTTTACTATACTATTTTCCTATAAAGAAAATAAATGTTGGAAAAATTTTAAAATTATGAGAAAATCATTGTTTATTTATTCTTTTTAATCACATCGTAAAATTGAAAAAATTCTAGGGGTGACAACCGTCCCCCCACCGCTTAGCCCCTGAGCGCATGCGCAAGAAGACCCTCGTGGCAACATGAATGGGGAAGAAGGCGACATCCTACAGATGGCAAAGAGCAAGAAGAGGAAGGTAGAAAAGAAGAAAGAGATCCAATTGTCGGCTCTAAAGTACGGCAAGACTCATCAAATAGCTCTGCCAAATCAAGCGTGTGCCTGGAAGAAATCTGTGCTGAAGAAGGCGGACATGCAGGCATTGGTGACGACCATTCTTCTCTAGGACCAAGACTTCATCAACTGGAGGGCTGCCTTTGACAACCCCTTGCCAATGGAGAACTACACCCATGAGACTGTAATCTTCCTGCACTTTATTGAGCGCGGTTTAGCCTTACCCACATCAGACTTCTTCTGCGGGTTGTTAGATTACTATAAGTTGGAATTAGTTCACCTCAACCCCAATTCCATTCTGCACATAGCCATTTTTGTGCATCTGTGCGAAGAGTTCCTTGGAATCTAGCCGCACTTCCAGCTCTTCTGAAAGTTTTTCAGACTCAAGCCCCAACCAAGGATGGATCACACGAAGTAGTCGGGGGAGGGGGGGCAGGTATTCAATTGCGAGAGAAGGTCAAAGGCTTATTCTTGGATTATGAGCTAATTGACTCTCACTGGCTGGAAGGAGAGGTGGTGTTATAATGGAAATTATGAACCTAGACTACCCAAGGTGATAGGCCACCACCCATTTTGGAACAACCGATTACTGAATGAGCCCACCCATGGAGATAGCCTTCAGCTACCCGAGCTTCTGGAGAAGATTGCCGTACTCAAGCAGCAAGGGCTAACCGGAGTCGGGGTAGCCTTCAGTTTTATGAAGAGGTGAGTCCAACCATTGCAACTGTGCTGCACTTGGGGATATGACTACTCGGGCCCCAATGATCCATCCCGGATGACATCAGATGACATCTCCATGGATGAAGTCATGGCGTGATTGAGGCGCATGTTCAAGCACGCAAGCGCGATCCTGACTATTGTGCGGGAGTTCTGCGCCACGAACCCACCAAGTAGTGCAAGTACCCGTAGCCTCAGCCCTCGAGTACTAATTATTGTACTTGTCAATTTTCTAACTTGTCTTCTTTTGTAGGAAGATATTCACTTGTGTTGCTCCGCTCCTCCTCCACCTAGATCGGATGGCTCTGACGTCGCTCCTCGTGTACATACGATTGCTGCTGTACAGAAAGTAGTCGAAGAGGAGGAGTTGAAAGGTTTCTCTTCCTTTAGCAGCTCTGACTCAGAGGCTGCTGAGGAATTTGTTATCAAGGCTCGACCGTCGGACAAGGTTGAGTCTTCCTCCAGGACATCAAAGCACGCCGCTGAAGATGACTTGGAGGCTGGACTAGCGTCGCCATCGAAGAAGAGGCACATTGTCGCCGTCAAGCGTGTGGTGAAGAAGGCGCTCACCGCCGAGGATGTCTCTCCTCTAGTAATCACATTCGAAGAAGGACAAGATCCTGAGGACCAAGTACTCGTAAGTAATTTTTTTACCGCCATGTCTTTTCAATATAACATTGGCGGATTGCAGGTAGTTGAGGAGACAGAGGCAGAGAAAACAACTACCAAAGTCATGCAGCAGGACCTGCCAGCGATCAAGGAGGTCATCGAGCTGGATGATGACGAGGAGCCTCCTGTTGCGAGGGCCAACCCCATCGGCACGCAAACTACCCAAGAAGTGGAGACAGCGGCCAAGGCTGGTGAGGATTAGACTGTGATCTAACAAGCCGCGCCGAAGAAGAGGTCACCCACACTTAAGCCCATACGCTCGGGGGGGAGCCCTCTTTAAATATAAAGAGGTCCACAAAGTATGTACTCGAGTACTTATAGTGACTGGACTTTGCCTTATAGTGTTTTTTGACACTTTGTCTTTTCCAGAAAATCCTCCAGCATGGATATTGGAGGCCCGAGCCCAAAATCTATAACCAATGGTAGCAGCTGCTCAGCCCAAGACCTCGTCTTAGCGCCCACAATTCCACCGTCGGAGGAGCAGCCTATGCCAGAAGTAGCTCCAGGTGTTGTATCCCTTGTTGCTGCACTTATGCATGATGTTATTGCATCACTGAATGTCGTTGTAGTGCCAGCCCCGAGCTACCAGTAGCCGAGCCGATCGCAGTGACTTCTTCTAGCATTGTAGCTACATTTGTAGCCCTCGAGCCGGAGGAAGGCACTGAAGCTGAGTTGGCGACTACTTATGGAGCCGTGGCTACGCTTGTAGCCCCTGAGCCAGAAGTGGAGACTGAAGCTGCTGGAGCTCTCTAAGTTTTTGCGTCCATCCCACCTTCTGAGGCAGGTCCATCAACTAGCCGTGTGTTGGTTCCTCTTGGTGCGCCAGTCGTCGAAGAGCACGAAGAACCCTGGATAGCTGAGGCGGTGAACCTGGAGGATATCCAACTCCTTGATAATCCTCTAAGCACCATAGAGATAGAGGCCACGATTAAGGAGATGCACTGCTGTGTAGGTGAATACACAGTGGTAAGTTTCTTCTCTATGTTTTGTATTCAAATTGAAATCAGTACTCGTTCCTTATACAAGTATTTGCTCTATTTTGCAGGATTGATCAAACGCTCTTGTTGGAAGTCAGAGATGCTCCAAGGCTATGGAGACACCATAATGTGGGCTGAGGCGCTTGAATGCGAGTTGAACAAGGAGCAATTGTACTCCTCCCGGCTACTCATGAAGTATGACGGCCAAGCCGTCAAGTACCGCAACCTCGTCCAGAAAGCTGCAGAGGAGAAGGACTGCCTTTGGAAGCACAACAAGATGTTGAAGCATCAATTGGAAGGTCACTTGTCATCTCCTGCTGGTCTTCGAGTACTAATTTGCACTTGATGATTCTAAGCTGCTCTTTGTGTTGTTCTTGTAGCGCTCAAAAAGTTAAAAGAAGATCTCCACGGCCGCATCACTGATTGGCACAACTTGTACTACAGAGTGATGGAGCAACACGACAAGTTATCTGCTTTGTACTAGGCTCTGGAGCACCGCCTGTAGAAGGAGCGGAAGATGCGCTCCGATGGGGAAGTTGATCTGGTAAACGCCATGAAAAGTATCCAAGAGTGCGAGGGTGAGTTGGCAGCCACCAAGCTTGCTCTGAAGGAGCTGATAGAAGCCACCTAGCCCATTGCTGATATGGTGGAGCTCCCAGCAGAAGGCACAGAGCCCCATCAAGGAGGTGCCTGCGAACATCACCGGCTACATCCAGAACATGGCAGAGTCGGTCTCGAAGCAGTTGTTGGCAATGGTGAAGTCCTTCTACCCATAAGAAGGCTTGGCTTCAGTTGCTGAGGGGATTGCACAAGACTGCTCTGATGAGCAGTTTCAACAATATCTGTAAGAGATGGCTCCTGTTGCTAAAGAAGTAGCCGGTCAAATAGACCTTGAGTAGCTAAATGTAAAGACATGAAGTCATTGTAATATAAACATGACATGAATGAAATGTAAATTATTTAAAGTCTTTGTTGCAAATTTATTGATGTTGACTTGTGTGAATTCTTTGTTTAGTGCATCTCGTGAACTACCCTAATAATAGCTCGTACGGTAGTCGTGACTGTCTGCACACAAGGCTACTCTTGTGAGCCTCTTTAGATACACGGTGTAGAGTACATTTAGGATGCGACCCCTTGTTGCAAAGTGTAGGTACTCGGGTATCTGGGTAGTCGGACTCTTTAGGCGAGTAGACACTTCAGGACTTCATCAGCTCGAGCTTATCTTAGCAACCTCTCTGGGTTGTTTGGATACTTGTGCTCCTGAAGACCTAAAACTACAGACTTGTTATTACAAGCTGCGACTAGATAGACTTGTCTAGGTAAGAATTCGGGTAGTATAAAAATCTTCCAAAATACTGATGACTTCTTTTTTGAAGGCCACCAATGGACAGACTTGTCCAATGAGTTGATTAGCTCACAATTTTTGCGCAAAGGCTTGTCTTTGCAAGTTGTTGCTGGACAGTTTCGTTTTACGAGTTGGATAAATTAAAAAATGTGTGTGTAGACTTGTTATTACAAGCCGAAATGTAGACAATTTTGTCCAACAAGTGAAATAACTCAAAAAAAAATTTGCAGGCTTGTGACTACAAGCCGCTGGTTTGGTTGTAGTACCCGGGGAGCTGAATAGCTTTATCAACTTTGCTTTTGCAAATCATGATTAGGTAGAAGTAGTCGTTTTACGACGAAAAATAACTCTGCTTTATTAAATTGTAATTATACAACTGAGGCCGATGGCCAATTTACATGAATATGTAAAGTATGGGTAGAATCAACACAAGTGCTCGATGTTCCACGAGTTGTCGACCTCTTTGCCTGAGAGAGTTTGTAGCCTATATGACCTAGGTCCTGTGACCTTGGAGACGATGAAAGGACCCTCCCACGGCGACTTCAGTGTATGCAACCCCTTGGTATCTTGAATACGCTTGAGGACCATATCTCCTATGTTGAACGAACACTCTTTGATGTTATGATCATGATAGCAACGTATTCCTTCAAGGTACCTTACTGACTGGACGAGTGATGCACAACAAGCTTCCTCGAGGCTGTCTAAGTCTAGACATCTTGTTTCTTCTGCTGCACATTCCTCGTACTGCTAGACTACTGGAGATTTCCATATGACATTGGCAGGGAGGACGGGTTCTGATCCATAGACCAGAAAGTAGGGTGAGTACCCTGTAGTCTTGTATGGCTGGGTAGCTCCTTGAGCCACTTGCCCCCTTTGGTGTTTCCAATATCATATAGTCTTTTCTTGAGAGCCTCCAGTAACATCCCGTTTGTGTGCTCAACCTGGTCGTTGGCCCACGGATGAGCGACAGAGACATACCGGACGTCAATCCCACTATTCTCACAGTACTCCAAAAAATCGTGATTGTTGAAATTTGAGCCTAGGTCTGTGATGATGCGATTGGGGAAGCCGTAGCAATGGAAAATTTCGTTGAGGAATTCAATTACTTTGTCTGCCTTGGGGCAGGTTACTAGCTTCACCTCGATCCACTTGATGAACTTGTCGATCGGCACGAGTACTCGGTTGAAGCCCCCAAGCGCCGTAGGCAGAGAGCCAATCATGTCTAGCCCCCAGCATGCAAAGGGCCAAGAGGGTGGTATGGTGATCAACTTGTAGGCAGGGACATGTTGTTTCTTGGCGAAGAATTGACACCCTTGGCATCGGCGGACTAGTTCTTCGGCGTCAGCAAGAGCTGTAGGCCAATACAATCCTTCTCTGAAAGCCTTTCCAACAATCATTCTTGAGGATGTGTGGTTGCCACAGATGCCTTTGTGGATTACCTCCAGTATGTCCTTGCCATCTTGTCGTGAGACGCACTTCATGAGTACTCCTGATGATGCGCCTTGTCTATAGAGCTTGTCTCCGACTAGAACATAGTTCTTGCTGCACTATGAGACTTGCTTTGCTTCTGTTTTATCTGGAGGTAACTTGTGCTCCTTGATGTAGTCGATGAAGGGGGTTCTCCAATCTACATCGATCACCATAACCTCCCGGTCTGGCGCATCGTGGCCTCGATCGGTAGTTTTTGAAGGTGTTGGAACAATTATGGATGGCTTGTGTAGTTTATAGACAAAGATCCCAGCTGGAACTTGAGCACGAGTAGATCCAAGCTTGGATAAGATGTTTGCGGCTACGTTATTATCATGAGTCATGTGATGGAACTCCAGACCAGAGAACTTGTTCTTTAGCTTGCGTACTTCCAGGTGGTATACGTCCATGTTGTTCTTGTGGCATTCCCACTCATTGTTGACTTGACTAATGACTACCGGTGAGTCTCCATAGACCAACAATCACTTGATTCCTAGCGAGACTGCAAGGCGGAGCCCATGCAGAAGCGCTTCATATGCAGCTTCATTATTGGATACCTCCCAGAAGATTTGCAAGACATTTGAGTTGTTTGCCTTCTGGAGAGATTAAGAGTACTCCAGCTCCAGCGCCCTTGAGCTTGAGTGATCCATAAAAATACATGACCCAGTGCTCTGGGCGTTCTGCCAGCGTTAGCACTTGATTTTCCCACCACTCTGGCATGAAATTGACTAGCGCTTGTAACTTGATGGAAATCCTTAACTTGAATTCTAGGGACAATGCTCCGTGTTCTACTGCCCACTTGGAGATTCCTCCTGTCTCATCTCGATTATGGAGGATTTCTCCCAAGGGGAATTCTATGATGACGGAGATGTTGTGTTCCTGAAAGTAGTATCATAGCTTCCGCGAGGTGAGTAGTATTGCATATAGCACCTTTTAAACTAGTGGGTACCTAGATTTGGAATCCGACAACACCTCGCTGACGAAGTAGACGGGCCTCTGTACTTTGTATACATGGCCTAGTTTTGGTCTTTCGACCACAATTACCATGCTGACGACATTGGTAGTCGCGGTGATGTAGAGAAGCAAGTATTCATTAGGATTAGGTGCCGTGAGGATCGTTGGCTTTGATAAGAAGTCCTTCAACTGTTGAAGGGCTTGATCTGCCTCCTCGATCCACTGGAATTTATCTTGCCACTTGAATAGTTTGAAGAAGGGTAGTCCTCGTTCTCCAAGCCTTGAGATGAATCTGTTGAGGGCCGCCATGCATCCAGTCAGCTTCTGGACGTCCTTGATGCACAATGGGGCGTGCAAATTGGTAATGATGGTAATCTTCTCGTGGTTAGCTTCAATTCCTCGGTGATTGATGATGAACCTGAGTAGTTTTCAGAGGCTGCACCGAACACGCACTTTGTTGGGTTCAGCTTCCACCGTAACTCTTGCAAGCTTGCGAAAGTTTTTTCCAGATCCGCAATCAAGTCGTCAGGACTTCTAGTCTTTACGACCACGTCATCCACGTACGTCTCTACGTTGTGGTGTAGTTGTTTCTTGAACTATTCCTGGATGGCCCGTTGATAGGTGGTGCATGCGTTCTTCAACCCGAAGGACATAGTTGTGTAGCAGAAAGCTCCGTATGGGGTGATGAATGCGGTCTTGATTTGGTCTTCTTCCTTGAGAGCTATCTGGTTACCCTGAGTAGCAATCAAGAAAACAATGTAGAGCATATCCATCTGTCGAGTCAATGACTTGATCAATTCTGGGGAGCCCGAACAGATCCTTTGGATAGTGCTTGTTGAGGTCTGTGTAGTCGACACACATCCTCCACTCGTTGTTGTTTTTCTTCTACACCAAGACGGGATTGGCCAGCCACTCTGGATGATAGACTTCTTTTATGAAGCCAAACGTGAGTAGTTTGGCCAACTCCTTTTTGATTGTTTCTCTTCTATCTTGGGCGAATCGGCGTAGTCGTTGTCGTTTCAGTGTAGCTTTGGGATCCACATTTAGTGAGTGCTTGATCAACTCCCAGGGCACCCCCAGCATATCTGATGGCTTTCATGCGAAAATATCTCGGTTGGCCTGGAGGAAGCTGACGAGCGTGTCTTCCTATTTGGGTTCTAGCCCTGAGCCAATCAGGGCTGCTTGGAGCTATTACCAATCTCAAGGTCAATGACTTTGATATCGACTTCACTTGTTGGCTTGACCTTGGTTTTCACTGACTTCTTCTCTGGGATCTCGAGTTCTGCCAGGGACAGTTTCTTAGAAGCGGCGAAGACTTGCATCATCAAATTTGGCACTTGAGTAGTCACTGCCAGCTCCACGGCTTCTGTGTCGTAGTCATATGATCTCTTCAAGTCTCCACGTAGGGAGAGTACTCCCTTGGGTCCCGGCATTTTGAGTACTAGGTACTCGTAATGTGGGATGGCCATGAACTTGCCAATGCAGGTCTTCCAAGTGTAGCGTGATACAAAGTTTTGAAATCCACCACCTCGAATTGGATGTATTCAGTCCGATAATGTTCTTTGGTCCCGAAGGTAACTGGCAAAACCACCTGACCAAGGGGTACAACCACGTTGCCTGGGACAATCTCGTAGAATGGAGAGTTCATCGAGGTGAGCATATCCGTAATGTCGAGGTCCATCTTCCTCAGAGTCTTGGCGAAGAGTACGTTGAAACCACTGCCACCATCGATAGGTACTTTTGTGAGTCTAGAGCCTGTGACTACTGGGTTCAGGACGAGAGGGTAGTGTCTTAGATCGGAGAAACTAGTCCACTGATCCTTCCTAGAGAAGGTGATTGGCACCTCGGACCACTTGAGGAACGTAAGCATTGCTGGTTCAATGCACATAATCTCTCGAAGGGCTAATTTTTGGGACCGCTTAGTAGCAGTACCCGGTGTGCCGCTGAAGATGACGTTGACAGTGTTGGACGGGTTCTGAAATTTGTCATTGCCGCCATCATCTTCATCTTCTTTGGCCTTGCCCTTGTCCTTTACTCCAGAAGGTTCCGACAGATCTTTCATGACTTTGCGTAGACTGTAGCAATCCATCATGGAGTGCTTATGGTGTGGATGCCAAGGGCACTGCTTTTTCAGGAGCTCACTGAACGGAGTCCTTTCTTGATTTCTGCCGCCTTTCTTAGAAGACTGGGACATCACCATGATAGTATTGTATGGCTTCCTCTTGCAATTTCAACCACCCTAGTAGTTGCCTCGGTTGTCATTATTGGGGTGATCATTACGATTCTTACCATTGTGTTGGCCATTTTTGTTTTGGCCTCTGTTATGACTAGATTCGAACCTCTCGATCTCCTTGTCTTCTTCATCCGTCCAGGCTTGTATCATGATCTTGAGAGATTTGATATCTTCCAAACATTTCCTGCCAAAATCTTGGAAGATCCGGTGGTCATAGAGACTGTTCTAGAAGCAATCTATGGTGTCGTGCTCCATGATGTCCATGATAGTGGTCTTCTTATCGAAAAAACGGTGTAGATAACTACACAGGGTCTCACCTTATTGCTGCTTGACTTGAGACAAGTCGATCCTGTTGCCAGGACGCTATATTGCCCCTGCGAAGTTATTTGTGAACGCCTCCTTTATGTGCTTCCACGTGTCGATGGAGTTCTTCTCCAAGGACTCGATCCATGTGAGTGGCCCTACCTCCATGAAGATGGGGAAGTAGATGATCTTAGTGTCATCGTTTCCTCCCGCCGCCTAGACTGACAACGAGTAGCACTGCAGCCATTGAACTGGGTCCTACTTGCCGTCGTACCTGGTGATACCCAGAGGTTTAAACTTGCCAGGTAGAACCAACTTTTGTACTCATTTTGAGAAGGTAGGGAACCCGTCAGAATCCTCTCATAGATACTCGACTTCTTGTTCACGCTTGCGGCAGCGCCCTTCAATGATTGTATGAGCGTCGCGGCTGTTGTTGATCTTCTGACGGAGGTCATGTAACGGGCGTTCAAGCTCTGGATAGGGTCCACGATGGCCATGGCCTCCTGAGGGTTCCATCCAACTACCCTCTGCTCCGGCTTGACTCAATCTGGGGGCCCTTAATTCTGGCATCCTCATTCCGACTTGGTCGCCTATGGCTACTGCCATGCTAGGATGAGGTGTGTCGAACCAAGTGTATTGGACTTTGTTGATCGAGCTGCTCGTACACGCGTTCCGCCAGCTAAGCCAATTGCCAAGTGTACTTGGTTTGTGGCATTGCCCAAGTAATCAGGTCAATGGATGCGATGGTGGCGAGGGGAGTATGATGTTGACGCGATTGAACTGCTTCAAACGCGTGATCCAAGTTCATGATAGGTAGTTCAGCTGCAAGGCGGCGGTGACGCTCTACCCTTGCAATGTTTCTTGCTCGCCATCGATTCCTTTGAGTTTCAGTTTCTTCTCCTACGTTGGCGGTGAGCTCATCCTGCAACACGTCATCTGGGTGAAATTCACGTCGTGGATTCTTTTCTGGCTGATCTTCACCGTCACCTTCTTGTGCGGTCAAGAGGGTGAAGAGTTCCTGCTCCGGAGAAAAACTACCTGAACTTGACTTGATGATCTCTGTGGGGCCATCTTCTTTGTAGATGGGCGACAGAGGGGTTCCCTCCTAGTACGGAAGAGTGTCAAGGTAGGCAATAAGGTGGGACTCATTATCCTTGGCGAGAGCAGGTGGCTTCATGTTGGGCTAGTAGACAAATCTGGCTTGTGAAGTAGATGTGATAACCAGGCCTTGTTGTGGACCTGATAAAGGAGTCTCCTCATCCGGATCCGAGTATTAGTTGAGGTCCTCGATCAAATTCGAGTTGGATTGTGATATGGACAGGATAGCTTGGTAGGTAGCACCTGAGTTTTGGAGTCCGAACAGGAATCGACTTGTATTGTAGACCGATTCGCACGGTAGCTTAACTACCAGCTTGTGGGAACCAATCGACTAGTGGGAGAAGTCGAGTTGTACTCGGACTCGTCTCCCATGCCTTTGAATAGATCAAAAATTTTGTTGAATTTGTCGACGAAATCCTCCAGAGCTTGGCGATGAAGGTTGATGTCGTACTGCTTCTCCTCTGGGGCTGGTGCAATGTGGCGGTGGAAATTTCCAGCGTCGTCTGCGATGCAAACCTAGGAGCCAAACATGAATTTTGCGCTCGCTTCGAACGTAACAGTGGACTTGATGATGACTTGAGCCATCAAGTTCGCTAGTGGATTCTCAGTGAGATCCCCTACCTGGCGCACTAGCTGTCGGTGTTTAGACCCGGCAACCTACCGAGGGGGGTGCCCAAGGTAGTGTGTTATGCGTGGGGCTCGCCGAGATTAGTAACTCGAAGGTGAACTCGAACACACAATTTAGATAGGTTCGGACCACTTAGATTGCGTAATACCCTATGTCCTCTGTGTTGGTTGTATTGCATTGATTAAACTTGTTTGGAGGGGGTTCCTACCTCACCTTATATTGCCAGGGATAGGATTATAGGTCAGTTGTTTACAAAAATACTAGTCGGATTCAACTCGTAAGTCCTGCTCTAACTGCTACAAGTAGTTTTCTAATCCTCGACTAGTTCTTATCCTCCACGTAGAACATGTCGTCCTGCACCGTAGTCTCCATGTCTGACACATCTCGATGTACAACCCCATATCTAGGACTGTCCAAATCTTCTGGTGGGCTCATAGATGTATGGATGACAGCAAGGTGGTGAGATAATGAGAGATTGTAGCAACGATTTCACGTAGAGACCGAGCAACATACCTTCGTGGTATATGTGAAAATTATGTTCCCATATTTAATCCTTGGCAGATCAAATAACTTGATATTTTTGGATATACAAGTCATCTTCGACTGACTTCGCATTCTAAATCTAAATAGAAATTGCAATATATATTGTGTATTACTCAAGTCACTCCATGACTTGAAACAGTCAAGTTGATTGTGGTACAACTGATTAAGTGAGTATCTTCTATAAAAGGATTACTCCAATCACAATGATTGCATATGTGTGTTCATAAATAAATCCTAAATTGAATTATCCATCATCTCAACACACATAAACAAATAAGCAATCCTTTTATGATGGAATTTGAGATGAAAATTTGGGTAAAACAAAATAATGCTTAAGTTTACAACTTATGCATATATATATATATATATATATATATATATATATCAGTTTATCAATATCCAATTGATATTGTATACCAATATTTAAATAATATTGGACAAGCATATCCATCAATACTTGTGGTCATTCAATGTCTAAAGATGGATTAATATCCATTTAGACCCTGGGATGATAAACCTAGTGCCAAGTGCTAGTGTATCATACAAATTGCAACAGGTCTGATACTGCATTTGTAGATACATTGCTATAGCTCAAATTAGCATAACTCTAACAAACACCATATTGGTGGGAGTCAAAAAGGATATTCATAGATATCGAAATAGCACCAAAAGATCTTAATTTATTTCAAGACATGACAAAGTGGGATATCAAGATACTGGCTACCTGATCCTTTCATGTGAGTCATCAAAATAGACTCTAATAACAACTTTTATATGTCATTCTGAAGCATCACATATATATATATATATATATATGTATGTATGTATGTATGTATGTATGACTTTATTGAATGATAAAATGTGATTCCATCTAACCACTAAACATTATCCAAAAATGATAATGCAACTTGTATTGCTCGGATGAAACCATATTACATATGAGCAATATCATTAAATTATTTCCCAAATATTTTATCCTCAGTTTTACAAAGTGAGGGAATAAACATATTGCAAAATATACTCACTAATATACTTATCCACCACTACATTGTAGAATGGTGTTCATGGTAAGTGGTGAGTAACAACTTTAAATTTTGCAAGGCTTAGGGGGTGACTCTCCTGACATTCTAATCTATTCAAACATCATATTGTACTCTTTTATCTGTATGAGTTTTTCCTCATAAAGGTTTCTCATAAAAGGTTTTAATGAGGCAATATCAATACAAAATATATGTTATATCACCTATTTTCCCTTCGGGGTTTTTCAACTGTTTTCTGCACAAGAGTTTTTAAGAAGGTATGAAAGACATATGATTTCTTCTCATATTTTCCCATTAGGTTTTGGGAAAGGTAATTTGAATATGATTCTCAGATCATAATATTATTGATCTCCAAACTTACTTATGAGTTTTTCTTTTCAAAGTTTTTCTCATATGAGTTTGCAATGGGACAATAATATAAATATGCCATATCATTTTCTCCTTAGATTTTCCCACTGGATTTTAAAGGAGTTTTAATGGCATATATGGACATACAAATTGGTTTCTCCTCAATATTTTTTCCATAGGTTTTTTGGAGGAGTTTTTCCATATGATAATCAAAGATGATTGAACATGAAACTTATAAGGAGCTAATTGATCAAGGAGGAGTGTTGTGAAACATATTATTAGTGATTAATTAATATTATAGATAATTATAGAGAACATTTTTATGAAAGGGTGTGGACCTTTCATGAAAGGACCAACTCTCAAGGGACATGATGCCTACACCCTTTTCGTGAAGGGACCAACTCTCGAGGGACATAATTCCCTTTAAGCATATCATTTCCCCTTTATAAATATGTAACCGGACCTTCATTCTATAAATATGTAACCGGACCTTCAACCTCTACATTTTTCTTATACCAGCAACACCTCCTACGTTTTTTCTTATACCAGCAACACCAATGTGGACATGCGTACCACGCGTAATCTGCTTTTACTATTGCGTTCGAACTTGCTACGGAGTAGATCCCAAGCCGACCTCAATTAATTAAGACGAAGGTTTGTCTAACATTCAGGTAGATTAAGCCGAACCGTCAGACACTGCCCATTTAATTCAAGTGCGCAGCTGCTCCGAGTGTTGAGAGCTTCGGTGGGCCGTGGGCCTGAAACCAAACAGCCCCAATCTTTCCTGTACTATATGACACTCTTATGTGGCCCATGACAACCATTACCTCACGCCACGAACCTTAAGGATAATAACTAATATGGATCACAATCACCATTATGTTGTCTAATTAAAAATGTAGACTGGACGTGCACAGTTACTGATTTCATTGACCAACAGCGAAACATGATATAAAAGGTGCAGCTACACATGTTTCTTTCAGAGATGATAATGGCTTGAATTGACCAGTAGAGAGACTGTACAAAGTTTTTTTTGTTTTAAGAAAAGAGGCTGTAAAAAATTACTCATCAGGTTCGTTAATTTCTGTTCCTTGCATGCACGACGGTCTCTTTTACAATCACTTTGATTTCTACTGTTCTAGTTGATGCATCAGCAGTAACGTCAGACTTTGTAACTGCTAATTTTCTCAACAAAGTAAAAACTATTCCAGGCTCTGTTCTGCAGAGTTTGCAAAGAGGGACAGAACACATAAAGGCAATATATTTATTTCAAAAAATGATGAACAAACCATACAATTATCCACGTTTGGGAACCAGAATTTTTCCTGATTTCCACAACAATCGAATATTTCCAGTGAAATTTCTGTAAAACCCCTGCACTCCAAATGGGCCTCAAATTATTCAGAAAGGAGCTGTTGTGTGTGTGTGTGGGTGTCTGTGTGTGTGTGGGGGGGGGGGGGGTAGCTGCTGAATTGAAACAATGACCCTGTTCGCTTCAGCTTATAAGCTGGCTGAAAAGTTGAAACGGCTGATTTGTTGTGAGAGGAAAATACTGTTTGGTGGCTGATAAGCCGGCTGAATAAGGTGAAGCGAACAGGGTGAATACATCTACTTAGGCTCCATGAATGAGCCTTTTGACAAAAAGAAACTGAGTTGACTCGAAAGCCATATATATCTACTGATGCTCCAGAAATGACAATTCAGAAAACCAACACCTCCTCCCACAACTATTGCCAAACTCAAATAAACCTACGATTGCAGATCTCAGGTAGAGTAGTCCACACTGTGAGGTGCCACCCGTTCAAGTACGCTGCGGCTCCAAGGTTGTTTATGGGCTTCCTGTGTATAAAGCTGCCGTCCATAATTCAGATTTCATGCTTCCTGAAATTTCAAGGGGCGTCAAAACTCTGCTCATATGACCCGAACTAAACCAGATCAGACAACCTTAGATCTCAATTAGAATTGCTCATGTCTGGAAATTTGCAAAGGACTGTCCAAGCACTTAATTCAGGAAAGGCTGCTATCATCTGGCCTCACTTGCGTATGAGTTCTCGGTCTTCAGTGCATCATGTTCAGATGGTTCAACCCAAAAGGGTGACAAGGCCACCACTTTTCCAATAATTATTAGAGTCGGAGAAACTAGATCAGCCAACTTGACTTCATCTACGAGATCCTTTAACAATGCGAATACCTACAGAACAAGAAATATTGAGCATGTATAGTTAAACACAGTTTAGTTAGTGAGGGCATATGAGTCAGTACCATTCGTTGTTGAGGGGTAGTGCCACGCTCTACGGCAACAGCAGGGGTATCTGGTGGAAGGCCGTGCTTCATTAACTTTGGAGCAAGGGATGGCAGTGTTGACAAACCCATGTACACAACTAAAGTGGTGTCTGGATCAGCTGCATTCCCTGCCACATATAGAGGATCTGTCCCACCATTTCTAGAGTGCCCAGTTAAAAATCTGACACTACAGAAAGGATTGTATGTCAAAGAATATCCTGCTAAGCACTTCGAAATTTTTTGAAACTGTACAATACAACATCAGAAAGGAACTAGTGTCTTTCTGCTCATTTATCAATACGAGAGGTGACAGAGCCAAACATTATAGCCTTTTGGCATAGTAGTGCCATTCACCTCACTAAGGCATTTTTTTCTTAAAAAAATGCTACATCATTAGTCACAGAACATCAAAACAAAGAGATAATCAAATGCAGAAAAATAATATTGAACCCTCTGACTACGCAGCATATACATGTATGGTCAAGGAAACAGCAAGCACTTAAAAGCTTGAAGCCTCAACACTACTGCCAAGAAAATCCTTATCCTAAATCAAACATATATGCTAATTGCAAAAATGCATTTGAGGAGGTGCTGCAGCTCCTAAACCAAAGACTGAGCACTAATGGTGAAGTTTGCACAAGAGCAATTTTGAGAAAGGAGTTCTCTATAAAGAGCAAAACCTTTTGGCATGACCAGAAGCTCCATATGAATGTTAGTTAGGTAGAGATGCAAGTGCAAAATACTAAGCTTACCTGGTAGCAACACCTCGATGGGTTAGTGGAATGCCTAGTTCTGCTGCAATTCCTGAAGCAGAAGTAATTCCTGCAGAGGTTTGATCCAAGCAATTCATAACTGGAACCAACCAAAACTGCAAATTATCCAGATTCCATAGTGGGCTTATCATACCTGGGATAATTTCAACTCTAATCCCTTGCTGCTGTAAGAAATCCATCTCTTCTCCACCTCTTCCAAAGACCTGAAAGGAATACAAAGTGAATTTAGGGCCTATAAATGTCTTCCAAGGTAAAGGTAGATGCTCATATGCAATGCCAATTAGTTCTCTGATGCAGTAAAACACTGTGTGCACAAATATAATAAATTTTCTAGTATTTTTACTACTTTCCTTGCCTCTGTTGTGTTAAGAAAACAAATGCAATTGCAGGTAACCCTATGACCCCTCTATTCTTTCTGTTAATATGTTATGCAGTTATGCTAATCCCCTTTCATGTACTACCCATAAGAATAGAAATCCTTTTGGCAAAATGAATGAAAACGGAAAATCAAAGAAAATTCCAGTTACTACTATACAGATTAAATACACGACATCATTTACTGTTCTTCATCGATTTATGCCAGATTATTTCAATAAGAATATTTCTGCATTGATAACTGGACAAGTTAGATGAGGACTGGGTTCATCAACATTAATGTGCAAACTGCAAGCCCAAAACTTGAACGATGCTTGATCTATTTCCATCCTACTAATCTTGTTTATTTCCAAGTTTAAGAACTTTATGTGAAAAGCCATGCAGTAACCTAAAAAGAGGTTAGCTTGGATGATTTTCTGCTTTGAAGAGTGACAAACTACAACCAATATATACTGATGATACCAATACTGGTCAGTATGAGACCATCAATTTGTATGGATTCATTACTTGAAAAAAAAATTAAAGCAGACTAAGAATGGATCACTATCTTTACTCAAAAAGTTACTCAATGCGGATGAACATGATACGACCAATAGCAAAGTTTACTAAGTAGTTTAATGTTTGAGCTAGGCTAGCAACTGGAATTGTCACATGAATTCTCAACAGATAAGTAGGTTTGAAATAAGGATTGACAGATTACCAGAGGATCGCCGCCTTTCAACCGCACCACATTGGCACCAGCCTCCGCAAAGCTGAGGAGCAGCTCATGAATCTCCTCCTACATTGCATCAATCAGCCATCAGGCATACAAATTAGCAACAAGGGGAAGAAAAGGTACAAACTCCTAACTCCTAAACTTAGGCCACCTCAGTTCACTGGTTTTTTAGACAGAAATATGGCATGCTCTGTTTTGCTTCATGAAAGCTATCTGATGCATTGTTAAAATAATAATAATGTACTTTAAATGTTAATTGCCGAATGCACACCCAATTAGCATTTCTAACAGCGTGTATCAATTGATCGCAATTGAATCGACGGCACAGCATTACTCACCTGTGTGCGGCTGTGGTATCCCGCCGTCTTGCCGACGTATAGAAGCCTTGCGCCCTCCCCGACCAAGTCCAGCACGTCGTTGGACACCAGCCGGTCGTAGAGCACCAGGTCCGCGACCTCGATGGCACGGACGGCCTTGAGCGTGAGCAGCTCGGGGTCCCCGGGTCCCGTCCCGACCAGCGCCACCCTCCCAGGCCCACCGCCGCCGCCCTCCCCCTCGGCGCTCCTCCCCCTGGAAGCCCTCAGCGCGTCCAGGAGCCTCCGCAGCTCCGGCAGCTGCAGCGCGATCTCGTCGTCCCGGCGGCCCGCCGCGGCGGCGGCGGCGGCGGCATCGGAGGGCGACGACGACGACGACGCGGGGCTGGAGGAGCCGTCGGCGGCGTAGGACCAGGCATCGCGGCGGTAGCGCGAGGAGGAGGTGGCCTCGGTGAAGGGCGAGGCGGCGGAGGCGCGGACGGCGGCGCCGGGGCGGGGCCTCGCGTTCGCGGCGGCGAGGGAGGTGGAGGTGGAGGCGGAGGCGGGTGCGGAAATGGAGGTCGGCCGCGGCTGGCAGCGGGGCGTGCGGACGGCGAGAGCCATGGCGATTCGGAGTGAGGGGCAGCGGGTGGCTGGCCGCCGCGGGGTGGAGCGGCTTTATACGGGGGCGAGCTGACCAGCTGACACTTTTTCTGTGTGTGTGGTTTTGGATTGGCGAAGGGGCGGAGCCGTGGAGGGAGGGCGGAGGGCGGAGGGCGGAGCCTCAGCGCTAGTGGGGCCGCAGGACCGCAGCAGGGAGGAGTCGCGGAGCCGCGGAGGAGACGCCCCGACGCCCCTTGGCGGCTTTGGCTGGCCGTGGGGAGTGTTGAAAGGCCAGGTTCAATGAACCACAGAGCGGCAGAGCCAGGGGTCTTCTTGGTGGTGGCGTACAGGCAGCCGGGGCAGCTAGAGCCGCCGCGTCGAGGTGGGCAAGTCCCAGTGGGAGTGTGCCTCCCCGCGCAGGCTCTACGACCGGTGTAGCGGCGGCGGGTCCGCTGACGCCATCGCAGATGTCACCGCAATAGGACCTCCATTTTTTAGAGATAGGAAGATGGCAACTTGAGTACTGAGCATATTCACATTTTTTTTCTTTTTTTAGATGCTTATTCACTTCGTAGGGCGCACCAACCACTGGATTCAGCTCGACAAACTCAGCTTAGGAATGCTTCTTTGTAGTAAGTGTTTTATCTGCCCAATTGCTTAAAATTCCTATTGTGCAGTGAAAATGTGAAAAACGCTTGGTAAAAAAAAACTCCACTAGGCTTTCAACAACACCGACATGAATAGTTTTCTCAAAATATGCCACACAAATATCATCAGGCGGTGCTAGTTATTACACTTCTAGCTTGCCTGGATGCCTAAAAAGGTTTTGTACGCATGCACATTGCAAGACAAAAACACGGTCACCTCAAAAGGCAGAGTTGCAGTCCAAACAGCCACAAGAGCTTTCAGGAAGAACAACATTGTATCATTTGTATTGATTTCTGTAGTACACGATGGAGTATAGCTATTCTAAAATTACATCAGTAAACGAATCTACCATTATATGGTTGAGAAGAAAAACTTCGATGCAACATAAATCTCTCGTGCATTTGTAAACACGTAGGAATGCAAGTCCAACCAGCTGTTACAACTCCCAAAGGAATGCACCGACTGCCTAATTGTGTACAATAACTGGTAAACAGAAAAAAAAAATCTGGAGCATCTGCACTCAGGCGTATAAGCATTCGACATACCTTAATAAGCCTCTTTCTTTCTCTCCAACTGCAACGTGAAAATGAGGCAGCGACTGATCATCCTAGGTAAGACAACATTTCACAGAAATGGCCTTGTATCAAGATCATGTTCCTGGCATTTTTACACCGGTTAATTTTGAGTTTTTGGTGTTTATACATCAGGTGCGTTGACTGGGATAGATGTTAATGCTCAAGTCATATACCTATACAACTGTAATCTTGAGAAGTATAACTGAACAGAAATATAGACATAAGGAGATGATGATCCCAGCTACAAAATTTTGATATAGACGATTGTTGTCTCTACTGGGAATAAAAGCTGACTTCAAGATGGTTGTTAGCTCAAACACTCTGTAAGATATCTGCAGTATAAACAATGAAATGAGAAATCCTGATGATTCCTTTTCAATGGATTAAAATTCAAGGGTGTTTACTTACAAGAAGGTATATTGCTGTGACAAGCATAAAGTTGAGCATCGGATAACCCGGAATGAAAGATAAAAGCCATTTTGGTTGCCCATTTGGCATGCTAGACCTGTATGAATAATAGAAGTCATCAATAGTTGAAGGGGGACAGAAATCAGCAAGCACAAAAAAATGAGAGTGCAAAGGTAAAAGAAGGCTTTATTCGAAAAATTAAAGGCCGCCTTTTGCATAGTCCATAGCCAAAGTAACATAGAAAAGTTGTGGTTGCATTCAATGTCTCAACAAGAATTTAAATTTATATGTTACAGTTGCCAGTAATGTGTCCTTGTATCAAGCAGGACATCAGAATGGGAATGGATAATAGAAGAGAAAAAACAATATGTCCAGCCCATCTAGGGCTCCAAGCTCATCGAGAGTCAGCAGCGGCATGGGTTCAAGTATTCAACTTCTGCATGAGAAGGCTTCTGAATAGGCGCTTGGCCCAACATGGTTTTGCTCTGTATCATTTTCATAAACAACTTTTATAGCTACAGTATTGGACCCTATAGAGATTTGGTTACTGCTAGGTGAATGACCTATTTCTGTCCAATAACTAGTATTAATCAGTATGTTTCCACTTACCAGTGAACCCTAGGCCAGTGGAAGATACGATCGCATCTGATCTGTTGTGTTTTACCCATTTCTAATTACCTGATGGCATATTTTGTACACATGAAGTAATTGGTAGTAACTAATAAGCAGGCTAAAATTCCCCAAAATGAAGTTTGTTGGTGATTCTATATTCTGTTTCCACAAGCAAAACCAGCCAAGCTTGTTTGGATCTCAAGATATGGCTGGTTACCTGTTTGAGCACCGGTAGCATTGGTATTGAAGCAATTAATTCGGTTTTATCACAAGAAAAAACATGAAATTTCAACATAGAAATTGGAATATCATTTCATTATAAATCCAAAAGGACTATATTTTAGCCAAAGAAAAAGGATAACCTTGTTGCTACAGGACAATAAAACTTTTAAGTTCTCAAAGGAATGAACATCAACATACTTCAAATTACTTTGGAGTACTTGTACATATGCTCAACAGATTATAAGATGACTACATTGAGATATGGTTGGCCATTGACACAAGGACAAACTGAAAACAGAACTAGGTATTTTACCTGAGCCAAATGTGGATCTGAGAGATATAGGTCTCTAGTGTAATCTTGCCGAGCCAGCTGACAGTAACAAGAAACAGGTTAAAGCTCAGATGAGAGAACGTCCACTATACAAATAAGCATCTTCACTTGGCAGTTAAACATAATACTTACGCAAAAAGAGTCAATGAGGCACTCCTCAGCTGCTGGGTGCAATTACGTAAAGCAATATAAACACTACAAGAAAAACAGTGCCAATGTTAACACTGGTAAGATATTTCTGAAGAAATGCAATACTATAGTATTGATTCTGGTTGGCATTATTGCACGCACGTTATAGGAATCCACGATGTGTAAGGATGGTACTTGTTGTACGTAAGTTTGTCTAGCTTGTAAATATATTCATACCACAAATAACCAGCCTGAAGAGAGGAATAAAAATGGCTAGTTAGTACAACAGTCAAGTTAATGCAGCGTGGCTAGTATAAAGCAGAACGGGATACTCATGGGAAGTGCTACTTACCACCACAGAAGTGGTAACAATGGTTCCCTTGATTGACAACCTAACCTTAGTTTCAGATTCTTCAAGCTTTTCCATCCACCTTTCAACCTGTTTAGTGTTTGGGAATGAAAGATCTGTGTTCAGAACCATAGTACTGACAAAAGAAAGATAAGACAAGAATTTAAATGCATGCAGAATTTGTTCCATGCAAATCTTAATACTTACATTTGGATGGAAGTAAGCATAGATCATCCCGATAATCCAAATATAACGATCAAGACCGGATCGGAAATGCCACTCATGCAAAAGGGGTAAGTTCGCTTTTGAAGGTTCTGGGTCTTTGTATCCTGCATTCAACAAAACAGGGTATTAAAAAGTTTATACATACTTCATAATAAAATCAAAATCTAGGGAAACGAGAACTAACCCAGCAGAAATGTAAAAGGCCTCCACAAAAGCTCAAATACACCAGGAATCTCCCATATCAAGATCACCACTAAGAAGCAACCCACAATCTTCATAGCCATCACAGATGGTATCTCGTTGTATTTGTTGAACAGACCAAGGCAACCATATACCATAAGTGTAAAAAGTGTGTGCATTGGGCATATGTAATACAGCATGTAATCATTATCAAGGACTATGCAACAAAAGGCCACGAAAAAATTGAGCCTCCACATCATCTGCAAAGATGTAGTACCTCTCATCAGTGTCTCAAGTGGAAAGCAGTAACAGATCAAGTACATGAAAACACGCTAGTACATAGAATAAATGTGGTTGGATGTCAGAATGGGCACCTGAGCAAATCGTGCCAGGCTGAAGTCTTTTTTAATGTAATAGTACGAGAAGTTTCCAAACCCAGTCATCCAGACATAAGCAGCAATGAAAATGCGGATTGCATTGTAGATTTCTGTGGCAGCGAAATAGTGGTACATTAAAAACAAGACCTGGAAACAGCATATTGAAAAGTTAGAATAAGCTTTTGCCACTAAGGTTGCAAAAGAAATTTGGTGGAAATAATAAAAACAGTATATAGTAAGTATATGCCTCTGGGGACTACAATACAACAACACAGACACATACTGGAAAAAAAATCAAACAAGGACAGTTTTATTGACAGATGTTGAAACTTGGAAGGGTTGGAAGGTAAATTCCTTGACAATAGGCATAATAAAGGGCATGCCAGTTATCAGTTAAGACTTAAAAAAAGAGAGGAATCAAAACACTAACCTGCATCCAACCTTTCCATTCCTCAGTTTGATGGCGGTTAAGGTAGAGTATGGATTTCCCTGAAAATGCTGATTTTTCATTGTGTTTCTTAAGTGAAGTCAATGCTGACGCTATGATGAGAAGGATGTACAGAAATAGAAACAGATCACGGTTGTAACTCTGGCAAAGTAAGACAGAAACAAGTGATGATAAGAAAACAGTATTTGATGAAACATGATCACATATAATATCTTACAGTAATGCAGTATATAATTATACCATTTTAGCCTTTTTAATACAAAACTTATGAAATTTTTGAAAGAATAAAGTGTTTACTAGAAGTGCTTAAGCAGCGAGATTATGAAACAATCTATCTACAAAAAAGGAAAAGCTTTTTTTGGTGATTAATGTAGGACATGACTTGTTTCACTTTTCAAACCTGTTAGAGAACCAGTGTAAGATGATTATATAAGTTTCTTTTCATCATGTTTAATGAATTGAGAATATATGATGCAGTACATCCAACAAAGATGAATATTTGAACTTTAATGCAAACAGACAAGAGGCACATAAACTGAGATACAAATTCACATCATAAATGTTTCGGTATTAGAGGTGCATAAGCCTGAGAAAAGCTATGACTAAGCAAGGAGTTGTCAAGTATACTTTAAGAACAATCTTTACGACCTAAGTCATTGGAGTTGGTGATGGTGGCATGCCTTCTATCACCACCACTCTGCCTCTATACTTGGTCTTATTTACCCACGCATGCCCCTAAGTCTGATTATTAGGAATTTACTCACTATCTTATTTCATCTGCACATTGCAATAAGTATGTACGTATGACACCATTTCACATGATCTATGTATGCGCATGTAATTTTATGATTTATTGTGTTGTGCCATTGCAATGCACGGGCAATTTTGCTAGTAAATACATAAATGAATGGGTTCATAAATGAAAAAAAGGAGGTAAAGTGTGCAGATTTGTCATGACATAATTTGGAAAATGAATGGAATAATGTTAGTGTAAGGAAATTCCATTAAATCAGGACACTATCAGTACCTTCTTGCTTTCAGGAAATGTGTTTGTCCGGTCACAAACATAAAAGTAAACCAGCACAATGCCAAATTCAGCCCTGTGATACAGTTAGCCAGTTAGGGCTTGTAAATATCATTAAGTAATGTTTACAGAGGACGGAGCTTATTCTAAAGGTTCTTACATTGCTCTCATTACGGCACGGTTTTCAAGAAGAAAGGACTCCTCCATCGTTATAAATCTACAGCTCATAAAATTGGGATGTCAACAATCTGAATCACATGGCGTGCAATCATTAATGACATTCTGTTACTCTGTCAAATTACCGTATAATTTTTGTTTTCGTAGACATGTTCCGAAGCATTGTAGATGGGGATTTTGATAGGCCTCCTTCAAGCAAAACTGCCTTATCATCTTCTCTGACAGTTTCCTTTTCCAAATTAGAATCAGCATGACTGTGAAGGATAAAATAATGCATGAGTAACAGGAAGTTAGGGCGACAGTCTTTCGACCTTATTCCAATTCTAAGCTTGGAGGATTTTTTAGAAGGGACAATTTCAATTTCAGTATCTCTGCAGAAGCTTACACTTTAATGGATGACGATTTTCGGTATTCCAAGATTTCTGAATAAATCCATGCAATGAGAACAGGGAACACACCGAGCAAGAATGACACCTACAAGAATGGGCAAACAGGTGACTTGGTGAGCTCTAAGAACATTCAACACATACTGCTACAGAACCTAAACGAACTGAAGTTTACAGATCATAGATGAACATAAAAT
Source organism: Setaria viridis (assembly GCF_005286985.2). Taxonomy (NCBI): domain Eukaryota; kingdom Viridiplantae; phylum Streptophyta; class Magnoliopsida; order Poales; family Poaceae; genus Setaria; species Setaria viridis. Next base: position 29,984,272 of record NC_048267.2, on the reverse strand, counting down.
GAACAACTTAGATGCTGTTTATCTTTTGGCAAACCATTGTCCACTGTCCAACTTTGATCCTACAATTACATCCATCTCCACTGCATGTGTTAGACTTCTAGGCTCATTTTTCCTTTGGGAACAGGATTGGTTACTTTGCTGGTCACAAGCCAATGGATTTGCCAATTCGGCATATTATTTCAATTGTGTAATGCTAGCTCAGGTCACAAGCCAATGGAATTTTACTATCTAGTATCTACTAGTAGTACTATACCATTTATACTGTCAAATAGAATTCTGGTCATGCTTTTCAGCAATAACGGAACATTGATTGAGATACGCAGAAGTTAACCTGTAGTAGTTTTCCTTTTACCATCCCAAAGTCAAGCAATGTCAAGGATGCAGACAATGATGGGACGAGCCAGACAGCCAGTAGGTGGCTAAATAATGCACTTGAGTGCTTGGATGTAAGCTTTGTAGATCCTATTTCAACCATAGAAGCATTTGGCCTCATGTGCAACATACTAGCAAATCACTAACTTGAGATCTAAGACACCTCAAAGGGAACAAAAGTCTACAAAAACCTATCATGACAAGCTACCAACCAGTGGTTACTGCATTTGTTGAGGAGGGTGGGCTTCAGCCTTCGAGCCACATTACAGATGCAGATTTAATGGACAACGCTAAGAAAAAAATTGAAGTAATAATCACGCAGTGGTATCCACAGTCTATCCAACCCCTAACATTCCAAAAACCTCTCGAACCGAGCTCATCACAAGCGCCACCGGGGTTGGGGAGGGATGAATCAGCAAAACAGCACCAACGCTCGGCAGCATCAGTGACGGGGCCGTACCTGGCCTGGCGTGACGGGGCCGAAGACCTCCATTCCGCCAGGAACTCACCCCAGGAGCTCGACGTTGCCGGCCGGGATGAGAGACGCAGGACCCTTGCTGGAGTTCGAGATCAGGCGCTCGGGGAGCGGCGCCGTGGCATAATATGCCGCGGGGGGGGGGGGGGGGGGGGGGGGGGGGGGGGGGTGCGCGATGTTGGCCAAAGCGCGCGGCCAGCCGGGCACCGGGCCGGTTGCTGGTCCCGGGGGCAGAGCGGGAGTGGGAGCGCGATGAGGAGATCTGAAGCAAGCGGATGCGGTGGGTGGTCGACGTCTGAGGCCGGCGGGGACGGGCGCAGGCGGGGGCCTGCCGGCAGGGGAGGCGGTGAGGAGGGAGCGGTTGGAATTTGGTAGGCTTTCTTCGGAGTTTAGACTTGAGACTGCTGTCTCCGCGTACGGACGCTGATCGCGCCTTGTGTTTGACGTGTTTGATTGTGATCGCCTCGCGGGGTTTGGGAATTGGGATTTGATAATTTAATCTCCGGAAGTGCTAGCCCCGGACGTCCGATAATTTTGTTTTATCCGACCCTCCGTCACAACATTGAAAAATAACTATCGAAATATCAAAAATCAACACTTGCAACACCAAGAATTACAACACCTTTACGTGTATGAAACATCCCGAATTGCTTCGTGCAACATTCAAAACAGATACATTGCAACAACAAAAAAACATCTCTTACACCATTGCAACAACGAAAGAAGAAGAGACGAAACAAAGAAAACAACTATATGCAACATCACGAATAAGTTGGTGCAACACCCGATTGTTGGCAAGTCACAGTGTTGCAAAACAGATGAAACATCCAAAAATAACTATTGCAACACCATGAGGTACCTATTACAACACTCAGATCCACAACAACCAGCCTACCGCCAAAGGTCGTCCACCATGACCGCCGCCCGATCCTTCCCCGCTCGGATCTCGCCGGGGTCGGGGAGAGGGCCACCGGATCCGGTGCAAAACAGATGAAACATCAAAAGCTACCGTTGCAACATCCAAAAATAACTATTGCAACACCATGAGGTATCTACTGCAACACTCAGATCCACGACAACCAACCTGCCGCCGAAGGTCGTCCACCATGGCCGCCGCCCGATCCTTCCCGCTTGGATCTCGCCGGAGTCAGGGAGAGGGCCACCGGATCCAGGGTGTTGGGTGCTCCCGGTTGGTTGAGGATGCCGGAGTGGGGGGAGGGGCGCCGCCAGGGTAGGGGACGAGGTTCCCGAAGTGGAGGAGCGCGCCACCGCCGGGGTGGACGAGGAGGACACCCTGGTGGGAGAGGGCGCCGCCGTTGGGGTGGGGGACGAGGCCACCGGGGTGCGGGACGAGCCTGCCGGGGTTGGGGAGCGTGCTGCCGTCGGGATGGATGAGGAATACGTCGGGATGGAAGGTTGAAGAAGGAAAGGGATGGGAAAAAATGGTAGCGCTTGCAACATCCAAGAATCCCTACTGCAACATCGTGAGATACCTATTGCAACATGGCCGCCGCCCGATCCTTCCCCGCTCGAATCTCACCGGGATCGGGGAGAGGGCCACCGGATCCGGGGGCGTTGGGCACCCCCGATGGGTGAGGACGCCGAAGTGGAGGAGGGGCGCTGCCGGGGTGCGCGAGGAGGATGCTGGGGTGGGGACGAGGTCGCCGGGGTGGGGGAGCGCGCCGCTGCCAGGGTGGGCGAGGAGGATGTCGGAGTGGGGGACGAGGCCGCCGGGTGGGGGAGCGCGCCGCCGTCGGGGTGGACGAGGAGGACGCTGAGGCGGAATGTTGAAGAAGAAAGGTCACGGGAGTAGGATGGGGAAGAAAAAGAATGGTGAAAATGGATAGATAGGAAGCGTCAGATATTTTTGGAGCGTAACGTCCGACGCGTCCGGACGCTCGGATCGTAGCATTACCGTTTAATCTCAGACGTGCGGGTTTGGTGCGTTGGCTGTTGGGAGTGGCGATCACATTTCACATCTGACCAAATAAAGCGACCTAGCACGACTGAGTTCGTTCCAATCCGTAACGCGATGGATGATTGCAAGATCCTGTCGGAAGCTTTTGGAGAAATATTACGCGGGTGTTCCCTATCATGCGAGTTAGCTCAAAACATATTAAACTTCTCTTGCGGAGCCCAGCCCCTACCTGAAACTCAAACCATCTCCCTATTATGCTGTTTGCCGTTAACAAGTTTTAGCTTCGAAAGTATCTTGTGGAAGTATGCTCCTCAAAAAAATTCTCTAGCCTGTGTGCAATGCAAGTACTACGTAGCAATGTGCCAATGCAGCAGCTTGGGCCGTTTGTCCTTGCGCTCTCTCATTTTGGGGCTGTCGGCGGGGCCAGTCGGCCCGGTTTCGCGCCCACACGTAGCCAATCCTAGCCCAAACATTCAGCCCACCAAAGCCCACTGGCACCAGCATTCAAGCCCAGTGACAGGGTAATTACCCGAGCGGGCTAGACAAGCCCAAGGTAGCAATTCCCTCATTCCCTGCGTGGTTTGCTTCCATTGCGAGCGCGAGGGGGGACGAGAACGGGAGGGACGAGCAGTCGCCGAACCACGTGGACGTGGTGCTCTGGTCTGGTTCATGTTCATCCTCTCCATCTAGCTCAGTGACCGCACCAAATTTCCATGTGCACGGCTGTTCTCTCATCGTTTTGACCAGTCGTTGGACCCAGGTACGCCTGCGGCGGCCGGCTGACCTTCACGGCCCATCCGATCCCACCACCATGCGTCGTGGCGCACGGCGTATTAGGGTGGTGGCACGAATAATTGTTCTCCGCTGGCGAAGGCAAGGGCGCGGACAAGTGTAAGGCCTCGGCGTGCACGTGGCGCACCAGTTTGTTGACAAACCCCGTGTAGCCTAACATGCCCGCATGTGCCTCGCCGCTCTGCACATGCATGCGTGTGTGCTCGCAAGCTCGATCGGGTCAGTCAGTAGACCCGTTGGTGCTACTCGAGCCTTTGCTTGCGCGGGATTAGAGGAGGGTGCGGCCGCGGACCCTTACGTGCCGTGACGGGGTCGAGCAGGACAACCTGGCCAGCCGCTAGGGTTAGGCTACCTGCACGCGCGCACATCCATGTCACCGTCAGTATGGTTGGTTGGGAGGCCGCAGGGTGCCGGGTGATGTGATCTCTCTCCGCGTCGACCGATCGATCGAGGTCAAGTCGCCGTATGGTGTGGGTACGGGCCTATGGGGGTAGCCTTAAAAATTAGGCGTCGAACTATGTGGCCGGAGCGGAGCCGCAGCCGCAGCCGTCGTGCCCTCTCGCGCGACGCGGCAGCGGCGTGTACGGTCTCCGGGAGGCACGCGCGGGGTGGGGCTTGTTTAGTTTTCAAATTGGAAGTAGCAAAGTTTGCATTTTGTTATAAATGCACAACTGTAGCATTTCGTTTGTTTTTGTGAATTATTGTCCAAACATTGACTAATTAGACTCAAAAGATTCGTCTCGCAAAGTACAACAAAACTGTACAATTAGTTTTTAATTTCGTCTACATTTAGTGCTCCTTGCATGTACCGCAAGTTTGATATGATGGGAAGTAGCAATAAACAAGGCCGTGGATAGCCAACTAGCCATAGCCTCCCGAGCCATAGCCTCCCGGGGTTTTGGTTTACGGCGTCCGCGTCGGACTTTTTTTTGACGGTGCGCGCGCACGAGCTGTTTGTTTGCATCTGCCCGGCGCGTCGTCGCCCTACGACTCGCGTCAGGGAGGACGCCGCGGCATCGGCATCACGTGCGCGCAGGTGCGGGCGCGGCTGATCGGCGAGGCCACGACGACGGACCTGGCGGAAACGTACAACGCCACACATGGGTCAGGCAGGCGCGGGCCGGGCTAGTCGGGGCTACAAATTAAAGCTCTGGCTTATTTGTTGTGGTGGCTATCTGATCTCTTCTGGACTGGAGGCCGGGTCGATCAGGCCTGTCGCTTGCAGTCGCAGAGACGGTACTGTAGCTCACTCGTGCGATAGGCTTAGGATTTTCCATTTTCTAGATAATGTTGTAATTCTACGCCGATCCTTAAAAAAGAAAAGGTGTGCGTATTGATGGTTGACACGACGTCCATGCGCTCCTCGTCCTCATGTACATACAGCCCGGTGTGGTGCATTATTGACAATCCTAGTACGATACCATCTCCCGGCTACACGTAGCCGGTTGACTAGGCAATAACAGCCTAGCAACGGGCTGGCAGTGGCAGATGCGCTGAACGGGGTCAGGCACCCACATGCCCCGTTCCCATCCCCAGCAAAACGCCGTAAAGCCAAGCCGCTCTCGGCTCTGAGCTGGGAGTAACAACAAGCTCTCCTCGCTCTGCTCCGTCTCTCCGGGGCGCGGCGCGGATATATAACCGGGGCCAAGCGGGCGCGGCACTTGCACAAACTCATCATCCAGCTGAAACACACGCACCGGTAGCTAGTCCGGCGGATTAGCCATCGGCATCCGGTTCTCCGCTCTCGATTCCCACCACCGCACACCTGTGGATCGATCTGTAGCTGGCCCCGAACCCCGGGCATGGACCACCACGTTGCGATCCTGGCGGTCGACCAGGAAGGGATGGAGAAGCAGAAGCAGAAGCAGAAGCAGCAGCAGCTCGTGTGCGAGCGCGGGCGGCGCATCAAGGCGGCCGCGGAGCTCGGGCTGGCGCGGTCGTCGCGCAGCCGGCAGTGGGGCCGAGCGCTGGGGCGCCGCGCCCTGGCCGTGGCCTCAGCGAAGGATCCCTACTCCTTCGAGCCGGTGACGGCGCCGACGACGGGCGAGCACCAGGCGCAGAAGAAGGCGGCGTCGCCGGAGGAAGAGGAGGAGGAGGAGGAAGAGGTGGAGGAGAAGGTGGCGCTGCTGCGGCAGCTGGTGCCGGGCGGCGAGGACATGGCGGTGGAGGGCCTGCTGGAGGAGACGGCCGACTACATCGCGGCGCTCAAGGCGCAGGTCGGCGTCATGCGCGCCCTCGCCTGCCTGCTGTCCGGCTCCGGCCTCGACGAGCTGACGGAGAAGCCTGCCGGCCTCCTCACGCCGGAGAAGTCTCGGTGTCAGTGAGAACGAGCGCGCGGGTCCTTCCTGGCCTGGGCTTTTCCTCCTCTTTTCGAGTAGTGATCTGATCGAGCTTCCTCACCAGGTTCCATTCCGCATCTGTGCAAGTCGTTGGCAACAGCCAGTAGTCGCCACTGGGCCAGACGCCGGAGGCCAGTGCAACACATTTTCGTTGCGTTGCTTCAATTCGAAGCAGCACATTTCGTTGTGTTCCTAGCGGAAAATGTTACAGCATTTTTGTACGAGGGGGTGGAGAGAAAGGAGCCATGGATCGAGCACGCTGGTCCTAGCGAACTAGGCTAGGCATCAGTTGATCGGAGGCTCGCTCGGGCCAGGTGGCTCCTGTAAATATTATGAATTGCAGGAGTACTTTTTTTTTTCCATGCTCGTTGTTTTCGAGGTACTTTTCTCACGTGGAGCAAGTGGGAGAGAGCGTGATGGATCCTTAGGGGTCTGGTTCCTTTGCTTATTTTTAGCACGTGTCACATCGAATGTTTAGATACAATTAGAAGTATTAAACGTAGACTATTTACAAAATCCATTACATAGATGGAGGCTAAACGGCGAGACGAATCTATTAAGCCTAATTAATCCATCATTAGAAAATGTATATTGTAGCAACACATTGTCAAATCATGAACTAATTAGGCTTAATAGATTCATCTCGCCATTTAGCCTCCACTTATGTGATGGGTTTTGTAAATAGTCTACGTTTAGTACTCCTAATTAGTATCTAAACATTCGATGTGACGGATGTTAAAAATAAGCAAATGTAACCAAACGGGACCTTAGACTAGGATGGCACCGGGCATCTGTCTATCTTGATAGCTCAACTGTGTAAAGGAGAAATTTAGGGGTGTTTGGCACACAAGGGTTAAAATTTAGTCCCTGTCACATCGGATGTTTGGACACTAATTAGGAGTATTAAACATTGGTTACTTACAAAACTAATTTCACAACCTCTAGGCTAAATCGCGAGATGAATCTATTAAGCCTAATTAGTTCATGATTTGACAATGTGGTGCTACAGTAACCATTCGCTAATGATGGATTAATTAGGCTTAATAGATTCGTCTCGCGATTTAGCCTAGGGGTTCTGCTATTAGTTTTGTAATTAGCTCATATTTAGTCATCCTAATTAGCATCCGAACATCTGATGTGATGGCTAAAGTTTAGCCCCTTTCTCCCAAACACCCCCTAATACTATCAGCGAACTGTGTAGTGCTCGCCGAGCAAACCCACGGCCACGCTTTAGAGGGTGTTTGGTTCCTCCCCTAAACTTTAGCCCCCGTCACATCGAATATTTAGATACTAATTAGAAGTATTAAACGTAGACTATTTATAAAACCCATTACATAAGTGGAGGCTAAATGGCGAGATGAATCTATTAAGCCTAATTAGTCCATGATTTGACAATGTGTCGCTACAGTAAATATTTGCTAATGATGGATTAATTAGGTTTAATAGATTCATATCGTCGTTTAGCCTCTATATGTGCAATTAGTTTTATAATTAACTTAGTTCTTCTAATTAGCCTCCAAATATTTGATGTGACACGGACTAAACTTTAGCTCGAGAAACCAAACGATCCCTTATTCACAGAAACACACTGCAGTCTGTAGGTCGATATCGATGCAGATATTGCCACGATTCACGTTGTCGAAATTGCTGGTGGCAGACCAATCGACAAGTTTCCTCTAACAATGTTACGAAGGTTTGGATGGTCTAAGATCGCATATAACGGAATATTATCCTCTGGGGCCAAAGTCAACGTATTCTTCTCATTTTTTCTAAGAAAGAATATAAATCCTGAAGTAGTCCAACATGCCAACAGGCCCAATACGCAAAAACCCAGCCAGTGCAAGCCTTTAGGGAGACAGGCCCACTGACCATCGTACCCCGCCGTGGGCTTATGGGGCGCCACACGCACGAGTCCTTCTGCAGCAGTTTTGCCTGCCGTGCATCTCTCTCTCGGAAACGCGTCAAATGCCCCCGCGCCGCTGCCTGTGCTGTTAGATCAAACGGTAATGCTACGACGCGGGCGTCCGGACACGCGTCCTCCTTTCAAACGTTCACGTGGCATGTTTGTGTTCATATATTATACTGAAATCTTATCTGAAATGCTCCCACCTCCCTCTACATCTCTTCTCTATCCACGCAGGAGCTTGCTACGGGCAGCCATCATTTTTGGGCTGCGGCCTCTCTCCGAGTGGGGGCTCGCTACACGTCGTTGTCGCCTTGCGCCACCCGGAGGATCTTCGCGGCCTCTCTCTTCGTGTGGGGGCTCGTTGCGTGTCATCGTCGCCGTTGGCCCCGGGGAGCTGTAGTGAACCGGTCCTCGCGTGTGGGTACTGGTGCGGCTCCATAGATCCGAGGTATGGAGGTGCTGCTTTGGTCATGGATAAGATAGCATCGGTCGATCCGACACCAGCTGAATCTTGCAAGCGTATACTTCAAGTGTTTTAGATGTTTTAGAAAAATGTTGCAAGTATTTCACGTGAATGTTGCAAAGTAAATCTAGATGTTGCGATGTTGCATATGTTTCACACACATGTTGGATGTTGCATTTTCAATGAGAGATTTGAATGTTCCATGCAACACGAAACAGATGTTGCGGCGGATTTTTTTCCTCATCATCAACAAATGGCTAATAATTTTTTTCAACATGTTTTTTGATGTTGCAAACGGTGATTTTCTATATTGCAAACTTTTATTTTCTATGTTGCAGACGTTATTTTTTAATGTTTTGATGGACCAACGGAACGTTCGATGGGAAGTTTTCCCATCAAACGTCCGGGTACAAGTGACGTCCTAGATCAAATGCAAGGCGCCCTGTTGAAACTCTTATTCATGCCCACATTTTCATGCACTAAAGCAATATTTAGATAGCTACGAATCTGTAGAAATCGTGTTCTGTATTCAATATTTCGAACTCTTTTGTACAAAAGAACAAGAAACTTGATAGTTCAATTGCAAGTACAAAACCTGTGATGTTTCTACTTTCTATCTACTCCTACGAAAAAGGTAAAAAAGAAAAAGGACAGAACTAAAGATACATTGTGGTTAGAGGACAACGGGGCAGACACTCTCAGCGCCCAGATCCACCCCTCTCGCCGTGGGGCACGACGCCAGCAGGCAGTGCTCCCCGGCCGTCCCCCACCAGCTGATGTTCCGGTTCTCCATCGACAGCGTGAAGTAGAGCAGCACCCCCATGAACGCCACGCCCGCGTCCAGCGCCGCCGAGAGGATGTAGTTGTATCGCTCCCACCACTTCTTCCGGTACCGGAACACGAAGAAGTTGAAGGCGATGCCGATCAGCAGCCATGAGTTGTAGTTGACGGCGGTCGCCGGCGGCATGCTGGCCGTCGCGCCCATGAGTACCGGCAGGTTGATCATCCGTATCCAGCGCTGCCCCGGGAACGCCTTGTGGAGCCCGTACACGATGGCGGGGCCCGCGGCGCCGACGAGGAAGGACCAGTTGAGCGCGCCGTAGTTGCCCAGCGCCCCGAAGATGCGGCGGGGGCCGACGAGGCCCCAGATCACGGACGAGTCGAAGAAGACGCGGTCGCTCGGGCACGTCCACGGGCTGTCCGCGGGGAGGAGCGCGTCCTGGCAGATGTTGGGGATGGAGCCCAGCAGCCAGTACGCCACCGCGAGGTTCACCGTGCCGGCCACGATCGTCCCCACGAACTGGACCAGGAACATGGACTTGGGGGGTATCTTCATGTAGTGCCCGAGTTTGAAGTCCTGGAGGAATGACACGGCCTGCGACATGCTCATGTAGCCGTACACCTTGAAGCAGACATTGGCGATGGGCTTGCCGGGGAGTATCAGCCCGATGACGTACTCCGACAGGACGTTGAGCCCCGGCGTCTGGTTCGTCGTCGCCGTGATGATGCTGACTGGCAGCGTGAACACGAAGGCCATGGCGCAGGCGAAGAGCAGGCCCCACCAGGGAAGCTGCACCTCCTCCTTGAGGACGGTGCAGAGGATGAGCGAGACGGCCACGGACAGCACGAGCAGCGAGTAGAACCACCAGCCCGGCGCGTCCTCGTAGTTCTTCTTCATCAGCCTCGTGTGGATGTCGGGCTTGTCCTTCTGCGACGCGCGGAAGCGGCGGTAGATCTCCTTGCTGTGGAATAGCGCGACGTGCGTGACGGTCGCCGCGATCGCCGCGAAGCTGAGCCCGTACGTTAGCGCGAAGAGGGTGCTCATGTTGATCCGCCCGCGCTGCTGGTACGCGTCCATGTCGATCTCGAACCGGTCGTTCACGATCGCGTTGATGTCGTAGCCCGTCCCGTTGAACATGAAGAGGTGCGACGAGAAGATGGGGAACCTCCGGGCGTTGTACAGGTCGAGGCCCCAGTAGGCCGCCGGCACGATCACGTACATGAAGAGCACGAACCCGGCCAGGATGTTGGCGGTGGCGAAGAAGGGCGACACCAGCGGGCTGAAGAGGAACGACGACACGGCCGTCCAGTCGAGTGTGAAGGCGCCGAGGCCGAGGCCCCTCATGCCGGACCCCAGCTGCTGCGCCGTGACCGATTTGGAGAAGATCCAGCAGACCCAGGACACGGAGGTCAGCGTCGGGAACAGGTAGCCCGGCACGGCGTACCACAGGAAGCTGCAGGCCAGCGCAACCAGGAAGAACTTGGCCCGCGACGTCCTGCGCGGGCCGCCGCCCTCGGCCACCGGCTGGTCGTCCTCTTTCTCGTGCAGCGCCCGGAACAGGGACACCTGCACGAGGGTGCCCGGCCACCACATGTGCCCCGGCTCGACGACGTACTTGCGCATGAGCCCCGCCCAGCCGTACCCGAGCACCTGCGTGGTGGTGATGAGCAGCCACGCGGCGAAGAAGGAGATGGAGCGGCGGTAGAAGGCGCGGATGATGTCGACGATCATGACGGCGTAGGCGGAGCCGTTGCCGAAGGCGCAGCCGGCGTTGGCGAAGATGGAGATGAGCACGTGCTCCTTCATGTTGAAGGGGCCCGGGTTGAGGCTCCACTCCCCGCCGCCGAGGAGCGCGGGGGCCTTGAACTTGCGGGTGGGAAGCACGCGCGCGAGGAAGTGGCCTAGCGGGAGCGAGGCCACCTGCACGGTGACCTGGGTCACGATGATGGGCTCGGTGCGGTAGGAGAAGAACTGGTTGAGGAAGCTCATGAGCACGCAGGAGAGGAGCCCTAGAGTCCACATCCGGAATGTCCACACCGGCAGCGTCGGGTCGTCGGTGGCCGGCACGGTCATGCGGACCTCCTCGATTGGTGAAGCCTCGTCGTCGTCCTCCTCCCCGGCTCCGGGGATCACTGCCCCGGGGCCACGCTCGACGTCGTCTACTATCTGGACCATCGTGGTTGTGGTCGTGGACTCGTACGCGTGGCTTGTGTTTGGTAAAGCGTTTGGTCTGGGACGTGGCCATATATATAGCGGCCGGCGGTGGCGCAGGGCGTCGGATTGAGTTCGAGCCGGACTTGGGATGTCGGCATAGCCTACTACTCGGAGACCGGAGTCCGAGGTGGCCACGGCCACGGGATATCGTGCAGTGTCCGACCTGACCTGATCGCGGGCGCGTCAGCGCACTTGTGGCACGTGATGCGAAGCTCCTCAAGCGGCATCATCGTTCCCAGGGACAGCAATCCAGGAGCAGGATCGCGTGTTGTACTACATGTGGGATCATACATTAGTTTTCCCCATATATCCAATAATCTGAAAACCGAAGGAGGTGATTTATATGAGAAAATGATCAGTACAATAATATATTTTTTGAAACACAACTACTTTTTTGCGAATAACACAAATATTATTTTATAACTTAATACTCAACATTTTGTATATCTCTCATTTTTTATATGATTGATTTTCGTTATTTTGGTTGATTCGAAGTTTTATTTTGGCTCAACGTTTTCTAAGTGTTGATTTAGCATTTTTATAGAAGCAGATTTTTAGAGACCAAATATCCTTCCTGGGCACATTAGCAAGGTCAACCTTGTTTTGTTCACGTTGATAGAATGATAACCATCGAGACATGGTGTAGTGGCTGCAAGGGGATGGTTCAGTTTTGGCCGGAATCTTAGATCATCAAAGTTGAGTTCTCGACTACCAACTTTTCTTGTACCTTTCGGAAGATTGAGTCAACTCTCTCAATAGCATACAACCATATAAAAAGACCTAAGTCTTTGAAAGCGCATCAGGTTCTTATTAGACCGATACAAATTAGATGGGGACGGTTCCCAAACACCTCGGTACCTCACCGTGAGGACCCATCCGAGATTCCTACCGCGTGGAGACATGAGCGATCCAACGATGCCTGTTCGAGCACACGATCCCCTGCCTGCAAAAAGGTTCAGCTCGGCTCTCTCAACAGCCCAACACCACTGGCTCGGCTCCTAGATGAGATGGACACCGCAGCTTGGCTCCAGAAACGCGCCCATTGTTTCTCATTGTCGAGGTCGTGCGCTGCCGGCGCAGTTGCCTCCTTCTGCGCTGCCATCTCCCTCAAGGCCTCAATCGATGGCGCAATCCCCTTGTCCTTTGTCGTCCCTTTGTCCGCCTAAGGTTCAATTATTCTTTATTTTCCTGATTTGCTCCAAATTGATTTTTTCCTGTTAGACCATAAATGAATTCAGCTCCAAAGTTGGAACTTTGGCTGCATGATTCAGTCATTTAGTTTCTGATATTCGACTGTGTGGCTAGTTATCAAGTTATCTTAGATTGCAAGTAGAAGTTCTTAGGTTTTGACAAATATTCTGCTTGTTTTTTACGGCTGCTCACAATTATCGAGTTTGCTTAGATCTATCTAGGTTGTTTTTATCAGCTCCTTGGTTGTTCCTAAGCACTCACAGTTATCAAATCGTATCATTTTGGTAGATCTTGCATGCTTTTATTGCTTTATATATGCTAGGTCCGATAAATCTTTACTCCTACCCCTCGTATTGCTAACCGTCGGACCCTTGACGTCATCATGCTACTGTTGAGAGCCGATGCTTTGGTCGGGTCTTATCCGTTTCTCTCAGAAGCATGATGACGTCATTGAGCCGATAGGAGTGCGTGCAAGGTCTTGCTGCCGCAAACTTGTTTGGTTAAGTTAATGGGTCGAAGTTAATATCCTCTCATCATATTACCTTGTCTAAGTTCAATTATACGGTCATGACATTGATTATATTTTATTAGCTTAATTAGCTTGTAAGTGGTAGGCAAGAGGTCCTAATTTGCTATGTTCTAATCTCTTAGATTAATAGATTAATGTCAATACACTCTCATTTGTGTTACCTTGTTTAAGTTCAATTACACTTATCAAGACATTGACTAGATCTGTTAATCTATTTGGTGTGCGCATGGTTAGCAAGGGCTCTTTCTATGGCTATTATTTTGCGATGCTTTATATTAGCTTGTCGGCTCATATAGCCAATGGTACATGCTATTAATGCTTTATTTCTTTACACTGCATGATTATATTGAATACCTGTTTGTTGCAGTGTTTATTCCAAAAACGCCTACCCGTGAGTTCGAAAGGCTTCACCGCCGATCGGCTCAGGAATTTAATGTTTACCTGTCAATTTTCAGGTCAAATTGACTGACACGCCTTGCACCACTTGCGAGCCGATTTGGAGCCTGCACTGGAGTTAAGCAAATCTCCCAGGTCCTCTGTGTGGTTCAACACAGAAGCCTGAGGTCCAGATTTTGCATTAACACGCTCTTGCTCGGTGGGACCAATAATCAACAAACATCATTAGTGCTTGTTGTTGCCTCAACTTCAATCAAATGGACGACGAACCTGGTGATAATCAAGGTGATCCCAAAGCTACTAAGGAATTTACTCCTGTTGAGATTACCCTATATAAGCTTGATGAAGAGCAAAGGAAAGAAGTTGAGACTACAGGGATCAATATGTGGTAGCATGTCTGCAATCATTCCGTCTGAACCGCAACAAGGCTTACAAGAAGCATCCTCTCCCAGTGCCAATGCTGCCCCCCCCAGAGATGAGAATGTGGTGATTGAAGAAGATGACAATGAGCTACAATCTAAAGTCACTACAATGGTCAACAATGCTCTAATCAGTCCAATTGGGGTATTGGCAAATGAGATTTAGAAGATGATCCAGCAAGTTGCGGATCATTACGTCACCAAGTATTCATACAAAAGTTATACGACTAACACGTCTAGCTACGGTGGTGGTGCACCAGGTTCATCTTCCAGATAGCTGACGGGGCAGCCTACGGTCAGTCCAACTATGGGCCAGCCGATTAGTCAGCAGGCGTTAGGGTCAATTCCTTTAGGAACTACCCACCCTCAACCGACATCACCAAGACAGCCAGATTTCACATCTAATGGTACTAGAGTCTTCGATACTCGTCAGTCTCAAGCTATGGATGGATTCATGCCTCCAGCTTCCCCACATTTGCAGCAAGGGAATGGACAGAGCAATGAAGATTGGGCCACAAAGATTGCTGAGGTGATGAAGAATCAGTTTGGCTTGAAACCAAGGGAGCAGGCCTACTTGTACTAGCGCCCATATCCTGGATGGTTTGATCAAGTGGCGATTCCACATCAGTACTATATCCCTGACTTTGCTAAATTCTCTGGAGAAGATATCATGTCTACAGGGGAGCACATCAGCCGATTCTTGGTTCAGTGCGGAGAAGCAGCCTCCATGGATGCACTTAAAGTACGGATGTTTCCGTTACCACTGACAGGTCTTGCTTTCACATGGTTTTCAACATTGGCGTCCAATTCCATTAATAGTTGGGAAGATTTTAAGATGCTGTTCCATAAGCATTACTATGTGGAGGCTCAGAAGATGAAGCTGACGGATCTCATAATGATGAAGCAGAGAAACGGAGAGCCCATGGCTGCGTTTGTCCAAAGGTTTAGAGAAGTGCGCAACAAGTGCTATAACATGTACTTAATCGATGGACAGTGGGTGGAATTGGCTTATCGAGGGCTGATAGACTCTACCAAGGAAAAGTTTGCTCCTCAGGATTTTGATAGTCTAGCACATCCGGTGCATAAGGTTTCGATTCATGAGAGCTGATTCCAAAGTTCACGCAGGAATAAGTATGAGATCTCCAATTTCAATGCGTATGTTTCATCTGATGAAGACTCTGATGCAAATGGAGAAGTCGGTGTTGCAGAGTGAGTTAGAGCAAAAAGCCAATTTCATGCCCATGGATCAAAACCAACACAGAGACATATGACTTCGACATTACCAAAGCCTATAAGATCTTTGACCTGCTATTACAAGAAGCACTTCCTTCTCTCCATCGGATCCCTCGACTACCTGACGGTGCCTTGAGGATTGATACTCTAAATGTTCATGCACTGATCGGCATTGTCTCTTGGAATCACGATATTCTTGATAATTTGCTCTAATTGTCCTCCATCCTATCTTCATGAGCCTTTCGTCTGCGCTGGTACTTGTTGATCAGCATCTTGGAAGTTACCTTGGGTTTCCCAGCAGATCGGCTGGTTTCAGCTTCCTCTACTTCTTGAGCCCAGCTCACTTTCTTTCGAATTCCTCAGTCGATACTTGCACACTTGGGTCCACTGCACTAGATTCCTTTGCCCTCCTTGATGTGAGCAGGATTGACCGAAGTCTTTATTCATCTTTCTTATCATTGACGCAGGCTCTACCATGTTAACGGCTGGGAACTGATGCTTGTCAACCTTCATTGGCTTCTTTGAGTTGTCGATTTTGAGCCTTCCTTGCTCTATAGCCGTTTGAATCTGTTGACGGAAAGTCTTGCAGTCATTAGTATGATGATAGGCTAACTTATCCTCGAAGGCGAAGGTTTGTGATCGTTGATGAATTCAAAGAAGAGCACATCAAACAATCAAAAAAGCTAATTCCTGAAGAATGTTGGTGCCCAGAAGGATTGACCAAGACTCAGAGAAGAAGGGTTCAACATCTGCACTACAAGGAACAACATCAGGAGTGGCACGTCAAGCAATCAGACAAAGGGAAAAAGGTATTGGCTGAAGTTAATATGGTTTTTATTTTACCTGATGAGGTTGGGATATATCACAACAATGAAGAGGAGGTTGCTCAATTGGTCCTACTGGCCTAGCAAGCTGTATTTGAGAAGCCAGAGGTGGAAAAGCATCGACACTTGAAACCCTTATACATTAAGGGACATGTTGATGGCCGGCCGATGTCCAAGATGTTGGTTGATGGTGGTGCTGCTGTCAACATTATGCCATACGCTACTTACCACAAGCTTGGAAAGACTCTGGAAGATTTGATTAAGACTAACATGGTCCTGAAAGACTTTGAGGGGAAGAGATCAGAAGTAAAAGGGGTCCTGAATGTCGAATTGACGATTGGTAGCAAAACCTTGCTTACTACCTTTTTCTTCATCGATGGTAAAGGTTCATACAATCTTCTTCTGGGTCAAGATTGCTGTATTCCGTCCATAATGCATCAGCTGCTAATTCAATGGGATGCATATATGGTGGAAATCGTGCCGACTGATGAAATTGCTATCATCGCTGCAGCTGATGTTCCTTATGGGAGTCTGATAAGGTACACTGCTTGTCTGGAAAAGCCTGGGAGAAAGATGAATTCATGGATGCTGCAAGCTTCTTGTTCCAGACGAGTCAGGCAGATGATAAGGAAGCATAGATAAAAATGTGTATATCAGCTAACTTGTGAAATTGTAATATTCATAATCAATGGGTCAGAGCTGACATTATGTAAAAGCCGATGAGCAAATCATTACCTTAGATAGCTGATATCTGTTGATATCGCCTTCAGCACAAAAAATATACAAATAAATGATATCTTTATTTGGAATGGGGTATTGTTGATACAAGTTACATAGATAAACTTTGTCATGCGAACTTTTTCATACTGATGGATTACAAAAATCGATGATTATATTCATCATCTCTAGATAGTCGATATCTTGGGATATCGCCTTTAGAACAAAAAATAAAAATAAAATACAAGAGGAAGCGCAAGCTTGACAAGGGGTGGAGTCCTTATGTTCCGGCATCTTCGACAAGCTCGCTGGAGATGGTAATGGAGGTACATCACGGGGATTCTTCTTGCATCATGACCTCCTAGCTTCACAAAAGAGACTGCAGAGGGAAGGCGCATCCTAGTCTAATTCACGAGGATTCTTCTAGCATCTGGTGGTCATGGACCTTCTACGCGCTTCAAGTATTATGAGTTTCCAGCCTACAAGTCCTATTCTTTGAGCCATGGCTCTTGGCGATGGAAAGTGCTAATGCTGGTGGCCTATTTATAGCAAGATTACTAAGACGTGGCCAAGGCAGCACATGGGGCTCATGAGTAGTAATGGCAGGAATCTTTCAGCTTTCACAAATCGCTAAGGTAATAGTGTTCTCATGAGGTTTGGCCTAGCCTAGAATGGTAAAGATGATTCGCTGCGTTAGGTCAAGAAAAGTAAAGATGGCATTGAAGGGTAACTTTCAAAGGGTGAAATAATTGTGCACAAGTTAAGGACAAAGGTTAAAGCATAATTTATTGTTCTTTACAAGACCTTTTCAATGGCCTCTACTGCTCGCAGGCGGATCTGGTCAACATCGGCTATCAATTGTAGGTCTTCTGTGTCAGAGTCTAGGATATCATTAACTTGCCGATGCTGACGACACACTTGGTTGATAGAGGCTGCCAATTCTTTCTTTTTCTCCTGGATTGCAATGGGGAAGTCGTTGAGCCTGGTTTGAGTTTCTGCAATTGCCTGGTTCACCCGATCCAGTTCAAGCAGTAGCTGGTCTCTCTCAGTCTCCAGGGTCTTTAGAGTTTGTGCATCTGAAGAGGAAGAAGTGTCAACGCCATCAATCTCTTGTTTCAACTCTTTGGCCTTCGACTTGACATTGTCCAATTGAGCATTGGCCTGACGATTGGTCTGCCTGTTGGCTATACGCTTTTTAGCTCCCTGGACTTCAGAATAGTGCAATTCAATGAAGGCTGTAGGAGTCAATGATGTCATTAATTCATCGGTCAGATGAGTCCTGATTTCCCTATACAATTTTTGGATCGGCTCAACGTCTTCTAGCAGTACACATGTGTCTTGACGTAGCAACTACAGAATGGTTGATAGCTAATCCCTGATGTTTGGATAATTCTATACTGAATGGCTTGTGCTAGTATCCTCTTCATCTGCAAATTCTTCTATGCTGAACGAGAAAAGGTATGACATTGGTGGATTGGCAGCCTGTGGAGAAAGTTGGTTAGATCAATAGTCAAGATTTCTTGTTGCTGAGTGCTGCGTTTAGGATCTTCCTCATCAGCTGTAATTCTTGGTGATTGCATAGCCGTTGGAGGTGTTTCCGGCTGAGTAGTCCTTTCTTCAGCCAATGGTTCATCCTACTAATAGACATGGATTAGAATGATTGGTAACATAGACACATTGGATTGCAAGGACTAAGGTATTACCAAGGGGATCTCTTGAATCGGCGATTGCTGTCGGCTCGGCACATGATGGTCTGCTAGGGTTTCTATGTTCAACGAAGGAGCCAATGCCAATGCTGACGCCGATGTTCCCATTAGCAGTTGATTGAGAGAATCTGTTAGTGCAAAGCAAGGAGAAATTTATAGGTAGAATTAACATTACTTTACAGTTGAGACCATTTTCTTCAACTGGAGATGTGTTTCTTCTTGAGGTGCTGATTCTTCTGGAGCTCTGTCGGCTGCTGGCTCTCTGATATTAGGGAGTGGTTATCGGGGATAGATCCCTAGTACCCGCAAGGAAGGAAGAAGATGTCCTCTCCTAGGATTCCCATGTAATTCTATTAGGACTCATACCCTGTAATGCTACTAGGACTTCTCCTTGTAACTGACTAGTAATCCTGCCCCCTGGAGTATATAAACGAGGGTAGGGATAACTAGATCGGTAGCTCAAAACCATCATCAATAGCCAACAATCAAGCTACACAATACCCAAAAAAGGACATAGGGTATTACGCTACTATGGTCGCCCAAACCTGTATAAATCCATGTCTTGTGTCCTCGCTTTTACCATCAAGTTCTAGGTCCAACGATCCCCCACCAACTAATCTACTACATTTGGATACCCCTCGGTAGGTTGTTGGGTACAAAACGCCGACATCCAGCACACCAGGTAGGGGTGATCATCGAGATCATCGTGTGAGCTTGAAGGACCTCATCTTCAAAATCAATCTACTCGATGAGAAGCAAGTCGACGAGTTCCAATTCGACGCGGATACGAGAAGCTTGCTGGAGATCAATCGGTTGTCGGCTCATTTGCATGCAAAAAGCTGCAGCACTGGTCGCATTGGTGTAGCTGATCATCCTCCGTGGCTCCATGTGTCACTGAAGGCTGATGATCCGCTACTGCTCCACGCCCGTGAGAAGGAAAAATACCGGCGGAATTGTTTTTCTATCTCCGAGTTGAAGTCACCGACGATGCATCTTAAGCTAATTGCCTCCAGTTGCCGAATCCTATACTGAAGCGATGAAGGCCAATCAATATTCCATCTACTTGGGTAAGGCTATTTTTTGGAGTTTCAGTACACGTACCAGGAAGGCTACCAGGAGATCGGTTCCTCTTCACTACACGTACTCAAGAAATGCACGTGGGACTTCAGCATGCATGACTGCGATGGCTTCACCAAAACTCTCGGCAGCACAATAGCGACTACCTAAAACTTCTCATCTCGACTATAAACTAGTCGAGGGCGTGTTCCACGTGATCAACAACTAGTCAGAATCAACTCCGACTAGTCGGCTTCATCAACAACCTTTGTGACTTCATCAACAACTGCCACGGTTTCATCGACAATCGTCCACAAATCAAGCTAAATGCTCTTTTTAATTAATTATTTCATATTTTTTCCAGTTTGTTTTCAACATGATGGGCAACGCACCGAGAACTTATTTGTGTACGCCTCTCGATGTGAATTACCCTTTGGAGGTACACCATGTCGACTATTCCTAGGGTATGTTGACTGACCGCCACGGGCTAGGTACATGGAATTAGGAGACTATAGCCACGAGTTTGGTGCACTGAGTGCTAGAGGCTCGCAGCGGCTACACCCTAAGGAGGTACAAATTCTATGTGTGGCAACACACACTCTCCTCACCAAAAAGGCAAAAAAGTCTCAATGAAAACTTTACGCGCAATCCCATAGTCTTTTTGTCACAATGCTGACTACTTATTTTAAATGTCTTTCTCTTAATGGTCACTAATATCCTCGAGCAGAATGCGCCTTAATCTATGAAAGCTTCGGATCTTCTGTCATGCCTAAATGCTAGGACACGAGACAAAGATCTTTAGCAGTAGTGCCAGTACGCGTACACGAGACAAAGATCTCACACGCAATGGCAACGGCTAAACAGGGGCTGAGAGCTTAAATGTAACAGTCTGACTACTCGGGAGAAATATGGACGAAATAAGAGCATGACACGAAACATTTACATTCATCACTGAATAAATTTCGGTAGTATCTTCAAAATTCTACAAATATGCTACATAATGTATGCATCTCCTTTTGCCGGTCAAGCTTCGGCGATGACTCTTCAGGACGCTCAGCGTACCTCCAATGGCTCCGCTAGCTCCCAGCTCGAGAGCTAAGTACCAATTACTACTCGGAATACCTCCAATTGCTCCGCTAGCTTCCAAGCTCAGGGGCTAAGCACCAAATAACTACTTGACGTGGCTCCTATTGTTCACTTGGCGCATAAGCTCAGGGGCTGGACGCCATTGACTGGCCTGAAGACTAAAGACCCTCAGATTGATTATTTAATCATTCCAAGGATTGGGGGCTGATAAGCTACACGTAGTAGTTGATTTTTTCAAGACAAAGAAAGAACATTCAAGATTTTATTGGCCTCAGCTTGATCCGTCGATTTAACCTAAGGCTCGGGTGCTACTCCATATGGAGGGCGACTTTCGCTGCCCTCCATATCACAATCCAAAGATGAAGAATACAAAATCAAAATGATCAGGACTTGACCGCACCATAGCCTCAATGGCAGCTTTGAGGAACTTTGAAGTTTCATCGAAACAAAGTACTCGAGAAGCATTAAACTACTCGGTGAGGATCTGAAAAGTACTCAAAGACTGCTGCATTCGACTATGAAGCACTTGGGGGCTTGTCGGGGATAGATCCCTAGTACCCGCAAGGAAGGAAGAAGATGGACTCTCCTAGGATTCCTTTGTAATCCTAATAGGACTCATACCCTGTAATCCTACTAGGACTTCTCCTTGTAACCGACTAGTAATCCCGCCCCTTGGAGTATATAAACGAGGGTAGGGGTACTCAGATCGGCAGCTCAGAACCATCATCAATAGCTAACAATCAGGCTACACAACACCCAAAACAGGACATAGGGTACTATGCTACTCTGGAGACCCGAACCTGTATAAATCTGTGTCTTGTGTCCTCTCTTTTACCATCAAGTTCCAGGTCTGACGATCCCCCACCAACCAATCTACTACCTCGAGATAGCCCTCAGTAGGTTCTGAATTTGCTCGCTATAGCTGACCAGATTCAGGGTGTTAGTAGAAATAGGAGTCAAATAAACAAGAATGAAATAGCTATTATACCTCTGAAGCTGATGGGGATCAAACTTGTGATATAGTGGCCTTCTTCTTCTTCCTCTTGCTTAGTAGCTTGGATGGCGGCTTGCGCTTGCCTACTGTAGGAGCCTTGGGCAGGTCAGATACTTGGGGGGCATTGGTTCCTAAAATTGGTTCAGAAGTGGGAGGACCATAGGCAATCTGTTTGCCTCTTAGGCTCACAAGGGGAGCATCAATGCCATTTTCCTGCAAGAAAATTATAGAATGTTATGACAAAGTAAGGAAGAAGGAGGAGGATGAAACAATAAGTGAGGAAATTACCTTTTCGTCGGATGGTGCATAATTAGGATAAAGCCTTTTGCAATAATGCGCCACTATACGGTTCATCAAATGACTCTTCCATTCACTCCACCATCGATCAAAGGATTCATATGATACGTCAGTCCCAATCCAATCTGGCAAGTCAAATAAGGGCACTGACGAAGTCAAGGCAGTCAAACTCTAATATTCCGAGCTGGTGGTGACCGTGTCCCTTGCCTTTACTTTGCCAATGAAAATCAAACCGATTGGAACCTGACCAAATCCCATCTGATGAGAGAACACTGAAGGATGATAAAACTCATAAGGAGGCTTATGAGATCAGCCGTTGGCAAAGCCAGTTGGGAGAATACAAGGAGCTACCGCCGCTTTGGAAGCCAATGCGAGTAATTCTGAAGGGCTGATTTTTGGAAAGCTAGAGTTCAACTGGCCAGTAAGCTCATATGCACACCATGTTATATCATCCTCTTTGAAACCACAATAAAAGAATCTGAAGAATTGGGATGTCTCTGGTGCCAATAAAGAGCAACCTGCAACGCTTGATGACGCTTCTCCATAAGACTCACATTGGCCCCGGGATTTTTCTTCTCCTTCAGCAAAATTATCAAGGAAAGTGCAAGAAGAAATATTTATTCCTTAACCCCTAGCCATGTAAATAGTGAGCTAGAGCTGGAGGAACCACCATGGGCTGCCGACACCGATGACTTCACCAGCTCGCAGCTTGACTGATGTTTGATGCAACAAACGATATACAGACCCAAGCAGGAATTTTCCAAGGGGGAGTTTATTATCTTGAGCCAAATGTTCAGCAAATACTAGCATGTTCGCTGTAGGACATGTGCTGGATCCACAAAAGATGAATTTTTCCAGCCACATATTCAGGAAAAGGGCATGTTCTTCATCAGTGATTAGCCAGTTGTTTTGCATTATAAAGTAATGTATCTAGATCATCCATTCATTTTTTTGATTTGACTCTATAAGAAGGTTTACTCCTCAAGATGAAGGGGTCAATTGGAGTAGAGACATCCAGGCCAGTCAGCACAAAGACATCAAGCAGACTTGGGGACATTGGGCCATGATTGAATAAAAATGCATTCAGGGCGTCGGACCAGAAATATGTAAAGGCCACTAGCAATGGCTCATTCTTTTCAACTTCATCCAAAGAGAGTTTGTTGCAATGGCCAATTCTGGAATCCTCCCAATTCTTGTCCTTCTCATCTACCATACGAAGGTATCAGGATCTCTAACCAGAGATGTTATTTGGCCATGAGCGAAAAGAAGTTTTCCAATCTGCTAGGTTCATTGTGGCATGCTTAAAAGGGATCCTTTGAGTTTCAGCGTTTATGAAGTCTATTGGATCCTCATCACCCATGGGCCCTAGGAAGTAACTTGTTTGAGCATTGGCTATGGGGATTAGGAAATTGTTCTTAAGTTCCTACAAGGGGGGGGGCAAGGGTCGAAAGAAATGAGGGTTCAATGCACAATAACTAGATCGGATCTAGAAAGTCAAAAGGATAGTGAGATGCTTGGTACCTGTGGGATGGAAGACACTATCACCATTACTAATCTGGGGCATCTTGATTGGAGCTTGACGGTGATGAAGTGATGGAGTAGTCACCGAGTGCGTGAAGGGAAAGATTCAATTTTTGGCTGCGACGGCGTAAGACTTCTGTCGGCTTGGTGTAGAAGACGAAAGGCATTAGAGCAGTTATATAGTGATCTTTGTAGGGTGAATCCCAAAAAAATGGGGAATGCTTTCATAAAATCCAAAGGAAAGAGATCATAATTGCAGCAACGACTCTTTTGGTTTTGGAAGGATATCGGTTCGGGACCTGTGAAGGTGATGGCAAAACAAGAGAATTTTGGAACATAATATTATATTCTAAAATTAGGGGGCATGTGTTGATGCCGGTTTTTGATCAGAGTCAACCGCTGTGGATAAGGTTCTATAGCAGATGAAGGAGAGAGAAAGAGACTGTTGGTAACTTCATGTTGACCAAGACCAGCCGTAGTTGACGAGGGTTCCAGAAGCCGATAGAAGACTTGATGGGCCCAGTACGAGGCAAAATCGACTCCACCAAATAAGGGAAAGCGTGGAGATTTATCTTTAGTAGTTTTTAGGAGTAGCTGTAATAGTTCATGTCGTATTGGACTAGGATTTTAGCTTGCTCCAGTGTATAAATATAAACCCATGAGCCTTGTAACGAATAATCATAATCAATCAATACAACCTTTCGGTGCCACGCTGTCAAAACCCTAGGAGTAGGAGTAGAGTAGTTTTGACGAGTTCTTTCCTGCGCGCACGGCTGTATCGGCTTCAATCTCAGGCGAGCTTGTAAGTACCGTCACCCAGTCATTACGACCTCTATCAGAACTTTCTAAGTTAAGTCTTATATTTTGATATTCGGTTGTGTGGCTAGTTATCGAGTTATTTTAGATTGCAAGTAGAAGTTCCTAGGCTTTGACCAATATCTGCTTGTCTTTGACGGTTGCTCACAGTTATCGAGTTTGCTTAGATCTATCTAGGCTGTCTTTACTGGCTCCTTGGTTGTTCCTAAGAACTCACAGTTATCAGAATGTATCGGTTGGTAGATCTTGCATGATTTTATTGCTTGATATATGCTAGGTCCAATAGATCTTTACTCCTGCCCCACGTATTGCTAACCATCAGGCCCTTGACGTCAGCAAGCTACTGTTGAGAGCCAATGCTTCGGTCGGATCTTATCCATTTCTCTCAGAAGCACGATGACGTAATTGGGCCGATAGGGGTGCATGCAAGGCCTTGCTGCCGCAAACTTGTTTGGTTAAGTTAATGGGCAGAAGTTAATGCCCTCTCACCGTGTTACCTTGTCTAAGTTCAATTACATAGTCATGACATTGATTAGGTTTTATTAGCTTAATTAGTTTGTAAGTGGTAGGCAAGAGGTCCTTATTTGCTATGTTCTAATCTCTTAGGTTAATAGATTAATGTCAATGCCCTCTCATTCGTGTTACCTTGTCTATGTTCAATTATACTTACCAAGACATTGACTAGATCTATTAATATATTTGGTGTGCGCATGGTTAGCAAGGTCTCTAGCACCACTGGGATTATGCCCACCTCCTTTAAAGGCCTATTGTTGATCCATTCCATAAATGTGCAAGCCTGCATGTTGATTCGTGATTACTTATAGGTACCGGTATTTAGAAAACATATTTAAAATGTTTATGAATGGACTTACCTTGAAATCATCGTCAATGTCGGGACACTTGAAGTACCTACTCTCCTTCTTCCCCTGAGGTAATCAATCCTCCCATACTTGCAACCACGCATGGAAGCCGCAGTGGCATTTGGGGCGCTCATTCCATGGTGGAATCCCATTTTGCTCTTCCCTCCACGACGACATTTCTTAGAGGAAGAAGCAACATCACTACAAGCGTTGCATTCGGGTTGGGAAGTGGTAGTAGTGCGTTTGAACATTGCCTAGACATCTGATATATAGAACACTAGTGACATGGTCCATGGACCATGTCCATCATGGCAAAGGAAAAGGACATGCATGTACATCATAGTCTGCACCAGCCTACCTATTAAAGTCTCTGCACCGACCTACATAATATAGTCTGCAAAGGACCACACATCGTAGTCTACAGCATCGTACACATCATAGCCTGCACTGACCTACAAAATATAAAGAAGGCCCTATGGACTAAATGCGTCCGCGCTTGTGACGCACAGCACCAGGACAACATCTCGCGGCCCGCTACGCTGCTCTAGTTTGCAGCCAGTCGTACGTAAAGGCTCCGGAGGGGCAACCTTGCGAGCTGAACATCCTGGTGCGTCTGCAGCTGGTGTCATGAACTCCTGGGTGGAGCCCTATGTTGGAGGCACTGGCGCTTCACCCAACTGTGAAGGACCTATCTCCTCAGTGTCATAGCTGAAAAAGGACTCTACCTAGTTTGTACTCGTCCTTTGGATATCGTCCTCTATAGACTCGTCATCGGTCCCTCTATGGCCGGTGTACGCTGTGATCAAACCAAGAAGTGTTATTGTTAATTTCAATCCATATTTGTAATGGAATAGAATGCATGTATTGATGACGCACCTATGTCACCCACACAAATCCACGTGAAGATAGTCCTCGTGCACTAAGTCATCTGAAGTGCTGCGGAACTATGTGACAAAATTATAAGTTAGTACGACCAATTAGAGTACAATTGGTGAATGTAAAATGAGAAAGTAACGAACACATACTTGTGGGAGTCAAATACTGTGGACCTGACTCATGAGTGGAAGGACCTGCTGCAGCTGCTACCCAAGACGGTGCACGTGGAGGAGTACACACCCCGGGGGCGGGGGGGGGGGGGGGGCTGCATGTGCCTGTGGTGCAAATGACAACGCATGGTATGTTGGATGTGTGGGTGCAGTTGAAGACGAACCGGGATGCTGCATAGGAGGTGCTGAAGACGACCTGGGGTAGGCAGCCCGTGGTGGAAGTAGAACGTTGGCGTCACCACCACGGCAGCTGACGGCCCGCAGAAACCTACTACAGAGGGCCGTGATCCTCTTGTACGTCGACTCATGCTCGTGCGGGGTCATGTGCATGTAGTTCTCCACTCCGGTCCTCGCTGTCACCTGAACCGCTGCAATAACATTGCACTGATGCCAATTTACATAGTACAAGTTAGGCAAAAAATATTTTGTACAAAGTGCAACATAACCCAATGCAGTATGAGTAGCAAATGATGCAGAAGCGTACCACGATGTCGAAGTTTTGGTCCCTGGAATGCGGGTACGTTTGTGTTAGTGGTGTGGTCTCCGTGGGTGCCTGCCTGGGAACATGCATGACGTGTGTCCGTGTTCTCAGGAAGTACCATTGCAGGTACACTGCGAAAGCGTTGTCGGAGTGTAGACGGTCCTCCTGCACTAAGTCCTCCAAAGCGTCCGCCCACAGCTCCACGTATGAAACCAGCCTCGGACCCTACTGCGTTGCTGGCCCACCACCACCTTGACGTGTCCACCTAACATATCCATCGTGCAACGGGTTAGACTAATGCAAAATCTTTATTAGACAAAAAATGATTAGATGGGGCTTACCTATGCACGTCGACCGGGATGATGTGAGTCATTGGAACTGGGGAGTCCTGGTACCAGTGGAATTGCCTCATCACATGGTGTACCGCATACTCCTCGACGTGGATGTCGTACACCAGTGACTTCTTCGTCATCCAGTACTCCCGGTCTCGTAGGCACAACGAAGACAGCCCATGCGGGGCACGAGCGTGGATGTCCGCTACGGTATAAGGTGTCCACCTGATGTCGGTGTCGACAAGAGCATCAAAGTGCCCGACAAAGTCCGGGTACGACTTCTTCGTGTGAACTCCAACCCACGCTCCCTACAAAAAAATATTTCACAATCAGGTTTAGTACTCGAAATGTCAATGCATGCAACATATGAATTAGTTATTTGAGTAATTGTAGGTTTAGTATCGTACCTTTCTCAAGCACCACATGGACCCTATTGTGGGTCTGTCAATGTCGTCATGGTTGAATGGCAACTCTGGGTGGGGAGCCACGTTAATTAGTGGCCAACCTATCGGGAATCGCTCGTATGACCAAAGCTGAAGAAGCAACGGGCAACCAACAAAGATGGGCTCCATCGAGTTTACCTTACAGCAGCCCATGCAAAGCCCCCTATAGGTCGCCGCCAATACAGATGAACCCCAGCTGTATTGTGGAACCTCATCAAGCGAGGGCTCCACCATAGCCCTGGCATAAGGAAGGAGGTGCTTCAGCGCCGAATTTTCCTAGGACATGCAGAACATGATCCACCCAAACAGCCACAGTAAGTACGCCTCCAAGTGCCTCGCAACTGTGGCGTCGTCGGCGTCGGCTCTCATGTAGTCGGCCTGCACAACCATAGAAGTTAGTTTATACATTCACAAACCTTAGTGATAACAAAATGACAAGATAGGTAAATAAGTACTCACATTGAACTGCATGAGCCACTTCTTCGTGGGTTCGTGTGTCGAGCTAAAGGTACGGTACGGCAAGGCCGGATCATTCCACGGAACGTTGGCAAACCGGTCCAAAAGCTCCTCACGCCAACTAACTAGTATGTCCTGCGCACCAACGGCCCTGCCAGCACAATGCAGTCCCAGCAGGAGCGAGACATCCTGAAGTGTAGGGGCTATCTCACCCACTATGAGGTGGAACGTGTGAGTCTCAAGCCGCCAACGGTCAGGAAGAGTTGCTAGGAGTGACATGTCGAAGTGGAAACGTGTTGCCTTATCCGCGCGCTTCACTCCTGCATCCATCATGTCTCCCTCAACCAACCTCGCTATCGGGAGGAGCCCCTCAGCACATAACCTGTAGCACGGATAGCATTTATTATTTAAAATAACACAATGTTACACCTAAAATTGAGTAAACTAAGTAAAATGTACCTCGGCATCCACCGAGCGTCGATCAACATCGTTGAAAGCGGCACACGTGCGCGAAGCGTGCCGAGGTTGGCACCCCGTACGACTGACATGAACGACCGATGAGCGGCGTCCATGAGAGGGTTGAGCAACTCGGGGGTCTCATACCCCTCTCTAGGGTCCTCCGCCGTACCTGCAACACGTATAATATTATTACATGATGAATGAAATATATATAGCTGACATGGAGACAAAATAATATAATTACATATATTTGAAATACAATTTACAACTCATATCAGTTATTTTGAAATATAACATAAATGAAATACAATTTATAGAACATGAGTTATTTGAAATACAACATAAATGAAATATTACAGGATATAGAATTATTAAAATCTCTTAATATTACAACTTAGCATTCAGTCCACAATCTAAGAATTACAGGAGTATCTCCACATAGTCCAAACATGAGGAATTACATTACATATGACTAAGTTGACGAAATATAGGAGTTCATAAACATACAACACACATTACTAGTGGTGCATACATTAATCACAGAAGCCTGTCATTGTTCCTACATGCACGATGACTCCAACCACGTGCTGGAGCATTTGGCTCAACTATTGATGGTCCAACTTGGTTACTCCCGCCTCCATATGTCATTTTAGGGCACTGCTTGTACGTGTGACCTATTTCATGGCACTTCGAGCAGAGGCACACTTCAGGACCAGCTTCAGATTAATCCATGTTGTTTCGGATGTGTCTGTTCTTGCGTTGCCCAACCCCTTAGAACATTTCTGGATCAAGATCATGAATGTAACACATGGCATTCCTAGGATTATGTATGAAGTGTCCAAGTAAACGATATCCATAAACCTCGTTACTTCAAGTGGCCCATATAGTTTTCTTGAGGAAGTAATGTGGTACAAACCTCCGAGACTGAAGTCTCCCTGCCTCAAGGCATGCAGCAATGACATGGGTGCAAGGCTTGTGAAGCAGTCTTGGCTTCTGGCATGAGCAAACACATCCTTCATTACTAATGATGCACTCCTGTGTGTGTTTCTCGCGCCTCCCTCCCAATCGACCTTTGTCCCTGCAAACAACCTCGTAGCAGCGTTCAACGGCACCCACTTCACTAACATGATGCTTACGAGCCTTTTTAATCGCCTGCTCCATGTACTCTGTCATCTTGTATCCATAAATTTTATGATTATCAGCCATTGACTTATTTGCCAGTGCGTACCGTTCCTTGAAGTACTTCATGATGCGGTATAAGAAGAATTCCACGATACCATTAAGGGGCAGTCCCCAAACACCACGAAGGACCCAATTATACACCTCAGCTAGGTTTGTAGTCATTATACCCCACTTAGCACCTCCCTCGGCATACAGTAATTCCCACTTTTCCTTCGGCTCATGCTCAATCCACTGTGAGAATGTCTTAATGGATCTACCCCGTCTTCGCATAACATTTGGACCATCCAGTCTGAGATCCTCCAGAGACATAGGGTGGTCGGCCTCGCTATTTAATAACCTCCTACTTAGCTCTTCAGATTGTTTCTTTGTAAGCTCATCAAGTTTCTTCCAAAGTAGATTGAATTTTCTCTCCTGATTCTGAGTACATAGCCGTTTAAACATTTTCATAAGGGTCGTTTTTTTAATTGGCTATGAAAGTTTGCCCCCATATGCCTCATGCACCACCTACTCTTCAAGTCTGGCCACTGCGCTGTCCTGCGACATTCCACATTGCCATTTTGTAGGTCTTCGATTGCTTGTAGAATGCCTTTGTGCTGATCATGAATGATACAAATGTCCTCCACGTTCTTCACAATCATCTGCTTAACCCTGTCCAGGAACTAATACCAACTATCTTCAGACTCTTTCTCCACAAAGGCGATCACCAGCGACAACACTTGGTTGTTACCGTCGGACCCAATAGCTGCCAAGATTGTGCCTTTATACCTACCAGTCAAAAATGTGCCATCAATGCAAATGACTGGGTGACATCGCTGAAAGCTTCAATGCAAGGACCCAAAGCCAAGAATGACCACTGCAGAACCTGCTTGCCTGGATTCTGAGCACAGGGATAGGCTTTCAGGTCACAGTAGCTTCCGGGATTCCTCTGGCATATGGTGTGCAACAGGGCAAGGAGGTTATCATACAATGCTTCGTATGTACCCCACTTCATCTCTAACACCTTTTGCTTAGCTCGGTAAGCTTTGTGGTAGCTAATTTTTACTTGAACTTCTCCTCTATAGCATAAATAATCGACTTAGGCTCATAGCTAGGATTCTCGACTATCTGAGGATACGTGTATTGAGCAAAAAAAATCAGCAGTGAGGTTGTGATGTTGTGCTTGCAATTCATCTAGCAAACATTTGTGCTCCATCACTCTAGTCACCTCCCGGTAATCCTTCCACTTCCCCTTGTATGTGTGCACCCCAAATGTGCAATTGCTTTTGACACAACACACATCATACACTGTTGGGTTGCTCTTCACCACCCTGAACTGCTATTGCAAAGATAAAGTTGACCATCGCTTTACAGCTGCCTTCACCTCATCCCTATTAGGGTACAAAGCACCGACACAAACCTCATTCTTCCTTTACCCCCAAGGGACATTTTCCCCTTCATTGACTGCTAGGTCAAGTGGTCATAACTTGAACAGTTCTGCGGGACAGGATTAGCATCATCCTCGTTCGAGGAGTCATCATCCATGGCATGAAGGTCCTCCTCTCCTTCCCTCTCTACCTACTCAACTAATCCAGGGATGTCTTCCTCCTCACCAGCCTTGCCATTTGGCTCATGGGGTGCCTCTTCATCCTCTGCATCTTCTTCTTCTACCCCATCTTCAGCATCTTCTTCAGTTTGCCCATCAGTAATCTCCTGACCTTCCTTGCCTCTAACTTCCCCACCATCGACTTTTTCTTGCAACTGACTGATAGATCCAATTTTCTGGAACACTTCAACAAACAATATCAGCGGTAAACCATGCTCAGTACAAGCATTTACAGAGTTCTGGGTTCCTTCAAGCGGCATCAACTCCCAAAATATTATATCAGTTTGAAACCTCACTACAGCCCTAACAGACAGCTCAACTTGATCTCTATCAAGATTGAAAGCCTTAAATAGCCAGTTGCATATTGATGCTCAAATCCTCTCTCTTGCGCTTGGTACTTGTTTGCAGAACGACTGAAATTGAGACAAATCTACCCCTTCTGAACCATATCTAACCTTCCTCGGACCATAGAACACTTGGAAAAATAACCTTTCTGACATGCCTGTTAATATACACGACATGAACAAATATTATTACTAAATATTATTAATTTAACTAACTCAAACAACACCTACATTGAAAAAACTATATAAAGATCTAACTCGTGCATTGCCAATAACAATTTTAGAGTTATCCAAATATATCAACAAATTAATTTTAGTTTACCCTTTCAATGTACACGACATCAAGAGACATCATAACTAAATATTACTAAATTTAACTAATCTGAAAAATTATATAAAGTTATACACGAGACATGAACATACAATATTACTAAATGTTATTAATTTGAATGAACCCCAAAAACACCTACATTCTGAATAACTATATAAATTATAACTCCTGCATTGCCAATAATATTAATCTTAAATTTATATAAATAAATCAACTAACTAATTTTACTATACCCAAAATCAAACTATTATTTATCTATGTCTCATATGTACACCTAGATTTTATCTAATACTTAACACTACACTATTGATATATCATATCGACTACTACATCTACCAGCTACGAGTTAAGCTTCAATATCCACCCTACTCCCCTCCTCTCCTCTCCCTCTCTTTCTCTTCTCCTCCCTTCCTTTCTTCCTCTTCTCTCCCGGTTCCTCTCCTTCCTGCCTTTCTTTCTCTTCTCCCGGTTCCTCTCCTCCCTCGGTTTCTTTTTTTTGAGTAATCGCAGAGCTTCATTAATCAAATAGGAATACAATCCCCGGCTGCTAAGACTCTTAGCCAGTCTGGGATAGAATCAAGCCAAAAGAAAGAGCGCTCGCTAGATGAGACCCTACATGCACAAGCATGGGCCACCGAATTAGCTTCCCGTCGTACCCACTCCACACGAAACTCCCTGAAATTATTCCCGAGCTCTGCAATATCAAAACACAGGCCGCCAATAGATGATCTCGATGCCTCCGTATCTTTGAGAAGATTCACCAAACCCAAGCAGTCTACCTCCAAGATCACCCGTTCCAAACCCAACTCCACAGCAAGTTCTATACCTTCTTTCGCCGCCAATGCTTCAGCGGTCAGTGCGTCCGGAACACCATCAAACCATCTTGCTACTGCTGCAACCACTCGGCCAAAATTATCACGGATGACCACACCAGTACTTTCGGTGCAATTTCCAGCATCAAAACCAGCATCCGTATTTAGCTTGACACACCCATCATCCGGCGGCCTCCACTGCTGCATCTGCCTTTGCTTCCTCGGAGCCGCCAGCATTTTCAGTGAGGCAAGGCTTTCCAACAAAGATGATATATACCTTGCCATAGCTCCCAGCTCCCAGATTTTTCGCCCATGTCGACGGCCGTTTCTCCTTGTCCAGAGCGCCCAAGCACCACAAATCATCAACGCTGCTGTTGTGGACGGGCACACGCTGGCCTTCAGAACATCTGTGGACCAAGAACATGGATGAAAATTGAAAACACCCACTCCAGTCAACTGCTTTACCTCTCCCCAAAATCTCCTAGCCACCGGACAGCTGAAGAAAATATGATACATTGATTCACTTGGGTCGCCACAAAACTCACAGTAGCTCTCCTCGGACACATGTCTCCTCTTCAATTCATACTTTGACGGGAGAGAGTTATGCATCACCCTCCACCAGAAGACCCAGACTTTAGGTGGCACATTCAACTTTCATAAAGCATTCCATGAGGTAGATTTACTCGACTGTGACTGCTCGTTTGTCACAGCCATGGCTGATGCCATCTGATCATGCTTTAGTAAGCGATAGGCTGACCGAACCGTATATGAACCACTTCTTTCCAACGCCCAGGCCAGCACATCAGACTCCAGTCTCAAACCTGGTTTGATTTTAAGAACTTCCTTTGCCTCCAATACCAAGAACGAATCAAACACTCGCTTCTCGTCCCATTCTCGAGTGCCCGGTATAAACAAGTCAGACACCCTCTCCGCTGTTGCTTTCTCCATGCGTACTAAGGGTTTAAGAGAGCGCAACCTGGGGATCCAATTTTCCTTCCACACGTCAATGTCTCCCGGTCCAACGCGCTTGATCAAACCCCTACACAGCACACTTCGTCCATACAGTATCGATCTCCACGTAGCCGAACTTCGCCTTTTTTTGGATGCGGAAAGGAAATCAGTATGAGGAAAATACTTTCCTTTTAGCACCCGAGCACATAGCGAATCCGACCTTGTCAAAAGTCTCCAACCTTGTTTTCCCAACATTGCCTGATTGAAAAGTGAAAAATCTCTGAACCCCAAACCACCATTCTCTTTCAAACGAGTCAGCTTCTCCCATTTCAACCAATGAATCTTGTGATTATCAAGAGAACTACCCCACCAATAATTAGAAACCGCCGAGGTGAGTTTACGGCACACCACCAGCGATAACTTGAAACAAGACATAGCATAGGTAGGAACTGACTGTGCATTGGATTTCAGCAGTACCTCTCTTGCTGCGCAGCTCAAACTCTTCTCAGCCCACCCACCTATCATACCTCTGACCCTCGCTGGCACATAGTTGAAGGCATCAGCAGCCCCCTCTCGGCCGCCGTTGGCAAGCCCAGATAGCGCTCGCCCAAGGCCTCAGTCTGAATCTGAAGGCTAGCTTTCACTGCCTCTTTATTTTCATCATCACAGTTAGGGTTGAAAAAAATTGCAGATTTCAGTTTGTTTACCAATTGTCCCGAGCCTTTACTGTAGTCTTCAAGAATCTTTGCCACTCTGTCAGCCCCTCTCTTAGTCGCTTGAGTAAAGATCAAGCATTCGTCAGCAAAAAGCAGATGAGATATCCAAGGAGCATGGATACTCACACGTACTCCTCTGGAGATATAAAGTGGCCCAACACTCTTTAACGTATTTGAAAGCCCCTCTGAACAGATCAAGAATAAATATGGTGATATCGGATCCCCTTGTCTAATGCCTCTGGAGGGTTTAAAACTATCAGAGAATACACCATTAACTCTGACAGAGAAAGAAACCGATGAAACACATTTCATAACAAGCGAGATCCACGTTTCTGGAAAACCTAGAGCATGCATCACTGCCTCCAGGTACCCCTACTCAACGTGATCATACGCCTTTGCGCTTAATAGCACAGCCCCCAATCTTCCCTTTCTTATGTCTCAGATAATGGATGCATTCATAAGCAATAAGTACATTGTTCGTGATCAGCCGACCCGGTACAAAGGCACTTTGCTCCTCAGAGATCAGCTCCTCCAGGATGGGCCGCAGTCGATTCGCCATAGTTTTAGAGCATAATTTGTATAACACATTACACAAAGAGATAGGACGAAACTGCGAGAGATCTTGTGGGCTATTCACCTTAGGAATGAGAACAAGCAGGGTTTTGTTCACTTCTTCCGGAAGATCACCACCATTCAAAAAGGATAGCACAGCCTTCATCACACATGGTTTAACTAGTTGCCAATGAGCTTGGAAAAAACCAGCGTTGAAACCATCTACACCCGGTGCTTTGCACGGTTTCATCTGAAAAAGTGCAGCTTCCACTTCTTGTTCAGAAAAAGGTTTAACCAAGTTGTCGACCATTTCCTGTGTTACCTTCCTTGGTACAAAACGACACACCACCTCAGGCTGTAACAACTCTTGAGCTGAGAACAATTTTTGATAAAACTCACAGGCAAGTTTCTCCAAATCTTCCTGTTCCGTGAAAACTTGTCCATTCTCATCCTTAAGCAAATTGATTCGGTTTAGCTTGACCCCTCGCCCGAGCCTTAGCCTGAAAGAAGGGTGTGTTCCTATCACCAGCTTTTAACCAGGAGATTCTTAATCTCTGTTTCTCCATCACTTCTTCTCTAGCCAGTACATTACTTAAATTTGCGATGATCTCGCGCTCCCTCTCTGTGGGACCACGGTACAAAGTTCCACTTCGTTCCAGCTCAAGTTTAGCTCTTAAGTCGATAACTTGTTTTTTGACTGACCCAAATACCTCCCGATCCCAAGTCTTCAGTGACGTTTGTAAGGATGCCAAGGCATTAGCGGCCATGGACAGATCACAGTCACCTGAACCTGGATCCCACACTCTATTCACAAACTCCTTGTACTCTCCATGATCCTGCCACATGTTCTCATATCTGAATGGTTTGGACCGACGCCGGCCTCTACGACCATTAGTGGCCCTTTGCCGCACCTCCACCAGAAGACCATTGTGGTCAGATTCAGCTAGCAGGATATGGAAGACTTCTGAGTCCCCTAGCTTCTCCAGGAATCTCTCATCCCCTAGTGCTCTATCCAGCCGGGCTTTAACATTGCTTCCTCCATCCTGACGATTGTCCCATGTATACGGCAAACCATGGTAACCAAGATCAGTCAGGTCGCAATCATTTACAGCGTCTCGAAAGCCCGCCATTTGCCACTGCTCCCTTTCATTTCCTCCAATTTTCTCATCCTCGGTCAACACCTCGTTGAAGTCCCCCACACACAGCCATGGAGCATCCGACTGCGCACGTAGGAACCTCAACAAAAACCAACTCTCTTTTCGCCTTTCTCGTCTCGGCTCGCCATAGAAACCAGTCACCCTCCAAAAGGGAGTATTTAGCTTGTCGCATGACAAAGTGACATCAATATGGGACCTAGACTTGCTCATCTCATACACCACCACATCCTGTCGCCAAAATAGCGCCAGGCCACCACTTAACCCCTCCGACTTGACCACAATGGCCTTATGAAAGCCAAGTTCACTTCTCAAGCCCAGGGCATGCTCTTCTCCCATCCGTGTCTCCATCAAAAACACCTCCGCGGGTCTCTTTTCCTCCACCAGTTGGCGGAGTTCTTGAACTGCCTCGGGCCGCCCACATCCCCGGCAGTTCACACTTAAGAGATTCATTGTGCCCGGCGGGGACTGCTGTCCGCAGCCGCCGCCAATCTTGCATTTAGGTTGTTCGTACACTTTTGTTTCTTCAAGGTCTTGATCATACTACTGCCACGTCCTTCCAAACCAGCCCCCAACTGGTTCACCCTTGAACTCACTAGGCCCACAGGCACCACAGCACTGGATCCACCCGGAGAGTTCAAATCAGGTGCATGGGCCGCCTGTGCACTTGGTTTCGACTTCCGTTTGCGTGCTGGTACACGTTTGCCACCCTCTTCAGCATCAAGATCCAACCGTCTACTTGCTCCACTAACATGTCCCCCATCATTAAGATTAGCCTTCTGTTGGGTTTCCTTCAACGGTGATTGCACCTCTGGTTCTTCTGATTTAGCAAAACCTTCAGACCGATGAGAGCTTGACGTCGAACCTTTATAACCTGACTTGTTGTATTGTCTCGGATGTTTAGGTGCCGATGAACCACTCCCAAATGACTCTACAGCAGCACTGGCAAACGACGAAATACGCTTACGCCGATCTTCTGGTGCCCTTAGTTGGACATCGTATGGGAGCTTCCCTTCCTCATCTCGCTCCACCGGGTTTAAGCACTCAAGTTCCGAGTGCCCCAACTTCCCACAAGCAAAGCAGATATAGGGTAGCTTTTCATACTGCACATTAAACCACTTTGGGTCTGCAACCTTGCTCATACGGAGGAAGACCCCCCGCCCGATCGGTTTATCCAGATCAATCGCCACGCGAGTGCGCAAAAAGGCACCGCTGGCTTTTCCGTCAGCATCCACATCCATCTTGATCACCCGACCCATCAGACTCATCGCCCGCGATCCTTTTGTTCGGTTCATCCACCCAAGCGGCAGGTTTAGGATCCGAACCCAAATCTCCATATGATCAAAAACAATGTCCGACGCACTGAGCTTCTCATCATACTCCTGTAGAAGAACAGCGTATTTGCCGAACAACCATGGCGTCCCTGCTAGCACCCGATCGAGGTCTCGAGCACTACCAAACTCCGCGACGAAAAGATTATCACCCTTCTCTCCTATCGGTCGGATCTTGAGCCCAACTGGATTACCCCAGACCGGTCTCATCGCCGACCTCACTGTATCAATGTGGACCGGCGAGGGAGACAGGATCTTCCCCACCAGCGCCCATTCCACCGTCGCCAAACCCTCCTCCTCATCCTCATCAATGAAATCCAACACAGCCCCTTCCTCCTCCGTGAGATTGAGTTGCCGTAGCATCTCCTCAACTTTGGCAGTAGGACCCTCGTTCACTTCCTTCTTCCCGCCCTCTCCTGTCGATGCCATAACCAGCACGACAAGGGGCAAAACGATCGATGCGCTGCGCACACCAGCACAGCCACCATAGCAAGACACCCGACCTAGGTAAAACCCTAAGCGGCGAAAGCCCTAATGGCAGTTATGTGGCCGTCGGTGCCAGGGCCGGCACCACTCTGCACGGTGGTGACGGGGCGTGGATGCCGTGGCCGGATGGCCGGCGGCGTAGCTGACCTAGACCACCGGAGTTGATGGCCTAGATCGAGGTCGGGGGTGGGATCGCCTGCCGATTCGCCAAAATCGCCGAACCGGGAAACGCGGACATTCTGTTACGCCAAAATCCTCCCTCGGTTTCTTGCTCTCCTCCCGAATGAGCAGCGCGCCCCGGCCCCGACCGCTCCGCGGGTTTTAAAGGCGGGCCGCCTGCTGCCGAATCGTGGTAACTTCCTGCTCCCGCCGTTTGAATCAGTGGCAGCCTATTAGCACCGTTTCATCCGGTGGTAACTCCGTGGGTCCCACGGCCGCCAGGGATCCGCGTGCTGCCCGCCGTTTTAGACGGCGGTAAGTGGTTTTTGGCGCTGACATGGCGTACCTGCACAGCTACCGCCGTTTCATCCGGCGGTAACTTTTCTTACTTCCGATTCAAACGGCGGTAGCCGTTTCATTTTGGCGGTAGGGGTCTGTATTTGCAAATTTTTTTGCTTGACTATTTATTTCTAAAATCGTAAAAGAAAAAATATAAAAATAAAAAAAATTCTGGACTCGTGGTTTGCTAGATGGGCCGAGCCGGTCCAAACATGTTTCTCCTCCTTTCTGGTCTGGCTGACGAGAGTTTCTGCGAACAGTCTTTCTTTTGTGCTATTGGTTGATGGAATAAATTTATAGGACCTGCAATACCAATTTACGAGAGCCGAAAAAATGTGTATTTCCCAAAAAAATTGTAGCAAAAAATCCAGCCCACAACTGGAAAAAAAATGCTAAATCATTCCTACTATTCTAAAGAAATTTTGAGCATCTGCATTGACCTTAAGCACCCCCGTGTCCCGCGTTGTGATGAACAAACGGCGCTGTCAAATGTTTCTCGTCTGCCTTTGCTTATTCTGAGGGGGTAGCAGCATCGTCTTTATCTGTTGCGTCTCTTTCCGCGGCCCATCAATCTGTAACGAGAGTCACATTTCTAGGAGAGTGGCACTGGCATATATGTGCACCGCCGCGACGTGCTGCCTACACCTGTCGACTTGTCGAGTAAGGAGCTAGCCACATCGTTGAGAGGGCTAGGACCAGCAGGACCACCCGCGATCTCCATCCAAAGCGAGGCCTTGTCCCGTGCTGAAGCATCGCCGTCGTACCAGATCCCACTGCTCCGACCGGCGACCTCCGATCCCTTGTGGGAATCACCACGTGCACCGCATCTCACGCAACCCATCTCTCTCTCGAATCGCCCGGGCCCCTCGCGACGCGTCAAGCCTTCCTCCACCCGCCCGCGCGCGGCAGCAGTCATCGGTGAGCCGATCGGGTGGTCACGCGCGAGAGTGTCGTGCAGATCATACTGCTAGTTTGCTGTGTCACTACACGTGCGTCACACGGTGTAGTTCGCTAGTTCCGGTCTTCCGTAAATAGTGGCGTTAGATTGTGTGATCGATCTGTGACGCGTACGTGTACGTAGGTCGTAGGTGAAACTGTGCGAGTGCAGCAGCGATGATAAGATCAGTTTTAGTGGAAGTTTCATGTAAAATTTCATGAGCATTAATGTACATGCCACATCATCAATTTTGCTGACTTGCTAAAATATTTATGAGGAGAGAGAACGAGTTGAGTTTCATCCCTATGAAACACAAGGGCACGGTTACCTAATTTCCAATCTTGATAAATGCATAATAAAATTGTGCACTGTGACTGATCTAATCAGTCGAGCTGACCTGACCTCACTACTTGAAACCAGCAGACCTGATGTTCCTGCTGCTCACAAGCTATGTGATCTACAAGTTTAATTTGTGAATCTAACTAGCTAGGACCTTCTTAGTGCCTGAGGTAGTACCTAGCAGCACGCAGTGACTTAATCGACAACCCATTTTGGTAGCTAATAAGCTTTGCTAGTTGCTTCACTCCACTTATGGTCAAGGGCACTATTCTCATGGACTAGACTCCGTGTACACAAGGAAAAGAACATGCCAGCGAGACTGCTTCCTATATTGCCTCTTCTCAACACTGCCTTCCGCCATACTTATTCCTATGAATTACCGTATCTGTGTGGACCATGTGACCATATATATGCGTCCACCGTAGCGGGGATGTGGCAGAGTTGGATGATTCCCCATTCCTTTCCACTACTAAAAACCGATTTCCGGAGATGATTGAAATGGCATTTGTAGGGGCGGCACGTCACCCGCTCCTAGCTTTCACGGCTACAAATAGGTGTTTGTAAGAACGGTTAAAAGACTCACTCTTTAAAGCCGTTTCCAGGGGCGGGTGACGCCATTACCCACCCTGGTAATAGTATTTTTAGGGGCGGGTGCTCACCCCTAGAAATTATTTTGCAGGCATCACCCGCCCTGAAAATATTGTTCTCGCCAAAATTTTATACCATTTTCGTGCCAAATTTTTAAAATGTGATTCTCAATCAACCCATTTAGATCCAACACTCAAAGAACATTGTATATGCAATAAAGTTATATAACCAGTTCTCATATCAATAAGGAAAGAGTAGGGGTACATCCATGCCACAATACAATATAACCAGTTCTGATAATAGTGCAAGTTCGTACATCAATATAAGAAAAGGGTAGGGTACAACCATACATGTTACATATTTCATACTAATCCGGCTCGCTTCCTTAGATATGGAACATAGTTAACGTATCCAATCATCTAGGCTAGAACTTCATCAAAATAAGTTAGAGCACGGATGAGTGCATTCTCCTTCGCTTCACATGGATGGTCACATACACTATTATAAATATCGAACAATGGAGACGTTAACTGATGTGGCATATAGAAAGTGAGATGAGCCTGGAACTTCCAATCCCTTGTGAATATCGGGTTTCCACCCATGTAATTCAAATCAAACACATCCAAGACTTGATCCAGAATCGCATGAAAGCTCACTGCCGCAACGGTAGTACCAAATATATCCTAAAAGATGATAATAACATGATGAAAGTTAAAAGATATAACATAACTAAAGTTAAGAATGATAAAAGAATGTTCCATACCATGTCACGTTGAGTAAGCCGACAAAGCCTCTCAATAGTCACAATCACATTGCCTTCACTTTTAACCCCCTCCTTGAGCTGCTTTATTCGAAAATATAACAAGTCTGGCACAAAGTATCCATGATCATTAAGCTGCTTTAGGCAGGCCTTCATGACAAATCTCTCGAAAGTTACCCTATTTGGTGCTATTTGACCCCATACAATAATTGAAACCATCGGGATGGCCTCTCCTGGTGACATCGAGGTGAAATCTATATCTCGAACAGGTACTTGAAAAGAGATATGTACTCTTTTAAAATGAGGTTCACCAACAATCTCGGTTTGCACTACAGGAGAAGTACCACCTATAGCTTCGACAACATCTTTAAGCCATCTAATAGGATTGATAAGCTACATTGTATGCATGCAAATTTAGAATTTATTCATGTGCAGTAAAAAATCAATTAAAATAAGGAAAAAATATTACTATGTTGGGAACCGATCCACTCCTTCGATCGCCTGTTGGCAAGTCAATAACGCCATTAGGGTCCTCGAATATGTATAGTCCCCTGCTACCTCCACGGCCGCCACCACCACGGCGGCCACCTCCATGGCCGCCACCATCATTTCCACTTGCCATAGTTAGCCAAAATTATCCAAATAAAACTATAATAAGATAGATTATTCCACAAACATCAACTTCAATGATAATTTAGACAAGATAGATTTTCCACAAAAATCAACTTCAATGATTGTCCAAAATAATGGAAGAAATTTACAATTATTGGTTTACAAAATAATGGAAGAAATTTACCCATTGGCGGGGAGGAGGCGGCGCTCGTGGAGGAGGCTGCCTGGGCCCGGCAGGGAGGAGGAGGCGGCCGGGCGGGGAGGCAGTGGGGAGGAGGCATCGACGCTCGGGGAGGAGGCTGTCCGGCCCCGCGGCGGTGGAGAAGAGGGGAGGAGGCGCGCCCCATGCTGCAGCCCGACGGTTGAGACGGCACGGGGAGGTGCTGCGGCGGCGGAGCCCGCGGGGAGGGGAGCGGTGCCGATGCGGGAGAGGGAGGGGGAAAATTTTGGCAGCCTGTCGGCGTCTCGAGAGCTTCTCCAAGAATTTGGCTAACTCCCTGCAGGCGTTACCATATATGGTGCCATTAGCAGGGGTGGGTGACGCCACCACCCACCCCTGGAAATCGTTTCCCCATTTTTATTTTTCTTCTAAAATGTATTTTTGAGCTATTAAATGATCTCAGATGTAAAAATTATCAACTACAAAGTTTAATGTCTCGTTGAGCTCTACAATTTTGATATAAAGTTTATATTCATCCGAAATAAATTGTAAAATTTTGTATTTAAAAAATACATCCAATAAACACATTCACATGTATTCACACATATACTCATACATTCAACTTCAAAAGTTATTGTGCTTCTCAAATGAAAAACATATATGCCAACTTCAAAAGTGTTAGGTAATTGATTCAGTTACATGACATAATTGATTCAAAGTATATGAGATAATTGATTCAAACTACATATTACATGAGTTGAATAGACTCAAACTAGCTATATATTATGCGGTAACAATTCTTGATTCTCCGTCCTTGTGTGCCTAAAACATTTCATTTTTCATTATACTTGCTTCTAAAATCATCATCTTCTGTGGTAGGTCTGTGAAGAGGTTCATTTCATTTCATTGTAATAATTATATTCTTTAACATCTTCGACACCATCAACTCCTAAGATTTCTTGTTTTCTAGGGACTACAATGTGCTTTGTCTTTTTTTAGGATCAACAATATACATAACTTGTGCGACCTGTGAAGCAAGTACCCAAGGGTCATCTTTGTAACCAACATTGTTGAGGTTAACAATTGTGAGCCCATAGCCATCCACTCAACACCTTTTGGGTGTTTGACCCAACGGCACCGAAAGACCGAGATTGGTATATTGGAACCATAGTGGACTTCCCATATATCATCTATGATGCCATAATATGTGATACTTTGGCTAATTCTCTCGTCTAAGGCCTCAAGACGAACACCACTGTTCTAAGACATGGTCTTCTTGTTCTTCGTGACAGTATAATATAGATATCCATTAATATCATAACTTTGCCATGACGTGACCTGGCTAGACGGGCTAGCTGCCAATCTTTTGATCATTTGATCTTCCATGGTTTCCCCATATGGTGATTTAGGTCCTTCAACCATGCGGTCAAACAACGCTTGCTCCTCGTGATCCAATCTTCTGAGCGGCCCTTACTTTGAGCACGAATCACACTCAAGTGTTGATAGACTAAAGATGACATTATTGTGAGGTGTTGCATGATGCTATAATGGGCTTGTTGCACATCTTTGAAGTCCTTGTCGATGAAGGTTTTCCTCCCTACTATGCCAATTCCTTCCAACTTCCCCATAAATCGTGGAACAGGCAAACCAATTCATACTTTACCCTTTAGGTAACCTAGGCAAGACTCGATGATTTCCTCTGTATTGTATCCCTCTATCATGGATCCCTCGGGATAAGCACGATTTAGAATGTACCGGTTGAGAACTGATATGAAATGCTCATACATCCACAGTTCGTGTAGGTAAAGTGGACCCAATGCCTGTATCTGATCGACCATGTGAATCATGAGATGTTCCGTAATATCAAAAAGTCCCGAAGGGAAGCACATCTCCAACTGCACCATAGTCTCCCCAATAAATTCTTGGAGGTGTTTCAATTAATCTTCATCGATAACCTTTTGAGAAATTTTGTTGAAGAAGTAACACAACCGAGTGATAACCATCTTCCCATATACAGGCTTGATTGCTCTAATTGCAATTGGAAGGAACAACGTCAGCTCATGACAATCATGATAGTTCTAGTCGGATAGCGAGAAATCTTTCATCGAGACTAGTTTTAAGATGTTGGATGAGAATCGACTTGGTACTCTAATCCCCCGTACGACTGGCACACTGCCTTCTTCTCATCTAGTGTCAAGTTGTAGCTAGCCGGGGGTTGTTCATATCTTCCATTCCCTTTATTGATAGGATGAAGCTCTTGTCTTATCTTCGTGGCTACCAAGTATTTTTGTGACTTCAGGGTATCCTTTGTCTTGGCTGATGTCACTAGGAAGAGATCAATTGTGTTACCAAACACATTCTTCTTCAGGTGCATACCATCGATGCCATGGCTGACCTCAAGGTCCGGCCAACACGGCAGGTACTAGTAGAAGATCGATAGCTTCTTGAATGGCACGCCATCGATCGGTGGCTTATCTCTATTTCTCTTCTTCCCATCTTTTGTCATTTTCCCATAAGGAACCTGGATGGTCCTGACCATGTTAAAAACATAGTGCCCATCTCATTTTTCTGGAGTAGATTCTAGGTCGGGCTTGCCGCCAAAAAACTTATAGAACTTCTTGTTGGAGGTATGCCCTAGAGGCAATCATAGAGATGATGATATTCCATTTGTATTCATGATTTGTATATTGTGTTCATTGAATATCCATTAAAGGCTACTTGAATTGATTTTCAATTATGTGAATTGCATGTGAAACTCTTTACTTGTATGGTTATTCTAAAGTTGTCCCTAGTTGGAGTTCATGTGAGGACACACATGAATATTAGACTAGCACATGTATTAGTTGATGACTATGTTTCACAAGTCATGGACATGGAGATGTTGAACTAATAATGTGGACACATGTGGAGACATGTGCTAGGACTGACCCAACACGAGAAGTAGTTCTCTCTTTAAACAACATATACGCTTTGTCCTTAGACCTGAGATTGTCGCATGTATTCAAGATGTGGATCAACCTACTTAGGGGCTATCAAACGCTACGCCGTAACAGGGTAGTTATAAAGGTAGCTTTCGGGTTTGTCAAGAAGCATGCTATGAGACATGGTCAATCAAGATGGGATTTGCCCCTCTCTGATTGAGAGTGATATCTCTGAGCCCCTCGAGTGATCGGATAAAAAAATGCATGGCCATGCTACGTACGGTTAAGAGTTAACCTACAAAGGGATTCCGAATC
This sequence comes from Setaria viridis, assembly GCF_005286985.2. NCBI lineage: Eukaryota > Viridiplantae > Streptophyta > Magnoliopsida > Poales > Poaceae > Setaria > Setaria viridis. The sequence continues at coordinate 29,939,579 of NC_048267.2, read as the reverse complement.
ACAGGATCGAGAAAGAGCGGTCGGCTTGAAGCTAGACCAAATATCGTGAGGCAAAGGGAATAGCATGTATATTATGTTGTGATGGTTCGTCTGATATGATCTTTGTATGCGTATAGGAGTTGGCACGTCTTGCTAGAGGCCGCTACCGACTATTGGGCCGAGTAGGAGTACTCGGGCCATGTCTATACGTATCTGAACCCAAAGGGTCACACACTTATGGGGCTGGAAGCCCAATTTGGATGTGATCCGAGTTGGATTAGGTTTAGAAGTACTAATGGGCCTCGGACCCAGAGGCCCGTTAGGAACCTCTATAAATAGAGGGGTGGGGGCGCCCTAGGGTTTACACCTTTTGGCAAAACACATCTGCCGCGCCTCCCCCGCCCTCGCCTGTTGCAACTCGCGGATCTAGCAGTCCGACTTGCGACGCTTCCTCCCTGCACGTGTGGATACCTTGGAGGTGTTGCGCCTGCAGCACTTGGACGAGCCGCCGACGAGCCACGACGAGCCACGACGAGCCGACGATGAGCCGCGGCACGAGGGAGATCTTGCTGCATGTGGACGAGCTGCTGAGGAGCTGCTGGACGTTGACGTGATCGACTACGTACGACTACGTTGATCGAATACGTACGACTACGTTGATCGACTACGTACGACTACGTTGATTGTCGTCGCTGCATCGACGCAAATCTACATCTTCCGCACCCGTAGTGCGTCGAGTGGTAATCCCGTGATCCTTATACGGCAGTTCTTCCTGGTCTTACACGGTAGAAATTTTGATTTGTGCTAGTGTAGCCTACCTCGTATCCCTACACTTCTTACTTCGGTACATGTGTCCTTCCACCGAGAAGCATCTGTACTCAAGGTAAACTACCTTTCTAGAACCTTCTAGGAAAATCATATGGTGTCATCAATGCACACCGTGCATCCTGTCTTACCTTGGTAATCATTGATGGTGATGAAGATAATGACTATTAGATTAAATTCCTACCGTGTAAAACCTTTAATGATGTCGATACCATTCTTCCATAAAGTTTCCATCTCCTGCATCAAAGGCTCAAGAAAAATATCTATATCGATGCTAGGATGCTTTGGTCCTTATATAAGGATGGATAGCAAAAGGTACTTTCTCTTTTGGCACAACCATGTTGACAGGTTGAACATTGTCAAGATCACTAGCCATGTGCTATGAGTGCTGGTCCTTTCACCGAATGGATTCATTCCATCCATACTTAGTGTAAATAGAGCATTTCTTGGATTGTTTATGAGGGATGAGGGTACCCACAGGTCCCCACTGACCAGGATGCTGGTCGGCCCTAACAAGTGGGCCCACCTGACCATACTGTGCGGGCCAAGGCATGAAAATGTGTGGAGCACAAGCTAGGAGGCCGGACGAATCAATTCAGCCCGGATATCACGGGATGCTTGTTTTAAACTAACTCAGACTGCTTTCCATGTAACAACCAACTAGTATTAGATCCTATCCATTTGTAACCCTAGGTCTTCAGCCTATATAAGGCGGAAAGGATCCAACCTCACGTTAACTCTTCGCACCTGCGATCAGCAATACAATCCCCCTGAACATAGGACGTAGGGTATTACTCACTGGAGGCTCGAACCTATCTAAACCTTGCACCCCTATGTTACTATTCAAGTTCTTGGTCTTATGATCTCCCCCACCTACAAATCTACCACCTAGGTAACCCCCTGGTGGACTACCGGTCACTAAATCTGACATTTGGCGCGTCAGGTAGGGGTGATCGTTAGATCCTCCCCAGCGAGCTCGATGGCATCTCACCCTAACTTCATCTTTCCCAAGAGCATGAAGGACTTCCTCGCCAATCCTATCAAGCTCCACTTCGGAAGCATCTGGTGGACTCTGACTCCACCACCTCCTTCACTGACTCGGCGTCCGCCGCTAGCTCGGCATCCGTCGGATCTGCTTCGATGCAGCAAGGTCTTCACCTGATGATCATCATGCTGCTTGCCCAGTAGATCGGCGATCTCTCTCTCTTGGAGAGGGTCCCACACATCCTCATGGCAACCAGCCCACCCACACCCTCTGATCTAATCACGGGGCTAGATCGCATCAGCAACACTATTGCTGAGTGCATAAACCTCTCTGAAGTGGCACTACGCCTCGGAAGGTCGACGCAGGGCCCTCCCCGTGCCTCTTTTGGCATCAAGAACTTGGTTGCTGTGTTTTCCAAAAAACTCAGGTAGTCTTTCCAGATCCAATCCGATGACCCACCCGAACCCACCAATTTCTGGTCTGCGGCGAGTTCCAGGTCCCTCACTTCGCCCTAACCCCAAACCCTTACGGCGAGGGCGACGATAGATGCTCCACATCACTAGATCAGGAAGTCTTCACTTTCTCTACCGACAAACATCCTCGTGATGGCAAAACTTCCTCCTAGGAGGAAGGACGCAACGAGAGGAATTGAGACTATGACAGGCGCCGCCAACAGGACTGAGCCGAGCTAGTCCGTCAGCCGCCTGCTGCTCCCACAGCGGTCGATGCACTGCCCATCCCGCCAGCACCTAACGATGGCAACAACAATGACCAAGGGGGCACTGGAGGCCAACACAGGCATCCTATACGTGCCTGCAATCTACAGGCTAACCTCGAACAAGCCAGTCATGACATCTTCGCCACACCCTAGGCCAACCTAGGGGGCTGTTTTTGCCGATCTAGAAAACCTTCCGAATTCGAAGCAACTACTGTGGATCTGGGCGCGACTCCGTGTCACAAATGCCCAGATCCAAGAAAAGACCTAGGCCCTAGCATGCTCTAAGAGCCGATCATCGCACTCCAGATCTACATCTACCCGGCACTACTCAGAGTAGATCCGATCGTAGCCGAGCCAATCACGACCACCGAAGGGGAGGTCGGCTGGAGCCCATTCAAGAGGAGGAGGTGGACCAGTCCCAGGGTGATGACTACCATCTCGACAATGACGACCGCCGACGAGATAACCACCACCATGAAAACTGCCACCATGAGGGACGAGAAGACGGTGAACGTCACGGTCGGCCTGGTCGGCAACCTAATCGCGACCTCCGCAACAACCTCCACGACCGCCGCGACCTCCATGGTGAGCTCAACAACCGTCACTGGGAGTGGGATGAGGCAGAGCTCCAATGGTGCTCCCAGTACGATCGTGACCTTGGCGCTCTGGGGGTCGGCAACCAACCAAACCACAATGTGGAGCAGGATGCCTGCAATTGCCAGGAGGGGCTACGCTGCCGCGATGATTATGACCGTCGCTATGGTGCCCCTGGCGACGCCCACAATCCACCCCAGCATGACAACGGCACACGTCCCAGGGCTGTCCAGTGGCCACCCCAGCATGACAATCCACCTCATGGTAGATGATGACATGGACATTGATGGGTTAGCTGCGTTCACCCCTCGCCTCAGGGCTGTCCAGTGGCCACCCACCTTCAAGCCAGCCATCAACGAGAAGTACGATGGTCGCTCCAACCCAACGATCTGGATAAGGACGTACTGCACCACGGTCAAGGCTGCAAACGGCACCTACGACATGATGGCCGCCTACTTCCCGATGGTGATGGGTAGCGCACCTCTCCTATGGCTCAAGAACCTCCCACAACGCTGCATCGACATTTGGGGTCAGCTCACCAGAGCCTTCACCCAGAACTATCAGGCTACTTACACTCGACTCGGAAACACGGAAAACCTCAGCCAAGTCTGCTAGCGGAAGAATGAAACTCTTCGCGAGTACGTCAACTGCTTCTTCGACAACCATAATAGGCTAGCTGGCATTAAGGACCGCTATGTCATCTGGTACTTCCGCATCAGCCTCAAGAACCGCTTGATGTTCTGTACCATGTTCCAGGTTGCTCCCAAGATGGTCGAACACTTGATGCAGATCGTCAACCTTCACGCTGACATAGATGAGGTCGAGAATGTCCAATTCCAGGATGGCAAAACTGCCATAACGACGACTACAAACTGTCGACCCATCAAGACTACCAGCACAAGCCCCAGCCAGAGCCCTCCTGACCTTGTCGGTGTTTTATACCAGCCGTCTACCAAGGGGTACCCGAGGTAGCAGAATGTGTAGCGGGCGATCACCGGACCTGGAACTTGAAGGTAAAAGCGAGGACACGAGACACGATTTTAGAAAGGTTCGGGCCGCCGGAGTAGCGTAATACCCTACATCCTGTTTAGGGGTGTTTGTATATTGCGCCCTGCGCTTGGGTGTTGAGGTGTGACCTGCCGAGCTAGGTACCCCTACCCTCCTTTATATACTCTAGGGGGTAGAGTACTAGTCGGATTACGAGGAGTCCTAATAGGATTACACGGGATGAGTCCTAGTAGGATTACATGGGATGAGTCCTAGTAGGATTACAGGGGAATCCTAGTAGGAGTTTGACTTCTCCTTCCTTGCGGGTATTAGGGATGTATCCCCGACAAGCCCTCGAGCGCTTCATAGTCGAATGCAGCAGTCTTCGAGTAGTCTTGGTGCTCTTCAAGTATTTTGTCAGGCTGAATCTTTCATTTGTTCTCAAAGCTGCCATGAGGCTATGGTGTGCTCAAAGTAATGATCAACAGGATATTGTAGTCTTCATGTATGGAGGGCGGCGAAAGTCGCACTCCATATGGAGTAGTCCCCGAGCCTTAGGTTGAATCGTAGAATTAGGCTAAGGGTCAAAATCTTGAATCTTCCTCTTTCGACTTGAAAAAATCGATTGTTGTGTGTAGCTTATCAGCCCTCGAGCCTTTGATTGATTGAATAATCAACCCGAGGGTCTTGAATCTTCATGGAAGTCATCATCCAAGTAGTCTTGCGGCGTCCAGCCCCTAAGCTTATGCGCCAGGTGAACCATAGGAGCCACGTCGAGTAGCTTTGCAGCGTTCAACCCCCGAGCTTGGATGCTAGCTGAGCCACTGGAGATATTCTGAGTAGTGATTGGTGCTTAGCCCCCGAGTTCGGGAACTAGTCTATGCCTCTGGAGGCATGCTTGGTGTCGCGACGAGCGTCGTCGCCAAAGCTTGACCTGAAAGAAAAGATGCGTACATTATGTAGCAAATTTGTAGGATTTTGAAACTACTGAAATTTATTCAGTGATCAATATGAAGTTGCAAGTTAAGCTCTTGTTTCAGTCATACTCTTCCTGAGTAGTTAGCCTGTTATGCTTAGACTTTCAGTCTCCGGGTAGCCGTTGCCACTGCGTGTGTGAGACCTTTGTCTCGTATACGCGTATGGGCTTAGGCGTGACAGATGCGCCTGAGGCTTTCACGAGTTAAGGCGTGTTCTGCTTGAGAAGAGTAGTGACTTTAAAAGAAGATAAAAGTGAGAGTAGTCGCTGCTGCGACAAGAAAGAGATTGCGCGATTGCGCAAGAGTTTGCTGCTCTCCGGCGAGTAGAGCGCGCGTTGTGCGCAAGAGTTTGCTGCCCTCTGGCGAGTAGAGTGCATGTTGTGCGTAAGAGTTTCCGGTGAGTAGAGCGCGTGTTGCACGCAAACGGAAAATAAGCTAGAAAATAATTTAGAAAAGTGACTTAGCTTGATTCGTGGATTATTGTTGACGAAGCCGTGACGGTCGTTGATGAAGCCGTAACGGTTGTTGATGAAGTCGACTAGTCGGAGGCGATTTTGACTAGTTGTCGATGATGCGAAGTTTGCCCCCGACTAATTTTTTAGTCGAGACGAGGAGTTAGAGTAGTCCTCCCTCAACTAGCCTTGTAGTCGAGATGAGTAATAGAAGTAGTCATCAGCGAGCGTCGCGATGTGGTCGGAGTAGTCGTCGGCGAGCCGCCTGTAGTAGTCGGCGAGCGCCACGACGTACTTGGAGAAGTCATCGGCGAGCGTCATGACGAAGTAGTCGTCAGTGTGTTGCCGAGCGAAGTAGTCGAGGAGAGTAGTCAAAGTCATTGCCGAGCCGCCCATAGTCGTCGGCGAGCTCGCAACGTAGTTGAAGTCGTCGATGAGCTGCCTGTAGTCGACGTAGTCGTCGGCAAGCCGACCGTGGTCATCGGCGTGCCCGCGACATAGTCGAAGAAATCATCAGCGAGCTGCCCGTAGTCATCAGCGAGCTTGCGATGTAGTTGGACTTTCGAGTTGTAGTCGAACTCAGAGTCACTATCAGACTTCAAGTCGGAGTTGAAGCTGGAGTTGTCGTCGGACTCCGTGTTGCGGTCGAACCCGGAGTCATCGTCAGACTCGGAGTTGTAGCCAGACCCGGAGTTGCCATCGGACTCTAAGGTGCAGTCGGACCCGGAGTCGCCGTCGGACTCCGAGTTGTAAACGGACCCATAGCCGTCGTCGGAGTTCGAGTTCAAATCGCGGTCAAACCTGAAGTCGCCGTCGGAGTACGAGTTTGCAATCGAACCTTGATCTGAGGTTTAATTTGTCGATTTTCTCGATGAGATTTTCTGCTTCTTGTGGAAGAGAGTTCCCGTCGAGGCACTTCTTCTCTTGGCTGTCGATGATGTAGCATTGGAAGGACCCAGTGCCGTCGGTGATGCAAAGTCAGGAGTCGAAGACGAAGGTTGCGCCCGCTTTGAAAGCGAACGCCGGCTTGAAGATGAGGTCCTTCAAGCTCGCCCGATGATCTCGACAATCTGCCCCATGGTGGGCGCCAATGTCAGTGTTTTCTACCTATCGTCTACCAAGGGGTACCCGAGGTAGCAGAATGTGTAGCGGTGTGGCGTATCCACCTCGGATTTGCTTGGTTAAACATGATTCAGCCGCATGATACGCGACGCTCACGCCTAAACCAAGTAAACACGAAGTGCCGTTGGATTTCATCCGATTTAACCACTTGAACAGGACCGAATAGCAGACCCACACGAAGGTGAGCGGTTCCAGAGAATACAACAAGTCCACCGAGTTAACAAATTAACCATTTAGTTTGGTTATAACACAACATCAGAGTTTACAAGATCAGAAGAAAAACCAGAAGAGGTAAAACCACTAGCGGAAGCTAACTCGTCGAGGTCGGACATCCCTGATGAGGCCAACCGGGACAACAATGATCCCTCTCCTCGCCGTCCGAGGAGGGATCCCACTCAACTGTCCAACCCGGAGGGAGTTGGGGCGGCCAAGTGTCAGCAGAGGGAGGCTCAGAGACAGCAACTTCACCTGAAAAAGAAGAGCCACAACAAGGCTGAGCTACTAAGCTCAACAAGACTTAACCGACAGGGAGTATGCTTACTCCACCTCTTCTAGACATGCAAGGCTTTTTGGCTGAGGGGTTTGTTTGCCAAAAGCGTTAGGCGTATCCCTACTTTCAAGTTTTAGCTCCAGTTCTAAGTTCATTGTCCAGTCTAAGTTTGCAACCTATTCTAAGCAAACATAGAACCATTCAAGGGTATATACATCATCAACAAAACCATGTCATCATCAGATTCCTTAATTACTCAGGGTGACATAGCGAGCAAGCAGTCTCAAACTGTGAGAGGCAGACGAATTGATTCGAGTTTCTTAACCATGCATGGCGAACCTAATCTCACGACATCCGCGCACCACAAGGGTCGCTTCCTGTGTCGGCCATCCCCATCAATTCCTAGGCGCGTGTCAGGTCCAAACTTCCCTTGGCATGCAATGCTCCACAGTCCCGGCCTCTACCGTACTGTGACCGCACTTGCACCCACATGATGCACCATGGGAACCTCGTTCCAGGGACAGCAGGGGTATAAGCCACGCCCTAGTTCAATCAGGTACTAGGCTTCCCCATCCCATACTAGGTATGAGATTAGTACTTTCAAACACTTGATCACGAACACCACCGCTATCGGGCCTTAGCATGTTTCATAGACAGATGGGGCGATCAACCGACCACCAAAGAGTTACCCAAAACCCTGCCCCGTCCATCGTCCTTATAGTTGTAACAGAAGGGGAAACATCCAACTCCTACAACTCGCGAGTGACAGGGAATCACTCGGCTTTTACCGTTTCCTATTTAAGCAAAGCATCTACTCGGTCCAACAGCTAGTGTTCAGATCAAGGGAGCTAAGTTATGCATCTATGGTTCCAAACAACTCCTATACATAAATGCACAAGCATGTTAAAGAAGGCATGCGCAAGTTTGGTAAAGCATAGGGGATTCATGCATCTGGGGCTTGCCTTCGAGCAAGGAGGAGGGGAACTGCTCGTCTTCTTGGGCAACTTCGACTTCTGGAGGCAGGAGCTCAGCTGCACCTTCTTCTTCTGGCGCCGGGTGCAGCTCATAGAAGCCGTCGGCGAGACGTAGCTCTACACGTATCCAATGCATGGGTTAGCATAGACGGTTATTTCAACAGCAACACTTGCAAGTTTGAGCCCAGAAACTTGCGGCAAGTTACAGGAGGGTGGGGAGGTTCAATGGAGTTGATGGAGATCAAGATGTAAGGGTCGGAGGGGGAGGAACTTATGATCTGACCCCTAATCTAGAGGAATAGATGCGCTAGGGGTCCTCAGACTGAACGCTGAAAGGTTCCCAAGTTTTACACATACACCCTCAGTTCAAGGAAAAAGATACAGCCGAGCCCTCGGGCGAGGCGGAGAAGGGTCGGCGGAACAGACAGGGTCGGGCGAGACGGAACCGGGTCGGGCGGATAGGAGGGGTCGGACGAGGCGAACAAGGGTCGGCTGCTTACCTTTGTCTTATAGAGAAGGCTTGGGCAGAAGGACTAAGGGGCTTGGGACAGCGGCGAGGATGTCCGGCGGTGTTCCGGTGGCGGCGGTGCTTCTTGTGGATCACAAGCAAACTCTTGGGCAGTACTGAAAGCAGTGGCTGGTGGATTGGGGAAAGTGGTGTTGCGCGGAGAGGAGAGTTCCTCAGACTTAGGTGGTGGCGCTGTGAGCTCGAACAGGGAGTAAGAGAGAGGGCAGCTAGGGCAAAGGGGAACTCCGGCGGGACTCCAGCATCTCATTTTATAGCGGCGCGGAAGTGATAAGGGGGAGCGGCACGAAGGCCGGGGAAGAAACGATGGAGTGCTCTGCCGGGGTGGCGATTGAGCGACGAGGGCGGTGGAGCAGGACTTCGGGGATGACACCGGCGGTCATTGGGCACTGATGTCAGGGCGGCGCAGGCGCGGGTTTGCCGGTGGTTGAGATTTGGCGGAGGTGGGCGTCGTCGTGCGGTGGATCTGATGGAAGTGACCGGGAAAACGGCGCTAGGAACGAGGGCGCACAGGTGAGAAGACAGGTGGCTGCGGTCGCGCGGGCGAGCGCGGAGCAACAGATTGTTGGGGTGGCTTCTGACAGGACGGGAAAAGGAGCTGTCGCTGCCACGGTCTGGGTTGGCGGAGGAGGAATCGTCGCGTAGCGAGGACCGGGGCGGCGCGACTGTGGCGAGGTGACGGAAAAGACGGGCGGCATCGGGCTCTGCAGCTGGGATCTGACGATGTGATGATGGGCGCGAGTAGCGAGGTGCTGCAGAAAGGGTAGCAGAGGAGCTTCTGCCGTGATTGGGGAAGGGGGCGCGAGAATCCATCCGGTCGTGTGCCGGCGACGAGGCGGAGCGGCGGACGTCGGAGGAGTTGAGCCACGCGGCTGGGGAACTCTGAAGCGGGTATGCAACTCGAGTACGCCTGTCGCGGGAGATTGGGGGGGGGGAAGATCTTGTGGGCCCACCGGTCAGTCTTGGTGGTCCACGGCTCGAACTGAAGGGCGACGCTGTGGGATGGCTTAGAAAGATCCGATGGTGGGTCGGGGGTCAGCGGGGTCGGAACTGGGGAGACCACGGCGAGGGGTCGGATCGAAGGGTCGGAAGATCTGGAGGTTGAACACTTAGGCTTGGAAACTAAGACAGGGGATCAGGGACTCGGATTAAGATTAACGCGAAGGATTTTTATCCGAGGCCGTTACAAGCGGGGGATCGCCGGACCTAGAACTTGAAGGTAAAAGCGAGGACACGAGACACGAATTTAGACAGGTTCGGGCCGCCGGAGTAGCGTAATACCCTACATCCTGTTTAGGGGTGTTTGTATATTGCGCCCTGCGCTTGGGTGTTGAGGTGTGACCTGCCGAGCTAGGTACCCCTACCCTCCTTTATATACTCCAGGGGGCAGAGTACTAGTCGGATTACAAGGAGGAGTCCTAGTAGGATTACACGGGATGAGTCCTAGTAGGATTACATGGGATGAGTCCTAGTAGGATTACAGGGGATCCTAGTAGGAGTTTGACTTCTCCTTCCTTGCGGGTATTGGGGATGTATCCCTGACAGACCTTGGAAGAGGGCCCTTGAGGTTCTCGCCGCCTAAGCCGACCCTTCTAGGCAGACAACCTTCCTCCAAGAGGAGTTCGACGATACGTTGAACGCCCTGTGCGCCTTCCATAAGAATGCATGCCACAATCTTCAAGACTGCATGGTCCTCAAGAAAGAGCTTGGTGGCCCGATGGAATACAAGCGGCCTCGCCGAAACGACTACCGCAAGGAAGACAATCGCCACCACGACGACCGTCGCTGCAACAACTGTGATGACCAATGCAAAGAAGAGCACCGGGAGTAGCGGAGCCCCAATGCCAACCAGTGCACCGGCAATGACAATGGTGAGTTTTGGCGCGCCGAGCAGGAGGTGAACATCATCATCGGCGGCTCTAAAGGTGGGAAGTGCACTTCATCTCCATCACACCAGCCCAGTATCTGCGCTGGTCGGAGATGCCCATAACCTTCTCCAAGGAAGATCACTAGGTGCACCTCCTGGACCCTGGGTCTTACCTGCTGGTGGTGTGCCCCACCATAAATAGAGTCCTCCTCTCCAAGGTGTTGATCGATGGCGGCAGGAGCCTCAACATCATCTTCACCGAGACCCTGAAGCGCGTGGACTTCAACTTCAAGCGGCTCCTTCCCTGTGAAGACACATTCTACAACATAGTACCCGACAAAGGATCCTATCCTATCGGGAGTGTCATCCTGCCAGTCACATTCGGTACCCCTGATCACCTCCCGTAAGCTGCGTCATTACTTCAAGCGCACAAGATTCGAGTGGTCTCCTCCGACCCAATTGGTGAAATCCTGCACAACAGGGATGTCCACGGCTGAGTCAAATGGTCCATGGAACTCGGCAAATTTGACATTGACTACTACCCACGTCATGCGATCAAGTCCCAGATCTTGGCCGACTTTGTCGCTGAATGGATGGAGATCCAAGAGCCGCCCTCCCTGGAGAGGCCGGAGCACTGGATGATGTACTTCGACGGTGCCCTCAAACTTGAAGGAGCTGGTGCAGGGGTCCTCTTCATATCCCCGAAAGGCGAGTGGCTTAAGTACGTCCTCCAGATCCACTACAAGGCTACCAACAATGGCGTCGAGTACGAGGCCCTCATACATGGGCTCCGCATTGCGTTTGGCGACTCCAAGGTTATCATTGAGCAGGTCAACAAATCTTTGGAGTGCACCAAGGAAACATGGATGCCTACTGCTCCGAGGTTCGTAAACTCGAGGCTCACTTTGATGGCCTTGAGTTTCACCATGTCCCTAGGGAACACGTCGCCGCGAACGTCTTATCCAACCTCGGCTTGAAACGTGCCCAAGTCCTGGTTGGTGTGTTTGTCCAGGACTTGAGAAAACCCTCTATCAAAATATCAGACTCGAACTAAGCTGATGGCAACGCCCAGGCTCAGGCTGAACCAGCGCCCACTGATGTCATGATGATCGAGGCAGAGGAAGACTGGCACACACCTTTCATCGCATTAATCACTGACAACATGTCCCCAGAGGAAAAAGCTGAGCACAAAAAGGTCGCATGACGCAGCACCAACTACGTTGTGATCGCTAAGGAGTTGTACAGGAAGGCCGCATCTACCGGCATCCTAATGAAGTGCACCTCCACAACGAAGGCCTTGAACTCCTCCATGAAATCCACTCGGGTTCGTGCAGGAACCATGTCCCCTCGGGCAATCTGATCAGGAAAGCGTTCCGCTCTAGCTTGTACTAGCCAACTGCTATCACCAACACAAAAGAGCATGTCCAGAGGTGTAAAGGGTGATAATTTTTCTTCAAGTAGCAACACGTCTAGGCGTAGGCCCTGCGCACCATCCCACCGTCCTGGCCCTTTGCATGCTGGGGGCTGGATATGGTCGGCTCTTTAAAGACCGCTCCGGGCAGATACACCCATATCTTCATGGAAGTTGACAAATTCACCCATATCTTCGGCTCTTTAAAGTCAAGGCTGTCACCAGTACAGAGTCGGGATAAAGCCACTCAATTCGTCGAAGAGCTCACACACCGTTTTGGGTTCATCACCGACCTAGGCAAACAATTCACAGGATTCGAGTTCTGGGATTTTTGCCAGGACAACCTCATCGACGTCTACTACTCTTCAGTAGCTCACCAACGATGCAATGGCCAGGTCAAATATGTGAATGTGATGGTCCTCCAATCCCTCAAGTCTTGCATCTTTGACGATGCATCCGAGTACGCCACCAAATGGCTCCGTGAGTTACCCCATGTTATGTAGGGCCTCCATACCCAAAAGAGTCGGGCCACCGGCTACACCTCATACTTCCTCGTCTACGGCTCAGAGGTTGTGCTACCAACACATCTAGCCTTTGGTGCCCCGCAGATTCAATACTACGAGGAAGGGAAAGTATAAAAGATTCGACAGGTCGACATCGACAGCATGGAAGAACATCGTGTGGTGGCCCTCATCCAGCATGTGTGGCATGAGCAGCAAATTTGATGCTACCACTATAGGATCGTCCAGGAATGCTCATTCAACGTCGGTGACCTAGTGCTCCGCTGGATCCAGTCCACAAAGGACATGCACAAGCTGTCGGTCCCATGGGAGGGGCCCTTCATCGTTAAAGAAGTCATCCAACCCGGCACTTACCAGCTGCAGTGGGTGGATGGCTCAGGCATCCCTAACCTATGGAACATTCAACACCTGCGATGCTTCTACCCTTAGAACCTAAAAGCTATGTACTCTCTTTACATTTCACATTGAATAAATAAATTCTCAGAAGTTCTTTTTGTATCTACTACCTTCTTTCTTCCTCAAGCTCTTACTTGCGCTCGGGGGCTGTCCAACCTGATCGACAGACCATACCCTCACCTTTACGATCGGGGGCTTCCCCCGTTACGCGCCGACCTCCGGGTCTGACCTCTTCTCCTACACCTCTCACGGCAAGTACAACTAACTCGTGTGGACGACATCCTTGCTCATGAAACCTAGACAACCTTGCGTCCGCCCCCTCTACAAGCTCAAGATCTGCTCTCAGCAGAGTGCTAGCCAAGCAAGGCTAGGCACTTAGTGGCTACTAGCCTAAGCTACACGATGTTCTGTCGTATAATCCAAAGGAGGGATGGAGGCTTTTTATTCACATAAGTTAATCAACAAGTTTACTTATCTAATGAAACAAATTGATACATTTCACAGTTTTGTTAATAGGTCCAGTTCTTTAACTACGTCCTCCGTGGCATATTGATATTGCACGACTAGCTCTGGGAGGTTATCAGCATCAAAGTCCTCGGCAATGCCCGTTCCGATGCACTCGACGGCCAGTCGGGGGAAGTGTGTCTTCAGAAGCTCCATGACGTTCTTGGCGCACTCCACGGCGGTCTCCTTCATCAAGGCCTTTAGCCGACTTGGAACACTCTTCAGGCGCTCCAGTAGCAGCATTGGCTCATCAAGTTTGGCCACGGGCTGGATCATGTCCACCACGTAGCCCGCGGTCGACCTCAGGTCTTCCAGCTCCACCTCCAACCCTACGATGACCATCTAATCATGTTGGAGACTATTCATAGCATCAATCAAGCACCGGTCCATGTCCTTCTGCAAGCTGGCCTCATAGGCCAGTTTCTGCGACACGGCATACTCACAGTTCATAAAGACATCATGCTCTTGCTGCAGTTGGGCATTAGCTTCCTCACATTGTTTGAGGTCTCTCTTAAGCCTCTCCTCTTTCTTCTAGGCATTTGCAAAATAATGGAACTCAAGAAAAGATACTGACCTCATCTACCCAAGGTAGATCTTCCATAAGAAATGAAGTCGTACCAGTCAGCAAAGCGCTAAGGATGCCCTGGACCTCCATGGTGATCTTCTGCTCCTCAATCTCTTGATCCTTTTGTCGGATTTCCTTCACGGCATTCGCCTTGGCCTTCTTGAGCTTGGCCTTCAGGCACTTGGCCTCGAGGTGATACTCCTCGGCACGGTGGATGGCATCTGCCGTCTTATGCGCAGGCTCGGCGAAATTCTGTACAAAAGTTACTCCAGCAATTGAAAGATGGAAGATAGGGGTGGAAGTGAACAGCAAGATTGGTCGGCCAACTTACGTATAACACTTCTCTGACCTTGGTCGCGGATTCCTTCAGGATGGCAAGATCTTTCTTGTCGGTGGCAGCATCCTGCGCCAGCGCCATCTTGGAGAAGTCCAGGCTGGTGGAATCATCCTCGCGGGCACCGACGTCGGCGTCGTGGCCCGCCGCCTCCATGGTGGTCGTCACTTCCCTGGGGGTCTCCTCCATCTGCGCCCCAACACTGACATCTGTGGCCCCATGCACGAATACAACAGCCTCCTCGATGACATCCTGGGGTGGTGAAGACCTTGGCTCGGGCCCTTTACGTCCCGTCTCCAGGCCACTCTTGCTCCCGACCTGGACAGACATCGTAGACGCAGCCCCTATGGTCGCATTAGGAGTCTGACCTTCTGCATGGGTCCCAATGCTAGCGTCCTACTGTCCGACTCATCCTCCATCACCGACTTCCTGCTTGGATGGTGAGACATAGAGATAAAGCAAAGAATTGTACAAACAAAACTTCCACCAATATACGACACCATGATCACACTCACAACGTGCTCTTCTTTTCTCAGAACTTTGGGTGAAGAGGTGTTGGCGGCGGCAGGATTTGCTCCTCCTGCTTTCCCCCACGGATCTCCATCTTCAACCGCTCGTTGAGCTGCTCCACGTTGGCCGTGGTCGTCTTAAGGAGCTCGGGCTTCTTCTTCATGGCGGTCGAGCTGGGCTATTTGGAGTCGTTGCTCAGCACCCCGGATGAGGTCTCCGCCACTAGAGCGGGTGCCTTCGGCTTGGTGGCACCCCTCTTCTTGCGCTTGTTCTTCCCCGCCTCCGGCTTCTCCACCTTAGACTTCACCACCTTGCAAACAGCATGGCACGTCCATCGCCCAACAAGAGCCATGCCCCCGACTTTCATCCCGCTGCCCTGGACCAGTTCGTCCTCGTCGGAGTCATCAAAGGAGGAGTCCGACTCCCAGTCCAAGGTGGCAGGTGGTCGGGCGAATCTTGGGTCGCTACTGCTTGACCTCTCCAAGAAGCGGTGCTAGATAGAAAAATTCATACTCTCAGCTTTGAAAAGTAAAATAGTATCAAGTAGAAATAGACGCAAAAGTGAAGCAATCAAGCCAAATGATGAAATCAAAACTTACCAGATCGGCCGACCTCACGAGGGAGTACGCCTTGGGGCACTGCTTGTTCTTGATGACGCCACCGAAGAACTCGCAAACCCAGCCGGTGACCTCTTCCCAAGTAACCTTCTGATGTACTTCGTGGGTCAGATCCAGTGGACCCGAGTATTCGTATGCCGGATGGACCCTGTCCTGGATCTGTTCTGTTAACCTTCGGGAGAAATTGATGCTTATAGCTCCTACTGTGAGCCCATGTCTCTTCAGGTAAGCAATCTCCTTAAGCAGCTGCTTGACCTGGACCATCTCCTTGGAGGTCGGCTGGTTCGACCATTCCGGCCTTGTCACAAGCGCATACCCGACACGAGACGGCAGCTTGGGCTTCTATTTTGCAACAAGGAAATACTCCTTGTGCCACCCCTTGTTCGAATCTTTGAGCTGCTGGTAAAAATACACGGCGACCCTTTTTGTCCGTTGCGAAAATCCACAGCCGCCGATTACCCTCGGTTTCCCCTTTGTCATCACCGGTTTCAATTGATACAGATATCTCCATAGATTGAAATGGGAAGGGATTCCGAGAAATGCTTCGCATGAATGGATAAACACGGCTATGTAGAGTTTGAAGTTAGGGTTCAAATGAACTAACTCAATCCTGTAGTACTCTAGCAATCCATGGAAGAAATCTCCTATGACGATCCCAAATCCCCACGCAAAGAATGCCGCAAAGATGATGGCTTTGGTCTTGTCCTCGGTGGGGAACTCCTGGCTTGTGGTCGCCTTCCAATCTAGGAGGGACCTCGGACCGAGCAAGCCCTAGTCGACAAGGGCTTGAATCTTCTCCTCCGTCATCACAGACTTCACCCAATATGTGGGTGGATCCGATGCCTGCTCCGCCACCATCTCTTTGGTTTCTATCCCTTGGACTTAGATCTGATGAAGGAGGACCTCTTTGTTCACATACGGCGGTGGAGCATCTAGGTTGCAGCGGAGGAGATGCACGAGTTGATTTACGGATGCCGTGGCATGACCTAGGGCTCTTAGGAGCATCGGTGATGGTGTTGGCGGTGGCGCCGTTTGAGTATGAGTGGAGTGGAATTGAAAATGGAACCACGCCCCTTCGGCTTTTGAAGAGGTTGATGGTGTAAACCTCACAATGGAATCTGCGGGTCCCCTGTTATAGCGCACGCGATAGACACAATCCGTGGGTCTTCCGTTGAGTCTCACGGCGTGCCTCCTTGGCTTGGCTAGCCCTCGCGCTCGGGGGCTGGGCACCTATTTTAGGTCAGTGTGCCTCTGAGGCTCCTCTAGTCCTCGCACTCGGGGCTGGGCGCTTATTTTAGATCGGTGTGCTTCTGTGGCTTCACCAGTCCTCATGCTCTGGGGTTGGGCGCCTATTTCAAGTTGGCGTGCCTTGGTGGCTCCGCCAGTCCTCGTGCTCGGGTGTTAGGCGCCTATTTCAAATCATCGTGCCTCCGTGGCTTTGCAAACCCTCGCGCTCAGGGGCTGGGTGTCTATTTCAGATCGGCGTGCCTTTGTGGCTCTGCCAGTCCTCGCGCTCGGGGGCTAGGCATCAATTTCAGGTCGGAGTGCCTCCGTGGCTCCACGAGTCCTCGCGCTCGGGGGGCTGGGAGCCTACTTCAAGTCGGCGTGCCTCCGCGGCTTCACAAGTCCTCATGCTTAGGGGCTGGGTGCCTGTTTCAGGTCGGCATGCTTCCGTGGCTCCGCCAGTCCTCGCGCTCGAGGGTTGGGCGCCTACTTCAAGTCAGCGTGCCTCTGCGGCTCTGCTAGTCCTTGTGCTCGGGGGCTAAGTGCCTATTTCAGGTTGGTGTGCCTCTGCGGCTCCGCCAATCCTCGTGTTCAGGGGCTGGGCACCTATCTCAGGTCGGCGTGCTTCCGTGGCTCCGCCAGTCCTCGCACTCAGAGTCTGGGTGCCTATCTCAGGTCGGTGTGCCTCCGTGGCTCCGCTAGTCCTTGCGCTCGGGGGCTGGGCGCCTATCTCAGGTCCGCGTGCCTTCATGACTCTGCCAATCATCGTGCTCGAGGCCTGGGTGCCTATCTTTGGTCGGCGTGCCTTCGTGGCTCCGCCAGTCCTCGTGCACGGGAGCTGGGCACCTATCTCAGGTCAGCATGCCTCCGTGGCTCCACTAGCTCTCGCGCTCGGGGGCCTTTTTGCTACGGAAACAATATATCATTTTCTTGATCAAAAGACCGAATACTTTAATTGCTTCAATGCTTAGGGGCTACTCCATATGGAGTGCATCTTGCGACGCCCTCCATGTTCTTCCCTTCGATCTACAGGATGCCAGAAATCCCGAAGCTCGGTAGTCGCATAGCCATGCGCATTTGGGCATACGCCTGTGGAAGCTTCAATTTTTCTTCCTTTTTTGAGCATTGCGTAGCCTCTTCATCACTATAATAACACCGCACCTTCAGTCGAGTACATTACAAGCTTCGTTGCACATCCTTCAGGTTCCTGTTCAACTCCACATCGCTCGAGGCCTTGAGAGATAAGGGTACCCATGGGTCCCCAATGACCAGGATACTAGTCGGGCCTGACAAGTAGGCCCACCCAACCATGCCGTGTGGGCCAAGGCACGAAGACGCGTGCAGCACAAGTCAGGAGGCCGGGCTAATCAATTCAGACTAGATATCATGGGATGCTTGTTGTAAACCGACTCACATTGCTTTCCATGTAACAACTGACTAGGATTAGATACTATCTGATTGTAACCCTAGGGCGTCAGCATATATAAGGCGACCAAGGGCGCCCCTCGAGGGGAAGGATCTGAACTCACATTAACTCTTCGCACCTCATGTTAAATTGGATTGGATCTTAGGATTATCAGTTTATTCGGGGGTCAAACTACAAAACGGTGTTTATCTTCTTCCTCTAGTGATCTGCCCGTGCAGTCAGCTCCAAGTGACTAAGACGAGCTCGCCGACGACGGTCGGGCCAGGGAGCGACGCTAGGAGGCGGTGGCAAAGCATAGGGTTGTGACAGCGCACAGGAGAATGGCGGCGGCGACCAAGCGTGCGGGGCCCTAGGCGGCACGGGCGGCGCTGCATAGGCGGGTGGCTCGGGAGGTGAGGTAGCTGGGCGTGCGAGGCATGCGACGCTAGGCGACGAGTCGGTCGTGGAGAGAGGGGAGCGGGGCTCGGGGCGCGGGGAGCCATAGAGACCCATGAGCCAACCTCGGCCATGCCATGGCCGGCGACGAAACAGTAACGAAGAGAGGAGAAGGAGGGGATCGCTGGGAACAAAGCTCAAACTTGCTCTTGAATGGCAAAACGGAAGGAGTATGACAAGATCAACGCGATGGTGTGCTCACCTTCGACCAAGGAATTACGGTTTCGTCGGATTAGATCGCCGGAGTTTCGCTTGCAAAACTCGCCGGAGTTTAACACATGCGAAAGTTCGACGTCGAACTATGGGAGCTAGGGTTGACGAAACGAGGTGGGGTTTGCGGCGTTGGAAAAAGGACATCAAGAAGATCATCGAAAAGTATTTGATGGCTGGGTTGGAGTCCGGTTTTATTTACCTCCTTTTTCTAAATTCGAGAATTAATTTCGGATTCGAAATAATTGCAAAAAATCTTGAAATCGCAATTAAATCATGAAAAATACTTCAAAAACATCAAAAACTTCAAGAAAATTCCTGGAGATGGTTGGGGACATGAGGAACCCAAATAAAATACCTAGAGCTCCTGGAAAGACTTTTAGAACCATCCAAAAATTAGATTTAGCTCTAGGAACATGAGAATAAATTCTCAGAAAAACCTAAAAGATGCATAAACGCATTTTAAAAACTTTTGCACTCATGAAACATCAGATTGCACAAGTATGAATGCATACACACACTCATTTGGTCTAAAACATGATATGTGATGTTTGAATTCAATTAGCTCGAAGGATTTTCAATTAAAACGTAATAATTTAATCAAGCCTTAATTAAACCTAGAAAAATTTAGAAAGTTGCTAGATCAATTATTTAATGAAATTTAGGGTGTTACAAACCTACCCCCCTTAAAAAGAATTTCTTCCTCGAGATTCGGAATATTTTAGGAAGATTTGGAGAAATTCTGCCATTAACTCATCTTCCCTTTCCCAAGTTGCCCCATCCTTTGCATGATAACTCAACTGCACTTTACACATCTTAATCACCTTACTCCTGGTAATTCTTTCAGCTATTTCTAAGATCTTTACTGGATACTCTGTATAAGTCAGATCCTCCTGCACATTCAATTCTTCCAAAGGTAACTCTTCCTCAAGTACTCTGAGGCACTTCTTCAGTTGAGAGATATGAAACACATCATGCACATCAGACAATCTGGCTGGCAACTCTAATTGATAAGCTACTTCACCTTTTCTATCCACAATCTTGAAAGGTCCAATGAATCTAGGTGATAATTTACATTTAACTTTAAATCTACGAAACCTCTTATAGGTGAAACTTTCAAATAAACATAATCACCTACCTCAAAGGTTAACTCCCTTCTTCTGGTGTCTGCATAGATTTTCTGCCTAGACTGAGCTGTTCTCAAGTTTTGATAACCTGAACTTGCCTTTCAGTTTCCACTCCAGTACAAAGGTGTTTTACACTTTTTACCATACAAAGCTTCAAATGGGGCCATCTTGAGACTTGCCTGGTAACTATTGTTATAAGAGAACTCTGCATAAGGCAAACTCTTATCCCAACTTCCTCCATGCTTCAGGGCGCAAGCTCTCAACATGTCCTCCAATATTTGATTAGTCCTTTCTGTCTGACCATCTACCTGTGGATGATAGGCAGAACTAAAATTCAGCTTTGTATCCATGGACTCATGCAACTTCTGCCAGAATCTAGATGTGAACTGAGTACCTCTATCAGACACAATTATCTTAGGCACTCCATGCTAATAGACAATTCTGGACATGTACAACTCTACTAATTTGGCACTGGTATAATTAGTCTTGAATGGTATAAAGTGAGCTACTTTAGTCAACCTGTCCACAATAACCCATATAGAATTGTAACCATCCCGAGTATGAGGTAACCCAACAATAAAATTCATATTGATCTCTTCCCACTTCCATTCAGGTATCTTAAGTGGCTGAAGCAATCCTACTGGTCTCTGATGTTCAGCTTTCACCCTCTGATAGACATCACACAAAGCTACATGCGCAGCAACATCCCTTTTCAATCCATACGACCAATCCTCTCTTTTAGATCTTGATACATCTTAGTACTACCAGGATGAATAGAATATGCAGAATCATGAGCTTCTCTCAATATCTTCTCTCTAAGAGATTCAATACCAGGCACACATAACCTCTTTTTAAACCAAATTGTACCTTGATCATCCTTAGAAAATTCAAGGGCTTTACCTTCTTCCATCAGCTCCTTGATTTCCTTGATCTTGGGATCATTCAGCTGTCCTTAGCGGATCTCTGTGGTTACACCTTCTGCCTGAGTAAGAAATCCCAAATTAAGCTTTTCCATCTCAGCACACAACTCTAGTGGTAACTGGCACCCAAGCAAGAGATTAGCCTGTGACTTCATACTCAAAGCATCTACAACCACATTAGCCTTGCCAGGGAGATAGTTTTTTTCCCAAATTATAATCCTTAATCAGTTCCAACCATCTTCTCTTCCTCAAATTCAAGTCCTTCTAAGGGAATATGTACTTCAAACTCTTATGATCAGTATATAACTCACATCTATTACCCAAAATATAATGTCTCTAAATCTTCAAGGCATGAACGACAGCTGCTAACTCTAGAACATGAGTTGGATAATTCTGCTCATGCTTCCTCAACTGCCTAGATGCATAAGCTATAACTCTGCCTTCCTGCATAAGAACACATCCAAGGCCCTGTCGAGAAGCATCACAATATATATCAAAACTCTTATGAATATCTAGCATAGCAAGCATTGGGTCTGTAGTCAATCTCTTCCTCAACTTCTCAAAGCTAGACTGACAAGCTTCTCTCCAAATGAACTCCATTCCTTTCTCCAATAGGGAAGTAAGAGGTTTCACTATTTTAGAAAAGCCTTCTATGAACCTTTTGTAATAGCCTGCCAATCCAAGAAAACTTCTGATTTCTGACACTAAGATAGAAGGCGCCCAATTCAATACATCCCTGATATTGCTTGGATCAACTGCAATACCTCCATCAGTAATAACATGACCAAGAAAAGAAACCTGATCCAACCAAAACTCACATTTACTAAGCTTTGCATATAACTGATTATCTCTGAGTTTCTGCAATACCAGCCTGAAATGTTCCTCATGTTCTTCCTCATTCTTAGAATAGACCAGAATATCATCAATAAAAACCACAACAAATTTATCCAGATACTCCATAAACACTTTGTTCATCAAGCACATACCCGGTTGTGAAAGCTGTCTTGGAAATATCTGAGGGTCTGATCTTCAATTGATGATAACCAGAACACAAATCAATTTTAGAGAAAACCTTAGCTCCCCTCAACTAATCAAATAAATCCCAATCCTGGGCAAAGGATATTTATTTTTGACTATCACCTCATTCAGGGAACGATAATCCACAGACATCGTCTGAGTTCCATCTTTCTTCTTTACAAAAATAGCATGTGCACTCCAAGGCAAAGAACTAGGACTAATAAAACCATCATCTAACAATTTCTTTAATTGTTTCTTAAGTTCCTCTAGTTCATTCATAGCCATTCTATAAGGTCTTTTAGATATGGGTGCAGTACTAGGTAAAAGCTCAATAACAAGTACCTAGCAAATCATCTGGAAAGACATCCGGATATTCACACACAACTCTGATATCCTCCAAAAAGAATTCCTTGGCCTGATTCACTACACAGTCTGCCACTGAAGGTAAGGTAGCCACAAACTCAACTTGTTCACCATCTGGACTGGTGAGAAGCACTAACCTCTTGGCACACTAAATTATTGCATCAAACTTGCTCAACCATCCCATACCCAAGATAACATGAATTCCAGTAGATTCTAAGACGATGAGATTGGCATAGAAATCTTTCCCCACAACCTTAAGTTTAACATTAGGACACATATATGATGCTTTCATCTCCCCTCCAGGTGAACTAACTAGCATATGTATTGGCATGGTTTGCATGGGAATATTATGTTTTGCTACGTATTGGGCAGTTATAAAAGAATGGGATGCTCCAGAATCAAATAAAACTGATGCAGGGGATAAGTTGACATGGAACATACCAAGTACAACATCCTGGGCATCGTGAGCAGTCTTGGCAGCCACATGGTTCACCTTACCCCTCACATAGTTCTGCTGGCCTTTGTTGCTCTAGGGCATTTGGTTCACATTCCTGTTCTACTACTAAGGAGAATTCAACCTAGGTGTGCTGCTGTTCTGGCCCAGTGGAGTCTGCAGGTTCCTCTTGGGGCAGTTGTTTGCAAGGTGTCCTGGATCACCACACTTGAAGCAAGTACAAGGGGTAGTAGCACTGCCTAGGGCTGCAGCCTTCACTGGAGTCTGAGTTAGGGTGATCTAGTGGTTCTGCTGGAAGTTCTGCTGAAAACCAGGCACTGAGGTGGCGGTGCTGAGGGATGGCCCTGATTCTGCCCAAAGTTACAGCCTTGCCCTCCAGAACAGAAAGGTGTGCTCTGCTTTGGCTGGGTGAAGCAGGGGCGAGTGTTACTGCTCGACTGTCTCGAGGAACTGAATTTTCTCTTTAGTTCTCCAAGCTCATTGCGCTTGTACTCCAAGCCAACTGCCTTATCCAACAGCTTCTGGAAAGATGGGAAGGTGTTAGACATCAATTGGTACTGGAGTGGCCCATTCAATCCTTCTAGGAATAATTCCTGTTTCATCTCATCATCTGCCACTTCCTTAGGTGCATAGCAAGACAACTGATGAACTTGTCCCTATACTTGCTCATTAACACCCTCCCTGCTTGAGAGATAGGAACTCCTTCTTCAGCTTCATGATGCCAGCGAGAATGTGGTGACTCCTAAAGCTGTTCCTGAACTGCTGCCAGGTGATGGTGTTAGGATTAGCATGTGCGGTGGTGTAAGCATCCCACCAATCTGCAGCAGATCCCTCAAGTCATCCTAAAGCATATAGGACATTCTCCATGTCATTGCACTGGGTGATGGTGAGCATCTTCTCCACTGCCTTCAGCCAATCATCAGCCTGAAGTGGATCAGCAGAATGAGAGAATGTCGAGGGCTTCTGGCTCATAAACTCTCGATGCTTGTCTCTATGCTGGTTATTGTTGTTGTTGTCGTTCATCTGATTTTGCATTGCTACCATGGTGTTGGTCAGGTTCGGGACAAGCATAGTCTGGGCTGCAAGGAACTGCTCCAACCCTGCTGATAGCTCCTAGTTTTGCTGGTTCTGTCGGGCCTAGACCCTAGGTCCACGAGTAGGCCTTGGACGGCCCATCAAGGGACGTACTCGAACAAGATCAGAACAAGGATGGGCGTATCGTACTCAGACTAGCCAAGTATGTTTATGGAAGACTACTCGGGCCGTTACCAAGTAGAACTCTAATAGTACCTGACTAGGACTCAGACTTGTAACCCTGCCCTCCCGTGCATATAAGGGCGGGCAGGGACCCCCCCTCAGACAAGACCCAATAGACATACACATCTCAACATACCTCAATACAAATTAACATACAGGATGTAGGGTATTACGCGATCTAGCGGCCTAAACCTGTCTAAATCGTGTTCCTTATGTCACCATTGATTCCTTGATTCTCGACGACCCTTACCGCATAAAAGACCACCTAGGGTACCCCCTAGGCGGGTTGCTGGTCTAAAACACCGACAGTTGGCACGCCAGGTAGGGGAGCTCGTCGAGTTTCTCAGCACGAACTCAATGGCGAAGGTCATCAGCAGGCCCGTTTTCTTCATCGAAAGCGGCGCCACCTTCGTTTTCGGATCTTGGCTTTGCGTCGCCAAAGGCTCGGGGTCGTTCCGGCGCCAGATCGTCGACGTTCAGGAGAAGAAACCAGAAGATCTGATCAGAAAAAACCAAGATTTCAAAGTCGACGAGATCGAGTTCGACTACGCATCGGATTCGACTTTGCCTCGGACTACTCCAACCCTCAGCCGACCTCAGAACTCAGGGTCGGACTCGCTTCGGACTCGTCGATACCAGTTAGCGTCCAAGTCGGTTTCGACTTCAAAGCGGTTCCCGCACGGACTCCGCAACGCAACCAAAGTCCACCAAGGTTTTCTTGCTCGAACCCGAGTCGAACTCGGGCATGACGAAGACGTCGACTCTGACTCATCCTATTCACCAGAGATACCATTATCTGGTCCAGCCTAAGGGTTGGTAATAACTTTGACATCACAAGGCAGATTCGTCCACTGGCTGGGATTGCTACCATCTCTTCTCGACCGTGACTACGACTCGCGCCTCGTCGCCCATATAGACAACCTACCATATCAAGAAGGCATTCCACTCACTTCCAACCGCGAAGAAAGTTACACAGAAATTGCAACATCAAGCTCTGGAAGCTACTACCCGGATAGAGAGATACTTGTCAATACTCGGAATAACAACCCGGGTACTAGCCAGAACAGAACCCCCAGGCGATTAGCACAAATCGAAAACATCTCCGAGGATGAGTCTACCGCTGACGCCCCTCACGGTGAAACCTCCGAGCAGTGCAACCAAAGAAGAGCGCGCAATACTACTCGAGCCGAGCGATGACAGTTGATGGCTACAAATATTCCTATCACAAATCTTGAAAGGGCTTTCAACGCAGTCCAGGCTCAGGAGAAGAATACTCCACTCGCGGCTATCGCCTCAATCAATCTTTTAACAACATTGATGCCTTAGGATAAAGATAACGCAGCCACAGCTCAACTCGTGCAGCGCGGCAACGGACTGATCGCAAAACTCGCGGAGCAAGCTTACAAGCTACTCGACAAAGAATCACCAATCCCGTCTGTCCCTCGTATCACATCCCATCAAGAAGGTAGTAGGGGAGCTGCAGAAAAAAACGCCGCCCCACGAAACGATGATGCAGTCAACCAACCTCGGCAACACAGTTAAGGCCCATGCAAGCATAAACCTCCTGCTCGACATAAGGATGTTGGTGAGGTCAGCTGCACCAACTCGGTTAAAAGCATTCGCCCTACTCGAAAGATCCACGAAATGTCCAACTTCAGTGATTTGCGAGAAATTCTCAACAATAGGCGCGAATGAGAAGTCGACAGCTACAACCATTTTCCTGCTTTCACAAACCAGGTAATGAAAACAAAATTACCTGATAAGTTCAAGCCAACCGGAATCACCAAGTTGCGACGGTTCTTCGAAAAGAAGGCTACCATAGC
Organism: Setaria viridis; assembly: GCF_005286985.2. NCBI lineage: Eukaryota > Viridiplantae > Streptophyta > Magnoliopsida > Poales > Poaceae > Setaria > Setaria viridis. The sequence continues at coordinate 29,913,969 of NC_048267.2, read as the reverse complement.
TGACATCTCCGAAATAGACGTCATTGAGTGCTTCCAAAATGGACTCTATGACCGACGAACATTCCAAGATTTCGGTCGCCGACGACCAGCTGATGTCAAAGAACTCAAAGTCATGGTGCAACAGTGGGCTGATGAAGAAGACAAAGAGCGAGAACGGTTTGGTTCCCACCATAACCGCGGACGCGACAACAACCACAACAATGAACCAGATAGAACTCGGCATAACGATGCTTGGAACTCCTATCCGAGTAACCACAGTCACAAAAGGAAGCCCGACAACACCGTTGCCGCCATGACCAGCTCCGGAAAAAAGGGACACCATAGAAACGACGAAGGGCCAACCTTCATAGAGCTACTCAAAAAGCAGTGCCATGGCATCCGACTAGCAAGCACTCGGCGATAGACTGCTACAGCATGCGCCGAGTCATGCAAGACTTACCCGCACCACCACCCCCTGAAGAGTACACCAAGAATAGAGATAAGGGTAAAAATAAAGCCTGCAATGATGAAGATGAGGAAGGCGACTTCCAAACAGCTTCAAAAACCGTCAACGTCATTTTCGGCGGTATCCCAGGCACGGCATCCAACTGAGCCAACAAACTCGTACTCAGGGAGATCATGGCCATCGAGCCAATGGACCCCACACCGTTAAAATGGTCAGAAGTTCCAATTTCTTTTAGCAGAAAAGATCAATGGACAAAATTTTCAGAACCAGGCCGTTTCCCACTAGTCCTGGATCCAGTTGTGGCAGGATCAAAGTTAACCAAAGTACTCATCTACGGCGGAAGCGGCCTCAACGTTATCTTTGCCAAGACATTAAGGAAGATGTGCCTCGATGTTACTGAAATGCTAACCCCAACGGATTCACCTTTCTACGGCATCGTGCCCGGAAACGCGGCTATACCACTAGGACAAGTTGTCCTTCCGGTCACCTTCGGAACTAAGGAACATTACCGCACCGAGTACATCAGATTCGAGGTCGCCGACTTCGAGACATCTTATCATGCTATACTCGGACGGCCAGCACTCACCAAGTTCATGGCCATACCACATTATGTCTACCTGGTACTCAAAATGCCAGGCCCCTAGGGGGAGCTCACGCTACGAGGAGATCTCCGGAGATCCTACGAATGCGACACCGAAGCCGTGGAAATTTCTACGACTACTCAATCTCCTAGTCCCATGCAGCAAGTCTTCACAGCTTCAAAGAAGCTCCATCCAACCGAAGTAGAGATCCCGGAAAACAAGTCGGGGTCCACAAAGGTGAAACCCGCCAGTGAGCAAGACTTCAAATCAGTCGACCTCCAGACCGATGATCCTTCCAAGACAGCCCTGATCGGAACAGGGCTAGATTCTAAATAGGAATTCGCGCTCGTCAGTTTCCTTCAAGCTAACCATGATATCTTCGCTTGGAAGCCGACTGACATGCCAGGTGTGCCCAAGGAACTGATCGAGCATTCTCTCAACGTCGATCCCAAAGCTACTCCAAAACGGCAACGACTGCGCCGGTTCGCTCAGGACAGACGAGAAGCAATCAAAAAAGAGTTAGCCAAGCTACTCGCGGCAGGGTTCATCAAAGAAGTCTTTCATCCTGACTGGCTCGCCAATCCCGTGCTTGTTCGTAAGAAAAATAACGAATGGAGAATGTGTGTTGACTACACTGACCTCAACAAACACTGCCCGAAAGATCCTTTCGGGCTACCCAGGATCAATCAAGTGGTTGACTCCACCCCTGGGTGCTCTTTGCTATGCTTTCTCGATTGCTACTCCGGCTATCACCAGATAAGCCTCAAAGAAGAAGATCAAGCCAAAACAACGTTCATTACGCCCTTCAGAGCTTTCTGCTACAAAACAATGTCCTTCGGGCTAAAAAATGCAGGAGCAACTTATCAAAGGGCTATACAGATGTGCTTCGAAAGGCAACTTCACCGCAATATCGAAGCTTATGTCGACGACGTCGTTGTCAAAACAAGAAACCGGGAGGAACTCATTGCTGACTTGGAGGAAACTTTCTCTAGTCTCCGCGCTTTCCGATGGAAACTCAATCCTACTAAGTGCGTCTTTGGAGTACCTTCCGGTAAACTACTCAGGTTCATCATTAGCCATCACGGCATTGAGGCCAACCTGGAAAAAATATCTGCCATCACAAACATGCAGGCACCAGCCAGCATTAAGGATGTGCAGAAACTCACAGGCTGTATGGCCGCTCTCAACCGGTTCATCTCGAGACTTGGAGAACGGGGACTACCCTTCTTCAAGCTTCTCAAACGCCAGGACAAGTTCAAATGGACAGAAGAGGCAGATGAGGCATTAACACAACTCAAATACTTTTTGTCAAAGCCTCCTATACTCACCGCTTCCTCTCCGAACGAAGACTTGCTCCTATACATCTCTGCTACTACTCATGTCGTCAGCACGGCAATAGTAGTCGAACGGTCTGAACCGGGCCACTTCGTCAGCGAAGTACTCTCGGACTCCAAAATTCGGTATGCACCAATACAAAAGCTCTTATACGCTATTCTGATCACCTCCCAGAAGCTGCGCCATTACTTCCAAGAGCACAACATCACAGTTATCTCCGATTTCCCGCTCGGCGAAATTCTCCATAACAGAGATGCCATGGGTAGAATCTCCAAATGGGCAGTTGAACTCGGAGCTCTCACTTTGAACTTCAAGCCAAGGACAGCCATCAAGTCTCAGGCTTTGGTCGACTTCATAGCTGAGTGGACTGAAAATCAAGTTCCAACACCAGTCGAACGACCAGAACATTGGGTAATGTACTTCGACGGATCCCTCAAACTTGAAGGAGTCGGCGCAGGCGTCTTACTCATCTCTCCCAAGGGAGACCAACTCAAGTACGTGCTGCAGATATTCTGGGAAGCATCTAATAACGAAGCCAAGTACGAAGCACTCCTACACGGCCTTCGCCTCGCAATCTCCCTCCGCATCAAACGACTACTGGTGTACGGCGACTCTCTAGTCGTTATAAACCAGGTCAATGACGAGTGGGACCGGAACAAGGATAACATGGACGCTTATTGCAAAGAAGTCCGTAAACTGGAAAACAAATTCTGAGGCTTGGAGTTTCATCACATCGTCCGCGGCAACAACGTTGCCACCGACATTTTATCCAAAATGGGCTCAACTCGTGCAGAAGTTCCAGCAAGAATTTTCGTACATGAACTGCGCAAGCCATCCATACCTGAACAAGTCACACCACCAGTAGTCTCGGCTACAGACGTCTCTCGAGAAATCATGATGATAGGAGTCGACTGAAGGACACCCTTCATCGACTACATCAAAGATCACCTGTTACCATCCGACAAGAATAAAGCTGAGCAAATCTCCCGGTGAGTAAAGAATTACGTTCTAGTCGGAGACAAGCTCTACAGGAAAGGTGCATCATCTGGAGTACTCATGAAGTGCGTCACTCGAAAAGATGGCCAAGAAATCTTAGAAGAGATTCACAGAGGAATCTGCGGCAACCACGCCTCTTCGAGGACACTAGTTGGCAAGGCTTTAAGAGCAGGCTTCTACTGGCCAATGGCTCTGGTCGACGCCAAACAACTAGTTCAAAAATGCAAAGGATTGTCAATTCTTCACAAAACAGCAACATGTACCGGCCTAGAAGCTAGTCACAATACCTCCAACATGGCCATTTGCTTGCTGGGGGCTCGACATGATAGGTCTGTTACCAACTGCGCCAGGAGGATTCAACAGAGTACTCGTGGCAATCGACAAGTTCACCAAATGGATCGAGGTCAAACCAGTCACTTGCCCCAAGGCAGACCGGGTCCTCGACTTCTTGGACGAAATCGTACACCGCTACGGTTTTCCCAACAGGATTATCACAGACCTAGGGTCAAACTTCAATAATCACGACTTTTGGGAATATTGCGAGAACAGCGGCATCGACGTCCCCTATGTCTCGGTTGCTTACCCGCGAGCCAACGGACAAGTCGAGCGTGCTAATGGCATGATACTCGACGCTCTGAAGAAACGAATACATGACGTTGGCAACACCAAAGGTGGCAGATGGCTCAAAGAGTTACCCAATGCCTTGTGGGGCCTACGTACCCAACCGTGAAAGACTACGGGGCTATCACCCTATTTTCTGGTATATGGCTCGGAAGCCATACTACCCGCCGACATCATGTGGCAATCACCAACCGTTGAACAATATGACGAAGAACTTGCAACAGAAACACGGCGAACAGATATAGAAAGTTTAGAAGAAACAAGATGCGCAGCACTAGTGCAATCAGCCAGATACCTTGACGGTTTAAGGCGTTACCACGACCGCAACGTCAAGGAAAAATCTTTCAACTTGGGCGATATGGTCCTTAAGCGTATCCAAGACACGTCAGGATTGTATAAACTCAATTCACCCTTACATCGTATCAAAGGTTACGGGACTTGGATCTTACAGACTCCAAGAGCTCTCAGGAGAACAAGTGCCAAACTCCTGGAATATAGAACATCTCTATCGCTATTACCCATAGCAGCACCCGAGTAATCATTTCAAAGCAATAACTCATGACAACTACTCGGGCCAACTGCCCGACTACCGACTTCAAGATATCTCAGCCTCGACAAGAGCTTTCAGCTCAACAAGGATCATTGCCCTGGTACAAAGTCTCCGTATCAATATTTCTTTACTGAAACAAGAGTACATTAGGTTACATACGAGTACAAGTACTTGGAATACACGAAGACTACAAGCAACTGCCTACTGGTGGGCTGCATTTAAGCCTCAGGCTTTTACTATATCACAAGGCCACTCAGGTCTGCCGACCACAAGAGGAAGGGCCCACACGCAAGGAAGCTGCGCAAAACGCAGCCATGCCCAGGTACCCTACCCAAGGCAATGCCAGGAACTCCAGCATCACCACTGCCTTGACAGCGGCAACGACAAATCCGGCACGACGCGCCTAGAGGGAACCAAGGCTGCTCTTCTGCTAGCCTCACGGAGCCCATCTACTCTACAGCCGCACCTCCACCTCTCTCAGAGCGGGATAAAGACCGCGGCACTCATCACCCATCACTCGCGAGTTTTAGTGCGTACCCTACTGGATCACGAGCTGCAAGATGAGGCGTGCGACGAAACCTCCTACGAGGATTCTTCTAGCATCGCGGCTATCCCTACGAGCGCAGGAGTCTGTGGAGGGAAGGTGGCCTCAATCTACAAGGAATCTTCTAGCACCAGTGCACTCTTTGATGGCTCTCTACGCTCAAACAGAAGCAACCGAAGGCAATCAATCGCTACTAAGGAACTTGAGTTGGTTCGCTCACCAGATGGCCCTATTTATAGCCGAAAGCCACAACTACCACCTGCCCAAGAGTTACTATGCACCCGTGATCAATGAGTCTGACGACTCCTGACTCTGCCCACATGACATCACTTATGCCACAACGGACAAAAGAGTGCAGTACACCCGTGCATCCACAAAGGACAAAGGAGTACAGTACACCCGTGTCCCTCAAAAGACAAGTACTCAACAGCATTACGCCTACTCGACACTCGGGACTACTACAAGCCTAGCATGGCCTACATCTCGGGGGCTTGGACTACTCCGACCCCAGGACCTAGGGTCGGGCGAGGCAGAGTTTTCACTCTCGAAGGGGTCAGGCTTAGCCGACCCCAAAGACTCAAGGTCGGGCGAGACGAAGCTTCTCCCCTAGAGGGTCAGGCCCAGCCGACTTCAGCACTTTGGGTTGGACAAAATGGAGTAAAACTACTTTTCGCAAGACAACAAACTTCAAACAACAAATCCAAAGGCTTGATATTCAAAAGTATCAAAGTACTTGACACAAATACAAGAGTACATACAAAAGCTCAAAGCTCTTCTTAGGAGACAAATTCTGACATCTTGGATGCAATAGGCTCCGCCTCCTCGAGGTACTGCGCATATGCTTCCTCTGTGCAGTTGCGAGCCACGCCATCACAAGTTGCCGCCAAGTCTGCCCTCGGGTAGTAGGACTTCACAGCTGCAAGAACCTGTTTGCAAACAGTCTTGCAAAGTCCCGCCACTTTACTCGGGGCAGCTCTTAGTAGCTCGACTAGCGATTGCGGCCCAGCGCCTTCCTCCACGGGGGCTATGGCGTTCACCAAGTCTTCGGCCGCTCCAGACAGCTCTTGGAGTTCACCCTGAAGTCTTCCCAGGGTCTGGGCATGATCTCTGCATGCCACCATGGCCATGGCAAGCATCACGCCATTTTGCATCTTTCGATCCCGCTGATGCTCGCAAGCAGCCTGTGCTTCCGTCAGCGCGGCCCGAAGATGTTCGGCTTCATCTGCCACTCGGTCATGAGCGTTTCTCTAGTCGATGACTTGGCTCCTTGCAGCCGCTTTCTGCTTCTTGAGCTCTACAAAACAAAGAACTCAGGCCACAGCCAACTACAGTTGGACACACCCAGAGTAGTCGAAATGCTTACCTTGATACTTCTTGTTCAAGGACTTGTAGCAACTCTCCAGTTTTTCCTGCAGAACCGCGTGATCCGCGCGTTCCACGGCAAAGGACTTCGCCCCGACTTCATGAACCCGCAGAGCTTCTGTCAGTCGGGCACATTCCTGCTCCAACTAATGGCTTCTTTCCTGAAAAAATCTGGGTATGGTGTGGTGAGTTTCAAGCCTCACAACTACTCGGGTCATGCAACAAACTCAACAAGGAAATCTACCTGGAAGCCCTAGAAAACATCGATGGCCCTCTGGAACTCCAAGTCAGAGGGCAGGCTAAGTACTGGTCTTTGGGTACTCTCCACAAAATGAGGAATCGTACCCAGAGTAGCACCTACAACATTTATCATATCAGCTACCGGCTACGACTACAATAAAAAGACTACAGAGACATACATGGAGCAGTCGCTTGTTTGGCTTTTTCAACATCCACTATGGCCAGCGATCCGCCAGTAGATGACGATAAGGCAGCGCCTCCTGAGCCCGATGCAGCGGCGGGAACCTCCACCGAGCGAATTACGTCTTGAAGCATCGACATAGTAGCTCCAAGGCGACCAGCGTCAACCTCAGGTACCTCTTCAACAGTCAAGTCCTCGAAAGGAACAGATATTATAGTCGATGGATCCGGCACTACCCCTGTCTCTACAGGGATAGTCTCCTCTACATCTCTGCACCAAAAAGCGTCACTACATGATTTCAAGACAACCCAACGTCATTCAAACAGACAAGAAAGCTCACCGGGTTGAACGTGGTGGCAGTCGCACACGCTTCTTCTCAGCGACAGGCGGCCGAGTACTAGGCGTCGCGGGAATAGCCACCGGTGCTGTCTTCTCGCCAAGGCCTACAAAACCGAAGTCAAGACTACAGTACTACTCAAACGAATACAATCGGAAGGGACAACGCTTACCACTGGCGATCACATTGGACAGCAAAGTACCAGTAGCAAGTACTGGTGACACCTCCTTTGCAACGCTCGCTACTCCAGCAGGCAGCCCCAAGACCGCTTGGTCAGCAACGGGCGGCATGGCAGCCGATGGAGTAGGCGCGGATAGCTCGGGGGCTACTCCAGTTTCTGTTGATGGTGCCTCCTCCGGCACCATGTCAACAGACACATTACCGACTTCTAGGTCGGTCACAACCATTTTTTCAGAAACAGCCTCATCTTCACCAAGCGCCGTATCTACAGCCTTTACGAACAAAAACAAAATTCGCCACATCAATAACAAGTTCAAATCCATCAGTAACAGACAAGTTCATGACTACATACCGTGGTACCCCGAGACTTCTCAGGGGTTGAAGCAGACTTAGCCGCAGACATCTTGCGGACTACTCTGCATCTCTTAACAGGAGGAGAAGGCTCATCCTCCGACTCCTCGACAACAGCTTCCGACTCTTCTTCCGACTGCGCCAAGTAGCCGGCAAGAACTCGAGACTACAAACAACAAGTCGGTATCAGCAACAAGTATCACATGAGTCAAAAAGAGAACAAGTCAGGAGCAAAAGACATACCACTTCTGGCTCGTACCAGGCGTCATACTGACAAAGGGCTGCAGGGATTACTGGTACTCCCTGATAGTTCCTAAAAAACTTAGCCAGCAGCGCCTCTACGTCATCATCGGATATGTCCGATGAATATGTCCTCATCGGACATACGCGATGGATCCTTCAGACCTACATACTCACTTCCCGAGTGAGCACGTTGTTGAAGTGGCTGGACCCTTCTCTTCAGGAAGCTGGCCGCCACGTTAATTCCAATCAAACCGAGTGCCTTCAACTCGGTGATCTGCTGCATCAGGTGATCGAGCTCAGGGGTGTCCTCGGGCTCGCTCACCCAGTTTTCCGCATGCTTGGGCATGTGACCAGTCACCAGAGGCAAGCGAGGTTCATGGTTCCCGATGTAGAACCAACTTTTCTTCCACTCCCCGTGGGAGTCGGTCAGGTTATACTCAATATACGCGCCCAAGTTCCTGAGTTGGAACCCGGCGCCTCCAAAGACTTCTGTCCGTTGGGCACTCGGCTAAGGCTTACAACGGAACAGCTTCCTAAACAACTCGAGGCTTGGAGGAACTCCCAGATAAACTTCGCAAAGGTGTACAAAAATAGACATGTGCAGTACACCATTGGGATTCAAATGGACGAGCTGAAGTTTATAATACTCGAGAATACCTCTGAAGAAGTCGGAGGTAGGCACCGCCAACCCCCTTTCCACAAAATGCGCGAGCATCACTGTCTCGCCTGGATGCTCCTCAAACTGCCACGCATTGGGAAACGCGGGGCGCCACTCAAGAATCTCCTTCGGCTGAAGGAGCTTTGCATCGACTAGCGCTTAGACCGCTTCCTCCTTCATCACCGAGTGTTGCCAGGTTGCCCCAGGCGGCGGCGGCGCAGTTTGGTTCGTCGGCCCCACCTTCAGCGCCGGCAGCACCAGCTCCTTCCCTTTCTTGGATTTCACCTTGCCCGTCATTGGAGCCTTGCCCTGGATCTTCTCGGGTTTCTTGCCCATCTTCTTGGTGCGCATTCGACGGACTCAACCTCAAGTTAGAAGGAGCTCACACTCGGATCTTTCTCAAAAGGCGGCAATAGCAGCGGTGGCGGCACTGGCAGCGGTGAAACGCAGAGCGGAGGCACAGAGGAGGAAGAAAAAGAGATCTGATTACTGTACGGCGTAACAACAACCGAAATGGGGCCTTCCAGTTTTATCTCCACCAGCCCCGGTTTCCACGCGTCGATTGCGCAACGGACAGATTAATTGCGTATTAATCACCTTAAACATCCAACAGCTACTCTATTCAACGGACTGCTGACCACTTCAACGACAAAGATCGCCTAAGTGCTCGGGGGCTGCGGGTACCGTACCCGTTGATCAGTTTTTTCTTTTCCCAAGATCTCCAAGGGTAAAATGGACAAAAGCTGGTTTGACCCTAAGCCTGACTCTTTGACTCAACCTAAGGCTCGGGGGCTACTCCATATGGAGTGTGATTGACATCGCACTACCATATAAAGTTACTCGGGACGGAAACAACTCGAAGGAGCAAAAAGAGTACCTTCTAGCCACGCGACAGTACTCGAGCACTTCAGTCTGCAACCTCTACGACTAGCTACTCGGATAGTGCCCGCAGTGCCCAAGACTGTGGCGCACGACTACAAAGTACTCGGGGGCTTGTCGGGCCTAGACCCCAAGTCCACGAGTAGGCCTTGGACGGCCCATCAAGGGACGTACTCGGACAAGATCAGAACAAGGATGGGCGTATCCTACTCGGACTAGCCAAATATGTTTATGGAAGACTACTCGGGCCGTTACCGAGTAGAAATCTAATAGTACCCGACTAGGACTCAGACTTGTAACCCTGCCCTCCCGTGCATATAAGGGCGGGCAGGGACCCCCCCCCCTCAGACAAGACCCAACAGACATACACATCTCAACATACCTCAATACAAATCAACATACAGGACGTAGGGTATTACGCGATCTAGTGGCCCGAACCTGTCTAAATCATGTTCCTTGCGTCACCATTGATTCCTTGATTCTCGACGACCCTTACCGCATAAAAGACCACCTAGGGGGTAGGTGGGTTGCCGGTCTAAAACACCGACAGGTTCTGTTGAGGATTAGGGTTGGAGTTGTTGCTTCTTCGATGAGGTTGTGCGGGCTGATCAACTCCTGATCTAGACCTGATGTTCACCATCTGATTGCTAGGAATATGAGATTCAGATACTTGAATATAAAGATAAATAAAAAGATAAGGCGATATGAATTCGAGATTAGCTAGATTCTATTTGTCCTACTAAATCAGGTGTAACTGTCACGATAGATATAAAAAATAGCAAAAGTTTTCCAGAATATTTTTACTAAATTTTGAAACTAACCCAACTAGAATCACCTCAATCGGAGATCTGGAACTCAAGATATTAAATAAACAAGATGAATATATCAAGCAATAATAACAGATTCTGAATATTCCACTAACTTGTATGTATCTCTCTATCAGAATGTCCAAATCTTATGAAAATTTGAAAGAAAATAAACAATGAAATTCTGGAGCTAACCCAACTGGATTCATGTCAATCAGAGCTCTGTAGCTTCAGATATGATAAAAACAGTACTGATGTGTCAGGTGGTGATGAGAACAAATTTGGACAGCACAAGATTTATATGATAGATAAAGAATTACTTGAGGATTAAAAACAAGAACCAGATTATAACCTAACTCAATTAACTAGCTATATTGATTTAATTTACTTAGCTATGGTCATCACTCCACAACTAAGCACAATCATTATAGAATCAAATCACACATGTAGCACTGAAGCAAACACGAAGCAAACACTCCTAATTAAAATCTAAAGCAACGACTTGATCTTCACGTCAAACTAAATGTTTAACTTTACAAAGGTGGAAGACCTATCCTATAGGGTATAGATGATAGCACTAGGAGAGCCATGCTAAGACTACTACTCCTTGTTAGAACCATCTATGGGTGGAGAAAGCAGAAGGATAGAATAACTCTAAAGACATCAAAGCAAAATAAGATAGTATGAGTAGAGCATAATCAATGACAAGGTCAAGTAAGTAGAAATAGCAACAAGGAAGGGGTAAATAATCCATGAGTAAGAATATATAACAAAACAAGAGCAAGGATAATTAGAACATGGTAGAATAAGCATAGTAATCCTTAAAGAAACACCATTGCTAACTAGGCTCATGTCCTACAGTCAACATAGCTCTGGTACCACTTCTGTCACATCCGATTTTAGAGGGAAAACCGAGCGCATCTCATATGTGTGCCAGGATCAAAATTTCACACATACGATATACTTCAAGTGTATAACCACAACCACGTTATAACGAAAGAGAGTATTAAAGTAATTATTACAACATAGAGTGATTCAAAAGTCTTAGCGGAAGAATAAAAGAACATTTAACAAGGAAACGTAAACAAAAGCTCCAACTCCATAGGCAGCTGACTGGGGGGACTCGCCTAGAACTCCTCAAAATCTCCGGTATAATCCTCAAAAATTTTTAGGTCTGCGTAGCAATCCGGACGTTGTAGATGCAATATGTAAAACACAAGCATGAACACATGTCGCACTTAGCAAGAGAAAAGAATATATGACATGCAAGGATTTATGTAGTGGAAGGCTGACAAGGTTAACTGCAATTAGCACTTTTAGTCAGTCAAGTTTTATTTAGCAGCTGATTACTAGCAAATGTAAGTTTATACTATCCCACAATTAATATTGAGCAATAATATACCAAAGGCATGAATATAAACAAATAACAACAAGTTGATTCATCTTCAAGTGAATTAATCATTCATGTGAGGATCCAGGCCGCTCATGACCGTGAGCACAGCTGTTATAACAGTTTTTAGATACTCTGCAAAGGTTGTACAACTTTATCCACAATTCGTGTTTCCCATGTCACCCGGGTTTGCAAGGCCCTTAAATACTTCCAAGGTGAGTGGCTAAGGATTCACTATGAGGTCTTCACAAAGTTTACTCAAATACAAGACAATCTGCTGAGGTTTCAAGTCAAAGTAGAGCATAACCCTCCCTAGTGAGTGCAGTACCTTAGCCAAGAATACCACCCAAGAGGACCGGGCTATACACCAATAATGCAACCCCTCGTGCCCTTTTTAGGTAAGATCATAATGTACCAAGTTCACTTAGTTAATAGCCAAAGTCAGAGCCATACGACAATTGTGGTTGCACTGTTTTCCTGGGTGGTTCTCCATGTTCCAATTAACAGATATGGTCTTGCAATTAAAAAAGCATATAAGAACATAGAGTGAATAAAACCATGCCGTTCGTTTACCAACCCAGTTGAGCAACCTAAGCATCATCTTCCGTCAAGTTTATTTAAACAACCCGGTTACAAGAGCTGGTCAAAAGAAACTAGGCATCATCCTCAATAGGAACCCATCATATTAGTGCAAGTGATAAATAAATATTGTGAATTAATTGCATGTCATTTAGTTATAAATGGGAATGACCAAGGACACTTGCCTTCCTCAAAGCCCTGCTGCTGCTCAAAGTCTTCAAAGCCTTGATCTTCAGGAAACTCCTCGAACGACACGTTCTCTACACATCACACAAGCACATGCAAAGAAAGCAATACAATAAATAAGAAACACTACATCAAACAATTCTAACAGATCTAAGTGGTACAAAACTAATCTACACATTAAGATGAACACGTGAGCGAAACAATCACTCAAAACGGAGCTAAAACGTAAAAGATATGGATTAAACAAGATGCTAGGGCTTAACTGTGAGAAAACTAAGCTTCCAGGGGCATATCTACGAGAACCAAGGGCTTAAATGCGTTAAAAACATTAAACTAGACTAGATCTCGGGATTATTGGTTCATTTGGAGGCCAAACTACAAAATGGCGTTTGTCTTCTTCCTCCAACCGATCTGCACGTGCGGTCAGCTCCAAGCGACCGGGACGGGCTCGCTGACGGTGGCCGGGCCAAGGAGCAATGCTAGGAGGCGGCAGCAGAGCATAGGGCTGTGGCGGCGGCGGCCAGGCATGCGAGCCCAAGGTGGCGCGTGCAATGCTGCACAGGCGGGCGGCTCAGGAGATGAGGTAGCTGGGCGTGCGAGGCGCGTGGCGCTAGGGGAAGGGTCGGTCGCGGAGCGAGGGAAGCGGGGCTCGGGGCGCAGGGCAGCGTAGAGACCCACGAGCAGACCTCGGCCATGCCATGGTCGGCGACGAAACAGTAACAGAGAGAGAAGAAGAAGGAGGGGATCGTCGGGAACAGACCTCAAACTTGCTCTTGAATGGCAAAATGAAATGAGGACGACGAGATCAATGCGATGGTGTGCTCACCTTCGACCAAGGACTTATGGTCTTGTCGAATTTGCTCACCAGAGTTTCACCGGAGCTTAACAGATGCGAAAGTTCGGCGTTGAACTGTGGGAGCTAGGGTTGTCAAAATGAGATAGGATTTGCAGCGTTGGAAAAACGACGTCAAGGACGGGTTGGAGTCTAGTTTTATTTTCGTCCCTTTTCTAATTTTGGGAATTAATTTCGGACTCAAAAACAATTCCAAAAAATCCTGAAATCACAATTGAATAAAAAAAATACTCTAAAAACTTCAAAAAGTTTAGGAAAATTCTTGGAGATGGTTTGGGACACGAGGAACTCAAACAAAATACTTGGAGCTCCTGGAAAGACTTTTAGAACCATCCAAAAATTTGACTTAGCTCTAGAAACATTAGAATAAATTCTTAGAAAAACCTAAAAGAAGCATAAACGTATTTTAAAAACTTTTGCACCCATGAAACACCAGAATGCAGAAGCATGAATGCATACACACACTCATTGGGTCTGAAACATTATATGTGATGTTTGAATTCAATTAGCTTGAAGGATTTCCAATCAAAACTTAATCATTTAATCAAGCCTTAAATAAACCTAGAAAAATTCAAAGTTGCTAGATCAATTATGTGATCTAATTTAGGGCGTTACAAGGTACCACATGATCAAGGCAGGAATTCTACTCTGCTTCTCAAAAATACCTAAAGTAGTATTTTCTGGCTCAACAGTGGCAACACTATTCCTTGCACCCTTCCTCTTTCTTTTATTACCATTGGTTGGACCTTGCCTATCGTCATCATAATAACTGAAATTATTTTTGTACCGACTTGCAGAACATACAGGATATTTGTCCAAGCCTTTGAAAGTATCCCTGCGGTACAAGATACAATGGTTTGGACATGCATGAATTCTTTCCACACTCATCGTGAACGGACTGACAAGCTTCTTTGCTCGCAATGTGTTGTCGGGCACTCTATTTGGCTTTGGAAGCAACCAAGCCAATATACGCAGCAGATCATTAAAACTACCGTCGAACCAGCTGTGCTTAGCCTTTAGAATCAACAGCTCAAGTATGAAATGAAGCACGGTCCAATGTTTTAGACATCCCTTTGAATGCTCGTACACATTCTCCTCCGCTGATTTCTTCACCGTCTCGAACTTTCCAAACACCTTTGCACTACCAACCAATAGTTCTGCTTTGGTGTGATGCAACAACTGGCTCATGAAATCACTATCATCAAATTCGTCGTTGCCACTAATATCATAACCACCATTGTCACCACCACCACCATTGTCACCACCACCACCATCACCACCCTCATCAACACCATCATCTCCATCGGAGCCACCACCACCATCATCGATGCCACCCTCATCAAAACAATCGTAACCATCAAACATTCTATCAAACTCGACAACTTCCATGATTTCGTCGAGTGGCTTCTAAGGGGGTGCTTTCTCACCATGATATGTCCAGATCATGTAGTCTTCAATGAAACCTCAAACCGTCACATGCAATCTTATTGTAGTTGTCTCCCCGAATACTCTCATGTTCTTGTAGGTTTTGCACGAACAAGCCACCATCTTTGTCTTCTGAACCATTGCATTATTCTCCGCACCTTTAATGAATTTGTTAAGTTCTCACGGAAATAAGCATTCGTTCTTCGTGCTTAGTACATCCATGTCCTATCCATCTCTCTGAACAGCAAAAAAAATTACACCATATAAAAGCACCAAATATATACAATTACACATGTAGTATTTCCTAATAAACAAATAAAAATATAGAAATCTTGGACAAAATGAAAAACAATTATTCATCATCCATGTCAACTTGTTTTGTCCCATAAAATCTTGAAAAAAATGAAAATTATACCATGCATGGGTCAATATAGAAAAACCCAAATCTTCTTCTTTCTCCTCCATGGATATCTAGGAAATTCATCATTCATGAATGAGGCTAAAACATAAAAGTTGAGTACAAATGATTAGATAATCTTGTTCTCCTACCTAACTTCATCCAAAAGTTTGAGGTAAATAGAGCTCCAAATGGCTAATCCACACCTTGGAGATCTAGATCTATTTAGAGGTATATGAAACTCCATTTGAGCCTAAAACCTATGCAATAAGCTTCAAAAAGATAAGGAAATAGCATCAGCTTACCTTTTATAAGCTCCAACTCTAAGGAAACAAAGTTGAAAACCTTCCCCCACCTTTTTATCTTTTTTCAATTTTTGGGCAGCACCTCCCCCGAGCAGTGACTGTGCTGTCGAGAGGAGGAAGAAGCACAGCTGGCTGTTTTGTTGCCCATTTCTAGGGGCGGGTCATCCCGTGGCCCACCCCTAGAGAACCATTTGCAAGTGTGGGTGATGGCATCATGTAGGGGGCTATTTCTAGGGGTGGGTGCTGCCATCACCCGCCACTGGAAATTGCCCCTATTTGCAGCGGCGAGTGACGCCATTGTAACAACCCTAGATTTCAAAAAGGGCAAAATAAAAATTCAAAGGTTAAAACAGCAGAAATTGGGAGTAAAGAGTAGAAACAAACCAAAGTTCAAAATACCAAACTTTGAAGACCTTTCAAATTCACCAAGTGTGAAAAATATCCTAAAAAGCAATAAATGGGGGTGGAATGTAAAAACCAAATTTTATATAAATACTCAACTTTTGGCCAGTATGAAAGTTGTAGAACTTTTAAAAACAAGCAACTTTTGTTATTTGAGCCTTGCCTGATTTTGAGTGGAAGGCTTTTAAAATTTGAATCAAAATTTAGCCAAATTGGGACAAATTCAAAAACCAGCCAAGCCGGCATTCCACAGAATTTCTAACCGGTTTATCTCAAAATCTGTTGAGAGTTTCACCTATAGGCTTTTGTAGAAGTTGAAGTATATGGTTTGGACTATAACTTTTATATTTGAAGTTTTTGAAGTTTGAATTCAAAATTTGACGCAAAATCGCTCCAAACCTGCTGCCCTCGCATGCTAGCGCGTCACCCACGTGCACCGGGATGCGGTGATCATGCACGGCGCGTCACACCACACCGATGGCTAGCACTGCCTGGCCTATCCTTGCCGACGATGAGACAAGTCCTGACCAGCACTCGCCCAACCCGCGCACGCGCTATCCCAGCTCCTCCACTCCGCATTTTCATCGGCCAATACCCGGCCGCGCGCCCACTCGCCCTCCTGCCCAAGCTTGCCGCCGTGGCCGCCACGTCGCCACCCGCCACTGGTCGTTGCCGCCCAGCCAATGCTACCGCTGATGCGACCGGATGAGCACGCCACCTCCGCCACTTCCCGCGTGCGGCAAAGGAGATGCTCCACGCCACGATCTTGGCCAGCCAGTAGCCGCAGCCCACCCACACGCACACGCCGCCACGGCCTCTGCTGACGTGCTTGCTCCGCCAATGCCTAGCCAGGTCCTTGCCCACCCAGTAGCTGCCTAGCTCCCCCACGGCGTCCTTATCCTCTTCATACCCCTCTACCGCTATAAAAGGCACTCCCCGCCGCTCGCTGACGCTACTCACCACCCTCGCTCTGCGCTGAAGCTCTGCTGCGCTCACCCGTGCCACCTCACCATCAAGCATCCCCTCCCGAACCCTGCCAGTGCCCCCTAAGCCTTCTAGTCAACCACTAGTGCCCCACCGCAGCTCTCCGAGCATCTTCCCGGCCATCTCCGCCACCACCGGTGCTGGAGCAGAAGCCCCTCCACCACACCCGAAGCTCCACCGCGGACAGCCACCACCAGCCACCCTCCGCCCTTGACCTCCACAGCGCGCCAACTCACGGTGAGCTGCTGACCACTCCCATGCCTTTCCCTAACCCCCTCCCCGCCGGACTTCGCCGGAATCGCGTGCGGCAAGCCGCCGGTGAAGCCCAAGGGGCACTTGTAAGCCCCCAACTCTTCCTAGGGTCTAATTCATAAAATACAGACCATTCTGTGAAAATTCAAAAGTTGTAAGGGCCCCTCTATAAAACATGTTTGATCTTTTCTGTTTTAAATGGATTAAATGGCTGAAACTTTGAAAATGTGTAGGAAAATGTAGAAAAATGCTAAAAATGTGAAATCAATTTTTTCACACTCCTGATGCACATGTATGACTAAGAAAGATATTTTCTTCTGTGAGATATGTGTTTTACCTTGCTTAAATAACTACTTGTGGTTTAATGTACTTTTTATGTGATAAATAGTGCTCATGCTCAATAAATCCTGGAAAACTTACAATAGCCTCTGTTAGTGTTGGTAACCCTTCTGTAAAATTTGTGGAACTTGACTGATGATGAAACTCTAGTTAAAAATCATTCTTCATGTTTTGCAATTTAATATTGTTTGGTTTTTAGTAAATTTTGTAAAAGTCAAATACATCACAAAGTTTAACAGTAGATCACTTGTGTAATAATGAAGCTTCTGTAAAAGTTTTAGAACCATATCTTATTAGATTCTTCCAGAAACAGTTATCGAAGTTTAATAGCTAGATAAATGAGTAATAATAATTACTAAATATGAAGGGGTAGAATAGTAAATGCTAAGTTATGTTGCTTAAAATTCAGAAACAGGATAACTTTCCAAATGCATGTTGAGCAACCCTAAAATGACCCCCCACCTTTCTTTGTGAAGTCTAAGATGTTAAAACCTTATATGTGTACACAATCACCATCAAGTCAAGCCCGAGATTTAAATCGCAACGTACTTATTTTACGAAGAAAGAAAGGTTCGAAATCTTCTCTAGGTGAATGTTGTCGCAATGCAAACTATGCTTCTGCAATAATCATGAAATGGAGCCTGCACGTAAAAGCATGAATTTTGAACTCTTGCATATGCATCTCGTGTAGAAGCAAATCTCGCCGACGGTACCTACGAGCTACTTCCAGCAGCTGAGGAGGAGCCATCTGCAAAAGTGAACCAGATCGAGGTTGAACAGGACCCCAGTCAAGCTTCAAGTGACCTTCAGACTAACCTAGTACAGGAAGGCAAGCCCCGGAGCATAACCCTAGTTTTCAAATTATGCAATACTTATGTTACTTATGTGTGTACATTAAGTTTATAGGCGTTTCTTGAAACCTTAGTTGCATGACCCTAGGTACCTATGTTCTGAATACTAGTATGTTAAGTTGAGTAGTTGCAATGCTAAATAGGGACACGGTAAAAGTCGAGTGATTTCTTGTCACTCGCGAGCTATAGGAGTTGCCTATTTACTTATGCTGGAATCATAAGGTTGACAGGTGGGGCTGGGCAATTGGTTCTGAATTGGTGGATTTCCCCGCCTGTATAGAAGATGAATGTGCTAAGGTCGAACCGTCTCGGTGATTGTGGTCAAGTGTTTGAAAGTACTAAACTCATACCAAGTATGGGATCGGGAAGCCTAGTACCTAATTGAACCGAGATGTGAACATACTCCCCGCTATCATGTGGGTACAAGTGCAGTCACGGTACGGCGATGTTCCGGGACCGTGGGGCCTTATATCCAAGGGAAGTGGGCCCTGTCCACGTGCTTGGGGATTGATGGGGACGGCTGACATATGTGGACCCGGGGTGGTACGCATCTGTCGTGGGTTTAGCTTCACCTTGCAAGGTCAAGAAACTCGATTCAAATCGTCTGCCTCTCACAGTTTGGGACTGCTTGATCACTATGCTTCACTAAGTAAGAGGTGAAACAAAGGATGATGATTAATACTGATGCTTGATTAAATTGCTTATTCTACCATGCTTGCTTAGAATAAGTGCTTACTTAGAATGGGTAATCAACTAGAATTTGCTGCTAAAACTTGAAAGTAAAGATCCACTTTAGACGCTTTTGGCAAAACAAACCCCTCAAGTTAAAAATCCTTGCATGTCTAGGAGTTGGTGGATTAGATACCACCTGACGGATAAGTCTGGTTGAGTATTAGTATACTCAGCCTTGCTTGTGGCTATGTTTTCAGGAATGGATGTTAATGAGTTGGCTGCTAGTTTGACTTGGTCGATCCAGCTCCCTCCGGGTTGGATGATCGAGTGGGACCCATCCTCGATCGGCGAGGATCGCGGTGATTGATATCATGGCAGGCTTTACCATGGTATCTTGTATCGACGATAGACTTCCGTTTTATTTCCGCTGCTTTGAACTCTAAAACTCTACTTTTATGCTTTTGACCTTCTGAGTTGTAATAACTGAATTTGGGACCTGGATTGTTGTAATCTCTGGACTCGCTTTCGTGTGAGTATGCTTTGTTTCGATCTGAGATAAGTAGTTTATCGGGTGGAATCCCACAGACTACCATTTTAATTCGATTAAAGTGACCATTCGCATTTGAGGTGAAGTTGAGTATACTTTAGCCGAATTAACTTGGGTAGTTCTGCCACAGCCATCGCCCGCCCCTGTAAATGGTTTTTCAGGGGCGGGCCACATGCTACAATACCGCTCCCGTTTTGTAGGTGCGGGTGGCAATTTGGCTCGCTCTTAGAAAAAAACAGAACGCACCTACGAATCGTTTTTTTAATAGTGTTTGCAAGTTCCCAACTCCCAAGCTCCATGGATCGACAGAACAGGGGCCTATTCGCTTTAGCTTATAAATCGACTGAAAAGCTGAAATGGCTGGTTTGTTGTGAGAGGAAAATAGTGTTTGGTGGCTGATAAGCTAGCTGAATAAGCTGAAGCGAACAGGCCGCAGGTCTCTTTTTAGGTATTTGGAAAGACTTCCGAGCAAAACTAGGTGATCTTCGGCAGTTGACACAGGCACATCAATAAGGGAGCACGCAGGACCCATCATCTGCTCAAGTGGGCTACTTGTATATTGTATAGAGGTCGTCACTAGTTAGTTGAGCACATGGATTATTATTTAGGAGTGCTTTTTCTTCATATTGTATGTTTGCAGCATATAAATTGCACCAAGTGTCATGTGTGCGCTCAATTATAACATAGCAGCTTTGGCACCTTTTTAATTAATCCACCAACCAAAATGTACGCGAGGACAAAGGAGCCCGAGATACCGCTATGCATGATGCGCCAATGATCGAGTGCTTCCCCCAACAATTCTTTAGTATCGACTCATGCATGTACGAAACTAATAACACTGGTAGTGAAATGAGCATTAGTCCCGGTTGGAAAATTTCATATATCTCGGTTTTCCCAACCCACGACCTCAAACCTTGCGCGTAGCTTTATTACCATCTCACCTACACAGCATATCAAACTAAGTAGGGGATGCAATCCTTCTGTAGTAACTCGTGGGAATCCTTTAGTCCCGGTTGGTATTACCACCCCTCGAAGGCTTTAGTCCGGACTTGTAATACCAACCGGGATAAAGGATCACCTTTAACAACCGGAATTAAAGGTGTCTCTCCACGGATGAATTTTTTTATTGAGGATCACCTTTAGTCCCGGTTTCAAAAAAATAATCGAGATTTTAAAGATGACCATCCCATTAGCCAGCCTTATCCACAGCTTCGCTAGATTTCTTATTGAAGATTGAAAGTCGTTTTTCTACGATGGCTGCGGGAAACGTATACATGATCGCTCGAGCACCAACAACCCTTTCATAGATCACGTGAGAGACAGCTATGGCAGCAGCGACGTGGCATCGCCGTGGGCCGGCCGCCGGCCCTTTCCGCGTTCCAGGATGGTTTCGCGTGCATGTTCCTCGTGTACGTCGGTACGTGCCTTTCACTCCGGGTGGATCGCCTTGGTGTTTGTTACTATTGTTGAACCAGTTTTTCTTTGATGATCTCAGTCCGCTTTACAGGTGTTACGTTTCTCAGTCCAGAAGGAAGAGTTGATGTTCACCAGGCGAGAGAGGACGAGGACTTCGGCGGGACGAAATTCGATAAATATGCGGAGTGTCCTTTTCAAGACACACAAACGTGCCAAGCGATTGATATAGGTAGCATCTATACTACGGTGAACATATACAGACGCCGGTTGTCAATGCCATCGCAGAGAGCAAACCACGTCAGCTTGCATGTCAGCGTCCTACGTGGAACATTGAGGCGCAGGTTTGGACCCTTTTTTTTTCAAGGAACAGGATTGGACTTCAGTCGGGTAGAAAAAAAAACGACGGGATCATTCGGGCGGTAAAGCTGCTGCGCACACGGGACCGGGCACATGCAGCGGTGCATGATGCAGCAGGGCGATAGTAGCCGGGCAAGCAAGGCATCCGCCCATCCAGGTCGTTGGCTGCCGTCGCTTGAAAGCAGGATCACAGCCGAGGCGCCGGGGCGGCACGCGAGGAGGAGGGGGATTGGACGAACCGTGATCGCGGTCGGTGATTCGATCAGCGCTGCTAGTCATGCGGCGCAACCTCCGCGGGCGCGGCGGCTTCCAAACAAAGGAAAGGAAACCGCGGGCTTTCACCGCCGCAAGGAAAGAAAGAGGCGGCGTGGAAGGACGCCTGCGTACGAAAGGAAGCACAAGCACCCACCTATGATTCCCCTGACACCACCAGGCAGCCAGCCGATTTTATCCGAAGCAACAGTCACCTCGCGCCCGCGGCGGCAGCCCAGCCAGCCAGCCGGCCACGGGCCGCGCGACACGTAGCGCGGGCGCGGCCTCCGATGGGGACGGCCGCCGTGCATCCGGTGGTGACGCCGACCGACGAGAGCGAGGGGATGACCCGTGCGCCCAGCAACAATAGCAAGCGGTGCCGTCACCGACACTCGCGGGCGCGGTCAGGTGTACCGAACGACGCCATCGCAGTCACCGCGTAGAAAAGCGAAAGGACGCCGTCGGAACGCATAGAGAAAGGGTGGTTTTTGCCGAACGCGTGGGGGCGGGACGGCGACCTTCGAACGGAATTCTTGCGCAGGTGCTGCCACACGACTCGAGCGCTACAATAGGCTCCTGCAGTCCTGCTGCTGCCGCTGCCAATTGAGGTATTCACCAACGGTCGTCAGTAGGGGTCTTATTTACTTCACCCCTAAATTCCAACTTTGACATTATGCAAGAAGAAGATTCTCCATCATATCAAACTTGCGGTACATGCATGGAGTACTGAATGTAGACGAAATCAAAAACTAATTGCACAGTTTTGTTGTACTTTGCGAGACGAATCTTTTGAGCCTAATTAGTCAATATTTGAACAATAATTTACAAATACAAACG
The DNA here is from genome assembly GCF_005286985.2 of Setaria viridis. Classification (NCBI taxonomy): domain Eukaryota; kingdom Viridiplantae; phylum Streptophyta; class Magnoliopsida; order Poales; family Poaceae; genus Setaria; species Setaria viridis. The sequence continues at coordinate 29,891,616 of NC_048267.2, read as the reverse complement.
AAACGCTACAGTGTTGCTACAGTAATTTGGACACCCCAAAATTAGGCAACTAAACAAGACCCTATATTTGTTGGCGAATACTTGAATTGAATTGGTGAGATGCGTACTACTGCAAGTTATACTACCCAGGCAGGAGACAGCGACAGGGGTCCGACTGCATACCCGATCGGCCGAAGCAAGCCGGAGTGGGATGCGATCATGCGAATGAGCCGGCAGCCGGCAGGGGGGTATATGGCAAAATGAAGGGGGGGGGGGGGGGGGGGGAACAGGCAGTAGCTGTAGAGTTAGGTGGGTATTTTTACAGGTGGACAGTCCTGTGAGAAAATCTTCTCCTTTGGATAGAAAAAGACATGCGGGAAGGGCTTCTAGAACTGCAGTTTAGCAGTCCTGTCAGCGTACTCCTACTGCTAATTGAGTGTGAAAGCGCTTCAGTGGCGCATAAAGAAAAGATAGTCAACAGTAGCATTGATTGTTTTGGATGCCTCCATCTGTTGCCTTGTATGGTTAGTGGGTGCCAGGTTCTTTTCCTTGTTTGTTCCAGGCTCGCTAAAGCATATGCGCGTGCAATTTCTTGCTTATCTGTTACACAAGTTAAGCCCGGGGCAGCGCTGTGGATTTAACCGTCTACTGTCGTGCTGGATGATTCAGTTTCTAGCCCGGGCTGCAACTTTATTTTGGGACAATCTTTATTAAAGGCTTGTCGAAGCCTTTACTAATCTTTTTTCTAAATTGCATTGTGTGGACAAGACAGAGCATGTAGAAAAGCTATTTCTAAATTGGAGTTGCTTTAGAGCTAAATAAAATCAGTATTTTTCCTAGAATGAAGAGAAATACTCTGAAAGTAATGAACATTATAATTTGGTACTCCCCTTGTTGTTAGGGATCCGGATCGGGAATACTAAATGCCACCCTCGCTGAACCGCCAGCGAAGGTAAGTAGCATTTTCTTAAGCGTGATTGCAGGAAATGATGTTTGGACGGAGCAAAGGAAGGCGCGAAGGTCTGGCTTTATTTTGTGGGATCAAGGAAAAAAGCGCGAAGGTTCAGCGCACCTTCGCAGATAGGCAGCCTGTTCGCTTCAGCTTATTCAGCCGGCTTATCAGCCACCAAACAGTATTTTTCTCTCACAACAAATCAGCCGTTTCAGCTTTTCAGCCGGCTCATAAGCTGAAGCGAACAGGCCCAGGAGCGGAGGTCCCAAACACCTCCGCTATGGAAGATCAAGTTGGGAAGTGCGAAGGTCACGTGAACTTCCTCAATGAAGAATCCGGCAGCCAACCCAAGTTTCTCAAGCGAAGGTGTGGAAGATTGGGGTCACGTTGCGAACGTGATCCTAGTAGCATGAATAGAGTGACCCATTTAGGGTGTACAAGTTGGTTTAGGATACTTTCTTTACCAAAATGTACAGCATATTCTTGTAATGTAGTGGTTGAGTAAGGGTAAATTCAGTATGTAAAAGTCGGTTGGCCTCCCTATAAAAGGGGAGGCACCCCTACTGCACAAGGGTTTACATTTTTGGAGAAATACAAACCCTAAGAGAGTGTTATTTCCTATTCGTGTATTCTTTCTTCAAGTGTTTGGTGAAGAGCTTGCTCTGAACCAACATTTTGGCGCCTACCGTTTGTGCTTGAGAAGAAATTCATGATGGCTCCTGCCAGGAAGAAGAGAACGACGGCAAATTTGAGTAAATCAATCCCGACTGAAGAAGCGAACCCTAGAGATCCAAATGCAAATATAAGTCAGGAAGTCCAAAGGGAAAATAGTGAGAATCCTCCACAGCAAGAGACTACTACAGGGCAGCAAGAGAGAAGAGCCCATGTCAACTTGACTGTGCATGAAATTGAGATGGCAAGACTAAGACAAGAGGCAGAGGAATTGAGCCAAGCCAAGCAAAGATTACTAGATCAAGTGGCAGCTCAGAAAAGAGCAGTGCAGGCGGCTAATGAAGTGCAGATGGCAAAAGAAGAAATCAAAAGATTGCGATTAGAGCTAGAGCAGCTCAAAAAAAAAAGGAAGTTTGTTAGCAAAACACCTTCGTTCCTCCCAATTCAAAGAGATAAGATCATCATCAAAACACCTTTGCTAATCCTAATCCAGAAAGGCAGTTCAACCAGATGAACACCTTCGCAAGTACAAGCATAGGGTTTGGGGGAAGAATCATGGCCAATCAGTTTGAATCGGGTCCCTCATCTCAAGAACTGAGAGTCTTGCATACCAGAACATGGGACCGAAAGTCACCATTGTCATAAGAGCTCCAGCTAACTCCTTGGCCTCAAACTTATAGGCCAGGACATTTGCCAAAGTACTCAGGACACTCTGATCCAAAGCAATCCTTGATGAGTTATAAGGCTGCAATATTATCAGCTGGAGATGATAAGTCAGTTCTTGCAAAGTCTTTTATCATTGCAGTAGAAGATGCAGCCTCTATGTGGTATTCATTGTTGAACCCAGGGGTAATTCATTCATGGGAAGATCTGAAGCTAAGAATACTGGCAAATTTCTAGGGTTTCCAGAGGCTAGAATTGACAGAAAATGATCTCTTTTGTTACAAGCAGAAAGATAAGGAACCGTTGCAAGGCTATTTCAGGAGATTTGTGCACTTGAGAGCGCAAGCTCCGAATGTGTTGGATTCAGTAGTTATTGGAGTGGCCATCATTGGCCTAAAGATGGGGCAATATCGATCCTATCTCATGCGAGAAATGCCAAAGACAATTCAAGCGTTGTATGAAGAATTTGAGAAATATTGCAAGTCCGACAATGACTATCGCATGTGCATAAAGGAGGAATCTCAACAAAAGCAGGCCGCAAGGCAGAACACTAACAACAACAAGGGCTAGGTCAATCCTAGAATCATTCCTACACAACCAACAAGAACAATATTTGGTGTTGAGGGGAGTAATCAACAAGAGCAGAATGAGAAGAATTCTGTTGACCCAAATAACCAATCCACAAACAACTCAAACACTTAGTCCTAGGGAGCATTCAGAGGTGGAAGAAGTGGAGGAAGAGGAAGGGGCAGAGGTAGAGGCCTACCCCCTCAGCAGTGAAGAAAACCAAATTGTCTCATGTCCCAATAACTTTCATGAAAGATGAGATGCAGCTGAAAAGCTATCCTCGCAACGATGCCTTGGTAATCAATGCAAATATTGCAAATTGGGCAATTGGAAAAATTTTGGTAGACAATGGTTCTTCCGCGGACATCATGTTTGCCAGCACCTTTGACAAGATGGAGCTGAACATGAATCTCTTGCAACCCCCAGACACGCCATTGTATGGTTTCAGAGGAAAAGTAATCCATGCACTAGGCAAGATTTCTCTACCAGTCTTGTTCGGGACAGTCCAAAATGCAAGAACAGAGTACATATCATTTGATATGGTAGAAATGTATTATCCATATTTCAGAATTTTTGGCAAAGGATTTTTGAATAAATTTGAAGTTGCAATACATCAGGCCTACCTGTCTATGAAGATGCCTGCGCTGCATGGTGTCATCACCATCTTTGGAAATCAAGGTGATGGAAGAAACTTAGAAAGAGGGAGAACTCCGGGTCAAAGGAATGTAAATGCTCTTGAAGCGGAAAATCAAGTAAAGAAGGTTATCAAAGAACCCAAGCGAGCCAAAGAAAAAGTTAACATTGAGGAAAACTGCGATACCGAAAGAGTGTTGCTAGATGACATGGTTTTTGGCCAAGAAATTATCATTGGAACTAATCTTGAACTAGAGGAGGAAATAAGATTGGTCGAATTCCTTCGCAAAAATAAAGACGTATTTGCCTGGTCCACAAATGACCTTGCGGGGTTCAATAGAAATATCATTGAATATAAACTGAGCATTGAAAAAGCAATAAGACCTAAGAGACAGAAACTGAGAAAGATGTTAGATGATAAAGTAGAGGCAGTAAAATTTGCAGTTCCGAGGTTGCTCGATGTGAAGGTCATTAGACAGGTTGAATATCCTCAATGGCTAGCTAATATTGTTCCTGTTAAGAAGAAGAATGGAAAATGGAGAATGTGCATTGATTTCACTGATCTGAACAAGGCTTGCCCAAAAAATAATTATCCTTTGCCCAGAGTCGACAAAGTAATAGACGTGGCGGCTAGAGTAGCAATCATGTCTCTCCTTGATTGTTTCTCAGGATATCATCAAGTTTGGATGAGAAAGGAAGATGACGAAAAAACAAGTTTCATTACCCCATTCGGAACATATTGTTTCATTCGAATGCCAGAGGGACTCAAGAATGCCGGGCCAACTTTCACTCGTATGACCGGTGAAGTGTTCAAACCTCAAATTGATAGAAACATACTAGCATATGTTGATGACATCATTGTGAAAAGTGATCAAAGAGAAGATCTCGTAGAGACCTTCGCTAGGCTCTGCGAAGCGAACTTGAAGCTAAATCCGGAAAAATATGTTTTCAGAGTCTAGAAAGGAAAAGTGTTGGGCTGTCTTGTGTTAACCAAGGGGGTAGAGGCAAACCCAGATAAGATAAAAGCAATTAGAGTTATGGAAGAACCCAAGTCCAGAAAGGATGTTCAAAAGCTCACCGGAAGAATTGCGGCACTTAACATATTCATATCAAAATCAGCTAAAAGAAGTTTGCCCTTTTTCAAGGTGCTAAGAGGGGCTGGAAAGCTAGAATGGGGTCCTGAGCAGAGCGAAGCATTCGCAGAATTGAAAGATTACCTTGAGAAAATGGCTATTCTGTCACCTCTGCAATTGGGGGAACCTCTCTTGATGTACACTGTCGCATCTCAATCAGCAGTGAGCGCCGCCCTAGTGCGAGAAGTTGAAAGTGAAAGTGCAAAGAAACAAATGTCCATATATTATGTGTCAGAGGCACTATCAAGTTCCAAGTTATTATATTCTGAATAAGAAAAGATTGCTTATGCAACGATCATGGCATCGAGAAAGCTAATGCATTACTTTGAGGCTCACAAAGTTACCATGCTATCTGATCAATCGCTCAATGACTTGTTTGCAAACAGAGAAGCTTCTAGTAGAATTTCAAAATGGGCAACTGAATCGTCCGAGCATGTAATAGATTTTGAGAAGAGGGGAGCCATAAAATCACAAGTGCTGGCAGACTTTGTCATAGATTGGATTGCTCCAAATCATAGATGTGAAGATGAAAAGGTCAGTCCAATTTGGGAGATCACCTACAATGGTGCCTGGGGTCGCAAAGAAGCTGGAATCGCTGCAATCATAACGTCACCATCAGGAGTGAAATTCAGATACGCTGCAAGACTGCAATACTCGGATCCAGCAGACAAGTGCACAAACAACACTACAGAGTATGAGGAACTATTACTTGGGCTACACAAAGTTAAAGCATTAGGGGCAAGGAATTTCTTGGTGAAATCAGATGCAAAAGTAATCAAAGAGCAAATCAAAAAAGAATGCGAGGCCAGAGAGCCGGAATTAATAAAATACTTAGCGGAGGTTAGGAGAATGGAAAGACATTTTAGGGGTTTCACTATTGAGCATTTACCAAGAAAGGGGAATGGCGAGGCTGATGATTTAGCGAAGAAAGCCTCCAGAAATGAGCAATTACCACCGAATGTATTCTTTGAAGTTATTACAATTCCATCGATAAAAAGGGACAAGCAACCAATGAGTTTAGTAAATGCAATCAGCAGCATGGATTGGAGATCCCCAATCATTGCTTACCTTCACAACAATTATGAACCAGTAAAGGAGCACGAACTCAAGCGCATGAAGCAAAGAGCGGGAGGCTACATCATGAAAGGCGAATATTTGTACAAGTTGGGAGTGAGTGCACCGTTGCTAAAGTGCATCTCATAACAAGAGGGAATCGAATTGTGGAAAGACATCCACAGTGGATATTGCAGATCTCATATCAGGGTCAGAGCATTAGTTGGAAAGGCCTTCAGGTAGGGATTCTATTGGCCAATGGCAATCAAAGATGTTGAGCAGATTGTCAAAACATGCAAGGTGTGCCAATTTGCAGCCAAACATCAACAAGTACTGGGATTACCTTCGTAGTTAATTGCTCCTACTTGGTCGTTATAGAGATGGGGATTGGATATAGTGGGTCCATTGCGAACACCTTAAGGAAATTACAAATATGTAGCCGTAGCAGTCGAATATTTTACCAAATGGATTGAGGCAAGGCCTTTGACAACAATCACCTTTGGAACCATGAGAAAGTTTTTCTGGCAGCAAATCCTATGCAGGTTCAGAGTCCCAAGGGAACTAACCATCGATAATGGCAAGCAGTTTGATTGCTATGAGTTCAAGCACTATTGTGGGATGATTGGAACCAAGCTAAACTTCGCATCAATATACCACCCACAATCCTACGGGACTGTAGAAAGAGCGAACGGTGAGATTTTCATCGCAATCAAGAAACGCCTTTTCGATCAGAAATAGGGAAAGTGGGCAGAAGAGTTGCCGAGGGTAGTATGGTCTCACAACACAACCGAGTCTAGAACAATTAAGTTCACTCCTTTCAGATTGCTCTACGGGGTTGAGGCAATGTGCCCGGAGGAAATAGCACACCAGAGTGCGAGTGTAATAGCTGAGCAAAATGAGGAAAATGAGGCAATAGACAAAGATATCGTTGAGATTGATAGGCTCGAGGCAGCCGAGAAGTTGGCAAAATATCAAGAACAAACGAGAAAGTGGAGAGACAAAAAGGTCGTCAGAAAAGACATCAAAGTGGGAGATTTTATCCTTAAGAGGAAAGAGAACACGAAAACTGTAGGCAAATTGCAAGTAGCTTGGGAAGGACCAGGGGCTTATCGTTTGGCTGATGAAGAGGGGGAGGAGCTGCCGCATTCATGGAATTTGGACAACCTCCGCAAGTTCTATCCTTGAGCAAAAGTAAAGTTTGGGGTCAGTTGCGAGGAATTATAAGCGCAGTCGGATCCTAAAAGTAGCATAGTTTTACTTTCTTGCAATTTACTTTACCTCAAAATGTAAGTGCAGGGTCAGTAGTGTGGCATTATAAACGCAATCGGATCCTTGGGCAGCGCAATTTAACATTCTCAAAAATTTATATTTTTGCAAAATGGGTCATACTCTTTTTCTCACTAGGGGGGCTCCAAATCGGAGGTGAGGTTTTTAATGAGGAGATCCCGATGTAATCATTTACATTATGAAGTAAAGAAATTCCTCATGAAACCATGATTTGAGAACGCGCCTGTGGCGTGATAACTTTACTTTTATGACTGAGAACAGCTTCGCATGGGGTGTCAAAAAGAACACGCCTGTGACACGATAACTTTACTTTTATGTCTGAGAACACCTTCGCATGGGGTGTCAAAAAGAACGTGCCTGTGATGTGATAACTTTACTTTTATGTCTGAGAACACCTTCGCATGGCGTGTCAAAAAGAACGCGCATGTGACGTGATAACTTTACTTTTATGTCTGAGAACACCTTCGCACAAGGTGTTAAAAGAATGCGCCTGTGATACATCTTAGCATCTTTCTATAAGAGAAAGAGGTAAGAAAACACCTTCCTGCAAGGCGTAAAAGAACGCGTCTGTGACGCTTCTTATCATCTTTCTATAACACAAAAAGATAAGAAAACACCGTCACACAGGGTGTTCAAACAATGCGCTTGTGACACGTCTTAGCATCTTGCAGTAAGAGTAAGAAAAGGTGTTGACCAAAGATATCTTAAGAGGTCAAAAGCAAACAAGTAGAGAAAATTAAAGTCGAAAGCAACTTAGAAAGTTGCCAATTCGATACCAAGGAATCAGACGTGCGAGGGTTTTTCTCAATAAAAATCCATCACAGGCTATCTTTAAATCATCAACACTTACAAAAGAATATTTTCATCTGCATCTCAATCACTTCCTGAAAGAGGGGGGGTCCGAAAGTGATTGAGATTGGAAGAAAAATCAAAGTTTACAATTCAAAAAAGAAGTTCAATTACACAACCTACACGACCAGAGGCTGTGACGGGATCATAAGCATTGTACACAAAGCAATATTCTTTATTCTTAGAGCAATCATTCTCAACCTTGATCTCCGCAACATAAGATTCAAGATCCGCAACCTGGGATTGACTAACCCGATCACCACCACTATAATCAAGCAAGTGACGAAGCGCATAGCTTCGTGATGGATAATAAAAACAGCAAAATTGCCAGAAATCTTCAAAAGTTCATTCAGGAAACTTAGCATGATAAACCGTCCAAGAGTGACCACTGACACATAAGTCTTCTCGGCAAAATGTTTCAGGAACTACATCGCACACAGTTCCATCACATGGAACCTGCGTCACATTTAATATTTACAACAAATTAAGTTACAGTTTTTCCATTCAACAACAAGTCTATCGGGCATAATTATTCTTTACACCTTCAGCTCTTCTTCGTCAAAGGCGGATCTTGGGGATGGTCCTCGTGTGTCAAGGAATCTTGTGACTATGAGTTGTGGGGCTTCGGTTCTTGAGGTCACGAATCTTGAGGTGCTTCAGGGGAATACAATGTTGACGATTTAGCAAACGCAGAGGCAGCAGATGTCGGGGATAGATTCCCAGTACTCGCAAGGAAAGGAACAAGTTGGACTCCTACTAGGATTCCCCTGTAATCCGACTAGGACTCATACCGTGTACTCCTACGAGGACTCCTCCTTGTAATCCGACTAGGACTCCCGCCTCCTGGAGTATATAAAGGAGGGCGAGGGTACCTAGATCGGCAGAACCAGACCAGAGGATCAACTCCCCCAAACAGGACGTAGGGTATTACGCTACTCTAGCGGCCCAAACTTGTACAAATCTGTGTCTTGTGTCCTCACCTTTACCTTCGAGTTCCAGGTCCGGCGATCCCCAATCGACTAATCTACTGCCTCGGGTACTCCCTAGGCGGGTTGTCGGTATAAAACACTGACAGCTGGCGTGCTAGGTAGGGATGATCGTCGAGATCATCGGGCGAGCTTGAAGGACCTCATCATCAATCTCCAAGATCAATCTACTCAACAGCGTAGATCAATCGCTTCGAATTGCGTTGGATTTCATGTTCTGCCACTATCCAAATTGGAGTCAATTTCGTGAGATCAATCTACTCAACAGCATAGATCAATCGCTTCGAATTGCGCTGGATTTCATGTTCTACCGCTATCCAAATTGGAGTCAATTTCGCGTATTGTGGCGCGCGGCAGCTCATTCCGAGAAATCGATGGGCTTCCTCTTCCAACAAGGGCCGAGTTCGAATCCAAGTCGAACAGATAGCTACCGATCAGAGCTTCACTTGTCGAGTACCTGCACAAGATCAGGACAGCAGAGCATCGGGCTCCTGTACAACAATCAACGCCATGCTGTCCATCAAATCGGAAGGGATTAAGGCTGCCGCGTTGCCATGCGTTGAGTCCGAAACAGGCTGGACATCAAGAAAAATTCACGGTTGCTGCCGCTCCCTATACGGCCGGAAAATAAATTCAGCAAAAAATTATCTTGGATCGCTGAGTTCTAGTCCGATATCAAGTCGAATTGAATGTTCTGTCCGCATCTGCGAACAAGTACTCACGTTTAGGTCCCGTTTTCTTCCACTGACTTATTTTTAGCACCCATCACATCGAATGTTTAGATACTAATTAGGAGTATTAAACGTAGACTATTTACAAAACCCATTACATAAGACGAATCTAAATGGCGAGACGAATCTATTAAGCCTAATTAGTCCATGATTTGACAATGTGTTGCTACAGTAAATATTTGCTAATGATGGATTAATTAGGCTTAATTAGGCTTAATAGATTCGTCTCGCCGTTTAGATTCGTCTTATGTAATGGGTTTTGTAAATAGTCTACGTTTAATACTCCTAATTAGTATCTAAACATTCGATATGACGGGTGCTAAAAATAAGTTAGTGGAAGAAAACACCCCCTTAGTTACTTTTGCTTATTTTTAGCACGTGTCACATTGAATGTTTAGATACTAATTAAGAGTATTAAACGTAAATTATTTAAAAAACCCATTACATAAGTGGAGGTTAAACGGCGAGATGAATCTATTAGGCCTAATTAAGCCTAATTAATCTATCAGTAGCAAATATTTACTATAGCAACACATTGTCAAATCATGGGCTAATTAGGCTTAATAGATTCGTCTCGCCGTTTAACCTCCACTTATGTAATGGGTTTGGTAAATAGTCTACGTTTAATAATTCTAATTAGTATCTAAACATTCGATGTGACGGGTGCTAAAAATAAGTAGGGAAATCAAGCCGTAGTTTGCTGCATGTTGACCAACAAAAGAAGATTATTGATGTCGCACAAAGATCAAGGCAAAGGGCTCTGCTGGAATCTCTGAGCAAAACGATTTTTTGTGTCCACCCGTCACATACACACAAAGAGCTACTAAGGAAATTGCAGAATGTTGCTACGTACGCATCAAAAAAGCTACCATAAGAATTTCAGCGACCTACGCGTGGATCGGTGTGAGAGACAAAAATAATCTGGAGTGTGACTGTTCTGTCCAAAACAAATCAATTTTGTGGATTTGTGCTATGCGCACATAACCAAGCTATCAAGAGGCTCCTAATATCTCATTGCTACAAGCAATGAGCTCGCGGTCCACCACTGCATTGACATCCGACCGCAAAATACCTTGTCAATGACTACTACAACTTCCTGAGGGCAACTCGTCAACTACTCGTCTCGACAAGTTACTAGTCGAGGATGACTACTATGACTACTCTTCACGACTACTTCGACGGGCGGCTCACCAACAACTACTTCGACTACGCCGTGACGCTCGTCGACAACTACTTTCACTACTCGTCTTGATTAAATTAGTCGGGGAAAACTTCGCACCAACAACAACTAATCGGAATCGACTCAACTAATCGGCTTCACCAACAACCGTTGCGGCTTCACCTACGACAACCTCAACTACTCGTCCCGCTAGAAAACTAGTCGATGATGATCTACTTTGACTACTCATCTCGACTACTCGGCGGGCGAGCACTGCTACCACGACATCCGGCTGCATCAAGTCGTTGATGGCTACCTTGACTCCCCATCTCGATTAGAAAATTAGTCGAGGGCAGACTACTTCGACTTGACTAGACAACTAGTCGAAGGCGGGTTCCACGCGATCAACAATTAGTCGGAATCAACTCCGACTAGTTGGCTTTGTCAACGGCTGTCGCGGTTTCATCGACGACCGCCACCGCTTCGTCGACAATCGTCCATGAATCAAGCTAAGTCACTTTTCTAATTATTTTCCGACTTATTTTCCGCATGTGTGCAACACGCACTCTACTCGCCGGAGGGCAGCAAACTCTCGCGCACAACACGCGCTCTACTCGCCGGAGGGCAGCAAACTCTTGTGCAATCGCGTAGTCTCTTTCTTGTCGCAGCAGCGACTACTCTCACTTTTGTCTTCTCTTAAGGTCACTACTCTTCTCGAGCAGAATACACCTTAACTCGTTGAAGCCTCAGGCGCATCTGTCACGCCTAAGCCCATACGCGTATACGAGATAAAGATCTCACACACGCAATGGCAACAGCTACCCGGAGACTGAAAGCCTAAGCATAACAGGCTAACTACTCCAGAAGAATATGACCGAAACGAGAGCATGACACAACTCTTATATTGATCACTGAATAAATTTTAGCAGTTTCAATATCCTACAAAAATGCTACATAATGTATGCATCTTTTCTTTCAGATCAAGCTTTAACGACGACGCTAAGCGTATGTCCAAAGGCGCAGACTAGTTCCCAAACTCGGGGGCTAAGCACCAATCAGTACTCGGAAATACTTCCAGTGGTTCAGCTGGCTTCCAAGCATGGGGGCTAAGCGCCAAACACTACTCGACATGGCTCCTACGGCTCACCTGGCACATAAGCTCGGGGGCTAAACGCCGCAAGACTACTCGAATGATGACTGGAGTGAAGATTTAAGATCCTTGAGTTGATTATTCAATCAATTCAAGGCTCGGGGGCTGATAAGCTACAACCAAGAATTTTTCATGCCGAAAGAAGAAGATTCAAGATTTTGACAATCAACCTGATTCTACGATTCAACCTAAAGCTCGGGGGCTACTCCATATGGAGTGCGACTTTCGCCGCCCTCCATATATGAAGACTACAATATCAAGATGATTAAGGCTTTGAGAACACCATAGCCTCATGGTAGCTTTGAGAAACTTTGAAGATTCAGTCAGATAAAGAGCACCAAGACTACTCGGCAAGTATCTTAAAAGTACTCGAAGACTACTGCATTCAACTATGAAGCGCTCGGCGGCTTATCGGGGATAGATTCCTAGTACCCGCAAGGAAAGGAATAAGTTGGACTCCTACTAGGATTCCCTTATAGTCTGACTAGGACTCACACCGTATACTCCTACTAGGACTCCTCCTTGTAATCTGACTAGGACTCCCGCCCCCTAAAGTATTGTGGCAGATCCACCTCGGATTAGCCTAATTAAGGCACGGTTAAGTCGCCTAACATGCGACACTCGGCCTTAATCGTGCTAACTCGAGATGCCGTCGGATTTCATCCGATTTAACCACTTTTACAGGACCGAATTTAGCAAAACCCACACGAAGGTGAGTGGTTCCAGAGAATACAACAGGTCCAACAGTAGATTACAAGTTGTTACACACTTGGTAAAAATCAGAGTTTAACAAGTTCTAAAGAAAACAACAGAAGGTAAAACAAGAGGAAGCTAAACGTAGGGGTCGGACATCCTTGGTGAGGCCAGCCAAGACATCAGTGATCCCTTTCCTCGCCGTCCGAGGAGGGATCCCACTCGACCGTCCAACCCGGAGGGAGTTGGGGCGGCCAAGTGCCAACAGGAGCGGACTCAGGAGCTGCGACTTCACCTGAAAAAGAAAAGCCACAACAAGGCTGAGCTACTAAGCTCAACAAGACTTAACTGACCGGGAGTAAACTACTCCACCACTTCTGGACATGCAAGGCTCTTTGGCTGGGGGTTTGTTTGCCAAAAGCACTATGTATGTCCTTATGATCAAAGTTTTAGCTCAGATTCTAAGTTCATTAACCAGTCTAAGTTGGCAACTTACTCTAAGAAAACATAGATCCAACAAAGAGGGGTATATAAGCATCATCAAGACCATGTCATCATCAGATTTCATTATTACTCAGTGTAGCATAGCGATCAAGCAGTCTCAAACTGTGAGAGGCAGATGAATCGATTCGAGTTCTTTAACCATGCATGGTGAACCTAACCTCACGACATCCGCGCACCACCGAGGTTGCTTCCTGTGTCAGCCTTCCCCATCAATTCCCTAACCCGTGTCGGGCCCATTTCTTTTGGTGCAAGGTTCCACAGACCCGGCCTCTGCCGTTCTGTGACCACACTTGCCACCACGTGCGGCCGTAGGGGAAACTCCGTTCTTAAGGACAATGGGGCGACCGCTCACGTCTAGGGTCAATCCGGTACTAGGCTTCCTCATCCCATACTGAGTATGAGGTTAGTACCTTCAAACACTTGATCACGAACACCACCACTGTCGGGCCTTAAAAGATTCCATAGACAGACGGGGCGATCAGCCGACCACCAAAAGTTAACCAGAACCCTGCCCCGTCCATCGTCCTTATAGTTGTGATAGAAGGAGAACAACCAACTCCTACAACTCGCGAGTGACAGGAAATCACTCGACTTTTACCGAGTCCTATTTTAAGCATTGCCACTACTCGAACCCAACAGACTAGTGTTCAAAACAAGGGAACTAAGTCATGCATCTATGGTTGCAAACAACTCCTATACGTAAATGCACATTCATAAGAAGGAAGGCATGCGCAAGTTTGGGAAACTAGGGTTCATGCTCCGGGGCTTGCCTTCAAGCGAGGAGGAAGGGAACGGGTCTTCTGCTGGGGCGGCTTCGGCTTCTGGAAGCGGGAGCTCGGCTACAACTCCGTATTCTGGCGCCGGGTACAGCTCGTAGACGCCGTCGGCGAGATGCAACTCTACACGAAATGCAAATGCAGGAGTTAGCACTTAGACGGTTATTTCAACAGCAACACTTGAAAGTTTTAGCCCAGAAACTTGTAGCAAAGCTACGGAAAAAGTGGGGAAGTTCACTTGAGTTGGTGGAGAGCAAGGTAAAAGGGTCGGATGGGAAGAAAACTTATGGTCTGACCCTTAGGCTAGAGGAATAGTTGTGCTGGGGGTCCTCAGACTTAACGCAGAGAAGTCCCTGATTTTACACATGTACCCTCAGGTCAAGGAAAAAGATACAGCCGAGCCCTCGGGCGAGGCGGAAAAAGGGTCGGCGAAACAGACGGGGTCGGGCAGGACAGAGAAAGGGGTCGGATGAACGGATAGGGTCGGGCGAGGCGGAAAAGGGGTCGGGCGGACAGACAGGGTCGGCCGAGACGGAAAAGGGGTCGGACGGACAGACAGGGTCGGGCGAGGCGGAAAAGGGGTCGAGCGGATAGACAGGGTCGGCCGAGGCGGAAAAGGGTCGGCAGCTTACCTTCGGTTTACAGGTGAAGCTTGGGTCAGGAAGGAGCAGACTTGGGCGGAAGGATGGAAGCACTAAGACTTGGGCAGCGGTGAGGTCCGGCGGTGCTCCGGTAGTGGCGGTGCTTCTTGTGGACAACAAGCAAGCTCTAGCACAGCGCGGAGGAGCAGGCGGCTGGGTGGATTGGGAAAGGTGGGTGTTGAGCGGAGATGAGAGTTCCTCAGGAACTTAGGTGGCAGCGCTTGAGCACACAACAGAGGAGCGGCGGTAAGGCAGCGATGGCGAAGGGGACTCCGGTGGGACTCTGGCATTCCCTTTAATAGCTGCGCGGGAAGAGAGAGAGCTGGAGCAGCACGAAGACTGGGAAGAAGCAATGGAGTGCGCTGCCATGGCGGCGATTGAGCAGCGGGGCGGCGGAACAGGACTTCGGGGATGACACCTTCGACCATTGGGCACCAGAGATAGGGCGGCGCAGGCGCGGTTTTGCCGGTGGTTGAGATTTGGCGGAGGTGGGCGTCGTCGTGCAGCGGATCTGATGGGTGTGATGGGGGGAACGGTGCTAGAAGCGAGGTCGCACAGGTGAGAAGACAGGCGGGCTGCGACTGCGCGGGCGAGCACGAAGCAGCGGTCTGTCGGGGCGCAGGTCTGGCAAGGCGGAAAAGGAGCTGTCGCGGCCGGGGTCGGGTTGGCGGAGGAGGAATCGTCGCGTAGCGCATCTGGGGCGGCGCGACTGTGAAGAGGCGGCGGAAAAGCCGGGAGGCATCGGGCCTTGCAGCCGGGGGTCCGACGAGGTGATGATGGGCGCGAGCCGCGAGACGCTGTAGAAAGGGTAGCAGAGGGGCTTCCGCTGCGATTGGGGAGGAGGGCACGGGAAACCATCTGGTCGTGGCCGGCAACGGGGCGGAGCGGCGGGGGTCGGAGAAGTTGAGCCACGCGGCGGAGAAACTCTGGAGCGGGCATGCCACTCGAGTGCGTCTGCACCAGGAGATCGGGGAAAGATTTTGCGGGTCCACCGGTCAGCTGCGGTTGGCCCTCTGCTCAGATTGAAAGGAGACACTGTGGGGAGACTTAGAAGGAACCGGTGGGGTGGGTTGGGGGTCGGCAGGGGTCGGAGCTGGGAACCGGCGGGGAGGGGTTGGGTTCTCAGGGGTCGGGACCGGAACGGGAGGTTGAGCACTTAGGCTCAGGGGAAGCTGAGATAGGGGGATCAGGAGCTCGGATTAGATTAACTTGAAAGATTTGGGGTCGGTCGTTACAAGTATATATAGGAGGATGAGGGTACCTAGACATTCAACCGCATGGTGCAATATACAATACCCCACAGGACGTAAGGTATTACACTACTCTAGCGGCCCGAACCTGTATAAATCTGTGTCTTGTGTCCTCGCTTTTACCTTCGAGTTCCAGGTCTGGCGATCCCCAACCGACTAATCTACTGCCTCGGGTACTCCCTAGGTGGGTTGCCGGTATAAAACACCGACAGCAGATGCCGATGGGGCCACTTCTGTGGCAATTGACGGCAGGATTATGGAGCCGGCCACTGACGTGGAGGACCGTACGGGCCTTTGTGTATCTGATTCCCCATGAAGTGCTTGAAACTTGCGAGTCTCCATGGTCTGTTCTGCCTGGCCAAGATAGAACTGTGAGGAAATAACCTCATAGCATCAACAAGTATTCCAATCAATCCCAATATTGCCAATAAGTACGTAGTAAAGGAAAGGAGAATACCTGTGCAAGACGGTCAGCAGGCTTTCTGCGAGCACCTTTGCATCCGCTCTGCATCCAATATTCTTTAACAAAGATCTTAGACACAACACCAACATTTCGTCTACAGGCTGGAATATTCGAGTGACTCAAAAATTCATAATTGCGGGAGCCTAGCCTCTTGAAGTGATCACAGCCCTTGCGTTCCATCAGATGGATCAGAGTTTCAACACTCATAGCTGCACCGTAATCGCCAACCTTAGATAAAATCTCATGTAAGAATTTCAATTCATCTTGAAGCCACCAAAAGAATTTTTCAGGATCCCCAGTTTCGGAGAAAGGCTGCGGTTCAGCACCAATCAGATTCAAAGCATTGCGATATTGGCGATTAACACCCAAGCTCCATTGCCAGAACTTAGACTCATTTTCCTCCAAAATTTTCTCCTGAGAAAGATTAACTTGCCTCAGTTTGGAAATAGTTTTCTATTTATCAACTAAGTCCTTGGCCTGTGCGGTTGTGGTCATCTTAATCGTTTCAAGCTCTGTGCAAACATTGTGATAGCATTCCGCATCCTTTTCAATTTTGAAACGGAGGTTCATTAGAGCTTCTTCTTGCTGTTGGTTCCGATTCACCAAAGTCTTGACCTCAGCGGGAAGATCATTATTATTGGATTCCATCTGGGCCACTTGATCTCTGAGTTTCTGAACCTCAGCTTTCAGATCTTCATTTTCAATGCCCATCTTATCAAAGTCCTTCTAGCAACCAAGTTTCCTAGCAATAACAACTTTCATTGCAAAGGTAGTCATTAAAGTGCAGAGTTCAAGTCCACTGAAGCCCTGAATGCTAGCTTCAAATTCTACAAGAAACAACAAAAACTCGTGTCAGTATAAAACCAACAAGGACCCGAGTTAATAATTCTCTGCATTAAAATTTTTTAAACCTTCGGGATCGAAATATTGGTAAGGCAGGATGTCATGGTTAGCCTCACCAGGATCCACCTCAGGAACTCTCTTGAAAGTAGGCTAATCTTCCAAGCTCCCCTCAAATCCTCGAACATCCCCAATCAATTTCAGCTCATCAGAGCTAAGGCGACTCATTGAAAGTACAGTCTGAGCAGCTGCATCACCATCTGCGAGTATTATAAGATAACAAAACTTTAAAAACATGAAACAAAATAAATTAGTACCAAAAGCAGGAAACACTTCAAGAACACAAATCACCTATAGAGGGAGACAAGACATCTTTTCCTTTAGCAGACACAGGAATCTCGTAAACTTGGGGGAAAGAAAGGTCTTCTTGAAAGGACGCAGAGACAGCTACCTCTGGGCTTTCTTCTTGCGGGGGAGACAATCCATCATTCTCAATTGAACAACCCCCAGTGATCGGAGATAACGGCAATGGAAGTTTCTCCAAAGACTCAACAACAGGCTTAGCCCCGCCTGACTCTAGCGTCAAAGATGGATTTGAAACAACAACGCCTTGGTCCACATCGGCAACATCTTCATCCAAATAGATTAAACTGTCATTTTCATCTAAAACATCTACCATGCCAGCATGAACATTGGTAGAAGCTCCGAGCAGCTCAATGTCAAGAGAAAAATTGTTCTCTTCCATGCGTTGGTAGTATTCTTCAGCCTAGCATTGTTGGGACTCAATTTTCATTTGGAAAGTTTCTTGCTGACCAACTTTAGCACTGGATGATTTAGCAAGTTTAGAAGAGAGAGATTCTTTAGCAACAACTGATAGCTTGGGCACAACCTTGCGTTGTTTGCCAACAGTATCAACTTCGCGCTTCCTTTTCTTCAGTGCTGCAGTCACCTTCGCAGATCTCAAAACAACGAAGGAGCCACTGGCTTTCGAGCTCGATTGCTTAGGAACATTGGTGGGCTTCTTGGACGATTTCCTCCTCCTAGATGTTTTTTCCTTAAGCTTTGGGCCTTCAGAACTAGTGTTTCTGGCTAGAACCATTTTCTTGTTGGCTGTGTTGGGACAAGCATGAGGGCCATATGCAACTCCCATTTCATCGAAGACATGATTAATTCTACTGTTGTGCCTCAAATTTTTTCGAGCCTGTACATGCTCTTTATGTAAATAATTACCGATCAAAGCAACAACTTTCCTCTCAACCTCCTTAACAATCTGTTCATCGGTCATCCCCCTCAGGTTTTTTCACACCAAACTTAGGAAACTTAATAGAGACCGTCATCCCAGGAACATTTTTGTCATAAAAGCTCTTAGGACTCCAACCATGACGTGAAGGCTAGATTTTGGCAACCAAAAATTCTTCAACTGCATCTTGTGTAGTAATAATCTAGCTAGCAAGGTAAGTATTGCTACCGGAAGAATTGCGACTCTTTTTTTAGAATGATCCTAATCCTTAGCTATGTCCTCAATCTTGCTCGCAAGTGGATACTCCACAATGGGTTTGCCTTCATTGTCATAACCAATGACAATGGGAATCGTCGCATAAAACCAGTACGAATCCCATTTGTCAGCCCATCAGTTTTTCTGAGCAGGTGTTAAGGCAACGGGAACCAAACCGGCGCTGATTCGATGCGTTCAAAAAGTACAGCACCTGTGTTGAGTCTCCATCTCTTCCTCGCCCACCAATATGTGTTTCTTCTAATGCTGTAATTCAAAGCGTTGGCAGAAGGAATCAGCTTCGACTTCACCTCCGAACAAACAACAACTCCAAATATAATTCAAGAGATGAGGAATGGAGTTGGGTGTTAACTGGTGCAACTGAACCTTGAAGGAGTTAAGAATGTCTGTAATAACCTTTTCAAGAGGAAACCTCAAACCAGCAACAACAAAGTTGTGAAACACTACAGTTTCATTGGTTTTTGGAATACGAATTTCTTCATCATCCGAGGATCTGCAATCTCCAGTGGCAAAATACCCTTTCTCCACATAAAAATCAATGTCTCGCTGGGTCACTAACGAGTGACCAAAGAAGCAGATCTTGGGGCACTCAGGGACAAGCTCATCAACATTAGCTTCAACATTCTCAGGGTCTTATTCTACCCCACCTCATCCTCTTCATCATCACCAGTATTCCCCAATTTCCTATCAAAAGATTCTGTGCCAGACGCGTCATCACCCTTGCAAGCGCGTCGAGAACCACCCAAATCACCATCAGCCACACTCGCATCTTGTGCGGCATCCCCCAGCCCAGCAGCGCCTAACTCCTCGGAGCTCATGAGTCTAGCAGTTTGTTTCATGCAAGCCACAATGAAATTCCTATAATGAAGAAAGACAAGGAAAAATCTTAATAAAAAGAAATTCAGTAAAACTTATGGAAGAAAGAAAAATAATCAGCACAGACACCTTTGCAACAACTCAACAAGCAATGGCAAGGAAAACACTAATCTCAAAGCAGTGTGAGGGATAAGGGTACCCATGGGTCCCCACCGACCAGGATACTAGCCGGTCTGACAAGTGGGCCCCGTCCGACCATGGTGTGCGGGGCAAGGCATGAAGACACATGGAGCACAAGCCAGAAGATCGGGCGACCAGAATTCGCCTGGATATTGTGGGATATATGTTGTAGTCCAACTCGGATTGCTTTCCATGTAACAACTGACTGGGATTAGATCCTGCTCGATTGTAATCCTAGGTCGTCAGCCTATATAAGGTGGCCAGGGATGCTCCCCGAGGGTACATCAACTCTTCGCATCCTATACCAGCAATACAATCCACTAGAACACAAGATGTAGGGTATTACTCTCTGGACGCCAAACCTGTCTAAACCTTACGCATTTGTGTTACCATTCGAGCTCTTGGTCTTGCGATCTCCCTCGCCTACAAATCTACCACCCTGGTGGACTGCCGATCACTAAATCCGACAGTTGGCATGCCAAGTAGGGGTGATCGTGTGATCCTCCACAGCGAGCTCGATGGCATCCCACCCCGTGCGTCATCTTCCCCGAGAGCATGAAGGACTTTCTCGCCAAACCGATCCAGCTCCGCTTCGGGAGCATGCTGGTGGACTCCGAATCCACCGTCTCCTTTGCTGACTTGGCATCCGCTGCTAGCTCAGCATTCATCGGATCTGCACCGATGGAGAAAGGTCTTCACCCGAGGATCATCACGCCGCTTTCCCAGCAGGTCGGTAATCTCTCTCTCTCTCTCTCTCTCTCTCTCTCTCTCTCTCTCTCAGAGAGGATCCCACACATCCTCGCAGCAACCCGCCCGTCCATGCCCTCCGATCTAATCGTAGGGCTAGATCACATCAGCAACACCATTGCTGAGTGCATCAACCTCTCAGAGGCGGCACTACACCCTAGAAGGTCGGTGCAGGGGTTCCCCATGCCTCTTTTGGCCTCACGAACTCGGCTGCCATGTTTTCCAAAAAATTCATGCAGTATTTCCAGATCCAATCTGGCGACCCACCCAAACCCACCCAGTTTTCGGACTATGGCGAACATCCAACACTTGCGGTGCTTCTACCCTTAGGACCTAAATGCTCCGTACTCTCTTTACATTTTTATATTGAATAAATAAAACCTTAGAGGTTCTTTGCGTACCTACTACCTTTTCGCTTTCTTATCCAAGCTCTTAATCATGCTCGGGGGCTATCTAACCTGTTCAACAAACCACACTCTCGCATTTATGCTCGGGGACTTCCCCCGCTACGTGCCAACCTCCAGGCCCCAAATTTTCTCCTACCCCTCTTAAGTTGTTCGACTAACTCGTGTGGACGACGTCCTAGCATGCGAAACCTAGACAACCTTGCGTTCGCCCCCTCTACAAGCTCGAGATCTGCTCTCAACAGAGTGCTGGCCAGGTAGGGCTAGGGGCTTAGCAGCTACAGGTCTAGGCCACACGGTGTCCTGTCAAACATACCAAGGGAGGGAAGGAGTTTTGCCTTTACATAAGTTAATCAACAAGTTTTCCTTACCCCATGGCACAGATTGATACATTTTATAGTTTTTTCATTATAGGTCCAATTCCTTAACTATGTCCTCCGCAGCTTGTTGATATTGCCTAGTCAACTCCGAGAGGTTACCAGCATCAAAGTCCTCGGCAACGCCCGTTCCGACGTGCTCCATGGCCAGCGGGGGGAAGTGCATCTTCAGAAGCGCTATGACATTCTTGGCGCACTCCATGGTGGCTCCTTCATTAAGGCCTTCAGCTGACTTGGCGCATTCTTCGACTTGGCCACAAACCAAGCTAAGTCATATATTCATTTAAATATTTTACGGCTTCCGTATATCTCCACATGACTCAATTCTCCTATGTCTCCGTGACTTTCGCCGACCACCCTGGTCACACCTCCGACTGTATATACAGCTTGGTCCGTCCACTACATGGGTAGTCAGGGGTTGCGCCCTATGCGTGCCCAGCGCACGCTCTTTGCTTTTCCACACAGTTCCGACTGCTTTGCGGCTTGTCCATCTCTCTTAACGATTGCTAAAGTACTTGGGTAGCACACGCTTTAATCCATGAAATCTCGACTCATCTTGTGAGTCCTAGTCTACAAGCTCGAGATCCGCTCTCAGCAGACTGCTGGCTAAGCAAGGTTAGGTGCTTAAACATAACAGGCTAACTACCCAAGGAAATTACATGGCCCATAAGAGCAGGACGCGCAAGGATTTATTTTTACGCCGAATAAAACTCCGAGTTATTCAATTATTAAATGTTCTACAGTATGCTACATAATGTTTGCATTCTACTTTTATAGCTCAGAAACAACTCGGCGTGCTTCCTGCCACCCGGCCGACCTCTCAGACTCGAGGGATGGGTGCGGGAGGAGACTTGGCGTGCTACCGCGGCTCGTCCAGCTCCTAGGCTTGGGGACTAGGCACTACAGATGACTCGGCGTGCCTCCCGTTTCCCGGATGACCTCTCTGGCTTGGGGCGAGAGGCGACTCAGCGTACTTTTGCGACTCAGCTGGCTCCTAGGCTCGGGGACTGGGCGCCTATTTCAGGTCTGCGTGCCTCTGTGGCTCTGCCAGTCCTCGTGCTCGAGGGCTGGGTGCCTATTTCTGGTCGATGTGTCTCTGTGGCTCTGCCGGTCGTTACGCTTGGGAGCTGGGCACCTATTTCAGGTCAGCATGCCTCCATGGCTCTGCCAGTCCTCATGCTTGGGGGCTGGGCGCCTATCTCAGGTCGGCTGCCTTCGTGGCTCTGCCAGTCCTCGCGCTCGAGGGCTTGGCACATATCTCAGGTTGGCGTGCCTTCGTGGCTCCGCCAGTCCTTGCGCTTAAGGGCTGGACGCTATATTTGGATCCCTTTTATGACGGAAACAATACATCAGATTCTTGGACATTGGACCGATTACTTTAATTGCTTCAATGCTCAAGGGCTACTCCATATGGAGTGCATATTGCGATACCCTCCATGTGCTTCCCTTCAATCTACAGGGTGCAAGACATCCCGGAGCTCGGCAGTCACATAGCCATGCGCATATGGTCATAGGCTTGTAGAAGCTTCAATTTTTCTTCTTTTTTTGAGAACTGCGCAGCCTGTCCATCACTGTGATGACACCGCAACTTCAGCCGAGTACATTACAAGCTTCGTTGCGCATCCATCAGGTTCCTGTTCAACTCCACATCGCTTGGAGGCTTAAGGGATAAGGGTACCCATGGGTCCCCACCGACCAGGATACTAGCCGGTCTGACAAGTGGGCCCCGTCCGACCATGGCGTGTGGGGCAAGGCATGAAGACATGTGGACAAGCTAGGAGATTGGGTGACCAGAATCCGCTCGAATATTGCGGGATATATGTTGTAGTCCGACTCGGATTGCTTTCCATGTAACAATTGACTAGGATTAGATCCTACCTGATTGTAACTCTAGGTCGTCAGTCTATATAAGGTGGCCAGGGACGCCCCCCAAGGTACATCAACTCTTCGTATCCTATACCAGCAATACAATCCACCAGAACACAGGACATAGGGTATTACTCTCCGAAGACCTAAACCTGTCTAAACCTTGTGCCCTTGTGTTACCATTCGAGCTCTTGGTCTTGCGATCTCTCCCGCCTACAAATCTACCACCCGAGTAACCCCCTAGTGGACTGCCGGTCACTAAATCTGACACGGTGCAAATGCAAGCAGCAAAGGTCTCTGAGCAAAAGAGAATGTGAAAAAGTTACCGCACCCCCCTCTATTTATAGGCGTGAAGAGGTGCCATTTTGATAACCGCGCTCAACGGTAAAAAAGTAGGGGCAAAAGCGATAATTCAGCAACCTTTGCGGCGATTTCCGCTCCAGTGCGCGAGGGAGACGTTTTTTATCCTTGATCAAGATCAAATGATTTTTTTGGGAGTTCAGCCCGCTGGAGTAGGACCTCGCCCACAAGGGGCTACTGTTGGGGATCTGGATCGGGAATACTAAACGCCACTCTCGTTGAACCGCCAGCGAATGTAAGCAGTGTTTTCTTAAGTTTATTGCAGGAAATGATGTTTGGACGGAGCAAAGGAAGGCGCGAAGGTCCGGCTTCGTTTTGTGGGATCAAGGAAAAAGGCGCGAAGGTTCAGGACACCTTCGTAGATTGGAGTGGAGGTCCCTAACACCTCCGCTATGGAAGACCAAGTTAACGTGACCCTAGTAGCGTGAATAGCGTGACCCGTTTAGGGTGTACAAGTTAGTTTAAAACTCTTTCTTTACCAAAATGCATAGCATATTCTTGGAATGTAGTGGTTGAGTAAGGGTAAATTCGGTATGTAAAAGTCGGTTGGCCTCCCTATAAAAGGGGAGGACCCCTACTGTACAAGGGTTCACATTTTTGGAGAAATACAAGCCCTAAGA
Source organism: Setaria viridis (assembly GCF_005286985.2). NCBI lineage: Eukaryota > Viridiplantae > Streptophyta > Magnoliopsida > Poales > Poaceae > Setaria > Setaria viridis. The sequence continues at coordinate 29,867,752 of NC_048267.2, read as the reverse complement.
GAGTGTTATTTCCCATTCGTGTGTTCTTTCTTCAAGTGTTTGGTGAAGAGCTTGCTCTGAACCAACACTCACCTATCCAATCTGTCCACTTAACCCCCTGAACAAAATTTAGGCTTACTTTACTCCCTTGAACTATGTCATTTGGTCCAATCTATCCCTAATTAGCTTTCGCTTTTTTGTTTCTCCATGTATGAGTATTTTGAGTTCAAATTTTGTGAGTAGATACAAAACATGATGCCTTATGTTAAAAATTTATACTAAGATTTTTTCAAGGTTATTTTCGTAGGTCAGGAATATTAAATATGAAATTGATCTTAGATATACAAAACTGTATGAAAAGTAATCATGAAAACTAATGTATTTTTCTAATGTAGAGCATCATGTTATAAGTAGGGGTGGTAAAGGGTCTTGTAATTTAGCCTAACAAATTTAAGAATCGGGCTCAATAAAGATTGGGTGATAATAATATATAATTTTGAGCTAAAAATTGATAGGGCTAAGTTGGATTGTGAAGGAGGCATGAGGGTCATGATCCATTACCACCCCTAGTTATAAGTCAACCGACAAAATTTGAAATTAAAACTCAACTTGTACGCGAAGAAAAAAAAAGAGAAATATAATTAGGGGTAGATTGGATCAAATGAAATAGTTCAGGAGAGTAAAATGAGCCTAAATTTTGCTTAGGAGGTTAAGTGAATAAAGTAAATAGGTGAGGAGCTAATTTGGTTTTGGGACACAAGGTACCAGAATTATTAGTTATAAATCAGCGATACCCTGGAATCTTCTTCGGGATGGTAGACAACTCTTTCTTTAATCAGTGGCACTGTATTGTTCACCTGCTATTCCTCCACCCAAAAAAATATCGCATCGATTTCATAATGTTTGCTTGGTTCACATACTTAGGTGGCATACTCCTATTGAGAATTGAAGTATGGCCAAACTGTACAAACTTGATAAATCGATAGTTCTTAGTTTGTCTGTCCAACAAAATCAAGAACGACCCGGCTTCATACAAAATTTACTTAGATTTTTAGCCTTTGATTGACGCGAATTGGACAAACATTGTGAAATTGAGGTAGCATCTTTTTTCCAGAGGGAAGGAGGCTCTGCTTAGATTAAAAGAAACCGAGTCCAAGTACATGCACAACTAAACACATTCAAGTTCATTAGCCATGTGTTTCGCGTGTCCTCAATTTACCCAAGCCTCTTGCATATACAACTTTAATAGGAAAAATCTTAACACAATGCTCAAGGTCATAGGGCGAATAATTTTTTTTCTTGCAAGAAGTCAGCACTCCAGGAGCCTTGACGACGCAGCTTATTACTACTCCATCCAATTACTAGTTGAAATTTCAATTCCATCACTAGCTAGCTTAATGCTCACCACCTAATGCACCACCCATGCCCAAAAGCAAAGCCAGTGCGCCGTAACCTATATGTGTTGGAAAACACATGCAGGCGTCATGGGCTAACGCAATCGGAGACGCCTCTTTATTAAGAAAAGCTAGTGGTGTGCGGGTAGATCAGATACGCAACCATGCATGAACCACAAAACAAAAGGAAGAAAAAAGAAAAGACAAACGGGGCGGCTAAATTTCCAAAAAGCTGGGATAGAAATAAGACATGGAAACGAGGTAGAAAGAAGGAAGAAACAAAAGAGGAGCGGAAGGAAGCAAGGGAATGAAGGTTTGAGATAAGCTCTCGAATTTGGATTATGCAACGGTAAAGAGCAGGAGCAGGCAACGCAAAGCGGCTGCCGAATCCGACCCGACCCTGCGCCGGGCAGCCGCCGTCGACCCCACTTGTGCGCGGCGAGGCTTCTCCTTTTAACCCGTGCTGCCACCGCTCGGCAAGACGGCTACGGCGAGGAAACCGCACGGGACCATCCAGTCAGTCAGGTGTCGGGCTCCTGACGGCGCAACGGGCAAAAAAACGCCAACTCGAGTTCAAAGCCCCTCTCCTACTCTCTGTCCAGGGCACGGAATCGCTGGATCGTGAGGATCGTGCCGGTTTTATCCAAGCCGGATAGATGATCCTTGCAGGAGGAGTAAATTCTGAACAGAGCAGACGTGCACTCTCAAATGGACAATATTAGGCTGGGCCGGTGATCCTTTTTTGAAAATTTGAATTTCGCGTGGTCAAAACCTCAACCAAACTGCTCTATGCGCGGTTCGAGTTTTTCTTTCACAAAAAGGATAAAAACATAATAAAAGCCCTAGTATTATCCAGAATCCGGAATCTAAAATTTGCAGCAGCGGATTCACACAAATTAAGTTGGTTTCTTTAGTCCATGGACTAAAGGGTGTTTGGTTCCATACACTAAAATAGACTAAAGTCCATAAAAGCTATTGAACAAAGATACTTTTACCCTTCTTCCCCCTACCCCTGGTATCCCTACGCGCAAAAAAGCATCATCGCAGGATCGCATCCCCGGATCTGCGGCCCGTCCATGGCGGATCAAGACGCGGCGGAGGCGGCGTGGCCCCCTTGGACCTCCCTCCTGCTGCGGGTGCTGAGCCGGCGGCGGACCTGGGTTGCGCTCTTCCTCGCCAGCGCCGTTCCAGCTGCTTCTCCGGCGATGGGAACCCTGCGGAACCCCTCACGGAGGAGAAAGCCGTGGCCTTGGAGCCGCCACCGGTGTGGCCGTGGGCATCCATGGCGCTATCGTGGAGGTGGCGGTGGAGGAGCAGGAGCGCGCCCACTCGCATCTACGGCCGGTTGTGACGGCGCTATGCGGCTTGGGGCGGTTGCTGCTGTCGGCGCACGGCCCGGGCCGGCGACGGGGGCAGCGGGTGGCGGGAGCCAGGCGGCAGTGCAGCGGGAGGGAGGTCGACGGTGATAGGCGAGAAGGTGGCGAGGGTCGGGTGGGAGGTCGACGGTGATGGGCGGGAAGGCGGCGGGGGCTGGGCGGGAGGTCGACGGCGGGGCGGGGGGTGGGAGTGCGGCGGGAGGGAAGGGGGCGGCGATGGCGGCGGGCGGGAGGGACGCCGGCGGCAACGGTGGCGGGCAAGAGGGCGGCAGGGGCCGGACGGGAGGGGACCGAGCGGCGAGACCAGGCGGGCGCGAGGGGAGACGGCATTAAACGAGGGGTATGGGTGTCCAGAGCACCAGGGCACCCTTTAGTCCATTTTAGGTGGGTTTTGTGGACCAGTAGTCCTTGTGTTTGAGACTTTAGTTTACCTAGGGGGCATTTGGTTCTCTTTGCTTATTTTTAGCACGTGTCACATCGAATGTTTAGACACTAGTTAGAAGTATTAAACGTAGACTATTTACAAAACCCATTACATAAGTGGAGGCTAAACGGCGAGACGAATCTATTAAGCCTAATTAATCCATCATTAGCAAATGTTTACTGTAGCATCACATTGTCAAATCATGGACTAATTAGGCTTAATAGATTTGTCTCGCCGTTTAGCCTCCACTTATGTAATGGGTTTTGTAAATAGTCTACGTTTAATACTCCTAATTAGTATCTAAACATTCGATGTGACAGGTGCTAAAAATAAGTCGAGGAACCAAACACCCCCCTAAAGTGCTGTGATTTTAGTTAAGGTGGAACCAAACACCTCTTAATAACAGAGTAATGAATAAGTGCTACCAAAAAAAAGATTGACCTACCGGAAATAGGCGGATAAGATAACGCGCACACCATTACTGGCCGCCCACCATTTAACCCTCCTTTCATGCCGCGCATTAAATGGGGTCGAGTCGGGTCAGACCCGCGCCGCGGAAATTGCCGGCGATGCGGATCGGACGGCGGCCAACCCCGGCGACCCACCGCACGCGACCCACGACGGGCGGCCAACCGGGGCAATCCCGTCCAAACCCACCCCTCCCCGCTAATGGCAACCAAAAAGAAACGAAAACGAGCCGGGAGCCCACCACCCGTCCTCCCTCCCTCCCTCCCTCTCTCTCCACCAGCTCCTCTCTCTCCCTCTTATTCCCCCTCCCGGAGCGCTCGCGCGGACCATTAGGAGGAGGAAGAAGAGGAGAGAGGGAAAGAGAGGGAGCCCTAGCCCTGCCCTGCGCGCCGGCGTCGCCAGGGTTAGGGTCTCCCCCCACGCTCCGCGGTTCCTTGCGCCATCCCTTCGCCGGCTCTCCCCGCTCTGGCCGATCCGCCCGCCCGACAGCGCGGGGGCGCCCTGCGGCGCGTGTGCCATCCGGACTCCACGGCGCGGCGCGGAGCAGCCGGCCAATGCCGCGTGCCTGACCATCGGTTTGGGGATTCGTTCCGTTCGGAGCTGGCCAGCCGAGCTTGCCGGTACGGCCCGTCCCAGGAGGTTTGCTGCGAGATCCGGCCGCCGGCGAGATGCAGCACGATCAGCGCAAGAAGGTGGGTCTCGGATCGAGAGATCCCGCTCCGTCTCGAGCATTTCGCAGCTGAGTTTCGGGCCGCGGTTGAGCTTGTTTCCTCCGGGATTGAGCTGCCTGCTTCGTTGGGTTCATTTGGGTCTCCGTCCGCCGAACAATTAGTCTTTTTTCTTTCTCCCCATGTTTGGTCCATAATTTTGTTGTTTCTCAGGGTCTAATGTCTTTTTAACTGATTTGGAGACCTTACATGCTGTTCTCCCTCATTTCTGTGCCGTGTCAACTCCAGAGTTTGAATTTCCGTGGCTACTTATTTTCGAGAAAGGTCAATTTTTCGGCATGTTTCTGTTGACCGCTAGCCGTTGCCGATCTTTTCCCTCCTCCGTACTTTCAATGCTTGCTATGATTATGTCCTCCTTCAAGACTGCTTGCTTCTACATACGGAATGCGTTTTCGGCATCCGCGCCGTACCACGTTGAGTTCTGAAATCTTCTGTCCATTTTGGGAAAAGGAAGGTGAAATTTGTTGCGTTCTTGCTGCAGCAGCTATTAATTTACATTCAAAAAAGTTGTCTGCGTCCTGTGGCCTCGAGACGCAACCCCGGGGCCGTTGCTTTTTTCCTTGTCGGTGGGCAAAGCTATTGCTTTTTCTTGTGGGGTTTGCCCCGATCTGTGTACGAACATTTGACTTTACAAGATTTTGTGTGCGTAGGATTTCAGTTTTTGTCAACGAGTGCTTAAAGATCTTGCTTGTGAAGGCAGTCTTGGTATGCAAAACAGTTGAATTTTGCGACCATTCCGTGATGCTAGTTCTAAATTCCCAATGACTGCCCTTCTGAGTTTCGGCCATTACAACCATCTGGATACCTGCAATTGTGTTTATAAACAAACAATCGTGTCATTTCCAGTGTCCGGGTTATGCCGCATTTTGCATATGATTGAGAGGGCTGACGGTCCATTGATAATTAAAGCCTCTTTGATGTGGGGAGCTTAAACGGTTGATTATACATACTTTAGTGATTCAATTTTGCTAAAAAATTGCAGAGTTCTGCGGAGGCAGATTTTTTCACAGAGTATGGGGACGCAAGTCGATACAAGATTCAGGAAGTCATTGGTAAGGGGAGCTACGGGGTAGTATGCTCCGCAATAGACGTCCACACAGGAGAGAAAGTAGCGATCAAGAAGATACATGACATCTTTGAGCACATATCTGATGCTGCTCGGATTCTCCGCGAGATCAAGCTTCTGAGACTCCTAAGACATCCGGACATTGTTGAGATCAAGCATATTATGTTGCCTCCATCAAGAAGGGACTTCAAAGATATATATGTTGTTTTCGAACTTATGGAGTCTGATCTTCACCAAGTTATCAAGGCCAATGATGACTTGACGAAGGAACATTATCAATTCTTTCTCTACCAATTGCTCCGTGCTCTGAAATACATTCACACAGGTAGGGAGATTGTTTCAGTCAGATCTACATGGTTTTGCTTGGAAAATAGGTTACATGTCATCAGAAATGTTATCGCGTGCTTTGCAGTAAAATTGCATCTGAGGCATTGCCTTCCATTAGCTATTTTTACTGTGCGTCCTTTCGCTTATGGTTGGTGTAACCTGCATTAGGCAATTGATAATTCAATTATCCAGTCATCTCCCATATAGTATTTTACATGATAACTGCCAATTTTAGTTTATAGCTAAAAAGATTGGTTTCAATTTTTCAAATAGTGCTTTCAACAAGCTTGTAGCTTCAAGTGCCCCTAGGATATTAAAGGTATACTATTCTTTTTAGTTTTTATCACATTTTCATGTGTTGGAAAGAACAATAAATCAGGTTTACTAAAAACATAAATATTTTATTTCCTCGTTATTTTGTATATTTTTTATTGAATAACTAATTAACTATGATTTTGCCTTTTTGGAAGCTCAGTAGCCACTAACTCACTACATTATGAAGATCTTGTCTTGTAGTTTAGTATAGAAAGTTCGTGCAGTCAGTAATTGAATGAAATGCTTAGGAAGAAATTGTAGCGTAATTAACTAATGTCACATGGATCGTTATTGCACCCTCTATGGTGTTGTCTTAGTAAATCTATAGTAGGCTAGAGATATTTTAAATTCCTTACAAATCCAATTTTCGGTTTGAGAAACTATATCGAGTAGGGTATTCATAGGTCTGGATCCAAAGAATAGTTATAAAAATGGGTTGATGTGGCACTCTTGTGATGACTTCTTTCTAACTCATCTTTAATATAGAGAACTAAGAAGATCAGATTTCTAATTGTTCTAACACTGGCTCATTTGAAGGTGTTCTATTTTGCTGTAAGCAATTGGTATAAATAATCTGGGTAGATGCTACTTTTTTCTGCCTACGGTCTTTGCTGACAGTATGTGGATGTTACTGCAGCTAATGTTTATCATCGGGACTTGAAGCCAAAGAATATATTAGCAAATTCTAACTGCAAACTGAAAATTTGTGATTTTGGACTAGCACGAGTTGCATTTAGTGATACCCCAACAACGATCTTCTGGACGGTATGTTCTGTGAAATATTTTCCCTCTCTTAGTTTTGTTCACTTTTTTTGTTTTGGCTTGTGAATGTGAGCTGGTCTCAATGATGTTTATCTGTTGTCTGTTCATTTGCCTGCAGGATTATGTTGCAACAAGATGGTACAGAGCACCAGAGCTCTGTGGATCCTTCTTTTCAAAGGTAATCTTTGTGGCACATCGCAATATCTTCTTGGTGGAACTTTGATCGTTCATTAAGCTGAAACAAATAAAGGTCAATTTTGATTATGGTTCATCAACCTTTTGATGATAATAGCTCTCATACAGACAGTGATAAAACAGTAAATAACCATGCCATTGATATGTATATTTTCAATTTTTTTTATTTTTTTCCAATTCTGATGTTGTTAATACAAACAAGTTATTCCCATTGCAGTATACACCAGCCATTGACATTTGGAGCATTGGTTGCATCTTTGCTGAGGTGTTAACAGGAAAACCTTTGTTTCCTGGTAAAAATGTTGTCCATCAGTTAGATCTGATGACTGATCTTCTAGGCACGCCATCCATGGATACCATTTCTCGGGTATGGTACATATTAAATTAGCAAACCTTATGTAGCTTCTCTCTTGAGCATGAATTGAAGGCATCAAAGTCTGTTATAAATAGTTCCTTTCTATTTCTAGGTCCGGAATGAGAAAGCAAGAAGGTATCTAAGCAGCATGAGGAAGAAAGAGCCAATCCCATTCTCGCAGAAGTTTCCCAATGCAGATCCTTTAGCATTGGATCTTTTGCAAAGGCTTTTAGCATTTGATCCAAAAGACCGTCCAACTGCAGAACAGGTAATTATGTTGTTCTGGATGTACAACTCTCGTCATCTCAGTTTATTTCTCTCTTCATCACTAAGTCTTGTATCTTCAGCTTGTTGTGTGTAAACAGTTACATTTCTTTGGAATCATGACTATTTTTTTTTCAGGCACTAGCTCATCCATACTTTAAAAGTCTAGCCAAGGTTGAGCGAGAGCCATCCTGTCAACCAATCACAAAGATGGAGTTCGAGTTTGAGCGTAGAAGAGTGACAAAAGAAGACATAAGGGAGCTGATATTCCGTGAGATATTGGAATATCATCCGCAATTACTCAAAGACTACATCAATGGCACGGAGAGGACAACCTTTCTGTACCCAAGGTTGGACCACTTGTATAGTTGAACATACACGTGGTGCTTTTGCACATTCATGTGTTGTTTTTTGTATTAATTGTACCAATTGCTACCAACTGCAACACTTATTCACCTGTCCTTGTTTATACAGTGCTGTCGACCAATTTAGGAAGCAATTTGCTCATCTCGAAGAAAATAGCGGAAACGGCCCTGTGATTCCAATGGAAAGAAAACATACTTCTCTTCCTAGGTAACCTTTGAATTTTTATACTCTGTACTCTTCATTGTATTGCATACTTACATGGCACTAGAAGAAAACACTTTGAGTACTCATGATGGGATCTTTAGGGTGCTTTGTTTTGGCCTATACTAACCGGTGAAATAATTGTTTTCGGAATTTATATGGATAAGGACCACACATCGAAACACCTACATGTGCTGATCTGCTACACCTAGAGAGACCTAATGACAATGCTGTTTTATATAGCCTTGGCAGCAAAGGTGAACCAGTCACTGACATGAAATCAGAACACATTAAAATTCAGTTACTGAAGTTAGAATGTCAATGAATATACTTGCTGCTATGTTGTGGTACTCCCTCCGTCCCAAATTATAGGTCGCTTTGGATTTTCTAGGTACATAGCTTTCTATGCACCTAGATGTCTAGATACACAGTAAAACTATGTATCTAGTGACTTATAATTTGGAATGGATGGAGTACTAAACGAACACAGTACTAAATGAGTAACAACTAGGCCCAGATTGAAATGTCAGGAACCGAGACACAGAAGCAACCAATCAACAGTTGCACTGGAACTTTATACTGTCAGCAGAATAAAGTGCTATAATTCTTACACTGAAGTTATGGTTGATTTGTATACATTTAGAATAACCATGCGTGAATCTTGTTTGCATTCATAGTTAATTCATCCTTTTCCTTCCCTATTCACTTCTTCTCTTTACTTTTTAAATGGTTAACCATTTCCTTTTGCAGGTCTACTATTGTTCACTCTGCTCCAATTCCTGTCAAGGAACAACCTCGTATCGGCCCATCTAGGGAAAAGCCTTCATCTGATGAGTCTTACAAAAATTCAAGGGAGACGGAAAAATATTCTGGCAATGTTTCGAGAACGGCTCCACAAAGAGTGCCAACAGGTAAAATTTTGTTAATATGTCATACAAATGGTTGTCTGGTATTGGTCTAACCATGTAATGCCTCTATGTTTATAGCGAGACCAGGAAGGGTTGTTGGTCCAGTAATGCCTTACGAAAATGGAAACACCAAGGATCACTATGATGCACGGAGGTTGGCAATGAACTCAGGATATCCTCCCCAACAACAAATCCCACAAACATATGGTTATTATCAGACACCTGGCAAGCCGGCTTGCTCTGAGCCATTGCAGGCTGAAAGGTACACGCTGCATCAGCAGGCCTATGCTTGCGCTAACAGTACAACTGTGTCTGATGTTGCTCTGGACATGAGAGCACCCCCTTTTCACCATCTATCGGCAGGGCCGAAAAGCGACTCTTCTGATAGGTTAACAGCAGATACAAGCTTGTACACGAGATCGCTCAACGGCATCACTGCTACTGCTGCTGGAGTGGCAGCAAGTGCTCACAGAAAGGTGGGTGTAGTTCCGTTCGGCATGTCAAGGATGTATTAGCGGTCGAATCATGGTGAATCCTACATGCCTTGATGAAACTCTGCTGGCCAATGGTGGCAGAACATTGAGAAAGAAGCAGGACTCAAACCCTGGCTGGATGCGGGATGCCAGATGCCGCTAGGTTTAGAGTGCAGAGCAATCCAAGGTTGACTGACCTGTCTGGTCGGGAAACACCATCGGCGGTATTGAAGCTTATCAGCATTTCTGTTTAGGCCATCAACTTGTATCTGCCTGTGCTTTGAGTAGTGTGCCCTTTGGTTGCACACTGAAGGGGGGTAGTGCAGCGGCTTGTACTCTGGGCAATTTAGGCGCCAATTTCTTTTCTAGAGCGAGGAGAGAGAAGGGAAAGGAAGGAACACTAACGTTTTTAAATGTTGTATAGACATATTTCTCATATATCATATATCAATGTGCTACATCAGAATGACTTCAGAAAGATACGACATACAGCGCAAATTTGCTTGGTTTTAAGTGGCTAATTTGCTATTCGTTGCCAGGTTTTCTTAACTATCAATTTTTGCAGACTGATCTTGAAGACTTGAACTAACTTCAGGAATATGTTACCCTTTAATCTGGAACTATATTAGGTGTGGTGTCCTAGTTATCGGTAGGTAAAAATTGAGCATTCGTTTGTTTCAGTTGAGCTGTCCATCTCAGCTAGAGTCATCTGCAAGACTTCAAAGCCCAGTTCAGTCTCGGTATTGCTTTCAAGCAACATAAAAGGTCACGGACTATCACCGCGTCTGCGGTTGCTTCAGCGTCAGATGCTATCATGTTTGTTTCCCTCCTATCTCGAAGGATTGGCGTCTACTCTTATTTTGTTTCGTAGACTTGAAAATTTGCAGAATGCTATTTTGAAAAAAAATACGATAAATACTAGTATACTCTGCATGCTTTGACTTTTTTATTTTGCAGTCAAAACTTTGGAAGGAGGCGGTGAATTTTGACTAGGGGTGTTCGTGTCATCTGGTCAAGATTGTCCTGGTCATTGTTTGCCAAATCTTGTAAGGTTTGCGATCTTATTTACCTTATTTATTAAACAAATGTGAGAATGTACAGTAGCTACGCAGTAACTCCTTACCTAGTAGACAAAGTAATACCAGTACAGCAACAGTATATTGAATATATATGGTGTTACTGGGACTGGGAACACGTTAGCAGAACACAACAAAAGAAGCTGCATCCAAGCTCACAAGATCGAACAGCAGCATAGCACCAAACACCATTAAACTACCGAGTCAAAGTCGGACTGGCTCTACGGCGGATTGTTCAGGACGTTGACGACTGCGCGCCCGCTCCGGCGAACGGCCCCGTCTGCAGCACCCAGCCCTCGATCATCGCCTGCGCGGCCGGCCGGTTGTCGCCGGCCGCCATGTGCCCCGCCCCGACGATGACCACGTTCGCTAGGGTGCCCGACCTCTGCACGTAACCGGCGAGCCGGCCGCTCTCGAGCCGCCACACGGCGCGGTCCGCGTCCAGGAACGCAGGCAGCCCCGGCCACTCCAGCTCCCGCACCCACGCCTCCACGGACGCCGGCGCGCTGTGCAGGTCGAACACGCCCTGGAACAGCAGCACCCGCGTGGCGCCGCCGTCCCGCGCCAGGACGGCCTCGACGTCGCCCTTGACGCTCCTCATGATGTCCTCGGCAAGCGCCTCGGACACGGCCTTGCTGCACCGCACCCACACCACGTCGCGCCGGGCGCCGAGCGCCGCCTTGGCCTCGTCGGTGTTTAGGAGGTTCAGGAGCGGGCGCGTCGGGTACGGCCGCTCGCGCGCGTAGTTGAAGGGCGTCGCCACGCCGGTGACGTTCCGGAGGAAGCTTATGATCCTGTTCCTCTCCCTCCTGGCGCCCGTCCAATTGCCGGCCCTCACGAGGCTCGCCGTCCTGTTCTGCATCGCCTCGACGGAGGTCTTCTGCTTGGCGTTGATCAGCCCGGCGAAGTAGGCCTGGTCGGCGTGCACGGTAACCTGCGCGACGGGGTGCGTCATGCCGTTGCCGATGGCGATGCCCTGCAGGTTCACTCTCCGGCCCGCGGGGAGCTTGTCGTTCGCGTCGAGGATGTGCTTGGCGGCCGCGGGGATGTACTTGCCGGCGTAGCTCTCGCCGGCGAGGAACAGCGGGCGCGCGCGGAAGCTCTGGTCGAGCGCCATGAACGACTGGAGAGCCGCGAGGAGGTGCGCGGCGATGGTGGGCTCGTCCCTGGGGATGTCTGCCTCGGACGCCGGCGCGCTGAAGCCGGAGCCGAGCGGGTTGTCGATGAAGATGACGCCGAAGCGGCGATTCCAACGGTTCCGGTTGCGCGAGAGCCCTGTGGAGTTGAGGAGGAGGTAGGGGCCGAGCTCGGCGAAGTTGCCGATGAGCGAGGAGCACCCGGGCCCGCCTTGTAACCATACGAGCAGCGGTGCGGCGGTCGGAGGTGCGGTGACCGGGTCAGTGGCCTCGTAGAAGGCGAAGTAGAGGGAGTTGGTGGAGGTGACGTTGAGGTAGCCCGACTTCGTTGGGCGCGCCCTCGCCGGGAACCTCTGAGCCGCCGCCGGGCTAGTGCTCGTGGTCACCGTCAGGACGAGGACGAGGAGGAGAGCGGCGGTGGCGACGCGAGAAAGGAGCCACGCCATGTTTGTGGCTGTGGTTGCGCGACAGCGTTGTGAGCGTTGACTGGAACGGGGCGGGTGAGACGACTGCTGGGCTACTGGCTGCTGCTGTGAAGGTCCGGCGCAATATTTATGACACTTAGAGTAGACTGTTGAACATTAGTGACAATTTGTATTTTGTTTGTGCCTGTGACATCTTGGATGATGTATTGATGCACGCACGTTGAGATTAAAGGATCAAAAACACTTGACAGACGAAAGCATTGCATAAAATGGGGGCGGCTAGGACTACTGGCTGCTGCTGGGAAGATCCAGCTCAGTATTAACGAATTGAGGACTTAGTTGGAAGGCAGGGAATTTGGAATCAAGAACCAGTTATCAAACAGAAATAAGACCATGAAAATTCTACAGAACGGGGAAATCGAGTCCAGTCCCCACCACAAGAAGCCACAATATTGGACTCTGCTTTAAAAGCAGGATACGGAATGGAACCTACACAAACTCACGTTATAAGCTCTCATAAGCAAAATTGCACTCAGATCACTTATTCAGCACTAGTGTTCGTTTCTGTACAATGATCTGTGACACCGAAAACCGAAGAAACATACATATACAAGCCATTTTCATTGCCGACTGCAGTTTATGCTTGCTACTTGTAACAGCTAACATAACATAAATGGTGAATCCTGATCCTATACCTAATTTCCCAAGAATGGCCTGCACCATGTGGAGCGAACCTAACATCACGGGCAGGTTCGATCACCAGATGAAATGATTAATTCTGTTCATGATTGTCGTGGAAGGTCTTTGAGATCATTGGCCTAACATCCTCTGCGTCCACAAGGCTCTCCAGGAACGGGAGTAACTCGACCAATTCCTGATCTGAGGGGTCATCAAACCAGCTCTTGATTGGTATGCCGTTATCCACTTGCAACTGGAAAACCTGGAAGAAGAAATGGTTCAAGTAATCAATAAAAAATAATAAATGTATGCTGTGTGTAAATACTTTAGGAATAAGAGCAGAAAAAAACTGATGAAGAGAGAAACTTTAGTCTGCCACCTCTAATTCAGAAGTAAGTACACGCCAAGATATTACAGTATATAGTGCTAGATTTACCAGCTATCAGGACAAAAACAAAATACCAGAAGGGCAACATTTCTACCAGTGCTGATAAAGCATAAATCTTATATCTTGGAAGGGATGCTACCTGTGGAGTATTGTCAACTATTGCAACTTTTGCCAAGTCGACCCCTAGAATTGTCAAGTCCTTTGTATAACATCCGTCAGAAAATAAACAGGAGTCACGGTAAATACGTTTTGAAATATATTTCCCATCAGGATCAAGCCTATCTATAAGCTGCTCAGCGTAGATTCTCTGACTAGCTGTGAAAATGACAACCTCAAACATCTGAGCAACCTTCTCAAGAAACATCTTCAAGTGAGGCCTTTTTCTCACATAGACTGTATGATTTTTCATATTAAAGAAAACTTCTAGAGTAAAATCAGCATTGTCGCAGTGATCCAATGTTGAATGTACAAGGGTCTCTGCATATGAGAAATGGGTTAGACTATCTTACAAAGAAAGTATGGCAGTAATAATATCATACCACAACTGAATTTCACAATTCTGATCATGACAGATGAATAGTATACAAATACTTACTAAAAAAATAACAATGGCATGGCAGCAGCAAAAGCATACAGTACAAAACAGTAACACTGTAATTAATGCATCGACGAAACAAAAATCAGATGGGTCTCAGAACAAATGGAAGGAGAACAGATATTCAAAAGTACCAGAAAGAAAAAAAATGTCAAAAGTAAGATTGCATAATGTGAAGTGAGTGCCTGCTCACCATCCAAATCCAGCACAAGAGTCACATGTTTTGTTCTCACTGGTGTTTTTGTTAAGCGACTGGGCGAATCGACATCCATTAAATCAGGCAGACCTCTAGAAAGTAGCTTTTGATCAAGATATTCAGTTTCAACCACATCTCCAGTGGCAGAACTACTACTTTCAGTTTCTGAGTCTGTTGGTTTTGTCTGAAGGTACAAGGATGTTTCATCAGGATCCAGTGTAGTGTGGTCTACCGGAACCTCATTGCTAGTGTTATTCGATTCCGGTGTGTCATCTAGAGACAAGCGAGCCACAGGTCGCTCTACCATGTCAACTAAATTCATACAGTCATTGTAGTTGTATGAAGTACTAACTTCATTTGTAAAACCCATTAAACTATCAAACTGGAGAGAAGAAAAGTTTTCTGTGACATAGAAGTCCAGAACATCCCAAACTTGGAATTCAGTTGTAGTGTTGTATCCTTCATCATTGCCACTAAGTATCAGGTGAAGGAACTCGGTGCTTTCGTCCATTGCTGAAATTGACAGATAAAGAAAAGAAAAGACAAAGAAGAAATGGTCAGGGCCAACCAAATGTCATATAGTCGGACAATAATTGGATGAACCAAAAAGCACAATGCAGCCAAGATATCCAACACGGGAACTTAAATGTGAAACCTGGAAAACAGATAGAGATGGGAAGCCAAATGTGTTACCTGCAGCATTGTAGTTTATCTCTTTCAACTGAAGGTCACTGTAGATTGGATCTGGGGAGAGGATACTCTCAAGGTCAGATGATGATGGACCCTGAAAAATATTTAGTAATAGTTTTAATATTCCATACTCCATAGCATCTAAAAATATAATACACAAAATAATGATGCAGTTTTTCTGTAGGAATTCACATGATGTTGTTAACAACAATCAACCAGTTCACTTTTACTGATACACCATTAATTTGTTTCTAAGCAGAGTGCTCAGAGCTCAAAAATTGAGAGCACTAGCAGCTGCATTAGGACAGGTCAAATCTTGATCACGAACTAGCACCATCCTATTAATTATTCAGCAATATGAGTTGCACAAAACAACATCAGTAATAGAGAATAGTTCATGATTTACAGTCACAAATACTGGATAATATACCTATAACAAATCTCAGCCATGGTATTATGATTTAGGAAAAGTGCATAACATTTAATTGGATTTGTCCCACTTCAGCCTAACGCCTTTACGATTTCAAATATAACATTTGTTCAACAAGGAGATTCAAAATCAAAGCTGTCAAATGTATATGCATTCAACACCGCTACTAGCAAAAGAAATTGCTCAAAACTAACTGAAGCTTTTAAATATAGAGTCTAGGAAATCAAAAGAGAAGTTAAGGGAACTAAATCCAAAATGATTTAATTGAGGAAGTTGCTTGAAGATTAAGTGGTAGCTGCTCTGGTATTATATCTAACCTGTATGAACTATGAAGCACATAAAAGATGCTTTGTGGTTGGCTGTAATTATGAATGGTGTCATGTCATGGGCTGGTTTGTGTCTTTTTATCCCATTCTTCCATGTATTTGTAAAATCACAGTATGAAGTATGAACTCAATTAACTCGCTTCTGAGAATTAGAAGCCAATAAGCAAACGAAAAACAAGAAAAGAGAAGGTGAGAAGTAAAATTACGCTAATGTTTTGTGGAACTTTACAAAAGGAAAATAAAGACTAGTTACCATGGATCTAGGGCCGCATGACAACAATGGAAGTGGTAGCAAACTGGTGGTTGCTGCATCCGATTCATCCTGCAATAAGCTGATTTCCATGATTTCGGTGTTTTCCCCTGACACTTCGGCAGTGCAGCACACTGTAAACAGGGGGGAAGTTGTAAGACATACACTTCTTGCAGTCAAGCCATAAGCTACTAGATAAAATAAAAACCCCCTATACTAGATTACCCATGACATCATTCACGTATCTTAATTTTAACACATTAACTATAATTTGCCCTTTTGCATTTTGACACAACAAAGATGCTTCTGGTTCTAGCTTATAAGCTACAGCTAGCTGAGTCAAATTGACATTTCCTCCCAATCCAAACAACAAGATCTAAAATATATTTACACAAAATCTCGTAGAACTCCAAAACTAGATTATTGCTTGAAGAAGACAAAAACTTTCTTAGAGAAACTTTCTGTGAGCTTAGCGCAGTAATTTTTTTGGGTCTAAGTTGGAGATGGTGTTACTGATCATATATGGATATCAGGCTCTTTCTGTAGTACAATATGAAGAGAATGGTTCCTTTGATGTTAAAAATACTGCTAAGTAAAAATCCGAACAGTGTCAGTTCCAATAATATGGCAAGAACTGTTTTTTATGCATTCCAGTAATGTATTTATCACACAGTTACAGGCTACACAGGTGCAGGCAATAGCATGACTGATATATACTCCAAGCAGGAAAAGCAGAATTCACTGGCAGCACGAAAGATGAAAATGAATCTAGTGGGGTAGATGAGACTGGAAAATGTGCAGACTTTACCATTTTGATGACTTATTAGAGTTGACCCCACTGCTGTTTTATCAAGTGTAGTGTCTTGAGGGTGTGAATGTTCCAGTGTATCAGTGGTCTTGCAAAATGTATGAAGCTCCTGTGTCCCTAAACAGTCGTTGCTTAACATTTTATTCATCCTTAATGCAAGTATTTGCAAAAAGCATGTTCAAAGTACTGCAGTTCCAGTAGGAAAAGGCCAACTGTTGAAACATTTGATATCACTAAAGACATTAGTGGGGGGAAATTGAAAACGTTAAACTATATACAGCCTAGTGTAGTGAAAGAACATACTTAATCACTAATCAGTCTGTTTTAGAGGGCGAGCCATGAATTGATTTTACATAGAAAAAAAAAGATTTTGTGAGGCCACATGGCTGAACAAAGCAAGTCATGTAAAGTGTAATGATTATCGACGAAACAGGAAGAAACTATGCTTTTTTGACTGAACACTACTAATTAACAAAAAAAAACTCTAATTCAAACTTGAAAGCAGTTGTCACATCTCGCACGCCTAAAGCATATAGCAATCTAGCAAGTGAATTCGCGAAAGCAAAACATGCCCCTAATACTCTGGGATCCTTTGGTAGCAAGTAACAACTCTATCGCTGCCATCTCCTTCCCCACCCCCTTTCAAGAGCCAGCACAAATCTTGCTGCCATCTGCTTGCAAGGACTGAAAAAGGAAAATCGGAGCCGAAATATACCATACGTCAAAGCAGCAACGAACCCCATAAAATTCCCCACATCACATCGCATAAAGAGGCGCTCACTTCACCCCCTCGCCGTCGGCAAATCATCGAGCAGGAAATAGGCTCACGGGTCACGAGTGGAGGAAAAAAGTGCAGAGACGGGAGACCAGTCCAACAACCTTCACCGCACATCTATTCTCAGCTCAGAGTCTGAACTCACACGATCGTACTGTATTTGGGTAACTCAATTCATACGCGCGCGCGCGCACGCACACAAAGTTCCGCTTTCGGCAGCTCGCCGAAATCTCCTCGTGTTCGTGCTAACCCCCCCCCCCCCCCCCCCCCCCCCCCCCCCCCCCAAAACAAAAATCCCCACTAAATTCACCAGCAGAAGCAGCCCTCCCCAGCTCAATCACACACGATACAGCCGAGTAAACGGCTAAACGCACCGATACTACACCAAAGATTAGTCAAGAACTCCACGAACACGAAACCTTGGACCGAGACAAAGCGAGAGAGGCGAGGAGAGACACGTACCCAGGCAGCAGCGAGCTCGCAGCGCCGCCGACCCCTCGCTGCTTGTAGTCTTGCGGCAGCACGACAGGCTCTCCTCGCTCCTAACCTTGCTCCGGCAAGAACAGTGAGAATCGGAGAGAGCAGCCGAGGAAGGGGAAGGAGGCAGAAGGGAAGCAAGCTAGCAAGCGCGCAAGAGGCAAGCGCACAGGTAGGGGACAGCTCGATCGCTCGCTAATCCCGCACCACATAATCTATGCGACCGATCCGCGTCCGCTGAGAGCAGTCCTAGCTCCTGATAGCAAATTCCACCGACAGGTGGGGCACTTCTCCTCGGGCCCACTCTAGCGCGACTCTACGGGTAGGATTTCAGGTGGACTTTGCATTTTCAGGGTGGGTTGCGGCTCTTGCCCCTCCGCCATCATTTCCCCTCCGCCTCCGTTACGGCAGACGAACCTAACACGTTACTGACTTGTGGGGTCAGAAATACTTGGCCCCATACGTCAGCCACGCAACTAGGTTGTCTATCTAGTGGGTTTAAGCTACTCGGGGCCGATGGGTACACGTGGACGGCAAGGATGCGGTAGCTCATCATGCCGGGCGGAGTCCATCCGTTTATTTATAGCGCCTGGTCCTACTTTATCAGGTCGGCATACTAGTCTTACGCGTCGCTGCGATATCTCACTGACATGCTGGGAAATCGCACATGGGACCCTAGGATCAGTGATAGGAGCTAGGCGGATGTTTGCGGATGATGCAATTGATGGAGTTGTGGGGTACACGTGGACCAGGGGACGGCGCTTGATCTTCTGCTCCCTGCCTGCGGCCGCATCCACTGGTTCGCCACCGCGTGGCACGTCGGCCCGGGCCGGAGAGCCTACCGCGCGTGCGGCCGCCGCCGTGTCTGCCGTCCGCGCGGACGACAGGACGGGGGAACGGAAGCAACGGCGCGGCGCGCACGTGCGACCCGGACTGCGGGTCTTGACTCTTGTCCGGGGCTTTTCTATCGTGACAAGGGTTAGGGGTTAGGGCCATGGAGGAGCTGCTGTAATCACTTGGTCAACCTCAACCTTGCCTGAATGCTAGTGAAAAGAAGTACACTTTGCTTTTCCATAGATATTTCTAACCGGCAATCTTTAAAAAGGGAAAAGGAAGGCACTTCTTCTAACAAAAGTGCACAAAACGATGCGCTCCTTTTGAAAGATAAAACTAGGCAATTATTTTGTTGGTAAAATATGACTAGAATGACCCTGGTACGCATAGGTGATAGGTGTAAGAGTTGTTTGAGAAACATGAGAGAAGATGTCTCGAAGCAAATGTTCATGGATCTTTTCTATTACGAAAAATTGAAAATTTTTAGTACATGCATCAACATTATTACTAAGAGGCTACTTGATTGATAACTATAGAAAGCCACGCAAACTAGTTGCGCGCCACAGTCTATGGCGGCAAAAATCGACGCTTAAGGTTTAGCGGTCGTGGCGCGAAAAAAAAATTGCAGAACCAATGGAGAGTTGTGCGTGCCAAAAACAAGTAATCAACCGAATACTTTCCTAATTTGTTGTGGCTGTGAACCAAGCATCCCAAGTGCACTGCATATAGCCTATGTGTTGTAATCCTATTTGAAATATGGGAACTATAAAGACTTCTCAAGAAAATCTATCTTTTCTGTAAATCCTATGTTTAAGAAAAATCTCATCTAGATGGTTATTCCTTGGGTGTGGGCACCAACAATTTTTTATATAAGAGAACAATTGCTTGGATGATTAGTACGGGTGGTTTTTGTCCCATGCCAGGAATCATAGATCCTGTTTTTATTATCAGTATGTGACCGGTAGTTCAGCACAACATTTTATCCTACAATAAAATGACTTGCCTACAGATAGAGGAGGACATGTGTTGATTTTGTCAATCCTAAGATCCACTCGTCCAATTTTCTTAAACATCGTCCAGTTTTTAATGATGTTCATAAGTGTGATTATGTCGTGTGTGAAAGCGTCTGTGTTTCAACTTTGTTATTTCTAATACCCCAAAAGAAACTTTGTTATTTCTAACAATAACACATCTAAATTTGGACTCTGGAACCGGCCGGCAACAGTTCATAGATACATGCTCCTATATATAAATGCATGTTGCTATTGAGCGCAATACTGCATAAATAAATTTGTAGGAGTAGTTTTTTTTCTTTAAACATGTTAAAGAACTACCAAGTCACTGTATTAGATGAAATCTGTTGAACAAACGACAAGGGGGGTAAAAGAGGAAAACGACGCACCCACACACAACTCTTGACTGATGGCGCCCCCATATTCTGCCCTAGAGTCTTTTTATCATGATCTGTGCCCCATGGTCTGGCTGCAGAGTGGAGACTGGGAATGGCGCGTGTGTGTAGGACGGCGAGAGCCCGAAGTAGAAGTGTTGCAGGATGCTGCTGAGCGCCATCTTGGCCTCGACCAGCGCAAAGCTCTGGCCGACGCAGATCCGCGGGCCCCAGCCGAACGGGAAGAACGCCGGCGAGTCCCTGGACGCCCTGGAGATGCCGTCCGCGAACCTCTCCGGCCTGAACTCGTCGGCGTCCTCTCCCCAGACGTCCTTGTCGTGGTGGATGAACACGATGGGCAGCGAGAGTATCACCCCAGGAGGGTACGTGACGCCGCCCAGCTCCATCTCCTTGTACGTCTGCCGATCCAGTTGCACCACAGGCGGGTACAGCCTGAGAACCTCGTACAGTATCATTGTCACCTGCAAAGGACCAAACAGTATCATTGCCATCGGATTCAGGAACCACCGTGTCAGTGAGACTAACATTTCGGTGAAAATTCGCGTGAGCTCGTGCCGGTGAGTGCTCACGGTTTTCAGCTGGTTTATGCCGTCCAAGTCCGGCTGGTTCTTGCCGAAGACGCGCAGAACCTCTTCCCTCGCACGGTCCTGCCACTCTGGGTGTATGCTGAGGGCGACCATCGTCCATGTCAGCAGCACGGCGGTGGTGTCCATTCCGGCGAAGTAGAACAGCTTCAGCTCTCCGATGATGTCGTCCATAGTCATGATCGGCTTCGAGTTCCCGGCTTGCTTGGTCTCCGCGATGTTGGACTCCATCAGCACGCCGAGTAGGTCGTCGTTGTTGGCGTGGCCTTTCTTCATGGCCCTCTCCCTCTTGCCGACGATGCCTCTAAGGAGCTCCTGTACCTCTCTCGCGTTCGCCTTTATCCTTCTGTTGAGCTGTGTCGGCAGGAATCTGCAGAAGTTACCATATGAACAAAGGCACACTGAATGTTCTGTAATTTTCCTCGGCACGTACATGATGTGCTGCCATCAACTATATTCTTACCTGAAACCTGGGAGGTACAAAGTGTTCATCATCTTCACTAGATTTTGAGCTTGCTCTGACTGTAACTGAAAAATTCTCCTCCCCTCGCTGAAGCTGCTGCCGAAGGCCGAGCGCGAGATCACGTCGCCGGTGAGATTCTGGAACTCCGGCCAGACATCAATCTCCTTCGATCCGTCAGACTCCACGTAACCCTCCCACCTTGTTACCAGCTCGTTTGCGCATGCTGCAAAAGCCGGCAGCATTTTCTGCAGAACAACAAAGCATCCAATTTTAAGAAATTGGCGTGAACATTTGGAACGAAAAAACAAGCTCTAACTAAATTGACCTTGAGCTTTTCCATGTGAAACGCGGGGTTGATGATCTTGCGGTGCGCGGCCCACTTGTCACCGTCGTGGCTCACTAGCCCGTTCGCAAGCCGCTTGACGAGGCCGTTGTGCTTGCGTTTCCGGAAGTGCCCGAACTTGTTGGCCAGGATCTCCCGCACCAGCTTGGGGTCGTCCACGATCACTCTCGGCGTCGGGCCGAGCCATGTCACGGAGATTTTACCTGCAATTCATATTATTATTGTTCTTGCTTCTCTCACGTTGGAAATATATCTGAACATTGAACCCTGCTCTTGCAAAATAGCAAACGCG
Organism: Setaria viridis; assembly: GCF_005286985.2. Classification (NCBI taxonomy): domain Eukaryota; kingdom Viridiplantae; phylum Streptophyta; class Magnoliopsida; order Poales; family Poaceae; genus Setaria; species Setaria viridis. The sequence continues at coordinate 29,845,977 of NC_048267.2, read as the reverse complement.
TTGCATCGGCGGTCGGCGCCGTGGGTTTACCATGTTCCCTGATGATGTTGTAGTAGAGGCGGTGCACGCGCGGCGTGATGTCGTGGGACAGCGGCATGGGCTTGGCCCGGGCCGCTGCGGCCAGCCGCGCGAACTCCTTCAGGTCGCCGAAGGGGAAGCGGTAGGCCGTGCCGGGGAGGCCCTGGGACTGCAGGGCCCGGCCGAGCCTCCTCGGGACGATCCAGGTCGACTCCAGCACCCGCCACGCCCACCACAGGGCCACCAGCGCCCCAGCAGAGCAGAGCAAGCTCCATGGCTGTAGCACTGCTCCGATCCCCATGGCCGGCGAGAGTGAAGGTTTTGATGATGGGTCCACGGATAGTCGGAGCCTCGGAGGAGGGAGCTGCACTGTGGCGGCCGCACACACTTATATGAAATGGTGAAGGAGAAATTTCTCAGCGCCTGCAGGCATTGGACGCTTCCGTTTAGAGCGTAGCGTTTTGATGGAACAACCGAAGCTTCATGCCGCGCTGATTGGGTTGCTGACATGCTCTGCCACTGCCATCATCCCTTACGTAACTGCTGATGCCAGCATCGTCGAAACAAGGAGAAAGAAATGGCTCGAACTCGAAGAGACAGATGAGTCCGAGGTGGCATGGCGCTTGTGCCAAATACGATCTCCGAGAATGAACTATTTGGTCCCCTACCCTCCAGCGAGTAGAGTGCACGTTGTGCGTGAGAAGAAAGCAAGCTGAAAAATAGTTGGAAAAGAGACTTAGCTTTCGTGGACGATTGTTGACGAAGCCGTGGCAGTCGTTGATGAAGCCAACTAGCCGAAGATGATTCCGACTAGTTGTCGAGGGTGCGAGACCCGCCCTCGACTAGTTTTCTAGTCGAGATGGGGAGTCGAAGTTGTCGTCGATGAAGCCGCGACAGTTGCTGGTGAAGCCGGCTAGTTGGAGTCAATTCCGACTAGTTGTCGACGGTGCGAAGTCTGCCCCGACTAGTTTTCTAGTCGAGACGAGTAGTCAAAGTAGTCGCCGGTGAGTCGCCTGTCGAAGTAGTCATCAGCGAGCGTCGCGACGTTGTTGTAGTTGTCGTCTTCGACTAGTTACTAGTCGAGACGATTAGTCGAAGTTGTCGCCGGATAGTTGTATCCGAGTTGTCAACTAACTCTAGTCCGGATTGGACTTCGAGTAAGGATTGCTTGATGGACTACGGTTGCATTGCGGAGTCCGAACGGAACACGACTTGGAGTTGTAGTCAGTCTGCGCGGTGACTTGATAACAAGCTCAGCGGACTAATCCGAGCCGTGGTCGAGTCCGAGTTGTAGTCGAACTCGGTGTTTGAACAAATCGAAATTGTTGATTTTCTTGACGAGATCTTCTGCTTCTTGTCGAAGAGAGTTTTCGTCGAGATGCTTCTTCTCCTGGTTGTTGATGATGCAGCGTCGGAAGGATCCAACATCGTCAACAATGCAAAGCCAGGAGTCGAAGACGAAGGTTGCGCCCACTTTGAAAAGCGAACGCCGGCTTAATGATGACCGGTGCCATTGATCTCGCGTGGAGAAACTCAGCGACTTCCCCTACCTGGCGTGCCAGCTATCGGTGTTTTAGACTGGCAACCCACCTAGGGAGTACCCCAGGTTGTCTTTTGTGTGGCGGGTATCGTCAAGAATCAAGGAGTCGATGGTGACGCAAGGAACACGATTTAGACAGGTTCGGACCGCTAGATCGCGTAATACCCTACGTCCTGTGTGTTGGTTGTATTGAAATTGTGTCAAGTTGCACTTGTTGCGTTGTGAGCTTAGGTGAGCTGCCTAGGTATCCTGCCCTCCTTTATATACTCCAGGGGGCAGGAGAACTAGTCGGATTACAAGGAGGAGTCCTAGTAGGAGTACTCGATATGAGTCCTAGTCGGATTATAGGGGGATCCTAGTAGGAGTCCGACTTCTTCCTTCCTTGCGGGTACTAGGGATCTATCCCTGTCAATCGCCGCCGCCGCCTCCCTCCCCCTGACTACCTCATCTCCCTTTGGCGGCAGCAGCGACGATGACGAGATCCGGCCCTGATGCGGTTCCCCCTCTCCCTATCCCTCTCCCTCTCTCTCCCCCTCTGCAGGAGGCGGTTCCAAGCAGAGGCGCGAGGGCGCGGTGGTTGGGGCTGGCGGCGGAGGGTAGCGTATGCCCTGGGAATCCGCTGGAAATAGCAGAAGGGCGCCGGTCCGCTTGCTCCCAGTACCGCGGTGCAGCACATTTTACGCTACCACGGTACTGGAAGAACGGGTAACGTTCCCGGTGCGGGCAGCCTGAATCCTGTTGAGTAAGCATCACTGCATCATCTCACCTTTTATGTCCGCATTTGCAGATGATCTAGCTCTAATTCTCTATGAGTTTTGCTCCCATGGACCCTATCTATTACCGGATCGAACTGGGGTCGTCCATGTTTAAGAAAAACTTGAAGGCAGCATTGGTCCAGAACGTTAGGACCGAGGAAAAAAAATAAACATGTCACGCTATCAGAATATGTAATGCGAGTATAATTTCCTTCTGAAAAGTTTGAACCTGTCACGTGTCTCCATAATATGTTAAGCATAATGCAGCTACCATTCCTTAAATGGTAAAATTGAACATCCCACCGTGTGATCGTTATATGTTGCGTAAATTAGACCTGTCAGGTATAGTTTTAAGTTTATCACGTACTACGAATTATATCTAATTGGCGGAGTTATTTGAAATTTTGTCAACTCGGCAAGTTGCTTTAAAGTTTTCACGACCATTCACGTATTTCGCCAAGTTGCCAGAGTTACATGGACGTTTGTCACGTGATGTCACATATAATCTAATAGGTAGACTTACCGGCTATTTATTCTATTTTTAAAAATAATAAAACAAATATAATAATTGTTATCAGACATTTTTTAATATTATTCATTCAAACAATCCATAGTTATTTCGGAGTATCACAACAGTTTCCCTAGAGGTCTTGACTCATGTAAAGTATATTATTACATCCCCTACTAGTATTTTTCTTCACCCATGTATAGTTGTCTTTTGCTCTATTTGTCTAGTAGTAATGGTCTGACATCTGCCAAGTAATAAAATGGTTAAATCTTCTTGAGCATGAGCTGCGCCCCATGATCCGGCTGTAGAGTAGAGACAGGGAACGGTGCATGTGTGTAAGACGGCGAAAGCCCAAACGAGAAGTGTTGCAGGATCATGCTCAGTGCTATCTTGGCCTCAAGTAGTGCAAAGTTCTGGCCACTACAGATCCGTGGCCCCCAGCCAAAGGGGAAGAAAGCGGGTGCTTCCTTAGATGCCTTGGAGATACCCTCCGCAAACCTCTCCGGCTTGAACTCATCGACATCTTCTCCCCATATATCTGGGTCGTGATGAATGGTCACTACTGGCAACAAAAGTTTTACTCCAGGTGGGTACTTGATCCCTCCCAGTTCCATCTCCTTGTATGTTTCCCGTTCTAGCAATGTGATCGGTGGATATAGCCTAAGAACCTCATATAGTACCATGGTCACCTGCCACATAAAGAGCAAAAGATGAGCAATTAGTGGCCAATACATACGATCAGCAGTAGTAGAAAATACTTACAACTTTCAGTTGATGTGTGCCGTCAAGATCTGGTTCTCTCTTCCCAAAAACACGCAGGACCTCCTCCCTCGCGCGGTCTTGCCACTCAGGATACATGCTCAGCACAACTAATGCCCATGTGAGCAGCACCGAAGTTGTTTCCATCCCAGCGAAGTAGAAGAGTTTCAGCTCGCCCATGATGTCGTCCACGGTCATCATTGGTTTGGAGCTTCCGCCATCTTTGCTCTCTTTAATGTTGGACTGCATTAGCATGACTAGTAGGTCATCGTCATTGGCATGGCCGTTCTTCATGGCCCTCTCCTTCTTTGTGATGATGCCTTTTAGGAGCCCTTCGACCTCTCGTGCATTTGCTTTAATCCTTCTATTGACCTTGGTAGGTAGGTAGCTGAAGGTATAGAGACAAATAGGCAAAAACATCAGAGGTGCGGAGAAAATTAGATAAACAAAAGCGCTTGCTGAACTGCCCGCTGAACAAGTGAAAATTCCTTAGCAAAAATCCGCAAGAGACGAAAGGCAATTGTGGAAGTTAATTTTTTTAAAAGAATCTAGGAATCAACTATTGAGTTTTCTTATAGAACTAATTTCATGTGCTGAGCTGAGTGAGTAATATGCTCACGTGTAACCCGGGATGTAGAGGTTTGTCATGTGACTTGCGAGTTGAGCTTGCTCTGATTGTATCCTGAAGATCCTTCTCCCTTCACTTATGCTGCTGCCGAACGCCGCACGTGAGATGGCGTCGCCGGTGAGGTCCTGCAACTCCGGCCAGACATCTATCTCCCGCACCTTGCTGGACCCCATCTTACCCTCCCATCTCTTGATCAGCTCACTCGTGCAGGCAGTAAACGCCGGCAACATTCTCTGCAGCGTTAAACAGTTAGCCACGCACCCATTACGCAACACTTCACTGATAGAGACGATTTACTGGATGGTAATTTGAAGGACTTTAGATTAAAAAAGGATTTTCCTTTTCGATGGTAATTTTTAGAGTAAAATCAGTCATCACCTTCAACTTCTCGAGTTGGAAAGCATGGTTGATTATCTTCCGATGAACGGCCCATTTCTGGCCCTCGTGGTTCGACAGCCCGTCGCCAATCATCTTGATAAAATTGGCGGGCAGCCTTGGTTTCCTGAAGTGCCCAAACTTGTTGGACAGCACTTCCCGGACAAGCTTGGGGTCACTGAGGATCACTCTCGGTGTTGGGCCGCCCCATAACATCGAAACCTTACCTGTCATTTAAGTAATTTCGTTCCGTGTGCAAGGAATCAAATTAACCGAGTCCAACCATGAACGGGCTCAGAATTAATCGCCACTTTGCAGGCAGTTTCTGTAGCGCACATACCGTGTTCCTTGACGGTGTTGTAGACCAGTGGATCCACACGGCTGCTGATGCCGTGCGACAGCAGAGGCATCGGCTTGGTCCGTTCCGCAGCGAGGAGACGCGCCTCCTCCGCCAGGTCGCCGGAGGGGAAGCGGTAGGCGGTGCCGCGGAGGCCCTGCGCGCGTAGTGCTCGGCCCAGCCTCCGGGGGCTGAGCCATGCCCACTCCAGCGACCGCCAGGTGAGCCACAGAGCAACCAGGGCTCCAAGAACGTAGAACAACTCCAGCAATGCGTCGATCGCCATCGCTTTCATTTGAATGAAGCTGTTGTTGGGTGCACGTTCTGATCACAACGAACAGCAATGGCCTCAATTTGTAGGAGGCTCCCTGCAGCGGTGGCCTTGATTTTTCTTGGCTAGCTTAGCCAGCAAGGAAGCTGCCTCCCATGGGGGTTTGGATCGTTTGGTCGCCGTAGTTTCCCAGATGGCGCGGAAGAGTAAGCATAGCCTTTACTTCCCTCCAAACTTCCAACTTTGACACTATGCAAAAAGAAGATTCCCCATCACATCAAATTTGCGGTACATGCATGGAGTACTAAATGTAGACGAAATCAAAAACTAATTGCACAGTTTTGTTGTACTTTGCGAGACGAATCTTTTGAGCCTAATTAGTCAATATTTGGACAATAATTCACAAATACAAACGAAACGCTACAGTGTCGCATTTATGGTAAAATGCTAATTTTGTAACTCCCAGCTTGGGAAGTAAACAAGGCCATATTTCGGTTCAGATCTTCTTCTGTAGGGATATAGTGAATAGGAAGGCTAGCAGCACGTAGATTCCAAGGAAATGCTGTGTTCGCTAGTTTCTGTCCGCAAGTCCCTTATCCGTGAAGCGGAACAGAGACAGGATGAAAATAAAAGGTAAGACGCAAAAATCACTGCGTACGCTAGTCGTGTCGAGTTGCTGTCGTGCTCGTGCTCGACGAGACCGACCGAGTGGGCTTGGCTGTTAGGACCCGGCACACACCTAAACGCAGGGGCAGGTAGCTCGCGCTATCGAAAGGTCAACCAGGCCGTCCTCCAACTCTTCCTTTGCTGCTTGCTGCTCCACAAACCAAACCAAACCAGCGGCGCAGCCGGCCGGCGTTGGCGTTGCCCGTGCGCGCGCAACTGCGGCGAGGCTGTAAAGCGAACGCGCCAGATGGTAGAATGAACCATCCCTCTATCACGCTCATTTTCCTCCTATCTGTCACAGCTAGGAAATAGCGCCGATCTGGCAGCAGGCAGCTTGTCTGACTTAATCAACGCATACACATAGGGGTGTTTGGGAACACCGTGTTAAACTTTAGCACCTGTCACAACGAAGTTTGATACTAATTAGAAGTATTAAATATAGTCTAATTATAAAACTAATTGCACAGATGGAGTCTAATTCGCGAGACGAATCTATTAAGCCTAATTAGTCCATGATTTGATAATGTGGTGCTACAATAATCATTTGCTAATGATGGATTAATTAGTCTTAATAGATTCGTCTCGCGAATTAGACTCCATCTGTGCAATTAGTTTTGTAATTAGCTCATATTTAGTCCTTCTAATTAGCATTCGAATATCCGATGTGACCCTGCTAAAGTTTAGCATCTCGTATCCAAACGCAGAATCCTTACATGCACGTCAGAATCGCCGAGAGAACTCTGACAGATGCGTCCACGGAAGAATAGTTTCACTTGATTGTTCTACGAGTTGAAGAGAAATCTACCGCCAAATATTCGACGGTGACTTTTCTTATTTTTCTCCATTGATTTACACTATTGATGTGATGTTCGATTTTGGTGGTTTCTGGTTTATATTGCGGAAAATTTTGAAGCTTCGACGTTGTTGATTTGGCAAGAGACAGAGACCAACTTAACGAGATAGGACTGTCTTACTATACTCCCTCCGTTCTTTTACATGTCACATCATGTTTCTAACTTCATGACGATCCATATAAATTTTTTTGAGAGTTCTTCTCTCACCTTCACGAAAGTAAACATTTTCATGGGAGTCGTTTATTCTCTCAAGAAAATAACACCTCTCGTGAAATTTCCATTTTGTGGTAGTGTGCCGTTTTGTTTTGGGTTAGTTTTGATAATGTACATGCAGTCCTTTTCTTTATTTGTCTACTAGTGAAATTTCAACAGCATATAACACTACATTCCTACATCAATATTTTGTATGTATCATAGTTTTGAGCTATAGTATACAAAAGTCTTCTTAGTATTTTCATACTACGGAATGAACATGGCATATCAATTCATAAACATGATAATCATATTTGTTTCTTCAGAAATTTGAATCCAGCTTGAACATAACTAATGTGCATATTCTTGTTTCTTATTTTAAACCACTATGCCGTTTCAATAGCGCTTCTGTGTGCAATCACACCTAGAGGGTATACATGTGGTAGCGACCATACTACCGTTGCTGTTTAAGTTCGTTGATCATATATAAAACTTTATTTAATACCTTATTGGGTTACAATCATAAATCTACAAGCATATACACAACATCTTCCAAGATCACCACCTAAAAACTAAGTTCATGGTTCGCTGGTCATTATGGTAAAAACATTAGAGTTTCTTGAGCTTAATCTGCGCCCCATACTGTGGCTGCAGAGAGGAGATTGCGCATGGTGCATGCGTGTACGACGGTGAGAGCTCGAACGAGAAGTGTTGCAGGATCATGGTCAAGCCCATCTTGGCCTCCAGTAAGGCGAAGTTCTGACCGACACATATCCGGGGCCCCCAACCGAATGGAAAGAATGCCGGCGCGTCCTTGGATGCCTTGGAGACACCCTCCTTGAACCTCTCTGGCCTGAACTCATCAACATCTTCTCCCCAAACCTCTGGATTGTGGTGGATGCACGCAATTGGAAGTGCAAATGTAACACCAGGTGGATACTTGACACCTCCAAGCTCTGTTTCTAGATACGTCTCCCGAGCAAGTATCAGTAGAGGTGGGTACAGCCTCAAAACCTCATGTAATATCATTGTAACCTGCAACAGAAAAAAGGTAGAGAGTTTTAGGGTGGTGACAAAAATGAGAATATCGCACAACATATACCATGTCTTGGTAATTTTGTACTCACAATTTTGAGCTGATTAATGCCCTCAGAGTCCAGCTGGTTCTTCCCAAAGATGCGAAGAACCTCCTCCCTTGCGCGATCTTGCCACTCAGGATGGATGCTCAGAACCACCATTGTCCATGTGAGCAGCACTGCGGTAGTCTCCTGTCCTGCGAAGTAGAATAGCTTTAGCTCCCCGATTATGTCCTCTGTGGTCATAATTGGCTTGGCGCTCCCGATTTCATGGCTTTCTTTAGTGTTGGACTCTAGTAGCAATCCTAGTAGATCGTCATTGTTGAGACCCTCCTTCATTGCCCGCTCCCTCTTTTTGATTATGCCTTTCAGAAGTTCCTCGACTTCACGCGCGTTTGCCTGCATCCTTTTGTTTAGCCTTGTTGGTAGGAACCTGCATAAAGAAATCAACACATTGAACATCTTCTCCTTTGAGATCTGTTGAGGTTTATGTTAGATAAATGAAGAACTTCCCCAATTCTTATTCTTCTTCTTTTTTTCATTCAGCAGCTGCTGGGATGTTATTTTCAGATTTGCTACAGTGTAAAATTGTTTTGATAATTCCGTGCAATTTGTGGTACATTTTCTTGAGGACAGTTTCCTTATTATTATAGCGATGATCGGTTTTGGTAAATCTTTTGCTGGAACTGTAACAAGAACGGCCACGTTATGTTTGTTTAATTCCATTTTCTAAACAATCAGCCGATTAGCGCCACAATTTTAGATAAATATTTATACGATCTCACCTGTAAGCTGGGATATGCATCTTGCTTGCCATCTGTGAAGCATTTTGTGCCTGCTCCGATTGCAACTGGAAGATCCTTCTCCCTTCACTGAAGCTGCTCCCGAACGCCGCGCGGGAGATGACGTCGCCTGTGAGATTTTGGAACTCCGGCCACACATCTATCTCCTGCATACCATCAGACCCGACAGAGTCCTCCCATCTGCGTATCAGCTCACTGGAACAGGCAGCGAAAGCCGGCAACATCCTCTGCAAAAAAAAAGCAAAAAAAACAATCAATTCCCCGTTACGACGGTGCAAACATATCGAACATGAACCCTGTTGTCAAGCACATACAAGCTTCAGGAATTTCACACGAAATTCAGTTTTGCATGAGTTGGACAATTCCGAACAAAGCCTGAATTGCAAATTCAATGAACCAATATAAGGTCACAAGTAGAGGAAGTGACCTTGAGCTTTTCGAGATGGAAGGCATGGTTGATAATCCTCCGGTGTGTGACCCACTTCTCGCCTTGGTGGACCGTCAGGCCGTTGGCCAGCAGCCTCTCAATCCAAAGAAAAGACCTTTGCTTCCCGAACTGGCCGTGCTTGTTCGCCAGGATCTCTCGCATCAGCTTAGGATCGTTCACGATCACTCTCGGCTCGGGCCCGAACCATGTCACGGCAACATTACCTGCCATTTGGGCGAGATCCCATGAATGTATCCGGGGAAACGAGACAACAATCACCAAATTAATTGTGAAGGGGAACAAGAAGTACTGCTAGTAGTCTAGTAGACTAGTACCGTGCTGCCTGGTGATGCTGTGCTCGAAGGAAAGAGCTCGGGGAGCGATGGCGTGCGACGCCGGCGGCATGGGCTGGGAGCGCGCCGCCGCGGCGAGCCGGACGAACTCCTTCATGTCGCCGGAGGGGAAGCTGTAGTCCGTGACAGGTAAGCCCTGCGCCCGCAGGGCGCGGCCCAGCCTGTGCGGGCGGAGCCAGAACCGCCCCAGAGCCCGCCAGGCACACCACAGAGCCGCCAGGGCCCCGAGCGCGCAGAGCAAGCTCCACGGCGGCGCTGCTGCCGGTGATGCGCCGAGAATCGCCATGGCTGTCGCGAATCCGTGACCTCTCACTTGATGCTTGGGACAGTCGGAGGTTAAGACGTGGCGAAATTGGCTGGTGAAGACGAAGACCGTGGGCGGACGACTCGGAGAAACCTCTGATAAAGGCTGCTCTGGACGTTGGTTCTCCGACGCTTCCTCCAGGTGTCTTCTCCATGGTTTCGCTAGTCACATCTGTCATTCTGGGACAAAACCACAGAAACTGTTCTCTGTCGGAAGATTTTCGTTGCAGTATTGCACCACTCACAGTAATCAAAGACGATTCTTGTTTGAGAGAAACTACGGCGACTCTGCTTCGCATAATAGTCTCACAGAGCAACTGCAGCTTGCGTAATTGGTAATTGGGGGTGTTTGGATCTTTAATCTTGACTAAAATATATATGTCACATCGAATATTCGGAGGCTAATTAGGAAGACTAAATATGAGCTAATTATAAAACTAGTTACACTAATGGAGGCTAATTCACGAGACGAATCTATTAAACCTAATTAATCCACCATTAGCACATGTTTACTGTAGCATCATATTGTCAAATCATGGACTAATTAGGCTTAATAGATTCGTCTCGCAAATTAGTCTCCATCTGTGCAATTGGTTTTGTAATTAGCCTATGTTTAATACTCCTAATTAGTATCTAAACATTCGATGTGACAGGAATTTTAGGAGGTGCTAAAGAAATAAACACGCCCTGAGACTTATTTCATTGATTGCTTAGGCTGAAAATGCAAAAACTAGGCTCTTGTTTACTTCACCCCCAACTCCCAACTTTGGCACTATGCAAAAAGAAGATTCCCCATCACATCAAACTTGCGGTGCATGCATGGAGTACTAAATGTAGACAAAATTAAAAACTAATTGCACAGTTTTGTTGTACTTTGCGAGACGAATCTTTTGAGCCTAATTAGTCAATGTTTGGACAATAATTCACAAATACAAACGAAACGCTACAGTGTGCTACAATGCTGTAACAATAATTTGGCACCTCCCAACTTTGGCAACTAAACAAGACCTAGTACTACACGGAAGCATGATTGGGGCCAGACAGGCTTCTGAACTCGCACAGTATGGTGTGTCCTCCCAGCAGAGCACAAATGGCAAAAATACTGTAGTCCATAGCGACCCTGTTATTTGGCGGGATGAACCGAAGGGGTTCAAATACTCAAATAGATATTACCGTATCCGGATCTGGATACTTAAAGTTGGATATTTAATATACGAATAGGACGAATATCATTATTTGATATATATTGATGCTATTCGTATCTGTATTCAATCTGAGAAAAAAATTATTATCTCCGATCATTTTCATCTTTGTTCGGTGGTCACCGTGTCGCTAGCAAAGTGAGTGCTAAGTGGTAAAGGGCATGTCATCCTATCTAGATGACAAACCACCCATTGTAAACTTTGCTTCTTCTCTCCTAATGAAATACGGTCACGAAAAAAAGTGGCAACACCGTGCCGCGGAGGCCATTGCTCCCAGTCCTGTTCGGTTGGACCTGCATAGTTGACTGGGCTAGGGCTAGGCAGGCAGTGTGTTGCCCAGAGACGGGTCCATCTGCCCATGGACTTGCCATCGTCTCTCCGTTGTTTGTTCTTCTCGGCTAGACTTATAAACCGGCTGAAAAGCTAAAATGGCTGATTTGTTGTGAGAGAAAAATACTGTTCGGTGGCTGATAAGCCGGCTGATAAACTGAAGCGAACAGGTCGAGCTGCGAGGGTACTAGTTGGGCTTATTCGTGTTGACTCTCGTCGGTCCATTAATGAATTGGTTGTTCTGCCTCTTGGCTGACGACCGTTTTTTTTTGTGATTTTGTGATGTCTCAATGAACAATGCTATCTCCGTTCGGTTGCGACCGTCTTTCTTTTTTTGTTCTCATTCAGTTTTCTATGATTGTTGGGCTTATTTGTGATTTCGCGGTGCATAGTGCTGGAATAATATTTTGTTAGGCTTTTTTTTGTTCTCGTTCAGTTTTCTATTGATTTTCAACTTAATTAGCTTGTTCTAAACGTATAATATATTTATGGATAGAGGGAGGGACTACTTATCCAGTGAGGACCAATGATGGTCACCCTTGGATGATGAGTGATTGACAACGTTGTGGTGGTTTGATGTTGCTCTTAGCTTGTGATGTGCAGGTGTAGGATGCGACGTGACGGTCGACGGCGTGCGGTGAAGGTCAAGCGAAAGGTTCGTGCCGATGGACCAAGGGCGGTGAAGGATGAACGCGAGTAGACTTGGACCGATGGACCCGAGGAGTCCGGGCGAAGTCACGGGCGGTCCACATGGTGCACGGAATGGCAAGAGGGCATGATAGGATGGAGACGGCGTCGGTCGAGTCAAGCGGGAGGCTTGGCGGAGGCTGGACACGCGTCGACATCGAGGAGGTCGCGTGGTGGCCAAGCAAAGATGGACGGTTTGGATGGTTTGGGCCTCTAAACCACCGCGTAGGCAGGTTTCCCGATTTGGGCCTCAAAACCGGGAGCGAGCCCGGTGCGGCCGGAGCTTCGAGAAGGAGGGCACGTGACGTCATCGCGAAGCTTACGTCCAGGCGAAGCAAAGTCGTGAAGGCCGCGTGTCCGTCCGATGCGTGGATAAAAACTTGGACCAAAACGCCCCTGCGTGGGTAGTTATCTTAGTTGTAGCTGTAGGGGTAGTATAGTCTTTCATCCTGGACTATAAATATGGATGGAGGGATGGTTATTTCAGTATCTCTTTGCTTAGCAACTCATTATCTTTTGGGTTAGAGGCTAGTCATGTGCTTAAAGTGAGAGGAGAGAGGGAGATTAGAGAGTGATTACTCTTTTCTCTTGATTTCTTCATCTTTAGTGGGTGGATGAAGGGAGGAGGCTAGTCCTATAGAAGATGTTCTCGTGATTTAGCTTTATTTGTTATCTCAAATTGTGCTAAATCTTTGATTCCCGAGTGTTTTTCTTTTTCCCCATTTTCGGAACTATTTTTGGGGAATTTTCGTTCATCACGTTTGAGCCCGAATCTCGTGAGATTGGTTGAAGGGAAATGTTGCTAAGACCTTGGAGAGCATCTTTGATATGATCCCCTTCTAAATCTCTCACGGATCCGGCTTGGATTTCGAATTTCTTCCAAATCGTGTTTTTGAGTTAGGGTTTCGGTTTTCTCCAAGATTAGTGATGTATACTTGAGTTTTTCAGGATTTGCTTTATAGATCTATTTGCCCTTGGGGTATTGCATCCTTGTCTCAAGTTTCATCTTGATCTGTGAAGTATGGGAGGAAATCTTCTGATTTGAAGTCTTGGCTGCTCTTCTTGTTCTTCTTGTGTTCTTGTTCTGTTCGTCTCTGTTCATTCGTAGGAATCGTTCCACCGGGAAGGGGCAGGCAGTAGGCGCTCACGTGCGTGGAGCGAGCAGCCTGGTCAGCGGTCCAGCTCGCGTGTGAAAGGTGGCCCAGCTGTGCTCAGGTGCTTGAGGCCCAGCGTATGCCAAGCAGGCCCGGGCCAGGTGGCAGCAGCACGCGACCAAGTTCAAGCCTGCTTGCTGCTCAGGCCGGCCACCAGGCCAAGTGGGCCAGCGCAGGTCACCAGGAGCACCAGACCGCAAGAAAAAATCCACCAGTAGACCATGCGAACGTCCAGCACAGTGAGCACCTCCTGTTGGGTCGTTAGTTGATTCATGCCATTGCTAATGAATCTTTGTTATTTTGTTTAGCATTTTAATCTCTAGTGTCTCTTGCTAATCAGTGCTACTTGCGTTAGTTTTTTTTATCACTCTTTGCTAGTCATGCCTAGCACTTAAATTAATCTTTGATTATGCATGCTTAGTTAGATAATTAGCTAGTAGTAATCTTGGTTAACCGGGTGTTGAGAAAACTTGTTGGAGTCAATTCATATCTTGCTTCCGCTATGTCTTGTGCGTCTCTTATCGTTCCTAGGGTGAGCTTGTCACGAGTTGACTTGCGTCATCTTGACGATTAAACGCACGGTGTGCTTTGGGGTTGCGTTTGGGACATAGGCCTTGTTCTCGTTGAGAATTTTTATAGGCTCTCATTCACCCCCCTCTGGTCGCTCTTTCGGTCCTTCAGAGCCGGTTAAGGTTTCTCCATACCCTAATCGGTTTCGAAACCTATTATGGCGACCTCTGAGCGTTCTTCCTCGACCGCCGCACCCTACTTTGATGGCTCTGACTATCGGTATTGGAAAACTCGATTGAGAGCCCATCTAAATAGTAGAGGAGCAGGGGTTTGGGAAATCACTCAGGATGTGACTTATGTGATTCCTACTACTCGTGTGACTTCGGATGATAGGGAGAAGTATCACGCCAACAGCAAGGCGGTTGATATTCTATTTGCGAGTCTGAGTCGTGCTGAGTTTGATCGAGTCGAAGATCTATCTCTTGCTCATGAGATTTGGTCTCGACTTCAGAGTTTCCATGAGGGAAACGGTCAGGTAAAGGCTAGACTCTTTGAGACTTATAGGCGTGAGTATGAAAACTTTGTTCATTTGCCTGGTGAGTCTGCCGATGCTTTGTTTCAGCGTTTCTTGGCTATTGTGAACAAGATGAAAGCAAATATCACCGTCTTATCCTACACTGATTATGATAGAGCTTTAAAGCTCCTGCATGCCTTGGATCACGAAGTGTGGGGTACGAAGGTTGATGCTATCATCGAGTCATCCAATTATGAAACACTTTCCATTGATGAACTCTTTGCCAAGTTGAAATCCACGGAAGTTGACAAAAGGCTCCAAGCAAAACAAGGAGGCCCTACTGATCCAAATAGTATGGCTCTCATGTCAGGCTCTGGACAACCTAAGTCTTTGAGTAACTTTCCTTCTATGTCGTTTGCCTTGTCTTCTTTGGTTTCTATTTCAAAGGAGCAGCTGGAGGTTCTTGATGATGATGAGCTCGCCTTGATCACGAGGCGATTCATGCACTTCAACGACAATCGCAAGAACAAGCGAAGGAACAACAACAACTGCTTCGATTGTGGGAAGCAAGGACACTTCGCCGCCGACTGCCCTGACAAGAACAAATCCAAGAGCAAGTACGACTACAACAAGCACAAGAACCAGGACGGCACCAATAAGAAGAAGAAGTACACCGACCGCGAGAAGAAGGAGTATCGCAAGAAGGCCAAAGCGCGTGCCTTCATCGCCTCCCTCAGCGACGTCGACTCCGACACCGATGACCACACCGACTCAAGCTCAAGCGAGGAGGATGATGACCGCAAGGCAAAGAAGAAGGACAGCAAGAACTTCAATGGCCTCTGCTTCTACTCTGGCAAGAACCGCGATGGGTACTGTGTCATGGCTCTCAACTCCAAGAAGGATGACAAGGAAAGTGACTCCGACACAGAAACTGAGGTAAAGCCTACTCCTGAATAACTTACTCTAGAAGTAGAAGAACTTAATAATTGCCTAATCAATCAAGATAAACTGCTTAAGAAGGTTGCTAAAGAGCGAGTTGAGCTTAAGGCTAAGTTAGAAAGTGCTTTGATTGAGATAGATATGCTTAAATCTACTCCTATTGTTTCTGATCTTGTTGAGTGTGATGAATGTGGTGTTCATATGGATAGTCATGCATCTTTACAATCTCAGCATGCTTTGTTGGTAGATGAATTGGATTTGACTAGGGTTGCTTTAGATGAGGTCAAGACTAGGCCTGTTTTGCTTGGTGCATGTAAGTCTTGCCCTGCTTTGCAAGTTCAGTTGGATGATGCATGTGCTAAGCTTAGTGCTTTAGAGAAGTCTGAGTTCATTGCTAGTTCTAAACTTTCTGAATGCACTATTTATCCTGAACTCAAGCTTAATTTGCAACATGTTAAGGATGAAAACTCCTACTTGCGCACTATTCTTAGTTGGGTGTCAAGTAGGGAACCTCAGCTAGGCATAATAATTCAGGAGTTCAAAAGGGCTGATGGTTTTGGGCTTGGGTCGGTTATGAAGGGTTGTTATTTTAATGGGTTGCACAAGTTCTTTGATGGGTTGTGTGAGAAGGTAGGTCAAAACAGTGGTGAGAGAAAGAAACCAAGCTACAATCAGTGTGAGCCACCAATTGACTACACCCCTCGAGAGTCACCCACTAAAAATAGAGAGCAACCCAATCTAGCTTGTGAGCAAAACTTGTCTGAGTGTGTGAGAGATGGATTTTTCATTGAGACACCACCCAAAGCATCCAAGAAAGTCATTTGGGTGGAAAAGCCAAACCATCTCAAAAACAAGCTTGACACACTTCTGAAAATTGCTCTCAAGAAACCTCCACCAAAATTCCAAGACAAGCCACAACCTAGAGTGAATTCTCAGCCAAAACAGCTTGCTAGATTCCACTGAGTATTGCAAGAGATGGGGTCACCTTGAGGAGTTTTGCTTTCGCAAGAAGAAGGCTTTGAGGAGGCGTGAGCGTGAGTGGGGCAATAGGGACATGTACCACCATTCTCATGGTGTACATGCGCCTAGAGCAGCTCCTCCACCTCGTCGTGTGGATTGTGTGCGTTTTGCTCCTTCGCGTGTTTTTGCAGCCATCCTCCTCGCCATGATCAATATGGCTCAGGACAGCATGGCTGTGGCTTTGAGTCTCGGAGCTACAACGGACCACGTTTTCCCCCTAGCATTGGCCGTAGTCCTCCTGTGAGATGAGAGATGGTTGATTTTGCTAACCCCACTCTTGAGCAAATGGTTCGACACTGGTATTCCAATTTTTCTAACCCCAGTGTTGAGTCATTTGCTCATCCTTGGTCTCCCTTTGTTTGAGCAGGTCAGAGTCCTGGAGAACACGTGGCTTATTGATTCTGGTTGCTCTCGACACATGACCGGTGATCACAGATGGTTCTCCAGCCTCACCCCAGTGATGACCAAGGAGTACATCACTTTCGAGGATAATATCAAAGGTAAAGTGTTGTCTGAAGGTGTTATCAAGGTGAGTGCGAATTTCATGCTCAAGCGAGTTGCTCTTGTTGATTCTCTTGGTTTCAATTTGCTCTCTGTGTTGCAACTGCTTGATGATGGTTTTGAGGTCCGTTTTAAACAAGGGATCTCAAGGATTTTAGACTCTCGAGGCGATCTTGTGTGTATGATCGTCCCCGAGTGTTAAGTGTTTCGAGTTGATTTTTCCAAGTCATTTGGTCTCTCTCAGTGTTTAGTGGCTGGCTCATCTTCTGAGCTTTGGAAGTGGCATAGGAGATTGGGTCATTTGAGCTTTGATTTGCTTTCCCGCTTGAGTACTTTGGACCTTATTCGTGGTTTGCCCAAATTAAAGTTTGAGAAAGATCTTGTTTGTGCTCCCTGTCGACATGGGAAAATGGTTGCCGCTTCTCATCCACCTGTGAATCAGGTGATGACTGAGCATCCATGCGAGCTGTTACATATGGACACTGTTGGTCCAGCTCGTGTTTGCTCAGTTGGTGGGAAGTGGTATGTGCTTGTGATCGTTGATGATTTTTCGAGGTATTCATGGGGTTTCTTCATGGAATCTAAGGATGAGGCATTTCCTTTTGTTCGAGATTTGATCTTAAGGTTGAGAAACGAGCGACCAAAAGATGCCATGAGAGCTATCCGCAGTGACAATGGTACAGAATTCAAGAACGCTCGTTTTAAAATCTTTTGCAATGATCTTGGTCTTAAACACCAGTTTTCATCGCCTTATGTCCCTTTTCAGAATGGTGTTGTTGAACGGAAGAATCGGACCCTTTGTGAAATGGCTAGGACGATGCTTGATGAGCATAGGACTCCTAGAAAATATTGGGCTGAAGCCGTCAACACTGCTTGCTATGTGTCCAATCGAATCTTTTTGCGAGCTTTCCTGAAGAAAACTTCCTATGAGCTGATGCATCGACGTTCCCCCAAAGTGAGTCACCTGAGGGTGTTTGGCTGCAAGTGTTTCATTCTCAAGCAAGGAAATTTGGATAAATTTGAGTCTCGTTCTACGAATGGGATTTTTCTTGGTTATGCTTCTCATAGTCATGCTTATCGTGTGCTTAACCTTGAAACTAACCGGATTGTGGAAACTTGTGAGATTACATTCAATGAAACTATGCCTTGCACAACTCCTGTTTTTGAAGTTGCAGGTGAACATGAAATGGGGCAAATCATATTTGAGGAAGGGGAAGAGCGTGTAGATGGTGGTGAGGAAGAGGATGATGAGATTGACCGAGCTCCAGCTGTTGCACCTGTACCTTCTACTTCGACTACGAGAGTTGATGGCCCTACCTCTACTTCCACTACTCCAAGCCATCAACCAGTGCCACTACAGGATGAAGAAGAAGAAGATCAGAGTGATCCAGCTGCTGTTGAGGGGGAGGCGACTTCAGAGCGAGAGGCTCCATGGCACATTCAGCGTCGTCATCCTCCACAACAGATGATCGGTAACTTACATGAACGCACCACTAGGCACAGCTCTAGGCAGATTTCACACTTTGCACATTCTGCATTTGTTGCCTCCTTCGAACCTCGAGATATTGGACATGCTTTATCTGATTCAAATTGGGTTAATGCCATGCATGAGGAGTTGGAGAACTTTGAGCGAAACAGGGTTTGGGTTTTAGTTGAACCACCTCCAAATTGCCATCCTATAGGAACAAAATGGGTTTTCAAAAACAAACAAGGTGAGGATGGGTTGATTGTGAGAAACAAAGCAAGATTGGTTGCCCAAGGTTTTAGCCAAAAAGAGAGGATAGATTATGAGGAAACCTTTGCCCCTATTGCTCGTTTAGAAGCGATTAGAATCCTTCTAGCCTTGTCTGTGGCTAAAAGTTTTGAGATCTTCCAAATGGATGTGAAAAGTGCCTTCCTAAATGGTTTCATAGAGGAGGAAGTGTATGTGAAACAACCCCCTAGTTTTGAGAGTCCTAAATATCCTGATCATGTTTTCAAACTCCAGAAAGCTCTCTATAGCCTAAAACAAGCACCCCGAGCATGGTATGCTAGATTGAAATCCTTTTTGCTTGGGAATGGGTTTGAAATGGGATCAGTTGATAAAACACTCTTTCTTCTCAGGCAAGGCAATGACTTATTAATTATTCAGATATACGTGAATGATATTATCTTTGGTGGTTCTTCTCATGCTTTGGTTGCCAAGTTTGCAGATGACATGAGCAGGGAGTTCGAGATGTCGATGATGGGTGAGTTGACCTTCTTCCTCGGACTACAGATCAAGCAAAGCAAGGAAGGAACCTTCGTGCACCAAGGGAAGTACACGAAGGACGTGTTGAGGAAGTTTGACATGGCTGATGCTAAGCCACTCTCCACACCCATGGGGACGACGACGACACTAGATGCGGATGAAGATGGCGAACCGGTGGACCAGAAGGAGTACAGAAGTATGATCGGCTCCCTCTTGTACCTGACGGCGATGAGGCCGGACATACACTTCGCCGTGTGTCTGTGCGCTCGTTTTCAGGCTTCACCAAGGACATCTCACCATCATGCAGTGAAGAGGATCATGAGGTATCTCCGCTTTACCCCTGAGTTCGGTTTGTGGTATTCTGCCTCCTCGACACTCACGCTCCGGGGATATTCCGATGCGGACTTTGCTGGGTGTCGCTTGGATCGCAAGTCTACCTTGGGTACTTGCCAGTTTCTCGGTTCGTCTTTGGTCTCTTGGTCTTCTCGCAAACAATCTAGTGTTGCTCAGTCTACCATCGAAGCTGAGTATGTTGCTGCTGCTAGCTGTTGTTCTCAGCTGCTTTGGATAATTTCCACTTTGAGAGACTTTGGTTTGGATTTTACTCGTGTACCTCTTCTTTGTGACAGCACGAGTGCCATTAGTGTAGCCAAGAACCCCGTTCTCCACTCAAAAACTAAACACATTGATGTGAGATATCATTTTCTGAGAGATCATGTTGAGAAAGGGGATATTGACCTTGGCTATGTTGCTACCCAAAACCAACTCGCGGACATTTTCACCAAACCCCTGGATCAAGCCACTTTTGCTCGTTTGCGGGGGGAGTTGGGTGTTTGCTTTCCTTTCTGAGTTGGGTTTTTGGAGTTTCTCTTGTATTATACTTGTATCATTTTTGTACAAAACATGGTAGGATAGCCACTTCTTCATGATAGCTTTGAGTTCTTAATGTATATCTTATCATGCCATCTTTTGTGATATATTGTGGTGGATGATACATATGAACATCATGTCATGCTTTACCTTAGTTCACATTTGGGTATGGCACGTTGTTCATCTGTATCATTTTAGCTTAGTTTCCATGCATTTTGTATCATATTGCATTTTGTATCATGTTGCACTAGATGAGCTTCTCCTATATATCTTGTGTACTCCCTTATGCTACTTGTGAGCTAGTGTTGTGGTTGGTGATTTTGATGCAATGTGCAATTATGCTCTTGATGATATTGTATACTTGTTGAGATAACTATTTTTGAAATTCAATGCTAAATTCTACTCTATTAACGTGCTTATCACCCATGAGTAGATGCTTGGTTATGGTTTGCCCTTGGTCGAATACTGGTTCCATATCTAGCTTATGTTTGGAATCCATGTTCTTTTCAATTGGGTCAAAGATCTAGGTATCATTGCAAATGTTTAGCCCATGATGCACACCTTGGGGAAGCATGGCTTCTTTGTGCCGCAAAGGCACTTCATGTATTTTGCTTTGTGTGAATACTGAAAAGAAATATGCTGAAAACTTCATAAATTCACCAAGTTTTTGTGCTTAATGTGATATTATTGCTTGCTTAGTTGTTACAAGATGTCTACCAAAAGAAGTAGACACTTGGTTTCAACAAGCTTTAAACATGACTTGTGATGCATATGTGGGTGTTTGAAATGATCTCTTGTTGAGAATGGATTTTCCTAGTATGAGCTCTTGATGGACTAGTCTATTCTTGCTTGGGTGATTCTTAACTAGGTGAATGCTCATATGGTGATCTTTTTATACATTGCTAAAACTTGATACTTGCTTCACCTCCACTGTTGTAACTTGATATCATCTTGTTGGCGATGCTATTGTTTCTTATGATCTATCAAGTTTTATCTCCCTAGTAGCCTTTGAGAGTGCATTGTGATATATTTGAGAAGCTTGTTAGGTTCTGCATTTCCATGGCATGCACTAAAGCATGATGGTTGCATTGTCAACAAGGGGGAGAGAAATCTACACAAACTCTTTCATCTGTCAAGGGGGAGACTTTGCATGTATGCATGTTTTCAGGGGGAGTGCATATGTTCAGGAGGAGTATTTGTGAGTTGTTGATGTGCTTATGCTCTTGTACCGGTCGCGTTGAGCTGTTTACCTCTTCTTGAGGAGCCGGTTTTTTGATTTGAGTTTAGATTTTCATGTGATTGGTGTTGAGCCCATTTTTTGCCTCTTCTTGAGGGATCACATGATTTATCTCAGTTGTGTAGAGTTGTTTCCCTTATCTTAGGGGACTGAGATTTTCTATTTTGAGTTTCTTGTTTTCTATTTCAATACTATGAATTTGTGGGGTGTTGTCAATGCACTCATCAAGGGGGAGATTGAGGACCAATGGTGGTCACCCTTGGATGATGAGTGATTGACAATGTTGTGTTGGCTTGATGTTGCTCTTAGCTTGTGATGTGCAGGTGTAGGATGCAACGTGACGGTTGACGGCGTGCGGTGAAGGTCAAGCGAAAGGTTCGTGCCGATGGACCAAGGGCGGTGAAGGATGAACGCGAGTAGGCTTGGACCGATGGACCCGAGGAGTCCGGGCGAAGTCACGGGCGGTCCACATGGTGCACGGAATGGCAAGAGAGCATGATAGGATGGAGACGGCGTCGGTCGAGTCAAGCGGGAGGCTTGGCGGAGGCTGGACACGCGTCGACATCGAGGAGGTTGCGTGGAGGCCAAGCAAAGATGGACGGTTTGGGTGGTTTGGGCCTCAAAACCACCGCGCAGGTAGGTTTCCCGGTTTGGGCCTCAAAACCGGGGGCGAGCTCGGTGCGGCTGGAGCTTCGAGAAGGAGGGCACGTGGCGTCATCGCGAAGCTTACGTCCAGGCGAAGCAAAGTCGTGAAGGCCGCGTGTCCGTCCGATGCATGGATAAAAACTTGGACCAAAATACCCCTGCGTGGGTAGTTATCTTAGTTGTAGCTGTAGGGGTAGTATAGTCTTTCGTCCTGGACTATAAATAGGGATGGGGGCTGGTTATTTCAGTACCTCTTTGCTTAGCAACTCATTATGTTTTGGGTTAGAGGCTAGTCATGTGCTTAAAGTGAGAGGAGAGAGGGAGATTAGAGAGTGATTACTCTTTTCTCTTGATTTCATCATCTTTAGTGGGTGGATGAAGGGAGGAGGCTAGTCCTATAGAAGATGTTCTCGTGATTTATCTCAAATTGTGCTAAATCTTTGATTCCCGAGTGTTTTTCTTTTTCCCCATTTTCGGAACTATTTTTGGGGAATTTTCATTCATCACGTTTGAGCCCGAATCTCGTGAGATTGGTTGAAGGGAAATGTTGCTAAGACCTTGGAGAGCATCTTTGATATGATCCCCTTCTAAATCTCTCACGGATCCGGCTTGGATTTCGAATTTCTTCCAAATCGTGTTCTTGAGTTAGGGTTTCGGTTTTCTCCAAGATTAGTGATGTATACTTGAGTTTTTCAGGATTTGCTTTATAGATCTATTTGCCCTTGGGGTATTGCATCCTTGTCTCAAGTTTCATCTTGATCTGTGAAGTATGAGAGGAGATCTTATGATTTGAAGTCTCGGCTGCTCTTCTTGTTCTTCTTGTGTTCTTGTTCTGCTCGTCTCTGTTCATTCGTAGGAATCGGAATCGTTCCACTGGGAAGGGGTAGGCAGCAGGCGCTCACGTGCGTGGAGCGAGCAGCCTGGTCAGGATCCAGCTCGCGTGTGAAAGGTGGCCCAGCTGTGCTCAGGTACTTGAGGCCCAGCGTATGCCAAGTAGGCTCGGGCGAGGCAGCAGCACGCGGCCCAGTCCAAGCCTGCTTGCTGCTCAGACCGGCCACCAGGCCAAGTGGGCCAGCGCAGGTCACCAGGAGCACCAGACCGCAAGAAAAAATCCACTAGCAGACTCCAGCACAGTGAGCACCTTCTTTTGGGTCGTTAGTTGATTCATGCCATTGCTAATTAATCTTTGTTATTTTGTTTAGCATTTTAATCTCTAGTGTCTCTTGCTAATCAGTGCTACTTGCGTTAGTTTTTTTATCACTCTTTGCTAGTCATGCCTAGCACTTAAATTAATCTTTGATTATGCATGCTTAGTTAGATAATTAGCTAGTAGTAATCTTGGTTAACCAGGTGTTGAGAAAACTTGTTGGAGTCAATTCATATCTTGCTTCCGCTATGTCTTGTGCGTCTCTTATCGTTCCTAGGGTGAGCTTGTCACGAGTTGACTTGCGTCATCTTGACGATTAAACGCACGGTGTGCTTTGGGGTTGCGTTTGGGACATAGGTCTTGTTCTCGTTGAGAATTTTTATAGGCTCTCATTCACCCCCCTCTGGTCGCTCTTTCGGTCCTTCATCGAGTATTCACTATCTATATGAATGAATAACACCATCAATTTTCAATTTATACACACGCAACATTCATTCGTGTTCAAGCATTATACTGCTGGAGACGGACTGGTGTACGAGGCCGGCGAAGAAGACTGGCACCACTTCCTCCGCAACTCGTCCATATCAAGCTCACACCTTCTCCGACCTCAACTACCTTTCGGTCATGTCGGCAAAGCCCGGCGGCAGACGGACGGTGACTTGCGCCATCACCACCCACCAGCGTTTGGGGCGCAAAAGGAGGTGGCGCTACACGGTCTCCGTTAGCGCACCGGTCGGCTTGGACGCGAAGGTCATGCCTTCCAAGTGAGCTCGAGTTCACACAGAACCATGAAGAAGCTGGCTTTCCAAGTGAGCTCTGCTACGCCGACAGGAACAGCGCGTGGCGTGGTGAAGTGATGCGTCCTGCCGGGCTCCGTTACATGCATGGTCAGGTGGGAGAAACGCACAAGGTTCGCGGCTCATTTGTGGTCATTAGTTAACGTGATTCGCAGATGGTGGTTGGGCCGGGGGATCTAGTTGATGTTTCTGTCGGCTTTTCAATTGTATCTTTTTTCATGAGTTGCGATAGAGGATCTGGATGGTTTCCTTTCATGTTTTCAATCGTTTTTCAATTTTCTGTCTGTTTTTAGTTTTCGTTACCGATCCTAATTTTATTGGCTCAAAAGGTGAGTGGAAATTGAAAAGATAATTATCATCCCCATAATAGGTAGTTGCTCTAATTTTTACAACGGTATATGCATGGTATACACTTCGATAAAGAGGTGCTGGTGGTGAAATTTTCTCAAAAGTGCATATAGAGTAGGGCGTATGCACATAAGAAGTTCTGTGCATTCATGTATGTGATATGAGCCTATGCATATTTACTATGTTTTGAAAAAGTAGAATTCGTGAACAACAGCATAATTGCACTTCTTTTTTCTTTTATGCGCTGAAGGTGATTGGCTGATTGCAATATTTGACTTTGTGCGACATCGGTAATTTACGACGCTTTCCTAATTTATTAGGACCAAGTGTACGAGGTGACATGACCTGACTTGCTAGTGGGCATGGCACATCGCCGCTGCAATTTAATTAGTGCGATGCATTATTGACTATCGGTGAGTTTTGCAACTATATATTATCCCTGTCCCATCTAAAAGCTGACACTGTCTGCACTATGAGTTGTGGACTGTGCTTAACACCTCAGCCGATAATCAACATTTTTATTGACAATGGACGCATACGGGTGAAAAGAATTCTGCTCTAGGTCATATGGCGGCCGGGTCCTCGCCGGAGGCCGGCACCCCTCTCGCCCGGCTTCCTGTCGGCGAGTGGGGGACAACGGTCAGCAATCTTTGCGTCTTCGGTGCCTCCTGGTGATGTCTGCTTCACTATGCAAGGTGGCTCGGCAGGTTTGGCTACAAGAACACCGCAAATTTCTTGTTGGGGTGATGATGTGGTTGTGCAGGAGCTACGGGCGAAAGCTCTACCCGAGTGGTGTCGGTGTTAGCAACGACGGCGTCGATTGGGCGTCATTTCCCTCCGTTAAGGCGTTTGCTGTGAGGTTCTCTGCAATGTCAATGGTCTTCTAGGTGAAAACCTTAATCCGGCTTGCCGGATGGGCGGCGACGGCGTCTATGATATCGTGTCCTTCTTGGAGGCGTCGCAGGAAGTCCTTTGGCCTGACCTTCATTACCTAAGACGGAGTTTGTTGTGCAAGAGATAGAAGATAAGTATTTCAAGTCCAGCATCAAGTTTCTAAACACACGAAAGATGTGATGGCTTGGCGACGTATGAAGACAACACAAGAAAGAAGCATGGACGACGAAGAAGAATGAAGCTGAGTCTTCTAATTATTTTCTTTGTCATAAAGTTTTCTTTCTTATGTTTTGAGCTCCTTATTGTTGAGGACTAGAGTCTAAGAATTCTTTGTAACCTTTGGCTGTATATGTCCACCATGTGGATATAGTAGGCCGGAATTTATCCTTAATCTAAAAAAAGTCATATGTTTTAGTAGAGGTGTGAGTTGGGACATTTTGGAAAGCAATTCAATGATTTGAACTAAACATGGTAGGTGGTAAGAACACCAATTTGCACCCCCTGCTTCATGACACTGCAACGTTAAATATGCACTGAGGCTCTTATATATACTAAATAACCTTTTACTCGAATCTCAGTGCAAATTCAACTGCGTAAGAATACACACACATTAAAGAAAGAAATTATATATGTTCGACACAATGCACATTCAGTTAGGTGCCGTTTAGTAGGTCTCAAAATGGCTTCACCTATGAAGAAAAAAAAGTAGCTTTACTTGTTTTTTAGTTTATTTTTACCTCAGTTTGTAAAATGGCTTCATGATATATAGTGACTTACTTCGCGCGAATAGGTGAGCTGGTGCTGATAAAAATCCTCCAACCAGACCCTTCATATACAATGTTTAGTACGCGCGCATACCCGCGAATTCGTCCCGTGGTACAGCAGACAAGCTGGGGACATGGATTGGGGCTTAAGGATCGGAGCTCTCTCAGGCACATGCTTGCAGAAAAATGGGCAAGCAAAGTTTTAACTTTTAAGCCTAGTAGACGAAGGCCAAAAGTAGGCACGTGTACCTATGGTGGGAATCTCAAAACAACACTAACGACAAGGATAGCGGATTAGCAGGTGTGGGCGCATATGTTTTCTTGATGGGGCCGGGACACTGGCTTGCTGTGTTTGTTAGTACACGTGTTATAATACGATCACGACTAAAATATGTTCTACGAATTATGGGAGGTGCTCTTCATGTGGCTGAATTGAGGGACGTTTCAGTCGACGTGTTTGAACCGAAATCGCCATTCAAAAATCCAATATGCATTTTTCATCTTAAGCTGATAAGCTCTTTATCTCGTGCGCTATGTTCTCTCTTCCTCCTTCCATGCTCACGCTCATTTCGCTGCCCAAGCAGTCTCTAATACTGTTCTCGCTGTCCACCGTCATGCCACATGCCTGTCCTTGTTCACCCCGCTTCATCTTTTTACATCTACTAGGATGTGCATGTTTAATTACTCGCCATCCGTGTTCAAGCCCCAAAAACCTACTCAGTCAGTTGAAATGTAGAAGGTGAGAGAAGGTGTGTGACACTGGATAGGGATCCTCTGCAATTGAATACTTGACAATGGATCTGATCCTGTACGTCAATGACTCAATTGCAGACACACCAACTGTAGGTGAGTCTCGTCCGATGACACTGTCAAAATGTGGGATAGCTAACAGGCGTATGAAGCCTGTCATCTAGAAAAACAAAGGTAATGGGTGTTAATGACGTCTACTACAAATAAGGCCTCTAAGTTGGGTCCCGACTAGTGTTTTTTCTTAGAGTAAAGTAAGGTCTTTAAACTTGTTCGACTATATCATTTAGGTGTCTATATTCTCATATTGCTGATTTGGCTTTGTAAACTTAGCCTCAGGTATCATTTAGATTCCTATACTCTCAGTGCAGATCCCCCTCCAAACTTGACTTCAGGTGTCATCCAGATTATATTCATATACTCTCAAAATACAATGTCATCACACCAATAAAACTATTAGGATCAATTGTTGTTCTTTTAAGCATCATTATTTTTATTACCTTCTTTTCGGATTGGTTTTGTTGTCCCTTTCAGCTTCTCTAATCAATGATGTTTATAAGTTACTGATTCTAGTTTGGTATAAGGCAACTGCAAGTTATTAAAGTTTGGACAATCTTTCAAGAATAGAGAACGGATGTCAAGCATATTAGTAAGTTATTGCCAAGTTAAAACATCACCAAGCTTTCAGGATTCGTACTCACAAATATTTTTTACAGTTCAAATTCACTTTATTTGACTATAATTAAGTTATACCTATAAAAATAAGTTTTACTAATTTAATTGGAATAGTATTAAATTTTGAGAGATGACACACCAAGCTAACTTTGGGGGGTCCAATATGCATTTTGAGAGTATAGAAACCTATATAACATCCGAGTCTAAGTTTAAGGGATAAAATTTGCAATTTGAAAAGAGGGGTCTAAATGATATAGCTAAATAAGTTTAGAATCGGTCATGCACTTTACTCCTTTTCTTATTTGAGGTCCAATGTGATCATTCTTTGCCAAAACAGAGTAAGATATGAAGCCTTCCATTGTATAAATCGTGGTCTCAACAAATTTCTATTTGAAACGAAGGTATATCTCTTGTATGTTCGAGTAAAAATAGTAAAGCATCGGAACAAAACTAGGGCACTATACATGATGCGGATCATGCATATATGGGTATCCGCAATAATTGACCCATCAGCGTCAACCAGTAATTGAGATATCTCATCAGTAACTACAAAGCCATAACGGCAATTAACTGTTCACAAGCACGTCTTGCAAGTGTAGTTCTTTGCATGATTTGCATCCGGTACGTACGTACTTAAGCTGTACATGCAGATAAGTAACCAATTAACCTAACCCCATAAACTCAGGTACAAAGAGTGTAGGCACAGCCCAGCTTAGGGGAGCCTCCTGAGCATGACCTGCGCGCCGTGCTCCGGCTGCAGCAGGCCGAGTGGGAACGGCGCGTGCGTGTAGGCCGGCGAGAGCTCGAACGCGAAGCGCTGCAGGATCATGGCGAGCCCCATCTTGGCCTCGAGCAGCGCGAAGTTCTGGCCGATGCAGGTGCGCGGGCCCCAGCCGAATGGGAAGAAGGCCGGCGCGTCCAAGGACGCCCTGGATATCCCCTCCGCGAACCTCTGCGGCCTGAACTCGCTCGCGTCGGGGCCCCACACGTCCTTGTCGTGGTGGACGCACAGCAGCGGCAGCATCAGCATCACCCCCGCCGGGTACCGGACGCCGCCGAGCTCCATGGGCTTGTACGTCTGCCGCTGCAGCGCCGCCAGCGGCGTGTACAGCCGCAGCACCTCGTACAGTACCATGGTCCCCTGCAATAATGCCACTGCAATCATTAGACGATGCGGCGCGGCTTCTCTGTGATCGATCATAATCCGATCCGCCGATGAGTAAATTAACAGCTACTGTACTTACGATTCTGAGGCGGCTGAGGCCGTCGTAGTCCGGAGTCCTCTCGCCGAAGACGTGGAGCACCTCCTCCCTGGCGCGGTCCTGCCACTCCGGGTGCATGGAGAGCACGATCATCGTCCACGTGAGCAGCACCGACGTGGTCTCCATGCCGGCGAAGTAGAACAGCTTGCACTCCCCGATCACGTCGTCGGTGGTGATGCCGGCCCTCCTCGAGTTGCCGCCGTCGCCCCTGCAGTGCTCCATGTTCGACTCCAGCAGCAGGCCGAGGAGATCGTCGCTGGTCGCGCTCCCGGTTCTCAGCGCGTTCTCCCTCTTGGCGATGATGCCCTTCAGGAGCGCTTCGATCTCCGAAGCGATCTGCTTCATCCTTCGGTTGGTTCTTGTTGGCAAGTACCTGCACGAAACGACGCTTTAGCGCTATGCACACAGTGCGAGCAACGCGAACTTCCCATCTTAAACGGGTGAAAATTAATCAGGAGTACTGGCAGTAGAAAAGAGGATCTCACAAGTATCCAGGGATGTGAAGCTTCTGCATGGCCTGGACGACGAGCTTGACCTGCTCCCCCTGGAGCTGGAAGATCCTCCTTCCTTCGAGGTAGCTGCTGCCAAACGCGGCCCGGGAGATGACATCCCCTGTCAGGTTCTGCATCTCAGGCCACACATCCACCTCGCACGGCTGTCCGTCCGCAACCAGACCCTCCCACCTCATCACCAGATCCGTGCAACACGCGGCGAAAGCCGGCAGCATCCTCTGTAAATGGAAGGAAGATCACGTCACATCCTGTATGCTCCGGGGGATTCATAATCGAGATACCATTGCGTTATTGGCAGATGTTCACTTCAGCATGCCGGCGGCCACCATACCTTGAGTTTCTCGACATGGAACGCGGGGTTGACGATCCTCCGGTGCTTGGCCCACTTCTCGCCCTCGTGGCTGCCCAGGCCGTTGTGCAGCAACCTCTGGAGCCTACCGAACTTGATCTTCTCGAAGTGGCCGAACTTGTTGGACAGCACCTCCCGCACCAGCTCAGGCTTGGTGATGGTCACCCTTGGCACCGGCCCGAACCAGGTGATGGACGTTTTCCCTGTCATTGTCAACCGTTTTCAGTCACGATTTGTTAGTGGGTCGCTTGATGTGCCACTATTTGGTTTTCTTTGGGGACAGCTGCCGCGGATAAAGGAGTACGATCGAAAACAAGCGACAGCGATAACCGATCAATGAAACGTTAATGGAAGGAAAGGAGCTCTGGTCATCTTCGGGACAAGATTAGCTCATTATCATTGGAACTGCTAGCTAGTACTAGTTTGTTGCGTGGTCCATCTACCCTGTCCTGAGTGAATGCGTTGCTATTGTCACTGGATCCTAGTATCCTGCAATATCCAATGGAAACAGGCTCTACTATATGCTAGGACATGGAAATTTCTTGCTAGCTAGTACTATTCCTTTAAAAGCTCTTTGTCCTGACTCTTGAAATATTATGTATATTTTCAGGAGAAATGTGAAAATTAGCTCAATAACTCTGAAGCGATCTGAAAGCTAGAAAATGACACCCAACACAAGGTACTAGCTATTGATAGAGAAACAACGAGTACTAGTCAACTTCAAACTTGATCATAGCAGTATTTGTTCAATTGAAGGTGTTTCCGGAGAAAAGTAAAGGGGGTGTTTGGGAGGAGGGGGCTAAATTTTAGCCCCCGTCACATCGAATGTTTGGACACTAATTAGGAGTATTAAACCTAGACTAATTACAAAACTAATTACACAACCCCTAGGCTAAATCGCGAGACGAATCTATTAAGCCTAATTAGTCCATGATTTGACAATGTGGTGCTACAATAACCATTCACTAATGATGGATGAATTAGGTTTAATAGATTCGTCTCGCGATTTAGCCTAGGGATTCTGCAATTAGTTTTGTAATTAGCTTATATTTAGTCCTCCTAATTAGTATCCGAACATTCGATGTGATAGGGCTAAAGTTTAGCCCCCTCCTCCCAAACACCCCATGAATGAAGGATTTCAGTCAAAGCAAAAGAATATTGGAATTGGTCAGTATATATCTCTCGTTAGGACTTCAACCAAAGCCCCGTTCCTACAGCTACAGATCTCGTAATGATTAGGACCAGCGACCAGGGAGGCGTGTGCAGAAAGAGGAGGCAGGAAAGCAACGTGCCGTACCGTGCTCCTTCATGGTCTGATGGAATAGCGGCATCGCCCGGGGCACCACGTCGTGGCAGCCCAGCGGCATGGGCCGGGACCTTGCCTCTCTGTTCAGCCGCTCCGTCAGCGGCGCGTCCCCGGCGAGCGAGCGGTACGCCGTACCCCGGAGCCCCTGCGCCCGCAGCGCCCGGGCCAGCCGCCGCGGCCGCCACCACGCCCACTCCAGCGCGCGCACGGCGCACCACGCCAGCGCCGCGCACAGCAACACCTGCTTCCACGGGAACGGCGCCCGCGCGTCGCCGCCGGCGACGGCGCCGAGCAGTAGCCCTATCACGCCGCCGCTGGCCCCCATGACCGGCTGGCTGGCCGTAGCTAGCGAGCGAGGAACCGGGTTCTTTTGGGCGCAGGGAATCGGAGAGCCGTGTGCGCTCGGCAGCTGACGGGGAGCGGAATGTTTTTCTTGAAGCTAGGACTAGGAGCCTATGCCAGGGCCGATGAAGCTGGAGTACGAGTGGTGTCTGCTCCCCATTCCGGGCTTTTATAAATAGAGTTGGGTTGCAGGTTGCTTTGTACGTGGTGCGCATCATTTTCGTGCTCGAGCTTTTATTCTTGGGTTCGCTCGCCGTTTCCGCGATGGTTCTACACGGACGCGCGGCCGGTGGTCTTCTCCGGGCACGCGTAGCAGCGTGAAGAAACTTGGAAGAGGGAAGGTCCGCGGCTGGGCAAAGCAAAACAACGTCACCGGGTACGGATCCTGAATTCGTGATCTTTGTGAACGAAAAATTGAACTGTCTAATTTCAGTAAAGTTCCTTCATGGTTTATCATGTTTGGAGCGCGAGGATTTTTTCAGTAGTCTCTTTTAGAATTGAGGTACTTATATTACCATGAAAAACCTACAAAATCAGTGTGTGACGGACCCACACCGTACCAAATTTGATAGTGCTAGATTGCATCAGGTGGTACGCGGTCATGCTATCATTCCCTTTGCTAATTTGATGGAGGGCTTCCTAGGATGGTCGTAGAATTCGGCTCTTGCTGACAAAACTTTCGGCACTGCTCTTCTTACGGTACACACTACAGAGTGCACGCCGAACGTCGGTACGGTAGGCTGTTTATAGCCATACAATGGCCCAGTCGAAAGCGTATGTCCGTACCAAGATATCCCCGGGAACAAAAGTGGAAACGGAGATTTATGATTCTCAAAACCACTGCAAACGTAAAGCTTGGAAACCCTCACGTGCATGGCAAGGCCGAGTGCATTGGGTACACCTAATCTTATCGTGCACCCTTGTCTCTTTCACCTGCAGCTTTTGCCTCTAAGTGCTTGACAGCGCCTGCTGCATGGATCGATCTGTTGGGACTCGGGTGCTGAACTGATTATTGGGAGCTTGATCGTGGCCGGGGACGAGCCGGGAGCAGCTGGTCCTCGTGGCCATGTGCCAGCCAGTTTTTATTCGCTTGCCGCTTTGCTGTTCTGGGATCAGGTGCCGCCGCGCAGGCGCGGACGGGGCATGGGCCGGCGTGCCAAGAAAACGCGAAATTGACTGTTTTGCGGAATTCAAAACTTTGGAACAAGCATGCGTCGGTACGGTTGCACACGTGGTACGGAGCAGTTCATCAGATTCATTGAGAGGGGAACGTTGAATTCGTTTTGAGGTGTTCGTGAGAATAGACTTTTGGATTTGTGGAAGCAACAAATCGTTGATCAATAGGCGTCAAGTAAGAAACCAGCTGATATGTGTAGACGAAATGATTTTCTCCGTGTTCACGGGCCCAGTAGTATATCTGACCGTGCTCTCTGACATGTGTATTTATTAAGCAAAAATTTCATCTGATTGCGACATTCGAAAAGATGAGCGGTAAATAAGTCAATGGCGCCTTATCTAGTAGCGCGAGTCTACTTCAACAAAAAACGCATGTGCTCTTTTTTCTGATTCGTCGATACTAAATTTTATTTAGTGAGCAGGTCAATGGGTGACTAGCATGTGGATTGTCTCGAACGTTTTGTTAGCATCAAGGTACATTATCTCATGCCTCTTGGTGAATGTTAAAGAAAGGGAGGCATTGCTGACGACCTGTGCTGAAATTGTGGACGAAGAGGCTCCTTACGGTGAGGGAGCGCGGCGTTGCATTGGCTTACAAGTCGCTGCACCTTGCAATAATGCACATCTAGAATCATCAGCATTGCTGCCAGCCGATGGTGGTGACATGTGTAGTCTCATTCCCTGCTTGTCCTATACTTTTAGCCATAGGCACAGACTCTGTATGCAGTCCCTGTCATAAAATTGTGCGCATGCATGTTTTCCTTATTCTTTAGTGCTTTGCATATATGCCTATATGATCTGTAGAGATAAGATCTGCTCATATGCTCACGCGGTCACGCCATTTCCTCATGTATTGCG
Source organism: Setaria viridis (assembly GCF_005286985.2). Taxonomy (NCBI): domain Eukaryota; kingdom Viridiplantae; phylum Streptophyta; class Magnoliopsida; order Poales; family Poaceae; genus Setaria; species Setaria viridis. The sequence goes on along the minus strand of NC_048267.2, from coordinate 29,813,096 downwards.
CACATGGCGACAACATCTTAACAAAAATTGTTGCGACCACTAGAGAGGAGACCAATGCTCGGCCTAAAGCGACAGTTTTCTGAAGAAATCCAGATCAACACGTCACCTCCTTGTCCCTGATAGGGCTTTGTTGAGCAATAGATGATATATATCAACTGTAGGTGTTAAAATTGGGCTCAAGAGGGCGAGAGTGTTTAGTCACATGCAAAGCTTAGATGACTAGGTTCTTTGTGATGGAACTTAATTATCCAGTCGGGTTTGAGTGTTCCACTTAATACGTGTACTTTCATTTACAGCTAATTGTTCTTTAGTGGTAGGCGATATGTCCATCATCGACAGTGAGATGCATGTAATTACTCTCAAATCTCAAGATCGAGTCGACACACGTGGCAAACACAGCAAGAGATGTTTGGCCATGTGATGGCACTCATGTTCTCGTCTTAGCGGATCCCCTATATGGCTATATCTCCTCGAGGAGAGAGTTCAAGGGCTCATCTTGATGTGTTCTCTCTAGATCAAGGGCTCATCTTGATGTGTTCTCTCTAGATCATATTGAGGGCAATGTACAAATGTGGATCATGCCATATGAGACAGAGATGATCCTACTGTGTCTATTACAATATGGTACAGAGATAAACTAGATAGAGATGATCCAAGACAATATGGTCGATTACTATGATTATACCATGTCTATTACATACTACTTCACACACAAGCTCATGTACATGTACACACTCATCCTTTTGACCGTATACATGTACAACTTACTTTTATGAAATATAAACATCTATGAGAAACTAGATCGATAGATCTAAACAGAAAAAAAAACTTATTGAGACAAAGCTCTACTCATCTAAGTCATCTTTTTGCTATATCTTGTCATGTTGGCTTGATTGGGTTCATGGTCGGGGTATCTTGTGGGACTTCTTGCTTGCACCTAAGTGCCCATATCCTCAACCAATCAAAAAGAGACATGTCATGCAATTAATCTGCAAAGTTGCCAGCCCACTATCTTGATGAAAACAACAACCAATTTTAGGTGCACACTCAATCCTCACATGCGCGTACTCGTTAGCGAGCAAAAAAAACCAAACAGGTTAAGTAAAAAGGGAAATTTTCCTTACAATCGTCGGATGAAACCTAAATCCCTCATATGTCACGTTATCAGTGATTGTGAAGATCCGATGCATATGAGGGGTAAGTCATATGTCACATCAACATGAATTTTCACCTATCTACTTACACCATCCGTTGAGTAAATCCTCACCTTTATAAAACATGCTACGTATGCAATGCCATCATATACATGCATGCACACATGCTCAACCACCCTATGCACGTCCTATCTTTTATGAATGCCATCATATACATGCATGCACACGTGCTCAACCATATGCACCTCCTATCTTTATGAATACCTGCAAGAGACTAGGATAGCACATTTTAGGCTCTGTTTGGCACAGCTCCACTCCTAAACTCCAGCAACTCCATCAAAAAATTCAGCCAAACACCCTAACTCCAAAACTCCATGGAGTTGCCAACTCCATGGAGCTGTAGTGCAAATGTAAGTGGAGTTTTGGAGCACCTCTTTTGCTGCTCCAGAAACCATTCTTTTGAACCTCCTCGTGGAGTTGGTGGATAATTACCCACCAATGCCACTGCTTACATAAAAAAACGGTTCGTTCTATTTTCCTCCAAGACTCCACGCGCTCGTCTCCACCGTGCTAGTGCCGCCCGTCGCTCCCGCCGCCGACCACCGGCCGCTTCGGTCAGAGGGAGATGGAGGGATGAGGGGGGACGGAGGCGAAGGCGGCGCGGGTGGAGGAGCTCTCGTCGGCGGCGGCGCTCGTGAATGATGAGCTGCTGTTCTGTAATTGCTTCCTGCAATTCTTCAGAATCCGTTCTTCTGATATCCGTGTTGCAAGGATCAGGAGTGGTAGTGTCTAGGAGTGCACAGTTCCTCAATTTTTGTAGCCCAGTACTTACTCGGTAATTTCGATGAGTGCTAAATGCTAATCTGAATCTCTGCCCATGCTCTCTAAATGTAGTTTGGATTAAATTGCAATCTCTGCTCAGAAATATTTTGTTGTCAGTTGCCAGCATTGGTGTATCACTCGTGGGCAACGGCAGAGAGAGGAAAGAAAGGAGGAAGAAAGGAGGGGAAGATGATGACAAGTGGGGCCTGAATTGGGAGCAACAATGGCAATTAACACTGAAATCGATTTTTTTTTGGAGCTGAGAGTACCCATCTAGCCAAACACCCCATTTTATTTCTGGAGTCTTGGAGTGGAGCTGACTCTACCTGGAGTTTTGGAGTAGAGCAGCTCCACCCAGAGCTGGAGCCATGCCAAACAGAACCTTAATATTGGCTAAGTCAGAGGTGCCTTGCTTTTGACATGGACAATAATCCGAAAATGCAACATACATTTTGATTCACTAGGTCGAGAATTCAAATCCAGTTGGATAGAATCAGCTACAAAAATCCTAACCAACAATGAGATAGACTCAGTTTGTGAGATGAGTCGATTTTTCTCCTATGATACATGGTACTTAGAAAATCTACAATGTGATATCTCTGTACGAGGGATAACAATAGATTTCGAAAAAAAAAAGTGAATCCCATGCGGCATCATCAATTGGATCGGCTCCGGCACCAGAAACTTCATGCGCAAAAAGAAAAAAAAACAAAATCGGCCCATGCCAGCTGAGCTAACGAAATAGTACTGGTCAAATCTAAAATACTGGACAAGCCGCAGCCAGAGCTTGTGGTCATAATACTGGGCGCCCACGAAAGGGCCCAACAAGGAGGCTGGCGTCCTGAGTGCTCCGATTCGGACAACGGTTGTTCTCTTGATCGGAGGGAGGGGCGTGATTTCTGCCACCCAAAGGTCAACGCAGCGACGCCCCAAACCAGATATACAGGCTCAGCCATGCAGAGCTGGGCACGGGCGGTTACTCGTACAGCAGTGAAGGGCCACATCGGGCATAAGTCCATGGGCACTGGTTATGGTGCCGCCAAGAGCTATGTTAAACAGAGGCCTGTCACCACCGTCCGTGGATTCCACGGCGACACAAGTTTGGAGGACGTGAATCAGGTGATGAGGTTAGTAGCCGAGGTGCGGGCGATGGGGGTGAAGTTGGATGAGACTGCCGCGGAAAGGGCTCAGCTGGACCATGTCTGGAGTTGTATCCATGCCACCGTAGTTGGCTGCGTACTTGCTCAAATCTCGTTTCGAATCTTTGATCAAACTATCGGCGGTACTAAGGAGTAAATATTACTGTAATTTTCTTTTTTGCTACGTCTTCTTTATACTGGTTCTTGTTTTTCTTAAATATAAATTGGGTATAAGATGCCTAGAGCGTCTTTTGTTAAAAAAATGTCCATGCAATTGGTTAGCTAGCCTTTTGTTTTCTCTAATAACCAAATTAAAGTTAGATATTGTTTTCATTGTGAAGCGGAAGTGTTTACCGAATTTGGATGCACAACTACATGTGCCCGTTATGATGAGCACCGGGCATTGATTCCCTAATTTTCCCTTTTCACGGTATATATTTTTTCCAAAACAATAAACGTACAGCTTTCAGTTCAAGTAGCACGGAGTCAAGACAAAAATGCATGTACGTGTGTATAGGTGCAACTAGCAAGAACCGATGTGTCTCCACGCGTTCACTTCTCCAATGAACAGCCAAAGAGCAACCACAGAGGCGCATACTCAACTTGATTATATACTAGTCCATCAACCCGTACTCCTGCACGAATTAATATTTTTAGAAACTATTATATTTAAAAATTATTTAGAAATTAAACTCCTAGCTAATAATCAAAATTATTTACCTACTACTTTCTTATTTTTCAATACTTCAACATAATACTTATATTCAACATAATACTTATATAGATATTATATAGATACGTACCTATCAGTGATTGATTTTTAATTAATAATTACTCTATGCACTTTTTCATCCACGTTCGTACTTTTTCCATTTTGTATCACACCTCCAATCCTCCATACATTATGTTTAGCATACAAATCAATATTTTTCATCGATTCCTCACATACATGTATAAATGGTCTAAATGGTGGCACTCATCATGTATATATACTTTAACTTAGTATTTTTATATTAACAATGATATAAATAAGTAATTTAGAATCATATATTAGTTTACTTTTTGACATTTCTGTATGATGCACATGAAAGATAATTAGATTAAAATTTTGGTGTTTACTTTATGTTATTTTTAATAATGACATACATGGGTAACATAGATAAAATTTTAGACTGACATTTTAAGTTATGGTTTATAATGATGCGTATTAGTAAATTGGATGAAGATTATGGGGTTACTTTAGATTATTTTTTATAATAGCTGAGCTCGGTAATTTAGATACAGATTTAGAGCTCATTTTTGAATATTTTCAAAATGACAGTGGTGGGTAACTTTTTAGAAAATATAATAGATCAATGGCTATGATTATTAGAGTTTACAGGATTGGTGCTTGATGTTTTTAATTTTTATGAGAATTTGTCTCTTTTTTCTAGCTTGCCTCGTGGGAACTAATGCGGAGTCTCCAATGAAAAAAATAAGAGTACATTGCTACAAAACTATTACCATAAGCTACCTCTCATTTGTTAAATATTCGAACACAATACTTATGTAGATATATACTTAATATCTTCATCCAATTGTGATAGATTTTAGTTAGTTATTACTCTATAATATTTTCATCCACATTTATAATCTTTAACTTTTCACTTTGCATCGCGGGTATGCGCTTGAATTTGTTTAATGAATCCTAAGTTTGAGAAACAATTTTAGCATATAAATTTATATTCTCATCACTTTATATCCTTATAAATTGTAACACACATCATACGTAAAGACCTTAATTATTATATCATATACCGATAGTGTAAGATATAGACGATTTAGAATCATATATTGCTGTATATTTTTAATTAAGGTTATTTGATTAAAATGTAGGGTTACATCATGTTATTTTTAATAATGGCATGTGTGGGTAATATAGACGCAAATTTAAGGGTTTACTTTTTTTAAGTAATAGTGGTAGGAAATTCAGTTGCAAATTAGAGGGTTATTTTAAATATTGTTTATAATGGCATAAGTGGCTAATTTTGATGAAGATTAGAGGTTGCTTTAGTTTATTTTATATAATGGAATAGGTGGGTAATTTATATATAGATTTAGTGGGTTACTTTAGGCTATTTTTATAATGGCATAGGTGGGTAATTTTTTACAAAACATAAGAGATCTAATGACTATGATGATTTTAATCTATCGATTGATGGTCGGATATTTTGCTTTTTTTAAGAATTTTTAGGATTTCTCTCTTTGTCTAGAGTATCTACCTAAGAATCCTAGATGGCTTCATCTGGACGGTTCAAAACGAGCCTCCAATTAGTAATAGTAAGATTGGTACAACAGCTACCAAAGCTATTGGCGATAATAAGATTGATAGTAACAGTAATCATCAATATGTCTGCAATAGAGAACTAGTCGGCCAAAGATTAATTAAATATTTCGGTAGTAGTAGATGCAAACGGAAAACCTTGAAGCTCTCCACCCGTCTGCTAAGCAGCCACGATCAGAAAATATAAATTCTAGCGGAATTTGATGCATACCTAGAAAATATATTTTTGATCACGCATGAGCACGACCTCGACGAATCAGCATCAACAATCTTCAATGGATAATGGGGGGAGCACCCTCTATTGTTTAGTTTTTTGAGCTAACAGTGAGTGACAGGAATCAATCTGAAGCTTGAATGGCCCAATATGTTACAAAGTGACCAAGTTTCACAAGATACTGACAAACCATTGCTAAGATATTAATTTATTTCCAATGCACATAGCTACGGTATAGCTTTATTACATCAACAGGTAACATTGCAAGTAATTGTAAACAAGTAACTGATTGCCGTATCAGATCACCCTAATAAGCTTAATCTGTGCACCATGCATCGGACGTAACGTCATCACCGTATGTGGCGCATGAGTATAGGATTGCGCGAGCTCAAACTCAAATCGCTGAAGGATCATGCACAACGCCATCTTGGCCTCAAGAAGCGCAAAGTTTTGACCGATGCATGTGCGAGGTCCCCAGCCAAACGGTAGGAACGCACTTGGGTCCTTGGACGCCTTCGAAATCCCCTCAGCGAACCTCTCTGGTTTGAAATCGTGGGCGTCACTTCCCCAGATGTCAGGGTCGTGGTGGATAAAAAGAATAGGGATCTCAATGAATGCACTAGCTGGATACGTGACATTTCCAATCTTCATCTCCTTGTAGGTTCTCCGGCTGAACACGACGGCCGGCGGGTATAATCGGAGAACCTCGTACAGGATCATGTTCACCTGCAATTAAAATTAAATACGCAAAGATATAGAGCAAGACTATTCATGCCTTTACATTTTACCATTGATGCATCGTGAAATAGGGAATTACTTCTCCATTCTAAATTGTAGGTTGTTTTGATTTTTATAGGTGTATAGTTTTTGCTACGCACTTAGATATAACTAATATATGTCTAGATGTATAATAATATTAATCTAGAAAAATTAAAATGAACTACAATTTGAAATGTAAGGAGTAGTGACTTGTTTCAAGAACTCACCGTTTTGAGCCGGCTTAATCCCTCGTATTCTGGTTTAGTCCTCCCGAACAGGCCAATAACTTCTCCCTTGCACGGTCTTGCCACTCTCGGTGCATGCTTAGCAAGACCATTGTCCATGTCATTAACACTGACGTTGTCTCCATCCCAGCAAGGTAGAACACCTTGCACTCCTCAATGACATCTTCGATTGTCATTCCCAGGCTGGACTGGCCATTCTCGTCTGTGTCTCTCATGTTTGACTCCAGCAATATGCCCAGCAAGTCATCTTTGGTGGGTTCACCTTCTTTCATGGCTTGAATTCTTTTCCCAATCAACCCTCGTAAAATTGAGTTGACCTCTTTCTGGATTTGGCGCATTCTTCTGTTGTTTTTGGTTGGCAAGTTCCTGCAGAAAACACGAAAAAGGCCCACAACATTAACAGGCGTGTAACTAAAGAAGAAGAGAACCAGAGCAACCACAGCAGAGTAACTTACATGTAACCAGGAATGGCAATCTTCTGAATGGCAGCTACGAAGCGCTCAGCTTGCTCGGACTGGAGCTGGAAAAGCCTTCTTCCTTCATGGTAGCTGCTGCCGAATGCTGTGCGGGAAATGACATCTCCGGTGAGGGCCTGGAGCTCTGACCAGACGTCCAGCTCGCACGAACCATCAGAGTCAAGGGACTGCTCCCATTTGTCGACAAGCTCTTCGCAACACGCGGAAAACGCCGGCAGCATGAGCTGCAGAGGTCATACGCTCCAACGATCAATCACAATTTAACTCAATCTTCGAAAGCTATTACGCACTGGTAACTGTAAAATTGAAACTTGATATATACAGTACCTTTAGCTTCTCGAGATGGAAGGCAGGGTTGAGGATCCTCCTGTGCTTGACCCATTTCTCGCCCTCGTGGCTCGTGAGTCCGTCGGAGATCAGCTTCGTCAAGGCCGGGAACTGGGGCTTCTCGAAGTGGCCGAACTTGTTGGAGAGCAAGTCCTTGACCAGCGCCGGATCAGTGATGGTCACGTTGGGAATCGGCCCGAACCAAGAGAAGCACGTCTTGCCGTTCTCCCGGACGTTGTTATAGAGGAACGGCGTGACGCGGGGGACGATGTCGTGGCACCCCAGCGGCAGCGGACTGGCCCAGGCCTCCTCGTTGAGCCGGCCGAACTCCTTGACGTCGCCGGTGAGGAAGCGGTACGTCGTGCCCCGGAGGCCCTGCGCGCGCAGAGCTCGCTCGAGCCGCCGCGGCTGCCACCATAGCTTGTTCAGCAGCCGGCCGCCCTGCCACAGCAGCACAAAGCCTGCAGGGACGCCGTAGACCAGGAGGCTGCGTGGTACCGAGGCCACAGCTGCGAACAAGGCTCCAAGAACCATTGCTGACGATGATTGCAAAATAAAGTGGACCTTGACTATATAAGGATATGCTTGGTACGGCACTTGGGGTCAGGTTGTTCTATATATAGAGAGGTTTGAAATGACTGAATGATTGTTATCCCTTGCTCATTTGTTTAAGGTTTCTTGGAGTGTAAGACTTGCTCTGCACTCTGGTCAAAACGAGCGGCGGAGCTTAACACGATGCACGATATGAACTTGGTGGAGAAGAAATTCCGACAGGCAGCGACACTATGTGGCGATCTGTTAGGTGTTGCTTCGAATTTGCTTAATTAGTTGATGCTACGATGTGCTCAGGCATGAATTTAGTCAGAGCATAAGTCTCGATGTAAACCATTTGTGAGTGTGCTAGCTATTAGAGCTCAGATGCCCTAAAAGCTTAAGCTTCACAGAAAACTGATGAATTCTATAATTTTCTCTTCAAGTTTCTAGCTCCGCACAAGGGCTCCTCCATATAGTTGAAATGTAACTCTATGTTTATCAATAGTTTATCTATAAGAAACCCATTACATGTTTAAGTATAATTCTTCTTATTAAGACCCTAGGCTCTACCGTGAATCCAAACAGGGTTACAAATTTCATCAATATTCCGTGCTTCTCTGGGAGAACTTTTTGCGTGGTACTGAGGCTACAGCTGCGAACAACGCTACAAGAACCATTGCTGACAAGTTTCAGTTAATTTGAACTATACTTGTAAGGGGCTCGGGATTGATTTCTTACGTTTTTTTCCCCAATTTTTTCCCTCGCATCGGTGACGCGCCAGCACAGCTCAAAGTTTATTGTGCCACGCTTTATGTTGCATCAAAAGGCCGTACCGTACCGACGCCCACCCAAAATTGGACCAGCCCAAGTGCCACTTCCATCGCTGATGAATGGGTCCACCCCATTACAATAACCGTAAAAAATGAATAATTGAAGCAAGGGTTCCAACTGAGGTCAATTACCTCACGACGTAGGGAACAAACCACAAAGCTATGGACCAAGCTGTCAATACCAATTTTCTACAATCTTTAATAACGATTCTAAATATTTTTTTAAAAAAATTGAGCAGACATTTCAACCAAGGAACTAGGAATTTTCACAAATTTTGTTTATTTTGACGAGACCCAAAAAAGTGGAAAGTGAATTGAAAACTGCGAATCCAAATGTTTTATTTTCTAAGGTGTCTATGCGAACAACAACCATTTTTCTTGGGCGTCCACATATTTCACAAAATAACTCTATTCTGAACCGGTTGTGTCTTGTTCCTCTATTTCCACAAGACGACACCTCTTGAAAAAAATAGCGAATTCTTACTCCGACTACCACTCCGCAATATAACTCTGAACAAAGTTGATAGCGAACTCCAAAAATTTTCTTCGCTGAGGGCCTTGCATAGTGTATGGCAGATAATTTAGTATGCAAAGATAAGCTGATACCTGTAACATCCCGCTATAACATCCCATTTTTTAGAGCATTTAAAAATACGAACATTTTAAATTCTTTCTTTAATTATAACACAATCTTCTTTCCCGGAATATTTAAAACCTATTTTTATCAAATAAATCTTGTACTAAAACTATATGTGATGCACTTGATTGCTTTAGAAACCCTATTCTAATTCCTTTGAATATTATTTAAATCCTTGAGTCCATCGAGCCCTTTCAACACCCTTTAAATCTTCGCACCTAAAATATCTACCTCCAAAGTTCTAGATCCATATTCAAATCTAGTTTGAATATTGTCGTTGTCAAGATCAGCGGATCTAGACTGTAGACTAGTAAATTTCTTTTATGCGCGTGAGCCTCAGATGGTTGCGTGGGAGACACGGATTTAGACTGGTTCGGGCAAGAGAAGCCCTACGTCCAGTATCGAGGATGCTCGTGTTGCCCGCGCGGGGGTTCTGTAGTAGGGGGTTACAGATTGGCGAGAGAGGGACAGGTCCCAAGTCTCTTTGGTTTTGGTGCTCTTCGCCAGAGCGGTAGTGTACAATGGTGTCCTAGAGAAGAGGCTGGTTGATCGATCCCCCCTCTCCGGCTCCAGGTTCCTCCTTTTATATCGCAAGGGGACGGCCGGAGTTACAATTGGGATCGGGTAAAAACAGGTTCGTAAGGAGTGAAGGGTAAGATGGTAAAAAGTAAGGCAGGAAGGAGGAGGGAAAGCCTAGGCGCCCGATGTCCTGCCGACCCTAAATGCGTGCCGTCGTGCATGCCGGGATGGGTGGTCGCCAGACGCCAAGTGTCGCTGCTCCCCGTAGGTAGCTACTTCGGTGTTCGTAGGTACCAGGTTAGGTCATGATGAGGCGGTTTCGTCGTCACCCCGCCATCCGTTAGGGAGGACGGTGGATGCCGCTGCTCCGGCGATGGCTTGCAGAGAGGGGGAGCTTCACACCTGTACTGCCGTTTGCGCGGGGCCCGAGGGGGTGCGGGACCCGAGGACGGGGCCGCTCCCTCCTTTGCTCCGGTCGCCGCAGGTCATGAGTACCCTGCGACGAACAGGAGCCGGCCGCCGGCACTGTAGCTCGCACAGGACGGTCGTACACGGGTACTTGCGCCGGGTTGCGTGAGGGGCGCGGTCGCCCTGCGCTCTGCCAACTCTGCGGTGCATTTATGGTGAGGCCAACGGGGGGACCCACAGGATTTGTCTTGTTTATGCGGATCGTATCCGAGGGGGATTCTGACCCCGTGGACCTCCGCGTGCCCGATTCCTTTGCTCGGGGTCGGGCGAGGCGGAACTTTCGTGGTACGGGGTCGGGCGCTCCCGACCCTGGGATTATGGTCGAGCGAGGCGGAGGCCTTGCGGAGGGAGGTCGGGCGTTCTCGATCCTGACGCCTGGGTCGGGCGAGGCGGAGATTTGATCATGCTTTGGTGGGCCTGGGCCTTCATATTTGTTTCTGTAAGCAGCGTATTAGGGGGTCGTTAATATTTCCCCCCAACAGTAGCCCCCGAGCCTGTGATGGAGCAGGAGTGCTCCTCCGGAGGCTCCTTTCGATGTTTGCCGTCGGTTCCTGTATTATGGCGCGCTTGTTTCATCTTCGCCATGCTCGAGAGAACCTATCAGTTTGTGACCACACGTGTGGCAGTTTTTTGCGAGGCTAGCCCCCGAGCTCCCGCTCGTTGCAGGAAACTGATCGGGAGGCCAGGTCGACTTTTTGATCGTTGCCCCTCAAGCGTCCGTTCGCTAGGACGGAGGGGTTGAGCCGGGCCACGTTATCCGCGTTGGACGAACCGTGGTGCTCGTTTGAGCTGCAAACGGGTAAGTTCGAGTGGAGTCCCGGTCCCCGTTCGGGGGGGTCCGGCTCGGGCCAAGCTGGTGGCGTATTCCAATTTCCCATCGGTCAGTTCATATAGTTCCCGGATCCGTTCGACCGGATCTGGGGGCTCGTTGCCTTTCCCCGTGGAAAAACCATGAACTTTACACTGAGCGGGACTCGAACGTGAGGTTGGGGCGCCCTTGGCGTTCGCTCGCCTGGGTGTTGGCCGCTAGCGGGCCCGTCCCTTCTCACCCCTTGCTCGGGGATGTCCTGGGGCAGCTGTCGAACCCGTGTTGGGCCAGCTTTCGAACCCCTGGACCGTATTGGGCCGTAGGGGCGTTTTCAGCCCCGTATCCCTTTCTTACCTCCTTGTGGGCCTTGGACCGGAGCGGAGCGGTTGATGTGCCAGGGCCGATCGTGGGGAGCGTCGTGGGCGCGATACCCGGGGAGCGAAGTTATGGAAGCGTCGTCCCGCGAATCGAGGAAGATAGGATGTTTTTCGCGGCCGATCGTGCGCGCGATTTTCGAAAAGGAAACGGGCGTGGTAGGGGCGTACCTGGTGCCGCATTTATGGCGACCGGGGCGTTGATTTGGCTTCCCCGGTACTCTTCCTATAAAAGCAGAAGCACGCCGCGCCGGTTCCTCTCCTTTCGCGCTCGAGCCTTCTTGCCTTCCTAGTTCACTTGCGCTTGCTTTGCTCGCCTCGTTCCCGCCGCTTCACGCCGCGTGCTTTCGTCTTCGCCTCCGTCGGTCCCCTTCCTTCTGCGGCGATGGCCTCCTGGGGAGTTTCCCACTTCACTGCCAACCGCGCCGAGGGCCTGGTGCGAAAGGGGCTCCTCTGCGAGAAGACGGCGGCGGACGAATGGATACTGCCGGGGCCGGAACAGGTTCCGTCGCCGCCCGCCGGCTACGTCGTCTCCTTCGCCCACTTCCACGAGCGGGGATTCGCCTCCCCTCCAAGCCGCTTCTTCCGCGGGCTCCTCCACTACTACGGGCTCGAGCTCCAGCACCTCAACCCCAATGGGGTTCAGCACATCGCGGCATTCATCGCGCTGTGCGAGGGATTCCTGGGGATTGAGCCCCACTTCGAGCTGTGGAAGTACTTCTTCACGGTGAGCCTGTACCAGAAGGTGGGGAAGGCCGGGAGCCAGCAGAGGTCGCCTCCGGTGCCGATTGGGTGCGCCGGGATCCATCTCCGTCATACTCGCTCCAAGGAGTACATGACGTTGAAGACCTCGGTGTCCCACAAGGGGTGGCACAACCAGTGGTTCTACGTGAAGAACTACTCGAACTCCCCCCTGCCGGCGTTCTCCGGCCGCACCATCGACGCGGCGCCCGACGTGTGGGCGTACGGGCCGGTGGAGAAGGAGAAGAGGAAGATCTCCGACCTGCTGCAGGCCATTGGGCAGCTGAAGCGGGAGGGGCTCACCGGCGCCGGGGTCATCGGCGCGTACCACGCCCGGCGGGTGGCGCCGCTGATGCTCCGGGCGCGGCCGCTTGGCGTCATGTCCCCCGACATGCCGACCGAGGGCACCGTCCTGGCGACAGGCGCGCTCACCGCCTCCGAGATCCGGCAACGACTCCGGGAGGCGCTGGAGGATAAGGATGTCAACTACCCGATCCCCGGGCATCCGCCGATGCGCCCGGAGTCGGGCTTCGTAGACCTGGTAAGGTGTTTGGGTCACCGCTTCTCCCTCCTGCCGTCGCGTTGTTTTGTTGTTCTGATGTGGATCCTCCGTTTCGCTCCGCAGGGCATGCTGACCCGGGTTGCGGACTCCCTCCCGCCGGTGCCGGAGGATGCCGCGCGTAGGGCTCGCAACCGCCTCCAGGCCGAGAAGGATAAACGCCGCAAGGACAAGGAGATGGAGAAGCGGCGGAAGAAGGCCGCCAAGGAGCTCCAACGGCGGCGGAGAGGGGCGGTCGTGTCTGACAACGACGACGACGACGAAGAAGACGAAGAAGAAGAAGAAGAAGAAGAGGAAGAGGAGGAAGAGGAAGAGCTGTTTGCCCCCCGTTCGGGGGTTTTGGTGATTCGTGACGCACCCCCGCAGACGGCTGCAGGGGGTGCAGCGGCGGGAGCGTCCACCCGGGATCCGGCTCCCCTGGGTCCTGGGGCTATGCCCCAGGGGCCAGCGCAGCGCGTGCTCCAGGAGCCGGCGCGGACCGCTCCTCAGGGGTCGGCGCAGCGCGCGCCTCAGGAGCCGGTGCGGATTGCTCCCCAGGGGGCGGCGCAGGACGTTCCCCGGGGGTCGGTGCAGGACCTCCCCCAGGGAGGAGCGCAGGGCGCCCCCTCGGGGTCGTCCCAGGGCACCGCACAGGAGCGGGCGCGGGATGCTCCCTCGGGGCTGGCAAGGGATGCTGCCCTAGCGTCGAGCCGGAGCGCTCCTCAAGGGCCCTCAGAGTCCGCCCCTGCCGCTGCCTTGGGTCCGGCGCGGGGCGCTTCCCAGGAGTCCGCTCGGGGGGCTCCTCGGGGATCCGTGGGGGCTGCCTCCGCCGCCGCGCCTGCTGGCGGAGGGCAACGGGGTGGCGACAAGCGGCCACTGCCAGATACCCCGGGGTCGACGTCCGGCTCCGAGTCGAAGCGCGCGCGCCGCCCCTGCGCTTCGAGGGCGTAAGCTGACTCTTCCTACGTGTCATCCTTCCTTTCCCTTTCCTTTTGTTTCCGTTGACGCCTGACCGTCGACGTGCAGTACTTCTCCCCGCGGCGTCACCCTGCGGCTGGCGCCCAAGAAGATGCTGCGGACGTCCTCCTCCTCCGGGGGGCGGGCCGCGACCCCGCCAGCGGCGATTGGCGGGGTTCCTGGTGTGGCCACGGGTCCCCCGGCGGAGGTGGCCGCTGCGGAGCCGGTTGTCGGGACGGCGGCGGAGTCAGCCGCAGGAGGGGGAGCGGACTCCACTCCGCCTGTGGCTCCACCGGTCGCCCCTCCGGTCCGGGCCGTGATCCCCCCGGGCCCTCAGGCCGGGGAGGTGATCGACCTCGACGCCGACGAGGCGGAGGAGGCGGAGACGACGGAGGGCAAGGCGGATGCCCCCGTTGCCATGGCGGGGTCGGAGGCGGAGGGGGCGCTCGCTCCTGAGGACGCGGCGGCGACAGAGGCAGCGGTGCCGAGACGGAGGTGCCCGGTCGCTCCTGCGGGGGTGACTCTGGCGGCCGAGACGGAGGTGCCCACAGGGGTGCCGTTGGCGGGCTCGGCGGCGGCGATCGTGCAGCCGCCGGGGCCGTCAACGGATTCGGCGCTTTCTGGCGTCGTGATGTCGTCTTCGACGGCGACGTCAGAGTCGGCCCTTGTTCCGCCCTCGGCTTCTCCCGTCCTGGGGGCGTGGAGAGGTCCCGTCCTCCGCTGGACATCTCGCGACGACCCGCCGAGGCGCCTCTATGCGCTGGATGACGCCGCCGAGTGGCATAGGTGGCAGGCGATGCACGGCGGCGTCGCCCAGGTTCAAGCGGCCTTGACCTCGGCGTTGGGAGTTTTGGCCAACACCGTGGTCCCTGGCAGCCAGGTATGTTGTTCCTGCCGCTTGTCGATGAGTTCCTTCTCCTTACTTTTTCGCTCTAACGGCATGCTGTTTTGCAGGCTCTCCAAGAGGGCAGCCGGGAGAAGTCTGACTTCCTCCGGCGGCAGCGGAACCTCTGGGAACATTACAACACCGAGAGGGAGCGCTCCAGGGGTCTGGCCCTGCAGCTTGGTGCCGCCTAGGGGGCCGTTCGCGACTTGGAGGGGCGTGAGCAGGCGGCGCTAGAGGGGGCGCGGCGTGCCGAGGCCAAGCTCCAGGCCGTCGCGGAGAAGGCCCGCCTCGACCTTGAGGAGTTCCAGGCCGCCATGGATAGGGCCCGCCGCGATGCCGAGGGGCTAAAAGCCGCTGCTGCTGAGCGGGCCCGTCGAGACGCCGAGGAGCTGTCGCGGTTGAGGGGGGAGAGTGCGGCCCTCCGAGCGGGGCACGAGCAACTCCGTTTGCAGGTGCAGGGGCTCCAGTCCGCCTTGTCCCGCAGCGTCGACCGGGAGCGCGAGCTGAAGGCCGAGGCCGACGGTGAGGCTCTTTCTGCTCCTGCGTTTTTATGCCGTTGGTGTTTTGCTTCTTCTGACTTGGTGGGATTTCTCGAGTGGCTCCTGCAGGTGACCTCGCCAGATTGTGGACTCTGCTCGACGAGGAGCGTGGTGAGCATGGCGCCCTGCGGGCTGCGGTCCGCGTCATCTGCGAGGACTTCGGCGTTGCTCCGGAGGAGGGGTCGAGTTCGCTGCCGGCTCGTGTCCTCGAGGTGCGCCGTCGTCGTCGTGAGATCGCCGTGGACGCGCTTCGCCTTGGCGTGCGGCACGCCTTCGGGGTCTTCGGCTGTCACTATGCCGACATTAATTTTGTCGGGATGAGTGAGGGGTACTGCGCCGGCTACACCGACGCCGAGCTGGATGAGATCGACGCCGCGGTGACCGCGCCGGTGGAGGCCCTTGCAAAGCTCCTGGAGGATGAAGCCGTCCCCCCTGCCGATCCTGAGGTCGCTCCTGCCGACCCTGAGGCCGCCGCCGTCGCCGACCCTGAAGCCGCTGCCGTCGCCGACCCTGAAACCGCCGCTCCTGTTGACCCCGGAACCACTGCTCCAGCCGACCCTCCTGTTAATTAGCTGTACCGGGCTTGTGCCCAAAAAAAGTTTGTACTTAAGTCAGTCATTTGAACTTGTTTGTGCTGGCCATATGGGCCTGTTCTTATGACTTTTTATCTGCGCTAAGGAAACCGTTTCCCTTTGTTATTCCTTTGGTCTTGAAAGCTTTAGGATGCATTGCCGAGTGTGTCAGTAAGTTTTTGATGAGCGAAGATACCGTAGCCGCTAGGGCGTAGGCTTTTTCGCAGTCCGATCGCAACTTGGATGAGTACCGTTCACGCATCCTTATCTTTTGCGTCCAAAAGGTTTTCGAAAGGGAGTGTTCGGTTTTTTGAAAAAAGAAAAAACGTTTTCTTTTTAGCGGTGCCCAGCGGCTGGGGTCGGGACCCTTGATAGCCCCCGAGGGGTGTGCGATCCTGGAGCCAGGCCAGGGTCGGATACCCCTGAGTTTAAAAGAAAAGGCCTTCTTTTTTCGTGGAAGATCAAAACTGGTAGCCCCCGAGGGGTATGCGACCCTGGAGCGAGGCCAGGGTCGGATACCCCTGAGCTTAAAAGGACCTGAGCCAAAGTGGCTCAGGGTGTCTTTTTTCGCAGAAGAACAAAACTGGTAGCCCCCGAGGGGTATGCGACCCTGGAGCGAGGCCAGGGTCGGATACCCCTGAGCTTAAAAGGACTTGAGCCAAAGTGGCTCAGGGTGTCTTTTTTCGCAGAAGAACAAAACTGGTAGCCCCCGAGGGGTATGCGACCCTGGAGCGAGGCCAGGGTCGGATACCTCTGAGCTTAAACGAAAGAACGGAAAAGATGGCAAGACCATGCATAACTTGGAAATGAGAGCTATGGGTAGAAGCGCCTTAGCTGTTCTATGTTCCAGGCGTTGCTGTAGATTTGCCCGTCGGGAGTTGCCAGCTTGTAGGTGCCTGGCCGCAGCACCTGTGCGACGATGAACGGGCCTTCCCATGGGGGAGTCAACTTGTGCCGACCCCTGTTGTCTTGAACGAGGCGGAGCACTAGATCTCCGACGTTGAAGGCGCGGCCTTGTATCCTGCGGCTGTGGTAACGCCGTAGCGCCTGCTGGTACTTAGCTGAGTGTAGCAGGGCTACATCTCGCGCCTCGTCGAGTTGGTCTTGTGCGTCCTCGAGTGACGCCTGGTTTCCTTGTTCGTCGTATGCTTTGACCCTCGGCGACCCATACTCCAAGTCGGTGGGCAAGATGCCCTCTGATCCGTAGACCATGAAGAACGGGGTGAATCCTGTCGCCCGGCTGGGGGTCGTCCTCAGGCTCCAGAGGACTGCTGGGAGCTTCGCAACCCATCGTCCGCCGAACTTTTTAAGGCGGTCGAAGATCCGTGGCTTGAGACCCTGAAGTATCATGCCGTTGGCTCGCTCGACTTGCCCGTTCGTGCGGGGGTGCGCAACTGCCGCCCAATCCACTCGAATGTGGTGGTCGTCGCAGAACTGGAGGAATCTCTTTCCAGTGAACTACGTACCGTTGTCGGTTATGATAGAGTTCGGGATCCCGAAGCGGTGGATGATGTCGGTGAAGAACTGTACCGCCTGCTCGGACCGGATTTGCGCCACAGGCCTTGCTTCGATCCATTTGGAAAACTTGTCGATAGCGACGAGTAGATGAGTGAAGCCCCCGGGCGCCCTTTTGAAGGGTCCGACGAGATCCAGCCCCCAGACCGTGAACGGCCACGTGATGGGGATGGTTTGTAACGCCTGTGCGGGCAGGTGGGTTTGGCGGGCAAAGAACTGGCATCCTTCGCAAGTGCGGACTACCTGGGTAGCATCCGCGACCGCGGTTGGCCAGTAGAAACCTTGTCGGAAGGCATTGCCCACAAGCGTCCTTGGCGCAGCGTGGTGACCACAAGCCCCGCGTGGATGTCCTGGATCAGCGCCTTTCCCCGTTCGATCGGGATGCAGCGCTGGAGGATCCCAGTGTGACTTCGCCTGTAAAGTTCCTGGTCGATGATGGTGAAGGATTTCGCACGGCACGTGATCCTGCGGGCTTCGGTCTTGTCGGTCGGGAGCGCGTCGTGGATAAGGTAGTCGAGGTACGGGGCTCTCCAATTGGTCGAGGGGTCGGCCCCCGCCGCGGGGCCCACCTCGATTTCCATAACCACGGGGTCGGGAGGCTTGGCTTCCGGGGCCGGGTCGGGTGGGGCAGCGTTGGTTCCCTTGGGATCGGTGCTCGGGTCCAGGACAGGTGGCGTGCTGCCGACCACCCCTGGCTCGGATCCCGCTCCCAAGGCTGGGCATGCCCCGCCGACCCCTGCTGGCTCCGGGTAACGGATCGAAGGCTTCAGCTGGTCGCTAACGAAGACGCCGTCGGGGACGGGCATCTGGCCGGATGCCGCCTTTGCGAGCTCGTCGGCGGCTTCATTGAAGCGCCTTGCGACGTGGTTGAGCTCCAACCCGTCGAACTTGTCCTCGAGCTTACGTACCTTGTTGCAGTAGGCGGCCATTTTAGGGTCATGGCAGCTCCATTCTTTCATGACTTGTTCGACGACCAACTGGGAATCGCCTCGGACGTCTAGTCGACGAATGCCCAGCTCGATGGCGATGCGGAGCCTGTTGAGCAGGGCTTCATACTCAGCGACATTGTTGGATGCAGGAAAATGGAGGCGGATCATGTACCTGATGCGTACGCCCAGCGGAGAGACAAAGACGAGGCCTGCTCCGGCGCGGGCCCTCATCAGCGACCTGTCGAAGTACATCGTCCAGTACTCCTGCTCCTCCGTTGCCGCCGGAGTTTGTACCTCTGTCCACTCGGCCACGAAATCGGCAAGTACCTGGGACTTAATGGCGGTGCGGGGGACGTAGGTGATACCCTGATCCATAAGCTCGAGCGCCCACTTCGCGATCCTTCCTGTTGCATTCGGGTTCCGGATTACTTCACCAAGCGGGAATGAAGAGACGACCGTTACCGGATGGGAGGTGAAGTACTGACGCAGCTTTCTCTTCGTGATGAGGACGGCGTAGACGAGCTTCTGGATCTGCGGATATCGTGACTTGGATTCTGAGCGTGCCCCTCCTCCTCCCGTTCCACCACTAGGGCCGCGCTGACCACCTGGGTGGTCGCCGCGACGTAGAGTAGAAGGGTCTCGCCGTCGGCCGGCGGAACTAGAATTGGGGCCTTCGTCAGGAGGCCTTTGAGCCGGTCAAGTGCCTCCTGCGCCTCGCTGGTCCATTCAAAGCGGTCGGACTTTTTCAGGAGCCGATAGAGGGGAAGTCCTCGCTCGCCGAGGCGCGAAATGAAGCGGCTTAGGGATGCTAAGCATCCCATGACGCGCTGTACTCCCTTTATGTTCCGGATCGGCCCTATGTCGTTGATGGCCGCTATCTTCTCTGGGTTCGCCTCGATGCCGCGCACGGAGACGATGAAGCCTAGCAGCATGCCCCTTGGGACCCCGAACACGCATTTTTCGGGGTTAAGCTTGATGCGCTTATCCCTTAGCCTTTCGAAGGCTAGCTCCAGGTCGGGAACGAGCTGATCGCCCTTCCTGGATTTGACAACGATGTCGTCGACGTAGGCCTCAACGGTCCGCCCGATGAGGTCTCCGAAGCACTTAAGCATACATCGCTGGAAGGTAGCCCCCGCGTTTTTGAGGCCGAACGGCATCTTAACATAGCAGTACGGGCCGAAGGGGGTGATGAAGGAGGTGGCGAGCTGGTCGGCCTCTTTCATCGCAATCTGGTGATAGCTGGAGTATGCGTCGAGGAAGCTGAGAGTTTCGCACCCGGCGGTTGAGTCGACTATTTGATCTATGCGTGGCAAAGGGAACGGATCCTTCGGGCACGCGTTGTTGAGTCCGGTATAGTCGACACACATCCTCCATTTTCCATTCTTTTTCGGTACAAGAACAGGATTGGCCAACCACTCGGGGTGGTGTACTTCCTTGATGAATCCGGCCGCCAGTAGTTTCTGGAGCTCTTCGCCAATGGCTCTGCGCCTTTCTTCGTCGAAACGGCGCAAGCCTTGCTTCACTGGCTTAGAGCCGGCCCTGATGTTCAAGGAATGCTCGGCGACTTCTCTCGGGATGCCTGGCATGTCCGAGGGCTTCCACGCGAAGACGTCGCTGTTCGCGTGGAGGAAGTCGATGAGCGCGCTTTCCTATTTGGAGGATAAGGCCGCGCTGATGCGTACGACTCCTCCATCGGAACAACTGGGATCGAGGGGAACTTCTTTGATGCCTTCGGTGGGCTCGAAGGAGGTACCTGACTGCTTGGCGTCGGGCCGGTCCTCGATCGTCTCTTCAAGTTGGGCCGCCATGTCGCCCGAGACGGTGATGGCCGCGGCGTACTCGCAGCACTCGACGTCGCACTCGTATGCCTTCTGGAAGGTTGTGCCGACGGTGATGACCCCGTTAGGCCCTGGCAGCTTGAGCTTGAGGTAGGTGTAGTTGGGGATCGCCATGAACTTCGCGTAGCATGGCCGTCCCAAGATGGCGTGGTAGGTTCCACAAAACCCTACCACCTCGAAGTTGAGGACCTCCTTCCTATAGTTGGAAGGGGTCCCAAACGTGACGGGCAGGTCGATCCGCCCGAGAGGCGTCGCCTGCTTCCCTGGCACGACGCCGTGGAAGGGTGCCTTGCTAGGACGGAGACGGGAGCGGTCGATCCCCATGGCGTCGAGGGTCTCGGCGTAGAGGAGGTTGAGGCCGCTGCCCCCATCCAAGAGTACCTTGGTGAGGCGTGTCGTACCGACGATGGGGTCAACGACGAGAGGGTAGCGCCCCGGATGCCGGACGCGTCCCGGGTGGTCGGACCTATCGAAGGTGATGGCCGGTCCGGACCAATCGAGGAAAGCCGGGGTCGCGGGCTCGGCCGCGTAGACCTCCCGGCACTCTAGCTTTTGCTGGCGCCTGGTGTCGTACGCTGCGGAGCCCCCGAAGATCATGAAGCAGCCGTCCACTTTAGGAAAGCCATCTTCCTTCTCCTCGTCACCCTTCTTTTCCTCGTCGGGTTTCCGCTTCCGGTCACCTTTCACCGGATTGCCCACAAAGAACCTCTTCATGAGGTTACAATCTTTGTAGGCGTGCTTGACGGGGAACTCGTGGTTCGGGCATGGCCCCTCGAGCAGCTTGTCGAAGAAGCCAGGAGCGCCGTCGTGGGGCGGTTGCCCCCGCTTGCGTTCGACTGCGGCTACGAGCGGTGCCTCGCGTCGCTGCTTGCCTTTCTTCTTCTGCTGCTGGTGGTTGGAGGTGCCTTCGTCGGCGTCCTCCTCCCGCTTTGCCTTGCCTTTGGAACGATCGAAAATCGCTCCAACTGCCTCTTCACCAGAAGCGTAGCTAGTGGCGATGTTGAGGAGCTCCTCCGTGGTTCGCGGACCTCGGCGCCCCAGCTCGTGGACGAGGGGCCGGCAAGAGGTCCCTGCTAGGAAGGCTCCTATGACGTCGGCGTCGGCGACGTTGGAGAGCTCGGTGCGCTTTCTGGAGAAGCGCCGGATGTAATCCCGGAGGGACTCGTCCGCCCCCTGGCGACAACTCCGGAGATCCCAGGAGTTGCCAGGGCGTGTGTACGTCCCTTGGAAGTTTCCTACGAAAACCTCCTTCAGGTCGTTCCAGTTGCGAATGCGTCCTGAAGGGATATGTTCTAGCCAGGCTCTCGTGGAGTCTGCCAGGAACAGGGGTAAGTTGCGGATGATGAACAGGTCATCATCCGCCCCACCGGCTTGACATGCAAGCCGGTAATCGCTGAGCCATACTCCAGGGTTGGTCTCCCCCGAGTATTTGGCCACGCTCGTGGGTTGCCTGAAGCGCGGCGGAAAGGGCGCATTCAAGATGCACGTGGAGAAGGCCCGAGGTCCGGCCGCTCCGGGGCTCGGACTGCGGTCTTCCCTGCTGTCGTAGCGCCCGCCACGGTGGACGTGGTAGCCTCGATCTGCCCCGTCCCCCCTGTCCGCGCGGGAGCATCTCCGCGCGTTCAGGGTGTCGCGGGCGTCTCGGGCGAGACCGACGCGTTGGTGGACGGATTGGGCCTCGTCTACCGCGGATGGCGGTGTTCGTCGGGCGGTTGCAGCCGGATTCGCCACCGGAGGGGGTTGATGGACAGATTCCCCCCGTGGTTCCGGGGGCGGGCCATGCATTGCCCGGCTGGCGTTCTGGCCGCGTCGTCGAGACGCTGAACTTTCCGCCTGCTGGACGGCGGCGCACTCGAGCAGGTTGCGCATCTCTTGGCGTGCCCGTCGCTCGTCGGGCGTCGCTGGCTCGGGGAGCTATCGGAGCAACACCGCCGCTGCGGCGACGTTCTGGCTAGCGCGGGCAAAGAGCGGCGGACGTTCTCCATCCGCACAGATGCATTCCTGGACGTCGTGCGCTCGTTGTCGCGCTCCCCCCTCGTGGTAGGGGTGCTCAACTTCTTGGCGAGCGCCCACGCGTGCTTCCGGTTGCTGAGAGCACTCTGGGGCCCTGGGTAAGGCCCCAGTTGTAGCCGCGGCGCGTGAGGGGAGGGCCCGTTGCCTCCCCTCGGCACCATCGTCGTTGGACCCCTCGGAGTGCGCGTCAGCCACGAAGCACTCGCGCGAGGGGCGGGGATTCTTGTTACTAGAGCAAGTGTCGGAGACCGTCCTTGCCACGCCCACGAGCTCGTTGCTCGCGGGTGACGTGGCGAAGGACCGCGCTAGGAGGCAGCCGTGAGCCTCCGTGGCGTTGCGTAGCCCGAAGAGCCATCCTTCTGGTGAGGCCGTTCCGGCTGGCGTCCGGCCGCTCGTCGCTGTTCTGGTAGTAGTGCCGAGGGCAGCGGGACGAGCAGGCAGGACGTGGACAGGGATCAGCTCGATCCCTTTCCCGGTGGCCAGGAAGTCCAGGCTTCCAAAACGGATCAGGGAGCCCGGAGCAAAGCTGCTATCGCGATTGGCCATCTGAGACTCGGAGATGCACGTGCAAAGGTCCTCTACCTGGCGCGCCAACTGTCGTTGTCAAGATCAGTGGATCTAGACTGTAGACTAGTAAATTTCTTTTATGCGCGTGGGCCTCAGATGGTTGCGCGGGAGACACGGATTTAGACTGGTTCGGGCAAGAGAAGCCCTACGTCCAGTATCGAGGATGCTCGTGTTGCCCGCGCGGGGGTTCTGTAGTAGGGGGTTACAGATTGGCGAGAGAGGGACAGGTCCCAAGTCTCTTTGGTTTTGGTGCTCTTCGCCAGAGCGGTAGTGTACAATGGTGTCCTAGAGAAGAGGCTGGTTGATCGATCCCCCCTCTCCGGCTCCAGGTTCCTCCTTTTATATCGCAAGGGGACGGCCGGAGTTACAATTGGGATCGGGTAAAAACAGGTTCGTAAGGAGTGAAGGGTAAGATGGTAAAAAGTAAGGCAGGAAGGAGGAGGGAAAGCCTAGGCGCCCGATGTCCTGCCAACCCTAAACGCGTGCCGTCGTGCATGCCGGGATGGGTGGTCGCCAGACGCCAAGTGTCGCTGCTCCCCGTAGGTAGCTACTTCGGTGTTCGTAGGTACTAGGTTAGGTCATGATGAGGCGGTTTCGTCGTCACCCCGCCATCCGTTAGGGAGGACGGTGGATGCCGCTGCTCCGGCGATGGCTTGCAGAGAGGGGGAGCTTCACACCTGTACTGCCATTTGCGCGGGGTCCGAGGGGGTGCGGGACCCGAGGACGGGGCCGCTCCCTCCTTTGCTCCGGTCGCCGCAGGTCATGAGTACCCTGCGACGAACAGGAGCCGGCCGCCGGCACTGTAGCTCGCACAAGACGGTCGTACACGGGTACTTGCGCCGGGTTGCGTGAGGGGCGCGGTCGCCCTGCGCTCTGCGAACTCTGCGGTGCATTTATTGTGAGGCCGACGGGGGGACCCATAGGATTTGTCTTGTTTATGCGGATCGTATCCGAGGGGGATTCTGACCCCGTGGACCTCCGCGTGCCCGATTCCTTCACTCGGGGTCGGGCGAGGCGGAACTTTCGTGGTACGGGGTCAGGCGCTCCCGACCCTAGGATTATGGTCGGGCGA
This sequence comes from Setaria viridis, assembly GCF_005286985.2. Lineage (NCBI taxonomy): Eukaryota > Viridiplantae > Streptophyta > Magnoliopsida > Poales > Poaceae > Setaria > Setaria viridis. The sequence goes on along the minus strand of NC_048267.2, from coordinate 29,789,300 downwards.
GGCGGAGGCCTTGCGGAGGGAGGTCGGGCGTTCTCGATCCTGATGCCTGGGTCGGGCGAGGCGGAGATTTGATCATGCTTTGGTGGGCCTGGGCCTTCATATTTGTTTCTTTAAGCAGCGTATTAGGGGGTCGTTAATATTTCCCCCCAACAAATATTAAGTCTTAATCAAACCTCTATAGAAATCCTAGCCATCATAGTCATGTCCAACCAATTTAAAACCCCAAACCCTCCAAAAATATTTCATTTTTACACCTAGCACGAGCTTACACCTCAAACTCCCTTAAAAATTTGAAATGAACCTAAAACTCCATCAAACAAATAGAAAACCCCTTAATCCTTCACAAGCCGACAACCCCATTTCTAGCCCATCCTTACTCTCAGCCCGGTCCACCTCCCACCCCTTCTCTGCTTCCGGCTGCGGCCCGGCCTGCCTCCCCTTCTTCGCAGCCCACCTACACATGCGGCCCGCGGCCCAGCAAGGTGTGTCGGCCCAACTTGCAAGCTGGCCCACACGGCCCACTCGCTCCTCTTCGCTGGCGCCGCCGTTCTGCATCCACTCCCCCGGCTCCGCCGTACCACTGAGCGCGCCTGTCACCGCGCGCCATAACTCCAGTCGGCTAGCCTCGCCGACGTAGCCACCCGCGCCACGCCTCGTCTGCCTCCGCCACCAGCCCGCGCTCTCACCGCACACCTACGCACCGCGCCACCCGCACGCACCCACGCCGTGCGTGACGCCGCACCATGGCGCCACTTCCCGGATGCACGCCCCCTCGCCGCCGCTCTCCTCGCCACCCCTGTCACCTCCTTTGGCCAAAAACCGCCTCGGCCTCACTGCCAAACCGCCACCATCCTCTCCCCCTCTTCTCCCCTATCATCTCCCATCAATACTCCCTCCCCCGCCAAGCACCCCGCCGTACTCTGGCTGCCGGTGCCCTTCTCCTCTCCTTGCTTGGCCACGAAGGAAATCGCCCGAGTGTGTCGCCCCCTGCCGGCCTCATCCATCCACCGCGCCAATCCCCTCCCCCGCACACCATCCTTATCCATCCCCTCCGACCACCCTCCCCTTCTTCTCTTGGCGCCCCTCAACCCTCCCCCTTCTCCTCTCTCCATGGGTGGTAGAAGCGTCGGGCGCGTCGAAAGATCTGCTATCGCAGACGACATTCCGCCACCAAATCGAGCTCTAAGGGCTCAGCCTCGATCCTCCGTGGCCACGCCACCCCGGTCCTCACTTCGCCCCCCAAACCCCACAGATGGGTTCCCCTTGCTCCCCTCTCTCTCCCGGTACCGGCTGCAAGGCCAGAGGTGGCCGGGAACGCTAGATCAGCATGCTCCGGCAACCACCCGCGGCGGCGGCGATGGTGTACACGGCAGCACCGCCAACCTCCGGCGGCCCTGACCGGTTCCGTCTGCCCTCCGTCCCATCGTCGTCTTCCCCTCCCTCTGCCTAAACCCAACGTGCGGGCCTGCGCTTTAACGCTGTCAACCCCGCCGTCCACCCACCCCCCTTCCTGGTCCGTGCGCGCGGCGCACGTGAACCGCTGCCCCAACACGCACCCCGGTCCACGGCCCAGCCCACGGGCTCACAGCACATTAAGCCGCAGCCTCCACCAGCGTCAGCCCCTCCAAATTGCTACGTGCACCCCATCTGTGTACCCCAAAACCCACTTAGAGCCCTTAACCACCTCAAAAAATTCCCAAAAATTCACCAAAAATCTTATAAAATCCTAGAAGCCCATTCATGCCTTTCTTTCCTATAGTTCACCTCATATGTGTCCCTTTTCTATCTTAGCCCAACTTTATCAGGAAAAGATGTCGCACCGCCTCCACCCGCCGTAAGGCTGAAGGCCTCGGGTCGAAGCCGAGTGCGTTGTGGGGTCTCTAGCCACTATTACCCGTGTTGATAACAACACCTAGCCGACTGTTCCTCGCTACCCTATCGTCGCCGCTAACCCTTGTCGCTGCCATTCACCTGTTTGATCTTGCCCAGGCCCCACCTGTCGCCAGGTGACTATCACCAGGTCAAGTCAAAGCTGTGTCCGTCAAGCAAGCTCTCAAGTTCTACCCCTAAAATAAACTCGCCAAACTCCACCCATCGTAGGCCCGAGCCCCGGGACAAAGTCGAGTTCATCGTGCAAGTTTCCACTCCTGCCACCCAGCACCCAAATCATATCTAAGGTCCATTCTAGCCGAGATGTTGCCCGATTAAAACCCTAATATTTAACTCAACCTAGTCGTCATACTGCCCAATCAAAATCTCAAATATCATCCCGGCATAGCCGTTATGCGGCCCAATCTAAAACTCTAGACACCAACCCACCTAAGCCGTTATGCTGCCCAATCAAAATCTCAATTATCATCCAAACCTAGCCGTTGTGCTACCCCACCAAAACCCTAAACAACCCTAGGGATCTAATCATTAAATTTCCTAAAATTTGCTAAAAATCTAGCCACCCAACCCATTAATTATTTAGAAACCCCTTTCTAAATAATCAATGAATTACCCCTCGAATACCCGGGAATTCACCTTTAATTATCAGGTGATTCCCATAATACTTATCCTTTTCCTTTCTTTTCATTCCTTAGGAATTGATTGGTGTATTGTTTTATTGATTGTTATTTTATACGCATTTGCCAACTGGTAGATGACCAGCCTCTGCCCAAAGTCAAGGATCCAGAAGGGCTCGAAGCCAAGAACCCTAGTCTCCCTAGGAGACGTTAAGGATTCTTCATTTAATGCAAGTCCCAACTTCTAGTGCATAATTTATCCCATTGAGTGCGAGAGTAATAACATGAACAACTTAAATGGGTTGCATTATGTTGACAACCAAAATTGGCATCATAGGAGTTTGTTGTCTGAATCTGGACAAATCGATCTACAAACATGTCAGACCAGTTTTACAAACATTATCAAATCTCTTATTGAACCTCACCATTTCGTAGATATTGTCGAGGCGATTAAAATGCATATGTAGAACGTCCAATTTGGAGTCAGGATGAGAGACTTATGGTTCTGGCAAGATTTAGCCCTGTCCAGACCTGTTAGACCGGTTTGGATGGGCGGTCTGACCGGTTTGACCAGCCTAATCCGAGTTAGGAATTGTATTTTGACATGATATTTGTATAACCTTCAACTCCTACTAGAGCAAGACCTCCCCACCCTATAAATATAAAAGGCCACAACCGATTGAGAGCAACCCAATCGAATCAAACAACTATGCATTTATCTTTTATCTCCTAAACCCTAAATCTCTTCCAACCTCCAAGCTATTTGTCTACCGATCCCATGACCAGAGATGGCATCCTAGGCTTGCTGGTCGACCTAGGGCATGCCGGTGATGTCCACATCGTGACGGGGTCCCTCCCGGGCGAGAGCTTCGATGGCCTTAGCTAGTTTGCTCGTAAACTAGTCGTTCTTCGCCATGTAAGTGCATTGGTTATCCCTTTGCTGGTTTGCTCATAAATCTAGCCGTCCTTCACCATGTAAGCATAGTTATCCCCTCGAACGATCGATCTAGGCAAAACCCTAATACGTGCTTGCTAGATGGTCCCCTTTTGCTATTGAAATGCCACAGGCCAACCACCCTAGGAAAACTACTTTTCCCTCCAACCCTCCCGATAATAGATACGCTAGGCAAGTTGAGTCATGCCCCATAAATGGGGAAAATAAAACCTGGTTGGATCCTCTACAGGAAGGATCTAACACCCACCATAAATATTTATGTTTTATAAAAAAAAACTTAGGAAGGATTTTTCCTTTGAGAATGCACGAGTTAATAACAAGATGATAGTAATACAAACTGAGTCAATGAGCAAGTTAATAACAAGATGATAGTAATACAAATTGAGTCAATGCCAGCCAATTGCTCCCGAAAAAGTTGCTAGAAAGTTCGTGAGTCAATGAGGGGCTTTTATAAGGGACAACATGCCCATCAACATTCGAGAATGGAAGGGTAAAAAAGATGATCCATGCGTGCTCCCGCAGACACAGAAAGATATGTTGTGGGCCGATGTCAAGAAACACTTCACACTTCCTAACATTGTCGATGAAAAAGTTGTGAAAGAGTGGACGCTCAAGAAGATGGCAACCCAATTTTAGACCTTCAAGAAGAATCAAGATGCCAACTATATCCAGAAGGGTCGAACTCCAGCTTTTAATGACTGGCCAAAGTTAAGAGATCACTAGAACTTATTTCTAGAATGCAAGAGGAGTGAATATAGTGCAAACAAGGTTTGTGTCAACTCAGGCAGAAGAAGTACCACCATCGTCTAGGGCAAGGTGGTTACAGGAGTGCAATTTTCAAATGGAGAAAGATGGAACAAGACCTAATTGTAACATCCCTAGTTTAAGAGAGCATGTTGAAAGGCTAATTAGAATGGTTAAGGATACAATTTGCGCTTAGGATTTAAACCTTGCTATAATTGAAAATGCAATGCACTTAAACCTTGAAATATCACAAGAGTGGCAAATTAAAGTCAAACCCAGTCAAACAAGAAACTAAGTGTAAAAACAATCAAACTAGGTTGGAATTGTAGAAAACATCTTGAAAATCCAAAAGAAAAATTTGAATTGACCTTGCAAACCTTAAATGGCTAAAAATACCTTAAAAAGCACTAATTGGGGGCAATTGGTAAATTCACAATTTCTTATAACAACTTAAGTTTTTGCCAATATAAAAGTTGTAGAACTTTTCAAAACAAACAACTTTTCTTATTTGATCTTTCACTGGTTTGAAGTGGAACATGTTCAAAATGTGGGTTAAAGTTTAGTGAATTTCAAAACTTAATTCAATTTCTAGCTAACTCATTGAATCGGCATTCTTCCAAAGTTTTCAACCTTTTATCTCCCAATCTAGCATACTTTTGAACTTGAGATCTTTGTAGGACTTGTAGTTTGAACTTAGGCCAACAAATTTAGATTTGAAAAATTTTGAGTTCAGTTTCAAAATCTCACCAAACTGCAGTCCAAAACTAGCTGCTTTGCTCGCCACCGCGTTCCAACATGCAAGCTAGCGTGCGGTCACTGTGTGTTCACTTCACGTCACGCCATGTCGTGCTGCCCTGTTCGCGCAGCACGGACGCCAATGACCGCCGCCGATGGGATGCGATGGTCCGGCCACTCGCCCAACCCCCAGCGCGTGCAACCTTATCCCTCTGCAGCGCATCTCCCCCTACCAACCGTCGCGACGAGCCCACGCACGCCCCTGCCACCCACCGTGCATGCCGCCACCACGTCTCGCCACCGCATCGGCCAGCGCCACTCCACCACTCATCGTCGTGAGGTGACAACTCGGGCTCCCTCTCCTGGCCACTTCACACACGAGATAAAGGGAGGGAATTCCATCTAAATTTGCACCGCCAATCACCGGAGCTTGCCCACGCACGTGCACCTGCCACGACCAACCGCCGCCATTATCCTCTGCACCGCCAGTCACCAGCCGCCCTGAGACTCTCCCTCAGTCTCCAACGAGCACCAGGGCACCCTTACGCTCCCCCTCGCGCCCCCGACCGGCTATAAAAGCCATTACTCCCCCTCGCCGGCGCACGAGCGCAACACCCACCTCCGCTAGAGCCCCGCCACCGCACCTCACCATGGAGCTTGCTCCTCCAGCAATCCATGCCGCCCGCTGAGCTCATCGATGCACCACCCTTACGCCATTGCAGCTTCCAGAGCCCCTTCCCAGCCAGCTTCGCCACCACCGGTGCCAGAGATGACTCCCTGCCGCCACGCCCGAAGTGCTGCCATGAACTGCCATTGCCAAACCTCCTCTGCCCTCGACCTCCTCAGCGCGTTGGACCATGGTGAGCCCCTGAGCACTGTTGTGCCCTTCCCTAACCCTAGCAGCGCCGTTGCTTGCCGGATTAACGTCGGCCTGCCGCCAGCCAAGCCCCGTGGACTTAATTGAGAGCTATAAATCTTTCCAAGGGCATTAGTGTGAATTGTAGGGGCACTGTTACAGTATTTGAAAACTTCCAGGGCCTCTTTGCGAGTTGATTTTAACCTTTTCTATTTTATTTAGTTTTTTAAATTGGCTGAAACTTTGGAAATGCATACTAAATGGTAGAAAAATGCTAAAAATACAAATCCAACTTTGTTAGACTCTGGATGTTGAATAGTTTCATAGAAAAATAGTTTTGTACATATCACTATTGTAGATTTTTCTTTAGGATTTATTTTGTGTTTGAGCCAACAAATACCCCATAAATCACACAAAAATGGTAAAATGTAAGTCCACCTCTGTTAGAACACTTGTGTCATGCTTGTTCTAGGTATGAATTTTGTGACACTAGTTTAGGTGTTGAACACACTCGTTTAAGGCAAACCTTGAAATGCTAGGCTAGATCTTGTTATTAACACTAAAAATGGAAGAAAATAGGTAAAAATGTGAAACACTTTTGTTGGGTTCTTGTTACAAATTGTTCCCTAGGAAAAATATTGGTTTTTGTTGGGGACATGATTGATCTTGCTTAAACTTGTGCACATGGTTTAATAAAACTAAACTATGGAAAATATATGTCCTTCTTATTAAATCATGGAAAAACTACAGTAACCCTTGTTGAACATAGAGAACCCACTGTAAAAATTTCAGAGCCAAACTACCACTGCAACGTGAGTTAAACATAGTTATATGAAATCTACCATATGATGTTTTTTTATTTTTAATGATTTTTTTAGAAACCAAATGAGTCCTTAAAGTTTACAATAGCTCCTTAATAATGTTAAGAAGCCTCTGTAAACTTTTCAGCACCAGATCGCACTTGATGCAACTAGAAATAATTTTTGAAGTTATAGCTAGTTTAATGGAATAAAAACAATTAATGAATAAGAACGGTAAGTAGGAAATGTACATCTAGGTTGTTAAGAAATTCAGAAATAGGATAACTTTCCAAATGAACTTTGAGCAACCCTAAGATGACCCACTTTTCTTTTTTGACAAGATAAATGGTTAAAAACCTTAGATGTGTACACAATCACCATTAAATCAAACCCAAGGTTTAAAACATGAAATCACTTTAACTCACAAAGAACTCAAGTTTGAATCTTAATTAGGAATACGTGTTCGTTGTAAGCTTTACTCTTCTACAATAATATCTGAAATTCATCCTGCATATGAAATCATGAAACTTGAATCATTGCATATGCATCTCGTGTAGAAGCGAATCTCGCAGACGGAACGTACGAACTGCTCCCGACGACCGAGGAAGTACCTGCTGAGCTGCATCATGTCGAGGCCGAGCAAGAGTCTGGTCAAGCTTCAAGCGAGCTCCCCACTAACTTAGAACAGGAAGGCAAGCCCCGGAGTATAACCCGGATTTTAAAGTTCATGCAATATCTATGCTACTTATGTCTGTGCATTTAAGTTCATAGGAGTTGCTTGAAACCTTAGTTGCATGATCCTAGGTACCTATGTGCTGAATACTAGTATGTTAAGCCGTGTAGTTGCTATGCTAAATAGGGAATCGGTAAAAGTTGAGTGATATCCTGTCACTTACGAGTTATAGGAGTTGCTTGCTTAGTTACACTACAACCATAAGGATAATGGATGGGGCCAGGCTTTGGTTCTGACTCGGTGGATTTGCCCCGTCTGTCTAGTAGTAAATGTGCTAAGGTCGAAATGTGACGGTGTTCGTGGTCAAGTGTTTGAAAGTACTAATCTCATACCTAGTATGGGATAGGGAAGCCTAGTACTTGATTGAACTGGGATGTGAGCAGACCGCCCCACTGTCTTTGGAACGGAGTTTCCCCGATGCATCATGTGGGTACAAGTGCAGTCACGGTACGGCGATGTCCGGGACCGTGGGGCATTGTATCCAAGGGAAGTAAGCCTGACACGTGGCTGGGGATTGATGGGGATGACTGACAAGTGAATCGAACCCGACGTGGTACGCGGATGTTGTGGGGTTAGGTTCACCTTGCAAGGTTTTGAAAACTTGATTCGAATCGTCTGCCTCTCATAGTTTGAGTCTGCTTGATCACTGTGCTGCACGGAGTAACAAGTGGAACAGAGAATGATTATTTTAATGATGATTCTTGGAATAAAATGTTTGCTCAACTTGCTTGCTTAGAACAGGTGCTTACTTAGACTGGTTAATCTACTAGAACCTGAAGCTAAAACTTGAAAGTAAGGACTTATTTTAGATGCTTTTGGCGAAAACAAACCCCTCAGTCAAAAAGCCTTGCATGTCTAGAAGTTGGTGGAGTAGTTACCACCTGACGGTTAAGTCTTGCTGAGTATTAGTATACTCAACCTTGCTTGTGGCCTTGTTTTCAGGTAATGTGGTAGACGTCAATGATTGTGCTGCTAGTTTGACTTGGTCGACCCAGCTCCCTCCGGGTTGGACGGTCGAGTGGGACCCATCCTCGGTCGGCGAGGATTGTGGTAACTGATGACATGGTAGGCTTCACCATGACATCTTTTCTCTGACATTTAGTTACCATCTTATACCGTTGCTTAAACTTTTAACAATTTACTTTATGCACTTTTGAACTATTGTGGTGTAATAAATAAAGTGGGACCTATGTTTTAATCTACTGGATTGTTGTAATCTCTAGACTCACCTTCGCATGAGCATGCTTTGTTTCGATCAAAGATAAGTGGTTTATCGGGTATAACCCAATAGACTACCAGATTGACTTGATTAAAGTGTCAGTTTGCACGTGAGGCGAAGTTGAGTACACTTTAGCTAGGTTAATTTGGGTGGTTCTACCACACTAATCGATCGATGTATCGTACCAAAATCTATTGACTGGCCCGATCGATCGAAAAATTTGCATTACGCTCACAGAGGCACCTTTATCCCTAAGGATGGGACACTTATTTTTAACAAAACAATATGTGAGAAGGCCCTCAGGCTTATAAAAAACATTGAAGATTCTAAAGCGGGAAAGTTCAAGCTTGATAGAGAGAACGATGAGCTGACTTTGGCGCTCGGGAATCCCGAACACCCGGGATGTTGCCGAAGCTTTGGGGTGGTTCCGTGGAAGTTTGCTTTCCGTAGGGACATCAACACGGTCATAAGCCGGAAGAGAAGAAAGGAATAACAAGAGGAGAGGTGGCGGCACATGTCAGAAGTTAAAGTGCATGAACAAGGCGTAAGAATGCAGGAAGAAATTAATTGGCTAGTGGCCCTAGCAGTTACTGAGATGGCCCAATTTGGAGCACTGCCGGATCCTAACATCGCTATTAGCCCTTCTCAATGCCGAAGCACCTGTGCTTCTACAGGGGTCCCCAATGAGAACATGCCAAGCTTACCCGTGGTTGCGCAGGACAACCAATGGTACCCTGTGGATGACATCACTCAGCGCACCTCATGTGAGATATACAGACCATTTGGCAACCTCACTGTTAAGGTATACATATATATAATTTATACAATGATCTCAATTGATCCATGCCTTGGGAGTTTAATAACTTTTTTTATTTCTCCTATATGTACAGGTGGCGTACAGAAGTGCTTTACCAATCCTGCTAGGGCAGACAAGCCATGGCGTGGCGATTCCACTTGGTTACTCCAACGTTGGGGTGGAGCAGATTTGTGATAGTCAATATGAAGGCCTAGAGCTTGACCTCCCGGGAGGTGACGGGGAAAGGACACTAGGGGATGCACCTCACGGTATCATTCTATGGCGCAAACGTTACATCATCATCCCTGGCCAGGAGGCATCATTTCTTCCCATAGATCCCCCGCAGCAACCATCTCCTAAGAACTCAAGACTGTCATCTCCAGCACATCCACCTCTAGGACCGTCATCACCACCAGGACCATCGCATCCTGCTTGATCACCATCTCCAGCAACATCGAATCCTGGAGGTGCGAGCGATGACGACCAAAACACCTCTCCCTGATCACCGTCTGCAGCACTGGGACTAAAGTCTGGTGCGAGCAAGGAATCTGCAGCACCTCTCAAGAAGTCGTGACCACTGCCTTCCAAGCTAAAGAAACCAAAGGCTAAAGAACAGAGGAAGAAAACAAAGAAGTCTGAACAAATTATGAAGCTAGTAGGCGATATGACTCGTGAGAAATTGGAGGAGGCATCGCAAGCATATTTAAGGGAGTAGTTTGAAAAAGATGCTGCAGAAAGAAAAATGAAGGAGATGGAGTAGATCTAGCTAAATTAAAGTTTTTTATTAGCATGAAAAAAGAAGTCAAGAAGATGTTACTATCAAACTATGATAATTTGTTAGTTATGTCTTGTCGAAAGAAAAGACAAGGAGAGTTGTCATCCAGTCGTACTGTCCCCCAGCTCGAGCAGCAAGATCAGCAAGCAGATAGAGATGCTCTAGCTATAGTAGCTATGCCTTTAGAATAATAAATCAAGGTCATTCAGTTTATGGAAGACACAAGTCTCTCGCTTGCTGAAGTTCTAGGGCGAGCCAAATCACTACCTCCAGAAAAGACTATACCTAAATGGCCTTTTGAGTTAGGCAAGCCTCTAGTCAGGCCCGAATTGGTATGGAAGCTCTCAACTAAGATCTATGAATTCCATTAGTGGTACATGGAGCAGTCGGCCAAGGAAAGAGCGAACACGCTCTTCTTGTTAAACCGATTGATTTTTTCGGTGAAGGTGAGAAACTGCTGTGGTTGAAATTCAAGAATATTTATGAAGTGTACCATCAAGATGCCCTTGATGTCTCTCTCATCAGCGCATGAGTTCTGTAAGTGTGTGTTTATTAGAGTTAATTTTAGCTCATATCATTATTTTGTCTGTGTGTCGCCCTACTAAATTGTCTTTCATTTTATGTAGGATGCAAATTCAGAGGTGCCACCGAGAACTATACTTCAACGTTGGCTTCATGGACCCAATGCTTGTTAACCAAGATCAAACTCGGATCACCCAAATGATACATTAGACCGAATATACAAATTCTTGGAGCAACAGAATTATAAGCAATACATACTACTGCCTTACAACTTTAAGTAAGTGTGGGTACCACCTATTTCCTTACCTGATTAATGTTAGTTAGTTCTAATATGAACATTTATGTACGCATTTTCCACTGAATTCTTCTTATAATTATGATTGATCAAAGCAACGTTATTATGTTTGATTCCTTGAGGAAACCAAAGGACGAGTGCCAAGACATTCAAGACATGCTTAACTTATAATAATTCTAGACATTTATCTCTATGCAAAAGTTTGATTCCTAAATTCTCACCTAACACTGTATCATTCCTTATTTTAATTCACAGCGCATGGAAATGATTCCGTAAGCATCACCGTGGTGATTTCAAAGAAAAACTTACATTCAGTACAATGTTCCTGGTACGTATGAAGTTTGCACATTTTGTACATTCTATAACATGAATATTTCATAACGTTTTTTCCACTAAAGTGATTGATATAGGAACAAGGGAATAATTGATGTAGATACTACATCTGTGAGCACATGTACCATTTCGTGAGGGACAAGGTGATATTGGACAATATAACTGTACGTACAATAAACTTATTAATAATTAATCATTTTCTAGCTCCTTATATTTAATTGTTGGTGTAACATTCACATATTTCCAAATTACAGATGATGCATATTAGAGAAGAACTCTTGGAGAAGGAGAGACTTTTGGCAATCTAAGAAGCTCTTATAGGATTTTTGGTGGACGAGGTGATAAATCCCAATGGAGAATTTTTTTATGATGGACATTCAATAGCCGAACCGAGCAACACCATGATGGGAGGGTCCTAAGAATTACGAGGATAAATTATTGTATATATAGTAATTGTATAAATACTAGTTTGATGTGTATAAACTACTAAAAATTATATATATAGTAGTTAAAATTAATATTATGCATATACTATCATGAAATATATATACGGCATGCATACAATATGAGCGTATACATGTAAGGATGTATACGTATAGGTGTATATATATAAGTGAAGCAACAATGAGCATTAATATGGTAAAAATAAAAAAGGTCTTTAGTCCCGGTTGGCAACCGGGACTAAAGGGGCCACGTGCATGCGCCTGCATGCGCTTGCATGGCGGCCAGTTTAGTCCTGGTTGGTATTACCAACCGGGACTAAAGGAGGTCTTTAGTCCCGGGTGAATGATCCGGAACTAGGGGGGCCTTTAGTCTCGAAAGATTAGCCCGGTTGGATTTTTGAGATATATGAGCCTATCCAACCGGAACTAATGCCCGTTTTTCCACCGGTGGGGCATGGGTCTCGTAGGTCAGTACCGCCTAGAAACAAGGTATGGGCTAATCGAACATATGGATGTGTACACCTCTGTGCAGAGTTTTGATCTACCGATAGCTGAGGCTCACGGTTATGAGCCTACTTTGTTAAAGCCCCCATGATTAGTCCTTGGGTGGGAATTAGTGTGATGAAAATGCGAGATGAAGGTCGTGGATCGGATTTTAAAATTAAAACCTGAGAAGTGGTAGGGGAGGCAGTTTCCCCTCCAGGACCACAACTCTCATTATATAATATAATAATAACCTCTTAGAGAGTTTTTATAAAACTCACCTTTTTAAATCCACCTTGCATATGCGATGCTTTAGGCATAGGTTTGCCTCTCAACCATATTCCTACCTCCTCCCATATTGCATTTAATATACTAGTTAAGGTTGGAATTTGCTGAGTACCTATACTCAGCCTTGCTTTCATCATACAGGTCTCCAAGTGTTTTAGATCATCTTGTTAGTACCTGTGCTTTCCTTCAATGCGTAAAGCTAAAAACCTTTCTTTTATTAAATTATACACCTTTTATTGTTTAAAATACTGAACTATGATGTTAACTGTATTAACCTACTAATTTAGGGATTAATACAGGCGATCAGCGGGACTTCTAGAGGAAGGTCCCCACAGTACCCGACCACGTGGTTTATGAATAGTAGTGGCAACAACCAGATCCGTGATAGTGAACACATTTTGCTACACCAATGTACAATCCAATAATGCCTTACAAAAAAGATACATAATCCATGTGTTTAGTGAGTAAAGAAATATAATAAACTTTTAAAGCACACAGCATACATAAAAGCACAAAATCCCATTGAAAAGATATTATACATTTTAACACGGAAGGGCCCATTTGATTTTATTGAAGATGAACATCATGATGTGATCATATTGCTCTGAGCTTCATTTGGGCACCATGCATAGGATGTAGTGTTATCACGGTATGTGGCGCGTGAGTATATGATGGTGCGAGCTCGAATTCAAATCGCTGAAGGATCATGCACAACGCCAACTTGGCCTCTAGCAAGGCGAAGTTCTGACCAATGCAAATGCGTGGTCCCCAACCAAACGGGAGGAATGCGCCTGGGTCCTTGGATGCCTTGGAGATCCCCTCAGAAAATCTGTCTGGCCTGAACTCGTGCACATCCCTTCCCCAAATATCTGGGTCATGGTGGATGAAGAGCACGGGCAGCTCCAAGATCACACCTGCAGGGTATGTAATGCCTCCAATCTCCATCTCCTTGTATGTTTTCCGGAGGAAAGAAATGGCTGGCGGGTACAACCGGAGAACCTCATAAAGGATCATGGTCACCTACAATAATCAAAAAAAAAATCACACATCTATTCATTGCACGGTCGTTTCCAAAAGAAAAGGTAACCTAAATATTGACTCACGGTTTTGAGGCGGCTCAGGCCTTCATACTCAGGCTTGTTTTTGCCGAACAAACCTAGCACCTCCTCCCTTGCACGGTCCTGCCACTCTGGGTGCATGCTTAATACAACCATTGTCCACGTGAGCAGCACAGATGTGGTCTCCATTCCTGCAAAATAGAATACCTTGCACTCCTCGATAACTTCTTCAATTGTCATCCCCTTGCTTGATTGACCATTCTCTTCTGTTTCTCTCATGTTTGACTCCAACAATAGGCCCAATAAATCATCTTCGGTGCTTTTGCCTTGTTTCATTGCTTGAATCCTTTTCCCAATTATATCTCGCAGAATTGATTCGACCTCTTTGTTGTTTTTTCTCATCTTTCTGTTGTTTCTGGTAGGCAAGGACCTGACAAAAGTAAACCCCATAATTTTTTAGTACAGGAGGACAAATAAAGAGGGCTGGCAAACACTAATATATTTTTCAGATGATGAACGAAATCATCCGGTCATCTAATCAAATGAGTATACTATGTAATTGTTCGATACCTAGTATCTCAGTGACTAAAATCATTCAATGTTTGAAAAACTGTTCTTAACTGTTAACTTATTAAACAGTATGGATTTCAGAGTAGTACTAACTCACATATAACCAGGAATCATATTCTTCCGAATGTTAGTCATGACAAGCTCAGCTTGCTCGGCTTGTAGCTGGAAAATCCTTCTACCTTTATGGTAGCTGCTGCTGAATGCGGTGCGAGAAATGACGTCTCCAGTGAGGTTCTGCAGCTCAGGCCAAACGTCCAGCTCCAACAAAGCGTCGGAGCCGAGGGATTCGGACCATCTACTGACCAGCTCTTCGCAGCACGCAGAAAACGCTGGCAACATGCGCTGCAGATCGATAAACACAACAATGGATTCCAAAGATCAATTATGCATACTCCCGACCACGTTTGTAACGTATATGAACCATACACAGGAAAAGGAAAATTAAATTAGTATTGTATCAGAAACTCTGTTTACCTTGAGCTTCTCAAGATGGAATGCAGGATTGAGGATCCTCCTGTGCTTGACCCATTTCTCACCCTCATGGCTCGCCACGCCGTCGCCCAGCATCTTGGACAGCGCCGGGAACTTGAGCTTCTCGAAGTGGCCGAACTTGTTGGACAACACGTCCCTGCTTAGCTCAGGATCGACGATGGTCACCTTGGGGTTGGGGCCGAACCAGGACATGCTCATCTTGCCGTGCTCCTGGACAATGTTGTGGACGAACGGCATGACGCGGTGTGCGATATCATGGCACCGCAGCGGCAAAGGCTTCGACCAGGCCTCCTTGGCCAGCCGGCCGTACTCCTTGAGGTCGCCGGTGAGGAAGCGGTAGGACGTGCCGCGGATGCCCTGAGCACGCAGCGCCCGCTCGAGCCGCCGAGGCCGCCACCACATCTGGTGCAGCAGCCCGCCGACCTTCCACAGGAGCACCAGGGCCAGGAGACCTCCGAGCAGGATGCTCCACGGCACCGAAGCCGCAGCGGCAAGCGGCGCTCCAAGAACCATTTGCTTTGTTGACGACCAGTGGGCTGAGCGAAGACAGAGTTTGTAAGCTAAAATGATGGTGCGAGTGGACTTGACTTGAGATGGGTATGATACGGCATTTGGGCTTCAGGTTAAATAGAGGCGCCAGTTTGGCTGGAATAGTCTTGTGCCCATTTGTTTATTGAGGTGAGTAAGACTAATGGGGCAACCTGGTCAGCCATGCCCTGCTGCTCCCAAGGAACTTGGTGGTGAAGCCATTGTGATGAGAATGTGAATCGTTGGATTGGTGAGGAAGTAATGACGCTCAGGCCGGGCACCGCGCGCCCATGTGATGAGTTGCTTCCTTGCTGCTTCCTCTTGTTGCTATGAGGTCAGATCACATTGGCTTCGAAGCAGGGCAGAGTCAAAGTGCCATGAAACTATATGTAATTAGATATTATTAAGTCCCCGTATCAAGGTGCCTTCATATCGCCATGGCATTATAAAAGAGTAAATTGTACATCGTACATGTATCCCGGTTAGCTTCTTTTCTTTTTTACTTAGGATAATCTATCGACTCGGGCGCCCGTGCACAGGCTAATAATTTTGAGAGCTTGTATTAGAAAGTTATTTAAAAATTAAATCCAAAGTAACATGTGACTCTCTAAATTTATTTAATATTTTCACACAATACTCATATAGATATGTACTTATCTTTATTCATTTGTAATTCATTTTTAATTGTAATTATATACTTTTTCATCCATATTCATTAGTCTTTCGCTTTGCATCGCACCTCCGCACATTATGTTTAACATGAAAATCTATATTTTTCATCTCTTCCTCACATACAAGTATAAATGGTCAGTATGGTGGCACACATCATGCATATATACTTAACTAAGTATTTTCTATATTAACAATGATAGAAATAGAAAATTTAGAATCATATATTAGTTTGCTTTATTTCTGTATAATGAACATGTAGATAATTAGATTAAATTTTAGGTGTTTTACTTTAGGATATTTTTAATAACGATATACGTGGGTAATGTAAATACAAATTTAGAAAGATATAAGTTATTTTTTGTAATGATGCATGTTACTTTAGAAAGGTATTTTAGATAAAGATTATGATGTTACTTTTGATTATTTTTTATAATGGCAGAGGAGGGTACATTATTTAGATATAGGTTTAGGATTTTACTTTAAATATTTTGATTATTAGATTCTATAGGGTTGATGCGTGGATGTTTCTCATTTTGCAAGAATTTTTAGAATTTATCTTTTTTCCTAGCGCATCTCGTGAGAATTAACGCGGAGTCTCCAATTGAAAAAAGATGAGGGTGCATAGTTGACAATAAAAACTATTACCTTGAACTCTCTCTCATTTGTTAAATATTCTAACATAATACTTATATAGATATATACTTATTATCTTCATCAAACTTTTATAGATTTTAGTTAGTAATTACTCCATAACATTTTTAATTTTCATCCATATTTATAATCTTTCATTTTTCACTTTTCGTGATAGGTATTGCACTTGAATTTTTTTAATCGATCTTAAGTTTAGGCTATATTTTTAACATTCACATCTATGTTCTTATCATTTTCTATGTATATTTATAAATGTTAACACACATGATGGGTATATATATTCTAATTATTATTTCCTATACGAAAACATAAGAAATGGACAATTTAGAATCATATATTCGTGTACCTTGGGTATATTTTTAATAAATGTGATTTGATTCAAATTTAGGTTACATCATGTTCTGTTTTTAATGGCATATGATGATAGCTTAGATGCAAATTTAAGGGGTTACTTTAAGTTATTTTTATAATGTTAGTTGTAGTGGTGGACAATTTAGATGTAAACTTAGTGGTTATTTTAAATTATTTTTTATAATGGCATAAAAGGGGTAATTTACATGAAGATTAGGGGTTACTATAATTTATTTGATATAATGGCAGATGTGGATATAGGTGGCTAATTCTTTTAGAAAATATAATAGGTTTCATGGCTATAATGATTTGAGTCTACCGATTGATGGCTAAATGTTTTGATTTTTTTGAAAGAATTTTTAGGATTTTTCTTTTTTTCTACAGTATCCACCTAGAATTCTAGATGGCTTCATGTGGAAGCTTCAGTGGGTAAAGTAAAATTCCAACCGGTCAGTTCCAATGGTATACCAAAAAATTTCCTCCCCAACCACGTCACAGCCCACGTGCACTCTAGCTTTTCCGTTCCTGTGGGCCCCTCTCTTAGGTTCCCCTAAAGACATAGTATATCAGCTCCAGGATTAGTATGATACACGCACTTTACCACAAAATGATATTAGAAGGAGTACTTCGAACGATACACCTTAGGGGGCGTTTTCTTCCACTGACTTATTTTTAGCATGTGTCACATCGAATGTTTAGATACTAATTAGGAGTATTAAACGTAGACTATTTACAAAACCCATTACATAAGACGAATCTAAATGGCGAGACGAATCTATTAAGCCTAATTAATCCATCATTAGCAAATATTTACTGTAGCAACACATTGTCAAATCATGGACTAATTAGGCTTAATAGATTCGTCTCGCCGTTTAGATTCGTCTTATGTAATAGGTTTTGTAAATAGTCTACGTTTAATACTCCTAATTAGTATCTAAACATTGGATGTGACGGGTGCTAAAAATAAGTCAGTGGAAGAAAACGGGGTCCTAGTATCGAACGGAGTTTGAGCTGGCTCAAAATATTAGATCTTAGGTGTATTTCCCTCCATGTGAGGACCAACAAGTAGCAGCGGAACATTTTTTTTCTTTATCTAAAAAAAGATCGTTGATAATAATTTGAAACCAAAACTACGTGAATGCAATTTACAATTGTTTATCTCGTGAACATATTTGGTTTACACTGCTAGCAAAAGAATGCGGTAATTCTTTGGTTTGGACTATATCTCGACCAAGAGGTTAACAGCAAAGCATATATCTCCTACCATTTATTTCCACCTCAATGTTTAGATACAAAAAACTCCCCTAATACTCATACAAGTTTTTGTACTGTGACATACTCATCGACGAAGACCGAAGTTCGAGACGATCAGATCTTCTTGACTATAATTGGCGCACCATGCTGGGGATGCAGCGTAATGACAGTGTACGGTGCATGCGTGTAAGAAGGTGACAATTGGAACTCAAAGCGCTGAAGGATCATGCTCAGGGCCATCTTGGCCTCAAGCAGCGCAAAGTTCTGGCCGATGCAGATCCTTGGCCCCCACCCGAATGGGAAGAACGCCGGCTGGTCGTCCTTAGTCGCCTTTGAGATTCCCTCAGCGAATCTCTCCGGCTTGAACTCATGAGCGTCCGTCCCCCACACATCGGGGTTGTGGTGAACTACGATTATTGGAAGCTCGAGGATCACCCCTGCAGGGTATGTGATGCCTCCAATCTGCATGTCTTTGAACGTTCTTCGGTTTAGCGTGACTGCCGGCGGGTACAACCTGAGCACCTCATATAGTATCATCGTCACCTGGATAACAAAGAGAATCATCGTTAGCAGTTGATGTGTAAAGGTTTTGAGGCAAACTTGCACGAATTTTATGCTAATTTATTATTTTTCACCACACATACCGTTTTGAGTCGACTCAGGCTGTCCAAATTGGGCTTGTCGTCCTTGCCGAACACCCTGAGGACCTCCTCCCTCGCTCTGTCTTGCCACTCGGGGTGCATGCCAAGGATGACGAGAGTCCACGTGAGCAGCACCGACGTGGTTTCCATCCCCGCGAAGTAGAAGAGCTTGCACTCCTCAATCATGTCCTCCGTGCTCATCCTCAGGCTGCCTTTCCCGCTATCCATGTTGGACTGCAGCAACAGGCCGAGCAAGTCGTTGCCGCTGGCTTCACCGTTCTCGATTGCGCGCTCCCTCTTCTCGATCATGCCTCTTAGAATCCCTTCGATCTCCCCGTTGATCTCCTTCATCCTCCGGTTGTTCTGTGTCGGCAAGAACCTGCAGCAGAGGCTATATAGCTAAGCAATGGTACGGTGCTTATCAGCTTATGTTTCTTCAAAGGATCAGAAGGTGCTTACAGGAAGCCTGGGATGTACATATACTGGAAGGCCTTGATTATTCGCTCTGCTTGCTCTGCCTGAAGCTGGAAGATCCTCCGCCCTTCCATGAAGCTGCTACCGAACGCCGTGCGGGAGATCACGTCTCCGGTGAGGTTCTGAAACTCCGGCCAGATATCCACTTCGTATGACCCGTCAGAACCAGCGAGTTTATTCTCCCAGTGATCTATCAGCTCGGTGCAGCACGTCGAGAAAGCCGGCAGCATGCGCTGAAAACTAACTTCAGTAAGCGCGCATCTATATGCTTGAGGCTGTTCAAAACTGAAAGTGAATGCCTGTAGAGTTGCAGCAGGACTATTTTGATACCTTGAGCTTTTCGAGATGGAATGCAGGGTTCAGGATCCTTCTGTGTTTTGCCCATTTCTCGCCGTCATGACTCGCAAGCCCAAGCGCTAGCAACTTCCCCAGACGCTTGTTAGTGAACTTCTCGAAGTGACCAAACTTGTTTGATAGGATGTCTCGGACTAACTCTGCCTCCGTGATGATCACCCTGGGGATTGGGCCAAACCAGGTGATGCAAACGTTGCCTGCAGTTAAGCATTTGTGCAGTTAAAGCTACGATTCAGTTCAAACGAATTGATACGGTTTCTTATGGTTTAACATACTATATCAAGGTTCAAATTCTGAACTCATGCTGGCATTTTCTAAAAATTATTTCAGAAATAAATGTGACTGTTGATATCAAGATCCCGCATATACAATTTTTTCGGATGTGCTAATATATAAGGGTAGTTTTATATACGTGCATTCATGGGTATGAATGTGTACACCTAAGATCTGCATTTGTACTGTGTTCAGAGTTCAGAATTTCGGCCAAAAACCGGCGATTTTCAATCCTACCAGTCATGACCGGTAATGTTTCGGATGGAATTCATTCGAGTTTTCAATTTTAGTCAACTTTTGGTACAATTACAAAAATTTCGGCCGAAAACCGGCCTACCGGTCTTACTGGCGCCCTCCGAGTTTTTTTTTGAGAAAACGAAAGCTGGAACACTGTGTTTTAGAAAAAGAAAAGCAATTCGATCTTTGAATAGAAACTTTCAATTGCGTAAGGAATAATTGAGAAATTTAGGGAAATTAGCATGACGGCTGCTGCCTGAACTTGTTTAATAACTGAAGGAGATAGTGACAGACAGTTGTGGAGCTCTGGAGAAAAAGGAAAGTTGCTATCTGGTGGTCAATAATTCGCAGCACTAGCCAAGCAACGTCAACCACAATAATCACATCGGAAGCCAAACTTATTCAACGAATTCTTATATGCAACTAGGTTCGTCTCAAAGATTGTATGCTAGTACTGATTATTGAACAACTGATGGACGTGAACAAACGAGAAGATTATGGGAGACTCTCGACATACCGTGCTCCTTGACAGTGTCGAAGAGATGCGGCATGATGCGGGGAACAACGTCATGGCACTGCGGCATGGGCCTGGACCGCGCCTCATCGTTGAGCCGGGCGTTCTCCTGGAGGTCGCCCGCCGGGAAGCGGTACTCAGTGCCGCTGAGCCCCTGAGCCCGGAGCGCCCGGTCGAGCCGCCGCGGCCGCAGCCAGTATCTCTCGGCGGCCCGGTAGGCCCCCCACACGACGAGCAGGGCGAGGAGCCCCTGGAGAAGGCTCCACGGCGATGGCGAAGCTGCTGCAGCTGCTACGACGATGTCGTCCATCCTTTCCTTTCCGGGGATATGCGTCCTTCGGGCTGCGGCAACCACAAGTCCGATCCACAACTTCATAGTGAGGAAGATGACCAGCGAGCGCGGTATAAGTAGCGGCAGGCCGTACCTGGAACTCCTATCGTCCCGGGCCGAGTCGGCGGCCGGTGATTGGCGCGCTGCGTTGGCATCACATATTTTTCCTAGCTTTTTTCTTAATCTGTAGACTGCAGTTGATGTCTAAGTTTTCTTGGCGGCCACGGTTGGTTTGTGGAATAAGGTGCACCACAATAAAACACCAGCTGAAAAAGCGACTTGCTGAGTGCATTGCATCTGCAAAGTGTGGCGCAAGGTCGCCGAGAAGACCAACAAGGCCAATCGCTTTAATTAAGATGTTGAGTACTCCCTCCGTTTCTAAAATGTAGGTTGTTTAGCTTTTCTAGATACATAGATTTTGCTATGCATCTAAATATAGAGTTATGTCTAGATACGTAGCAAAATCTACATATTTAGAAAAGCCAAAACGACCTACATTTTGGAATGGAGGGAGTATATATGTTTAGTTCAAGCTGCTTTTTTATTTATGAAACTCTACTTGTATATGAAGAAATGAAAAAAGAAATTTAATTAGAGGAACACTACGGGAACAGTAAAGTTGCCGAGTGTTTTCTATTCGCCGAGTGCTTTATCTCGGGCACTCGGCAAACGAGGTGTTTGCCGAGTGTCAATCCGAAAACACTCGGCAAACATTATACACTCGGCAAACTCCCAACCGATGCTCGGCAAACAATTGACACTCGGCAACTCTTAACCACGTGACCGGCACGTGCGGCGTCTGTTAAGGGGGTGTGCCGGACGTTAGTCCTTTGCCGAGTGTCCGTTGCAGACACTCGGCAAAGTTACACGTTTGCCGAGTGCCGCCATCGACACTCGGCAAAGACTGAATAGTTGCCGAGTATTTTTTGAAACACTCAGCAAACATGAATAGTTGCCGAGTGTTTTTTGCAACACTCCACAAAGCCAAAACAATTTTTCCCTCCTCCACCCTCCACACTTTTTGTACTCCCCACGTATGACATTTGGCACTGCATGTTAGAAAGTGGTCTATTTCTTGACCTGTTTGCTATATTTAATGAATTAATTTTATTTAGAGTAATTTGTTGATTTAAGTCAAATTTGAACTGCAAGTGATTGGAATAATGAAATAATATGAGTGGAAAAATCATATTCATGTTAATGAGTTCGAATTAAGGTCTCATCTGGGAAATGAAAAGAAATTTCGAACATTTTGTTAAGAAAACACGACCACGAACAAGATATGTGGAGGCTGTGGTAAAAAATTGAGAAGGTTTCGCACAAATTTTGACATATGATACTTAGAAATCGAAGCATCTCCGGAGAGGATTATTAGAAGTTGGAAGGATCTGGTAAGATTTTGAGTCAAATTAATACTTGAATTTGGCATTGAGTTCAAATTTTTTTTTATAGGCCATAGACAGCATAGATTGGTTCATGTCAAATTTTGGGAATTTTTCGGATCCGTTTGATAATTTTATTTATTAATTGCAATTATATAAATTTAATAGATATAAATTTAGTATGAGCTATAAATCCATGAAATAATGAAATAATATTAGTAGAAAAATAAAATAGGCATTGTTTAGTGATTTTGACTAGGTTTTTGCAAAGTTTACGGATAAAAAATTACTAAAACATATTAGTGAAGGTTTACACGCGTACTTTGCCGAGTGTCGCATGGAGGCACTCGGCAAAGCAGTGCTTTGCCGAGTGTCAAGTGTTCAACACTCCGCAAACATTTCCGTGGGCCCACTCCCCAGGCGAAGGTACCGTTCAAAAATCCGAAAAAAAAGACCTTTGCCGAGTGCCGCATCGAGGCTTCCGGCTTATGCTATGTTTGGGCAAAAATATTATAATCAAGAGGAATTTTTTTAGATCCTAAACTTACTACATGCTGTACGAAGAGTTTACAACGTTTGACTGTTATTTTAGAAAATTACAGCTATTATATTCAATAGTAGATTGCACTAAGCTACAACTTTCCCACTGAGCCTATGGCGCCAGTCTCAGTTGCATGAATGCTTGGAAAACGGGAAGCTTCACATGAGACCAAAGCTGCTAGGTGGGTCCACAACGTGTGTAACAAGTGGCGTCCCAGTGATCAGAAAGATAGTTGTAGTTTTGTACAACATGATAGTAATAGTGGGCCAAATATGTTTGCAATTATATTTTGAATGTTGGAGTATGTGTTGCGTGTCCAAATGGCTAGCAGCTAGGTAGACATGGCACGTTATCTTGACTGATTCATGCGTGGATCACGTGGCGACACCGAACTCGGAACAACCTGTATATAAGTATGTTGAGCTCAGATGGTGCAGTTGCAGTTGCAGGCGCTGCCACTGGAATTTTTTTACTGCAACAGTTTACAGTATATATGCACTTGATGCTCAGCTCGATAAAGATGGACAGCCCTCACAAAGAAAAAAAAAAGGAAAGAAGTAGATTGCCGGACAGTGAGCAGTATCTGGATAATGCACGTGACACAACGAGCCAGAGCTCGTGCGTTTCATTAGCGGGCTTTGCTACAGTACTCCGATCACCTCCTAGGAGGAGGTATGAGCTTGAAACAAATCACAACTGTCAATTTTTATAATAAATGAAACCTTGAAATAATTAAAAAAAATAAATAAAAATTAGATACAACCTAGGAGGAACTATAGGTTTTTCATTAAGAAGAAGAAAATAGGCATCAAAATTCGAATCAGAGGGAACTCGAACCTGAGTGGTTAGGGTGCACAAACCAATTAAGCTAGGCTCCTCAAGAAAAAAATTAGAAAAAAATTCATGGTAATCATGCATCTCCTCCTCGCGCACAGAGAGAAACAAACGCCGGGCATTTCGGATCGTGGCAATCAAGCAGCTCCTCACGCACGGAGAAACAAAACACAGTATGCAGTTTCATCTAGAGAATAGATTATGAAGTTTTATCTAGAGTAGTAAGTAATTTGTATCTGTCACGATGCGTGGTGTTTGGTTCGAGAACGATAGGGTGCTTTCAACTACGGAATGGGCGATTACACTCTTTGTTTGGTTCAACTATGGTAACACCATCAGATAATGTGTTTTCTGATTACGAAGGGGAAAGGGTGGTAACAAACTTGTACAGTGATAGGATTTGATTACAATGTTAATAACCAATTATTGACTGGTACAAACAAACATTGTAATCCAATTGCGTTATATTTTGCCCAACCAAACACCACCCTAATATCACATTGCCTCACGTTTTTTGAAAAAAGAAAGATGTCACGTTGTCACGTCATCTCACGTCTTGGGGAAAACAAAATGTCACGTTGCATCATGGGAAAACATGTTACTATGTCACTTTCTCCTGGGGAAAAGAAGATATTTTGATTAATTCTTCATTAGCACCACAAATATTCTTTTTAGAAAATAAAAAATATCCAACCTCTGCGATCCTAACATATATGTAATTATATATAACAAAACAAGTATCCGAAAATGGTGCTGCAGTAGAAACCGGACACAGGAACTGTGTTCCATCACTACGGGAACAGTAAAGTTGCCGAGTATTTTCTATTCGCCGAGTGCTTTCTCGAGCACTTGGCAAACGCTTGCCGAGTGTCAATCCGAAAACACTCGGTAAACATTATACACTCGGCAAAAATCCCACCCGACACTCGGCAAACAACTGACACTCGGCAACTCTTAGCGTCCGTTAGGGGGGTGTGCCGGACGTTAGTCCTTTGCCGGCAAAGTTACACGTTTGCCGAGTGCCGCCGTCGACACTCGGCAAAGACTGAATAGTTGCCGAGTGTTTTAAACACTCGCAAACATGAATAGTTGCCGAGTGTTTTTTGCGACACTCGGCAAAACAAAACAGTTTTTCCCTCCTCCACCCTCCACACTTTTTGTACTCCCACGTATGATATTTGGCACTGCATGTTAGAAGGTGGTCTATTTCTTGACCTGTTTGCTATATTTAATGAATTAATTTCATTTAGAGTAATTTGTTGATTTAAGTCAAATTTGAACTGCAAGTGATTGGAATAATGGAATAATATGAGTGGAAAAATCATATTCATGTTAATGAGTCCGAATTGAGGTCTCATCCGGGAAATGAAAAGAAATTTCGAATATTTTGTTAAGAAAACACGACCACGAACGTGTGGCCGAATGATTTTTTAATTCTCAAAAATGCAAACAAAGTTTGAAAATCATGAGATTTGCCAAGATGCCATGATTTCATATGTGGAGGCTGTGGTAAAAAATTGAGAAGGTTTCGCATAAATTTTGACATATGATACTTAGAAATCGAAGCATCTTCGGAGAGGATTTGTAGAAGTTGGAAGGATCCGGTAAAATTTTGAGTCAAATTAATACTTGAATTTGGCATTGAGTTCAAAAATTTTTTTATAGGCCATAGACAACATAGATTGGTTCATGTCAAATTTTGGGAATTTTTCGGATCCGTTTGATAATTTTATTTATTAATTGCAATTATATAAATTTAATAGATATAAATTTAATATGAGCTATAAATCCATGAAATAATGGAATAATATTAGTAGAAAAATAAAATAGGCATTGTTTAGTGATTTTGACTAGGTTTTTGCAAAGTTCACGGACAAAAAATTACTAAAACATATTAGTGAAGGTTTACACGGTACTTTGCCGAGTGTCGCATGGAGGCACTCGGCAAAGTAGTGCTTTGCCGAGTGTCAAGTGTTCAACACTCGGCGAACATTTCCACAGGCCCACTCCGTAGGCGAAGGTACGGTTCGAAAATTAAAAAAAAAAAGGCCTTTGCCGAGTGCCGCATCGAGGCTTCCGGTTTATGCTATGTTTGGGCAAAAATATTATAATCAAGAGGAATTTTTTTAGATCCTAAACTATTTCTTTTCAAATACAATAGTTTTTAAAAATGATAGCTCATGCGGGAGCACGGGTTGATGGACTAGTTCTTCTAAGAGACAATTCCCTATTTGACACCAGAAAAACTACTAGTTCATTTCTTGGCTCTCAAAAAATTTTAGTTCCCTATTTGACATAGAGTTCAACTATCATTCCTTTTATGACACTTTGTTGGATGGGAGATCCCGAGACCCACGTGGTAACTTCATTGATCTCAAAATCTATTGCCATAGCCCACAAATCTTTTAGAGGTTCTAATGGATGGGAGATGCGGTTTGAGTGAGTGAGTGCATAGGTGTAAGTGTGCGCGCGCATGTGTAAGCTTCTATATTTGTGTTTCATGGAGTATAATAAAATTAGAATTTCAATTCGATTTAATATTAGGGAACATTCTATCTTATTAGGGGAATAGAGAAATTTAGGGAGACGAGCTTGACCACTTCTCTCGAGACTTGTCACTAAAACCAAGGACACAGAGACAAGTCGCTTATGGAGCCCTGAAGAAGGATTGAAGTCGCCAATAATTCACATCAGTAGTCAAGCGACGTCAACCTCAATGTTAACGTCGGAAGCAAACAGCTTATTTCACGAAGTCGACAGATATATTTCCGGCAGTACTGAACAATTGATGGACGTGGACAGATGAAAGGTTACGGGGGACTTTCGATATGATCGTACCGTGCTCCTTGACGGTGTTGATGAGAGCAGTGGCAGGCCGCACCGTGAACCTCCGATCCTATCGGCCGGCACGGGTCGAGTCGCCGGCTGGCGATTGGCGCGCTCCGTTGGCATCACATGTTTTCCCTAGTTTTCCTTTAGCCGATGGTTGGTGTGTGTCTATTTTCTTGTCGGCCACGCTTGGTTTGTGGAATAACATGCGCCGTACAAAAAATGCCAGCTGAAGCAAGAGCTGCTGATTGCATCTCTACCAAGTGTGGCGCAAGTTCGCCGAGAAGACCAACAAGGCTAATCGCGTTAATTAAGATGTTCCCCCTAAGAGAGGACACAACGTTTGTTGCTATCGTTTGTTTCTCTAGAGAAAGTGGATATAATAGACAGGGTGCATTTGAACAATCTACAAACTTACGTTTGCAGGTACGTATGCCTGTTGTTTTATCTCTAGTGTGTTGCTTGGCTCAAGAAATGTGTTGAAATAATAGGCCTAGCCCATAGTAATTTCAGAATTTCAAATAAATCTCAAAGATCCATATGGACAAGAGGTGTAGTGCTGCAAGTCTTTAGTCCCACATTGCTAGTGAAGGAGAGGGATGACCAACTTAAATATGGAAGTTGTCTCCACTCCTCCAAGCTATGTGTGTGGGGAGAGAAGGAGAGCTCCACACGTGCTCGCTCGCCACGCCTTGCCCACACCTCATTGGGCCGAGCTGGGCCGGGCGAAGGGCGCGGAACCTACGGTCTCTACTGAAAACAGATCTATTCGAGCTAGGGTTTTTGCCTCCTCTCGCTGCTACGCCGCCACCGTAGTCTACTCCATCCCGATTGTCGGCGTGCATCGGCGATTGGGAGAGCAGGTCTCCGGAACCGTCATCTTCAGCGATCCTGCACCGGGAGAGGGCAAATAAGGTTTTTGGGAAGCGCTCTGCATGACTGCTCGATCGCTTCCTCCGCTTCGTCAAGTTCTTCGTCAACTCCTTCACCACGGCTCGTCTACCTCTTCGTCACTCGGGCGTCACTCGCCGTCGCGAACAACGTCAGGCTGCTGATCGTCGTCGCCTCCTGTACCTGGTAGTCGTCCAGGAGCCGATCTTCATCAAGAAAGAAACGTACGATTTCTTATCTCAGATTATGTCTTCCATACTAGCTATAATGATCTGTTGCAGTCTGATAGCACTAGATTGTATGGTAGAATATGTGATTCTATTTGCAATGATAGATTTGTCTAGATCTTGCGTAGACATGTCTAGTTTAATCTGCTATCTGTTCATCATATTCATGATTTATTTCTGGATTAAATTAAAACTAAAAGTGCTTATATATCCAACAAAATGTATATGGATGATGATTAACAACAACACTCTGAGCCTATATAGCTGAACAAGGGAATACCCAAATTCATATAGGACACAAAAACCTTTGCCCAAGTTTGGGCCCTAGCACTTTCAGGCGGGCTTGGGCTTGGGCTTGGCTTTACCTGATTAGAAGTTTTTGGCCAACATTGTATTAGGCACCTTTTCATCAGAGATCATAAGATTGTACATCTGTTTTTGGCTTCCAAAACTTGCAGCATTCGAGATTCTAGAACACTACTACACTGAACCTATCTAGTGACAGCTCATAAAACCATATTTGGTCTTGGAAAATCAAAAATGATGTTGACAGCCAGTTTATAACTAACAACTGGCTCTGATATATGTGGGACTCAAAAATTGGCCCTAGAAAACGGTTGTTGCTGATGGTTCCCAATTCCAACAATGAATGGAGGCTGATTTGTACTAACGACTCGTGAGTAGATTGGAATGTACATAGGTTGTTTCTTCTATAGTTGGTTCACCAAGGTAACCGATGGTAGACCTCTCCCCTATGTCGTTCTTATAATTTTCTTACTATTAGCTTCCAATGAACCCTTGTTTGTCATAGAGATGTGTATCCCCTTGCACTGCATTACTATGGAAATTTTCTTACTAAAAATTTTCTTCCTATGGAAATTAATATTAGGGAAACTAGGTAGCCATACAAAATGGGGAAGATGGGTGAGCCCAAACCCGAAAAGGCGAAGCACCGCACGCCGGCAGTCCCCGTCGAGCATGACGCGGAGGTTGATGGGGGAGACGGCGCACATCCCGCCCTCGTCGACCACCATGGAGCAGAAGACTTCCGGTACGGAGGGGAAGACGATGGAGCCGAAGGATGGGAAGAATGCTGATACCGAGGGGGAGAAGTAGAGGACAGTGGAAGAGGAAGGGGACGACGAGGAGGACTTTGAGGATGCGCTCTTCGACGAGCAATTGCGGGAACAGGAGCGCGCCTTCACCACAGGACGGTATGACCAGGTAACACAACATTCCTCACTCTTATCTGGTGCTTCCTCTTCTCCCTCAGTGGATTGCGTGCAAGCTGCCTGACGTTTTGCGAGTGTGGCTGGGCCACGGGTTAGAGGGCACATGGGGGAGAGGCTGTGAAAGAAACCAGGACCTTGTTGCTAGACCTCGTCGACGGAGACTAGCTGTGGCGGAACCACCTCGGATTAACTTGATTAAGCAGAGTTTAGCCGCCTAACATGCGACACTCCTGCTTAACTCGAGCTAACACGAAGCGCCGTCGGACTTCATCCGATTTAACCACTTAAGCAGGATCGAGTTCAGCAAACCCACACAAGGTGAGCGGTTACGGAGAATACAACCAGTCCACCGAGTTTAGACGAGTTTTACTCATTTTAGTTCAACCATAAGTCCAACATTAGGGTTTACAAACAAAGAACAACAGAGAAAACTAGCGGAAGACTTCGTCGGGGTCGGATGTCCTGGGCGAGGCCAGCCATAACATCACTGAGTCCTCTCCTCGCCGTCCGAGGAGGGGTCCCACTCGACCGTCCAGCCTGGCGGGAGCTGGGGCGGCCAAGCACCAACCAGAGAGGGGTCGGACGCGACAACTTCACCTGAAAACAGAAGCCACAACAAGGCTGAGCTACTAAGCTCAACAAGACTTAACCGATAGGAGTAAGGACTACTCCTCCTTCTAGACATGCAAGGCTTCTTGGCTGAGGGGTTTGTTTGCCAAAAGCACTAAGTATAACCTATTTTCAAGTTTTAGCTCCGGTTCTAAGTTGATTAACCGATCTAGGTTTTGCCAACTATTCTAAGCAACCATAGAGCCAAACAAGATGTGTAGATATAACAAACAACATTGCCATCATCAGATTCCTCAATTACTCAGGGTGACATAGCGATCAAGCAATCTCAAGCTGTGAGAGGCAGACGAATCGATTCGAGTTCTTTAACCATGCATGGTGAACCTAGCCTCACGACATCCGCGCACCCGGGGGTCGCTTCCTGTGTCGGCCTTCCCCATCAATCCCCTAACCCGTGTCGGGCCCATTTCCTTTGGTGCAAGGTTCCACAGACTCGGCCTCTGTCGTCCTGTGACCACACATTGCCACCACGTGCGACAACCAGCAGGGGAAACTCCGTTCCAAGAACAATGGGGCGACCGCTCACGTCTAGGTTCAATCCGGTACTAGGCTTCCTCATCCCATACTAAGTATGAGGCTAGTACTTTCAAACACTTGATCACGAACACCACCACTGTCGGGCCTTAGCAAATTTCATAGACAGACGGGGCTAACATCCATCCACCAAAGAGTTACCCAAACCCTGCCCCGTCCATCGTCCTTATAGTTATAACAGGAAAGTAACATGCAACTCCTATAACTCGCGAGTGACAGGAAATCACTCGGCTTTTACCGTTTTCCTAGTTGAGCAATGCAGTTACTCGGTCCAACAGCTAGTGTTCAAATCATGGGAGTAACTAAGGCATGCATCTAGGGTTTCAAACAACTCCTATACGTAAATGCACAGGCATGATACGGAAACGGCGCGGGGAGAGAGAAGGGGAGCGGCGCGAAGGCCGGGGAGAAGCAATGGAGTGCTCTGCCTTGGCGGCGATTGAGCAACCAGGGCGGTGCTGCAGAACTCCGGGGGTGACACCAGCGATCATTGCGTTCTGCCGTCAGGGCGGATTAGGGGCGAGTAGACTGGTGGTTGGGATTTGGCGGAGAGCAGGCGTCGTCGTGCGGAAGAGGTGATAGAAGCGACCGGTTAAACGGCGCTAGGATCAAGGGCGCACAGGTGAGAAGACAGGCGAACGCGGGCGCGGGGGAGAGCGCGGAACAACAGATTGTCGGGCGGCTTCTGACAGAGCGGGGGAAAGGAACTGTCGCGGCCGCGGTCGGGGTTGGCGGTGGAGGAATCGTCGTGTAGCGACGACCGGGCGGCACAACTGTGGCTGAAGGGACGGAAAAGACGGGCGACATCGGTCTCCGGGGCCGGGATCTGGTAGCGTGATGATGGGCGCGGGAGACGAGGTTCTGCAGAAAGGGGCGCAGAGGGCTTCCGCTGCCATTGGGGAAAAGGGGCGCGGGAACCCACTCTGCTGCTTGCCTGAGACAAAACTGAGCGGTGGCGTCGGAGAAAACGAGCCACACGACAAGGAAACTCTGGGGGCGGCCATGCAACTCAAGTGCGGCTGTCGCGGGGGATCTGGAAAAGATCTCGCGGGTCCACCTATGGATAGATCTGAGGGGGGGGGGAGGGAGATCAGCAGGATCTGACGGTGAACTGAGCTCGCCGGGGTCGGGAGAGGGGCGAAGCAGGCAGGGGTCGGATCTCAGGGGTCGGGACTGACCGGGAAACTGAGCGCTTGGGTGCGGTCAAGCCAAACAGCTGACTAAGGTTAAGGGCTGGGATTAAGCCTAACTGGGAAGGCTTAGGGGTCGGTCGTTACAGCCTACCCCCCTTAAAAGAATCTCGTCCCGAGATTCAAGGATCAAGGGTGTGCTGTTCTTACCTCCTTGATGGGACAGAAAACCTGGAAAACGCTTGTTCAGATATTCGTCCGTTTCCCATGTTGCTTCATCTTCGGTGTGGTTTCTCCAAAGGATCTTGTACATCTTTACCACTTGGCGTCGGGCGTGCCTTTCCTTTTGGTCAAGAACTCGATCTGGGTACTCAGCGTAGGTCAGGTCGGGCTCTACCTGAAGCTGTTCTTGTTCTAAGATCTCTGTTGGAACTCGGACACATTTCTTCAGTTGAGACACATGAAAAACATCATGTATTGCCGACAGCTGCTCTGGGAGTTGGATCCGGTAAGCAACGGGTCCACATATCTCCACAATCTCATAAGGGCCAACATAGCGAGGCGCTAACTTGCCTTTTATTCCAAACCGTTGCACTCCGTTGGTCGGGGAGACTCGAAGATACACATGATCACCAAGGTCGAACTGTAGGGGTCTTCTTCGCTGGTCGGAGTAACTCTTCTGTCGAGATTGGGCAGCCTTGAGATTCGCTTGAATTACCTTCACTTGTTCTTCGGCTTCTGCCACTAAGTCAGGGCCATAGACCTGTCTCTCTCCTGGTTGGGACCAATTCAAGGGTGTCCTGCATCTCCTGCCATACAGGGCCTCAAACGGTGCCATCTTCAAACTGGCCTGATAGCTGTTATTGTAGGAGAATTCTGCTAAGGGCAGACACTTGTCCCAGTTTTTGTCATAGTGGATAGCACAGGCTCTTAACATATCTTCAAGAATCTGGTTGACTCTCTCGGTTTGGCCATCGGTCTGAGGATGATATGTCGAGCTTCGGATGAGCTTGGTGCCCATAGATGCTTGTAGTTGTTCCCAAAAATGTGCCACAAACTGAACTCCTCTATCTGAGACGATAGTCTTGGGTACACCATGTAAGGAAACGATACGGTCGAGGTACAACTCTGCATATTGCTTGAATGTGTAGGTGGTACGAACAGGTAGGAAGTGTGCCGTCTTGGTCAGACGATCCACGATAACCCAGATGGAATCATACCGTTGAGTTGTAAGGGGTAATCCAACTATGAAGTCCATGCTGATGTCTTCCCATTTCCAAGAGGGAATAGGTAGCGACTGCAAGGTTCCTGCTACCTTCAAATGACTGGCCTTGACACGTTGACAGGTGTCACATTCTGAAACATAACGAGCTATCTCTGGTTTCATTCCACTCCACCAAAAGGTTTGACGAAGATCATGGTACATCTTATTGCTGCCAGGATGGATCGAGAACTTGGAGAGATGAGCTTCATCTAGGATTTGCTTCCTTAACTCGGGGTCGGCGGGCACTACTAGTCTGTTTCTATAATACACACCTCCCGTTTCGTCCTGACGGAATTGCTTATATCCTTCATCTTTTACTGAGATCTTGCTGATGATCCGTTTTATTTCTTCATCCTTAACTTGTGCTGACCGAATTCGGTCCTCCAAAACTGAATCAAGGATGATGTGACCAAGGGTTCCATGAGGAACAATCTCCAAACTTAGCTTTCCCATCTCGTGACACAGGGTTTTGGTGAAGGCTGCTGACAGCAAGCAGTTGCAATGGGGTTTGTGACTGAGGGCATCGGCTACCACATTAGCCTTGCCAGGATGATAGTGCACTTCCAACTCATAATCCTTTAGCAACTCTAGCCATCTTCTCTGATGCATGTTGAGGTCGGCTTGAGTGAAGATGTACTTGAGGCTCTTGTGGTCGGTGTAAATGTTGCAGTGAGCTCCCATCAGGTAGTGTCTCCATATCTTCAAGGCATGTATCACTGCTGCCAACTCAAGGTCATGTGTCGGGTAGTTTAGCTCATGAGGTCGTAACGCTCGTGAGGCATAGGCAATGACTCGTCTGTCTTGCATAAGAACACATCCGAGTCCAGTGCCAGAGGCGTCACTGTATACGTCATACGGCCTAGAGGGGTCAGGTTGAGCCAAAACTGGGGCGGTGGTTAGCAAGTGCTTCAGGGTCTTGAAGGCTTTTTCACACTTGACATTCCACACAAACTTGGCCTCTTTCTTTAGCAACTCAGTCATCGGCTTAGCTATCTTGGAGAAATCCGGTATAAAACGCCGATAGTAACCTGCAAGTCCAAGGAAACTCCTGATCTGGTGTACTGAGGTAGGAGACTTCCATTCCATGACTTCTTGCACCTTGCTGGGATCCACGGCGATACCACCCTTAGAGATAGTGTGTCCCAGAAACTTGACACTATCTAACCAAAACTCACACTTGGAGAACTTGGCATAGAGCTGGTGATCTCTCAGCCGTTGGAGAACTATGTGAAGATGGTCGGCATGCTCTTTCTCGTCCTTCGAGTACACTAGGATATCATCAATGAACACCACGACAAACTTGTCCAGCTCGGGCATAAACACCGAGTTCATAAGATACATGAAATAGGCGGGTGCATTGGTGAGTCCAAAGGACATGACTAGGTACTCGTACAGTCCGTATCTGGTAGAGAAAGCTGTCTTGGGTATGTCACAAGGTCGAATCTTGATTTGGTGATAACCGGAACGAAGATCGATCTTGGAGAACACTTTTGCTCCAGATAATTGATCGAACAAGACATCAATGCGTGGCAGCGGGTACTTATTCTTGACTGTTACCGCATTAAGGGGTCGGTAATCCACACACATCCGTAAACTGCCATCTTTCTTCTTCACAAACAGGGCGGGGCAACCCCAAGATGATGTACTGGGTCGAATGAAACCTTTTTCCAACAGATCATGCAACTGGGTTTTCAACACAGCTAACTCAGCGGGTGGCATCCAATAGGGTCTCTTAGATATCGGAGCTGTGCCAGGAATCAACTCTATGGAAAACTCCACTTCTCTATCAGGTGGCATACCCGGCAAATCTTCTGGAAACGCATCAGGGTACTCACAGATAACAGGGAGGTCTTCTAGACGAGCTCCCAAGAGAGGGTAAGCACAAGGAGTCGAAGACTCAGGATGGGTTAAAGATAGGGTAGAACTGCCATGAGAGGGCGAGCTGATGTAAAGAGATCGGGCTGAGGTATCTAGAACAACATGATGTCGGGCCATCCAGTCCATACCAAGGATGACATCTATGCCTTTCAGGTCAAGGATGATAAGGTTTTCCTTGAAGAGGGTGGGGCCTAGCTGGAGAGGTGCAAGAATAACGACCTGATCCGACGTTATCCTTCCTCCAGGAGTGGCGATCACATAGGGTTCCTTAGTGTGACCGACACTTAGCCTACATCTTTCCCTTGCCTTATTCCCGATAAAGCTATGAGAAGCTCCGGAATCAAACAACACAACAACAGCTTGATTTAAAACAAGGAAAGTACCCGTCATTACTGACGCACCTTCGGGAAGTTCGGTCAAGCTGGTGTAGTTGAGTCGGCCTTGTCGGACTTGTACCTTGGGCCTTCTTCCTCTGGCTGCCATGGGGTTCTGACCTTGTTGCTGATTCTTGTTCCTGGGGCAGTCCTTTGCGAAGTGTCCTTCATTGCCGCAGGTAAAACACCGATTACTGGCTGTCGGGCGAAGCGACGTTGGCAGGGTCGCCCGGGGCACTTGCGGTTGGAAGCCTAGAAAACGAGGTGTTGTTGCCGGCGGGGGTCAGGCGATCCATTTCCCTGACTGCTGGGGTCGGCCAGGGATTTGTGGAGGAACCATCCGGAACCTTCGAGTCGATGGACTCGGAAATGCCACAGAGGCCTTCCGCTTCTGGTCGGCCTTGAGGGCTTGCATGCAGTCCTCCTGAGAGATGGCCAGGTTGACCAACTCGTTGTAGGTGTCCACCCTGATGGGGTTCAGCCTTTCCCTGAGCTCCAAGCTCAGTCCTCGGCGGAATCGATCCCGCTTCTTCTCATCGGTGTCCGCATGATAGCCAGCATAACGGCATAGGTCATTGAAAGCTTGGGCGTAATGCAACACATCCCGAGTTCCTTGAGTGAGGGCCAGAAACTCGTTGAGCTTACGCTCCAGGAGACCTTCGGGAATGTGATGCGCTCTGAACGCCATCTTGAACTCGTTCCAACTGACCACGTGGCCAGCAAGCAGCATGGCATGGTAGTGGTCCCACCAAAGCCGTGCGGAGCCACGCAGCTGCTGAGCTGCAAACCGCGCCTTGTTGTTGTCGGGGCATGGAGCGGTAAGGAGCTCGAACTTGGATTCGATCGTACGAACCCATGCATCAGCGTCGAGCGATTCTTGTGTCTTTTGGAACAGCGGGGGCTGTGTCCCCAGAAAGTCCTCGTACCGCGTGATATGCGGCTGCTGCTGTGCTCTTCCACCGTGTGGCTGCTGGTGTTGTCCTTGCACCAGATGCCTTAGCAGCTCGGTTTGAGTTGCTAAGATTGACTCCAATGGCGATGGGGGCGGGGGCGGGGGAAGATCCTGTCGCTGATCACTACCACTGGGCATAGTTCCAGACCTCGTGCGGTGCGCCATCTGCAAGAGTTAACGCCCCATTAATTCTCATAACCTTAGGTGCACTCCAACAAATGGGAACGTATGAATTAAATCCTTTAATGTGACTCTTGCCAAGGGTGCATCACACGTCCTCATAGAGGAAGCACATTCCTCCCATTTTCAGCATAGATATCCTCTACTTATCCTGGCATTCCACTTCCGGCACACATGCCACATACAGACTCCGAGAATCTGATCCACGCAAACCAAGGGGTCGGACACAGTCCATACTTGAAAGGGTCGGACGAGGCGGAGACTGCCTCAAGGGCCGGCGCACTCTGGCTCGCAAACTAGGGTCGGCCAACTGAACAGGCTCCCCGAAAACAGCATAGGGTTACAGCGCACTTACTCGACCCAGCATCCACACCATACGAAAAGATAAAACTATGCACTGGTTGACTTTATGCACAACGATGTTTCAACACAGGAAGTACTCAACTCAAGGCTAACCTATTACAGCTTTTCCAAAAACTAGGCTGCCGAGGAGTACAACAAAAAGAAAGAAGGTTCCCTGAGAACCCTTAAGCTACCACTGGACACTATGAGTCGGAGAAGGGGCGCCATCTTCTTCTATGTCCATGCTGGACGCTCCCTCGTCTTCCTCAGGGTCCTCCTGAGCTTCGAGCTGCATGTTGAGAGCATGCATATCCTCGAGCTCGGCTTGGTGCTCCTCCAGGTGGGCATTGGCGACCGCTAGCTCCATTTCTACCTCCATCTTTTCCTCCAAGAATTCTATCATGCCGTCCACGAGGTCGGCGACTTCTCCTTCTAGCTCGGAGATCCTATCTTGCATATCGTGGATCTGGATACCACGTTGGATCAGCTGGTAGGTTTGGCCTACCAGGTCTCTTCTTGCTGCCTGGAGGTAACCGTAGGTATCGGCAGCCGTATAGGCAAAGAGAGTCATAGCTCTTCCCTGGAGCTCTATCAACCTGTAGAGGGCAGCCATGCACCGGACGTTGGTGGAGATGGTGACCATAGCACAGGTGGTGGCCAACACCTCGAGGTTTCCGACGCGGTCAAGCCAGGCCGGGTCCAGCCGACTCCTGACGGGGAAAAGACCGATCGGGTCCAGCGTGATCTCCACAGGGTGCAACTGACAGAACTGAGTGAGCAACTGAAGGGCAGCAGACTCCCACGTATCTTCCGGAGAAAGACCATAGGCTATTATGCCCAGGGAGGGCCAGTCGGGCCGCACAAGGGGAGGTGGTACCAACGCTTGCACCTGGCACGTCTGAATGCCCGGTTCCATATACAACCGCCCGGCATACAATGGCGGGGACTGATACCCAAACCATTTCAGTGTATCCCACAATATCGCGGGAAATCCCTCGAAATGCAGGCACGTTGACTGGAAAGTACCGTCCGCTCCAAAAACAACATGTCCGGGAACAGCCATTTGGAACCAAGAAAACCGAAAACATGTGAGATAGATCCAAGGATCAGGGGTCGGATAGAAAAGCAGACGGGTTTCACCGAGAGCAACTAAGAGAAACTAGAAATCCTTAGATCAGAAGAACTCTTTCGGACAGGGTTGCTGCTGAGAAAAGGGACCGTATGACGCATGCACGGCCTACCGTACTCTGAACCAAAACAACTGCCCAAACTTTGGGTCTTACGCGGTCAGCGCCGGTGACAAGGCAACAATACGTCTCTCCCTATAATAACTAGCCGGTTCTAGCAACGTCTTAACGAGCGCGGTTAGCAACCTGCAGAAGAACACCACACACGAACCTTTCATGCCAGCACCCACGAAAGCGTTCCCAAACATTACCGCTCACTATAGGAACGACACCCATGCGTTTAAGTCTGCATGGACAGCACTCAACCGTGGAAATAGGTTCCTTCCGAATAGAACCGTATAACCCTTCGCATACTCGTGATGCGGGATCGGCACACGTATGATAAACGTGGCGAAACAACCGGGCCGATAGGCTCGTTGGAATCGAGCCGTACCAACCTTCGTATGGAACACATACGGAACCTGCGCACGTGTAATAGACGTGGGCGAAAACAACCGCGAAGATAGGGTCCTTTGAATGGAGCTCCCTATCAACCCTCGCATACTCGCGATGCGGAACTCGGCACACGTATGATAAACATGGCGAAGTGCTGGAGGGGTTAGCAACATAATCAAGTACTTATTAGTCACTTGAAACAACCCCAAAATCCCCTAGGGCCTCTCGCACTAAGTCATCCTTAACGACCGTACGAGATTTTCAAAAGTTTCTTGCAATTTTTATCTTTTCAAAGAAGTGTTTAGGGCTCGTTGTGTTCTCCGAATGCTAAACACGAGCTCTGATACCAGCTGTGGCGGAACCACCTCGGATTAACTTGATTAAGCAGAGTTTAGCCGCCTAACATGCGACACTCCTGCTTAACTCGAGCTAACACGAAGCGCCGTCGGACTTCATCCGATTTAACCACTTAAGCAGGATCGAGTTCAGCAAACCCACACAAGGTGAGCGGTTACGGAGAATACAACCAGTCCACCGAGTTTAGACGAGTTTTACTCATTTTAGTTCAACCATAAGTCCAACATTAGGGTTTACAAACAAAGAACAACAGAGAAAACTAGCGGAAGACTTCGTCGGGGTCGGATGTCCTGGGCGAGGCCAGCCAGAACATCACTGAGTCCTCTCCTCGCCGTCCGAGAAGGGGTCCCACTCGACCGTCCAGCCTGGCGGGAGCTGGGACGGCCAAGCACCAACCAGAGAGGGGTCGGACGCGACAACTTCACCTGAAAACAGAAGCCACAACAAGGCTGAGCTACTAAGCTCAACAAGACTTAACCGATAGGAGTAAGGACTACTCCTCCTTCTAGACATGCAAGGCTTCTTGGCTGAGGGGTTTGTTTGCCAAAAGCACTAAGTATAACCTATTTTCAAGTTTTAGCTCCGGTTCTAAGTTGATTAACCGATCTAGGTTTTGCCAACTATTCTAAGCAACCATAGAGCCAAACAAGATGTGTAGATATAACAAACAACATTGCCATCATCAGATTCCTCAATTACTCAGGGTGACATAGCGATCAAGCAATCTCAAGCTGTGAGAGGCAGACGAATCGATTCGAGTTCTTTAACCATGCATGGTGAACCTAGCCTCACGACATCCGCGCACCCGGGGGTCGCTTCCTGTGTCGGCCTTCCCCATCAATCCCCTAACCCGTGTCGGGCCCATTTCCTT
The DNA here is from genome assembly GCF_005286985.2 of Setaria viridis. Classification (NCBI taxonomy): domain Eukaryota; kingdom Viridiplantae; phylum Streptophyta; class Magnoliopsida; order Poales; family Poaceae; genus Setaria; species Setaria viridis. The sequence goes on along the minus strand of NC_048267.2, from coordinate 29,750,346 downwards.
TGGTGCAAGGTTCCACAGACTCGGCCTCTGCCGTCCTGTGACCACACATTGCCACCACGTGCGACAACCAGCAGGGGAAACTCTGTTCCAAGAACAATGGGGCGACCGCTCACGTCTAGGTTCAATCCGGTACTAGGCTTCCTCATCCCATACTAAGTATGAGGCTAGTACTTTCGAACACTTGATCACGAACACCACCACTGTCGGGCCTTAGCAAATTTCATAGACAGACGGGGCTAACATCCATCCACCAAAGAGTTACCCAAACCCTGCCCCGTCCATCGTCCTTATAGTTATAACAGGAAAGTAACATGCAAGTCCTATAACTCGCGAGTGACAGGAAATCACTCGGCTTTTACCGTTTTCCTAGTTGAGCAATGCAGTTACTCGGTCCAACAGCTAGAGTTCAAATCATGGGAGTAACTAAGGCATGCATCTAGGGTTTCAAACAACTCCTATACGTAAATGCACAGGCATGATACAGAAGGCATGCGCAAGTCTGGTAAAACACGTAGGACTTTGATGCAACCGGGGCTTGCCTTCAAGCAAGGAGGACGGGAACTGCTCGGCTCCGGGAGCGACTTCGACTTCGGAGGGCAGGAACTCGGCTACAGCTTCTTCTTCTGGCACCGGGTGAAGCTCGTAGAAACCGTCGGCGAGGTGCAGCTCTACACGAATGCAATGCAAGGGTTAGCTTAGACAGTTAGTTCCACAGCAACACTGGCTCGCCTGAGCCCAGAAACTCGCGACAAAGAGTAGGAGGCGATGGTGGTTCGAGAGCTGATGCTAACCAAAAGGTAAGGGTGGGAAAGGAACTAGTGGTCTGATCCTTGAACTAGAGGATGTGATAAACTAGGGGTCCTTAGACGCAAGCGCTGAAGGGTTCCCAAGTTTTACACATACACCCTCGAGTTGAAGAAAAAGATCACAGCCAAGCCCTCGGGCGAGGCGGATAAGGGTCGGCAGAACAGACGGGGTCGGACGAGACGGAACTGAGGTCGGGCGGATAGGAGGGGTCGGGCGAGGCGGACTGGGGGTCGGCAACTCACCTTCTTCCTGAAAGGAAAGCTTGGGGTCGGGAAGGAGCAGACTTGGGCGGAGGGACTAAGGCTTCGAGCAAAGGCTAAGACTGGCAAAGCTCCGGCGGCGGCACTGCTTCTTGCGGAACACAAGAGAGCTCTTTACGTAGCACGGAGGAGCAGGCTGCTGGTGACTTGGAGAAAACTGAGAGAATCTGAGAGCAGAGCTCCTCAGAACTTGGTGTATGGCGCTAGGAGCTTGAGCAGGTAGCGAGAGAAAGCTAAGGGCAACAAGAGCGGAGGGAACTCCGGCGACGGGGGCATTCCTTTTATAGCTGCTGGGGTAGAGGAACGGAAACGGCGCGGGGAGAGAGAAGGGGAGCGGCGCGAAGGCCAGGGAGAAGCAATGGAGTGCTCTTCCTTGGCGGCGATTGAGCAACCAGGGCGGTGCTGCAGAACTCCAGGGGTGACGCCAGCGATCATTGCGTTCTGCCGTCAGGGCGGCGTAGGGGCGAGTTGATGGGTGGTTGGGATTTGGCGGAGAGCGGGCGTCGTCGTGCGGAAGAGGTGATAGAAGCGACCGGTTAAATGGCGCTAGGATCGAGGGCGCACAGGTGAGAAGACAGGCGAACGCGGGCGCGGGGGAGAGCGCGAAACAACAGATTGTCGGGTGGCTTCTGACAGAGCGGGGGAAAGGAACTGTCGCGGCTGCGGTCGGGGTTGGCGGTGGAGGAATCGTCGTGTAGCGACGACCGGGCGGCGCAACTGTGGCTGAAGGGACGGAAAAGACGGGCGACATCGGTCTCCGGGGCCGGGATCTGGTAGCGTGATGATGGGCGCGGGAGACGAGGTTCTGCAGAAAGGGGCGCAGAGGGCTTCCGCTGCCATTGGGGAAAAGGGGCGCAGGAACCCACTCTGCTGCTTGCCTGAGACAAAACTGAGCGGTGGCGTCGGAGAAAACGAGCCACGCGGCAAGGAAACTCTGGGGGCGGCCATGCAACTCGAGTGCGGCTGTCGCGGGGGATCTGGAAAAGATCTCGCGGGTCCACCTGTGGATAGATCTGAGGGGGGGAGGGAGATCAGCAGGATCTGATGGTGAACTGAGCTCGCCGGGGTCGGGAGAGGGGTGAAGCAGGCAGGGGTCGGATCTCAGGGGTCGGGACTGACCGGGAAACTGAGCGCTTGGGTGCGGTCAAGCCAAACAGCTGACTAAGGTTAAGGGCTGGGATTAAGCCTAACTGGGAAGGCTTAGGGGTCGGTCGTTACACTAACACTGGCACCAAGACCCTCACATTTAGTAAAGCTAGATAAGATCCTGGATGTAGGAGTTGAGGAGGAAGAAGATGAGCCAGAGGTTGTGTCTGACAGAAGAAGAATGGGAAGCGTGAGTTTTGCCAATTTGAAAGAACAAAGTTACAGAAGGTCACCAGACCCGCTGCTTGGGCTAAGAAAGATAGGGAATGGATCCCGCTTCTAGCCATTAGCAGATAAGGAAAGCTCGGAGGATGAGCTTGAGGGTGACATTTCTGTTGAAAATGGAGATAAGAAATCCCATTTAACCATAGAGGGGTGTGAGATATCAATGGTGCATAGAGAAACACTTCCAAGTAGTAGGAAAATGGAGATGGGCTACAAATTCACAATATCACATAAGTCTAAAGAGAAGGACAGTAGTAAAATAAGGACTACTGAGAGGAAGATCAAACCATGAAAAGGACCGTTGCTAAAAAGAGATCAATCACTGAAACTGTCACTATGGGACATGTTGGTGAAAGATCTCAGGGCATCTATTGTACCAAAAGAAAACATGCGTCTGGAGTCATTCTTGGATGATGAATCGAAAGCCTTGGCAACTGGCGAAGCTTCTGTTGAAGGTAGCCCAATAGCAAAGGAAGCAAGGGATTTTGAATTTCAAAATGAACAGACGTTTAAGCTTCAAGGACCAATAACCTGGGTTGGACATACTGGTTTTGTCCATGTGGGAGCTCATTTTGTTTTCCAATGCATTGATAGCTTGGGACATCTTCTTAAAATGGAGGGAAACCCAAGGGTCAGGGGGTTTATGGATGTCCCAAAATACAAGGTGGCGCTTCGAGTGAAGGGAGAATGGGAAGGCAGGAAGGCAGGGGAAATAAAGATGCTGTCACCTAGCGTCTGCCCAATTCCTAGAACAACTTTTCATCTAGTGAAAGGAAGAGGGAGAAGGGAGAACTTGCAGAAGGGGACGACAAGATGACAAGTGGATACATTGCAAGAGGAGCAGCAAGAATCAGGGGAGGACATGGCGGTCGTACATTTCGTGAACGCCCACTGGATGGGGGGGGCACGAGAAGGATATGGTGGTGGAGGACACATGAGAGGTGGACAGAGAGTGGATAAGGTGATCAAGAGTAGTGGTGGGAAGGAGGAAGAAGATCTTGGAAGAGGCTTCACATCAAGAACACAGAACTATACTCAGAGGGATAGAGATTGGCAGCGCCCAGGTTATGGAGATTGGAGAGGTGCGCTGATGCAAGGTGGTTCAAGGGACTTCATGAGGGGCCGTGGTGGAGGGTGTAGATGGCAAGAATGACCACAGGGACCTACTATACAGAAGGAAGATGGCAGGGGAAAGATGGGAGTAAGATTTGATCAAGAAGCCCATACAAAGGAGAAGCTGACAACAAATGACAGTGAATAAAAGAGCAGGACTGGAGATAGGGAGGAGATGAATATAACTATGACTGAAGAAGAGGGAGAGGAAGAAAAGAAAGAGGAGGATGCAATGATGGGGATCAAATGCTCAAGGTGCACAAAGAAGGGTCATGTGACAGCAAGATGTACCAATGTAGTGTACTGTGTCATCTGTGACAGTAATGATCAAGTCAATCACAGATGCCTAGTGCTCAAGCAGCCAAGACTAGTATCTCATGCGGTGGGATATACAGTCCATGAGTTGGGATTTTACCATATACCACACCCACTTTTGCCTAGGGCAAAGAAGGAATCCAAGATGGCTTTGATAAGAGTTGGAGAAGGACAACTAACAAAAGAGCAGGTTGTCAACCAAGTTCAAAGACTTTACCCTGGAAAATGGAAGTGGGGGTCAGAGGATCATGAAGATAACACTTTCATCACCGAGTTTCCTTCAAGGATTGAACTACAAAAAGCTATTGCTTTTGGGGGGTGCAGATGTGAAGGAGGAAGGAATGTAGACAGGGATCAGACTTCAGTTTGAAACTTGGCATGAAAGGAGGAAGGGTTTTTACTTCCTAAGGTGTGGGTGAGAGTTTTTGGAATGAGGAAATCTCTAAGAGAGTACATTAACTTATCGGTTGTAGGGTCAATGTTAGGCTCTACACAGATAGTAGATATGGAAATGATAAGGGAGAATGATTTTGGGAGGATAAATGTGGCAGTTCTCAACCCTTTACTCTTCCCCTCATATTTGGATGTGGTAATTGGGGATCATTACTTTGAACTAGATTTTGAAGTAGAAAAGATGGGGACTAATGAGAAAGGAGAGGAGGTCGTTTTTGAGTGGAAGGGGGATGCAGAAGGAGAAGGGGATGATGAAGCAAGTGAAGAGGATCCCATGTAGGAGGATCTTGAGACAGATAGGGAAACAAAAAGAAGAAAGAACAACAGAGAGGATAGTGAGAAAGAAAGCAAAGAAAGCAAAAATGAAGGAAGTCAGTAGACAGATCAAGAGATGAATAACTTGGACTCACTAAAGAAGAAGGTGCAGAACATGAGTGAGGATGAGTTCAGAATGTTTCTCAATGAAAAAGGCTAATGAGATAATGGATAAAGTGGTGGATAGGACACTGGATGACATGGTAGCCACTATTATGGAAGAGGAGAATGAGGATATGAGAACAGCCAGTAATGGGAAGGAGAAAGGTGGAGGAAATGAAGTTTAGTGTGGCGGATCCACCTCAGATTAGCTTGATTAAACATGGTTAAGTCACCTAACACGCGATACACATGCCTTAGCCAAGTTAACACGAAGTGCCGTCGGATTTCATCCGATTTAACCACTTGAACAGGACCGAGTTAGCAAACTCACACGAAGGTGAGCGGTTCCAGAGAATACAACAAGTCCACTGAGTTAAACCAATTGACCATTTTAGTTCAACAACAAACAACATTAGAGTTTTACAAGGTTCAAACGAAACAGACAGAAGGTAAAACGAGCGGAAGCTACTTCGTCGGGGTCGGACGTCCTTGGTGAGGCCTGCCAAGACGTCAGTGATCCCTCTCCTTACCGTCCGAGGAGGGATCCCACTCAACCGTCCAACCCGGAGGGAGTTGGGGTGGCCAAGTGCCAACAGAAGAAGAGTCGGGAGCAGCAACTTCACCTGAAAAAGAAGAGCCACAATAAGGCTGAGCTACTAAGCTCAACAAGACTTAACCAGTAACTACTCCACCACTTCTAGACATGCAAGGCTCTTTGGCTGAGGGGTTTGTTTGCCAAGAAGCACTAAGTAGATCCTTATTTTCAAGTTTTAGCTCAGATTCTAGGTTCATTAACCGGTCTAAGTGGGCACTTACTCTAAGCAAACATAGAACCAACCAAGGGTGTATATATATCATCATCAAGACCATGTCATCATCATATTCCTTTATTACTCAGTGTAGCATAGTGATCAAGCAGTCTCAAACTGTGAGAGGCAGACGAATCGATTCGAGTTCTTTAACCATGCATGGTGAACCTAACCTCACGACATCCGCGCACCACCGAGGGTCGCTTCCTATGTCGGCCTTCCCCATCAATTCCCTAACCCGTGTCGGGCCCATTTCTTTTGGTGCAATGTTCCATAGACCCGGCCTCTGCCGTTCTGTGACCACACTTGCCACCACGTCGGCCGCAGGGGAACTCCGTTCCAAGGACAATGGGGTGACCGCTCACGTCTAGGTTCAATCCGGTACTCGGCTTCCTCATCCCATAATAAGTATGAGGTTAGTACTTTCAAACACTTGATCACGAACACCACCACTGTCGGGCCTTAACAAGTTCCATAGACAGACGGGGCGATCAGCCGACAACCAAAGAGTTAACCAAAACCCTGCCCCGTCCATCGTCCTTATAGTTGTAACAGAAAGGAAACAACCAACTCCTACAACTCGCGAGTGACAGGAAATCACTCGGCTTTTACCGCTTCCTATTTAAGCATGGCAACTACTCGGTCCAACAGCTAGTGTTCAGATCAGGGAACTAAGTCATGCATCTACGGTTTCAAGCAACTCCTATACGTAAATGCACAAACAAGATGAAGAAGACATGCGCAAGTTTGGGAAAAACTGGGTTCATGCTCGGGGCTTGCCTTCAAACGAGGAGGAAGGGAAGGGGTCTTCTGCGGGGGCGGCTTCGGCTTCTGGAAGCGGGAGCTCTACCGCAACTTCGTCCTCTAGCGCCGGGTGTAACTCGTAGAAGCCGTCGGCGAGATGCAACGCTACACGAAATGCAATGCAGGGGGTCAGCATTTAGATGGTTATTTCAACACCAACACTTGCAAGTTCTAGTTCAGAAACTTTGTAGCATAGCTACGGAAAGAGTGAGGAAGTTCACTTGAGTTGGAGAAGAACAAGGCAAAAGGGTCGGATGGGAAGAAGCTTATGATCTGACGCTTAGACTAGAGGAATAGATGTGCTGGGGGTCCTCAGACTTAACGCCGAGAAGTCCCCGTTTTTACACATATACCCTCGGGTTAAGGAAAAAGATACAGCCGAGCCCTCGGGCGAGGCAGAGAAAGGGTCGGCGAAACAGACAGGGTCGGGCGAGATGGAACAGGGGTCGGGCGGATAGAAGGGGTTGGACGAGGCGGAAAAAGAGTCGGCAGCTTACCTTCGTCTTACAGGTGAAGCTTGGGGTCGGAAAAGAGCAGCCCTGGGGCCGAGGAACTGGAGCACTAAGGCTTGGGCAGGCGACGATGTCCGGCGGTGCTCCGGCGGCGACGGGGCTTCTTGTGAACTACAAGCAAGCTCTTGCGCAACGCGGAGGAGCAAACGGCTGTGCGGATTGGAAGGGCGGGCGTGAAGCGGAGAGGAGAGTTCCGCAGGGACTTAGGCTGTAGCGCTTTGAGCACAAGCAGAGGAATGGCAGCAAGGCAGCAATGGCGAAGGGGACTCCGGCGGAGCTCTGGCATTCCCTTTTATAGCTGCGCGGAAGAGAGAGGGTTGGAGTGGCGCGAAGATTGGGAAGAAGCGATCGAGTGCTCTGCCGGGACGGAGATTGAGCAGCAGGGCAGCGGAGCAGGACTTCGGGGACGACACCGTCGGCCATTGGGCACCAGAGACGGGGCGGCGCAGGCGCGGTTTTGCCGGTGGTTGAGATTTAGTGGAGGCGGGCATCGTCGTGCGGTGGATCTGATGGAAGTGACCGGGGGAACGGTGCTAGAAGCGAGGGCGTACAGGTGAAAAGACAGGCGGGCTGCGGTCACGCGGGCGAGCGCGAAGCAACAGACTGTCAAGCGCATCTCTGACAAGGCGGGAAAGGAGCTGTCGCGGCCGTGGTCTGGGTTGGCGAAGGGGGAATCATCGCGTAGCGTATCTGGGGTGGCGCGACGGTGGAGATGCGGCTGAAAAGACGGGAGGCGTCGGGCTTTGCAGTCGGGGTCCGGCGAGGTGATGATGGGCGCGAGCCGCGAGGTACTGAAAAAAGGGTAGCAAAGGAGCTTCCGCTGCGATTGGGGAAAGGGGCGCGAGAATCCATTCGGTCATGGCCGGCGACGAGGCGGAGCGGCGGGTGTCGGAGAAGTTGAGCCACGCGGCGGAGAAGCTCTGAGGCGGGCATGCTACTCGAGTGCGTCTGTCGCGGGAGATCTGGGAGAAAGATTTTGTGGGTCCACCGGTCAGTCTCGGTTGGTCCACTGCTCAGATTGAGAGAGATACTGTGGGAAGACTTAAAAGGATCCGGCGGTATGGGTTTGGGGTCGGCAGGGTCGGAACGGGAAACCAGCGGAGAGGGGTCGGATCTCAGGGGTCGGGACCGGACTGGGGGTTGAGCACTTCAACTCGGGGACCTGAGGTAGGGAGATGGGGGACTCGGATTAAGATTAACTCAAGAGATTTGGGGTCGATCGTCACAGCCTACCCCCCTTAAAAAGAATCTCGTCCCGAGATTCGGATGTAGAAGTAATCGGTGGGGGTGTGCAGTCCTTACCTTCTTGGTTGAAAAGGAAACCTGGGAAATGCTTGTTCAAGTACTCTTCTGTCTCCCATGTTGCTTCATCCTCCTTGTGGTTTCTCTAGAGGATCTTGTACATTTTCACCACTTGGCGTCGGGTGTGCCTCTCCTTATAGTCAAGAACTCTGGCCGAGTACTCAGCATAGGTTGGGTCGAGCTCGATCTGAAGCTGCTCCTGCTCTAAGATCTCGGCTGGGACTTGGACACATTTCTTCAGTTGAGATACATGGAAAACATCATGTATGGCCGAGAGCTGTTCTGGGAGTTGGATCCGATAGGCAACTGGTCCACAAATTTCCACAATCTCATATGGGCCAATGTAATGGGGAGCCAATTTCCCTTTTACTCCAAACCGTTGCACTCCTTTTGTTGAGGAGACCCGAAGATACACATGATCACCAATGTCAAACTGCAGGGGTCTTCTTCTCCTGTCGGAGTAACTCTTCTGTCGAGATTGGGCAGCCTTGAGATTTGCCTGAATTACCTTCACTTGCTCTTCGGCTTCTACCACTAAGTCAGGACCATAGGTTTGTCTTTCTCTAGCTTGGGACCAATTCAATGGTGTCTGACATTTCCGACCATACAAGGCTTCAAACGGGACCATCTTCAAGCTAGCCTGGTAGCTATTGTCATATGAGAACTCTGCCAATGGCAAGCACTTATCCTAATTTTTGTCATAATGGATGACACAAGCTCTCAACATGTCCTCAAGGATCTGATTAACTCTTTCGGTCTAACCATCGGTTTGAGGGTGGTAGGTTGAGCTACGCATGAGCTTGGTGCCCATGGATGCTTGTAGCTGTCCCAAAAGCGTGCTACAAATTGAACTCCTCGATCAGAGATGATCGTCCTAGGCACACCGTGTAGGGAAACAATGCGGTCAAGGTACAACTCCGCATACTTCTTGGCCGTGTAAGTGGTGTGGATAGGAAGGAAGTGGGCGGTCTTGGTCAGACGGTCCACTATAACCCAAATGGAATCATGTCGCTGCGATGAAAGGGGCAGTCCAACAATGAAATCCATGCTGATGTCTTCCCATTTCCAAGAGGGAATAGGTAGGGGCTACAGGGTACCTGCTACCTTTAGATGACTGGCCTTGACGCGTTGGCAGGTGTCACACTCTGAAACATACCGGACAATCTCCGGCTTCATTCCACTCCACCAAAAGGTTTGACGGAGATCATGGTACATCTTATTGCTGCCAGGATAGATTGAGAACTTGGAGAGATGAGCTTCATCTAGGATCTGCTTCCTAAGGTTGTGGTCGAACGGTCCAACCAGTCGGTTTCCATAATACACTTTCCCAGTCTCATCCTGTTGAAACTGCTTATACCCTTCATCCTTCAAGGAAATCTTCCTTGTGATCCGCCTTACTTCCTCATCCTCTAACTGTGCTGACCCGATTTGGTCTTCTAAAACAGACTCAAGAGATATGTGGCCGAGGGTTCCATGGGAAACAACTTCCAAACTAAGTTTTCTCATCTCGTGACACAGTCTCTCGATGAAGGTTGTTGTCGACAAACAGTTGCAAAAGGTCTTGCGGCTAAGAGCATCGGCCACCACGTTGGTCTTGCCCGGGTGATAGTGCACTTCCAAATCATAGTCCTTTATCAACTCCAACCATCTCCTTTGGCGCATGTTGAGGTTGGCTTGAGTGAAGATGTACTTGAGGCTCTTGTGGTCGGTGTAGACGTTGCAGTGGGTGCCCATCAGATAGTGTCTCCATATGTTTAAGGCATGAATCACTGCTGCCAACTCAAGATCATGGGTCGGGTAGTTCAGCTCATGAGGTCGTAACGCCCGTGAGGCATAGGCAATGGCTCGGTTGTCTTGCATAAGAACACACCCAAGTCCAGTGCCAGAGGCGTCACAGTACACGTCAAACGGCCTAGAGGGGTCGGGTTGAGCCAAAACTGGGGATGAGGTCAGCAAGTGCTTCAGGGTCTTGAAGGCTTCCTCACACTTGTCGTTCCACACAAATCTGACCTCTTTCTTCAGCAGCTCAGTCATCGGCTTAGCTATCTTGGAGAAGTCCGGTATGAAACGCCGATAGTAGCCTGCTAGTCCAAGGAAACTTCGGATCTGATGCACTGAGGCGGGAGGCTTCCAGTCCATGACTTCATGTACCTTACTGGGGTCGACGGCTATGCCATTCCGAGAGATAGTGTGTCCCAAGAACTTGACACTATCTAACCAAAATTCACACTTGGAGAACTTGGCATAGAGCTGATGATCTCTCAACCATTGGAGAACTACATGAAGATGACCGGCATGTTCTTCTTCATTCTTCGAGTACACTAGGATATCATCAATGAACACCACCACAAACTTGTCCAACTCGGGCATGAACACCGAATTCATGAGATACATGAAATAGGTGGGTGCATTGGTGAGTCCAAATGACATGACCAAGTACTCATAGAGTCCATATCTTGTGGAGAAGGCTGTTTTGGGGATGTCGTAGGGTCGGATCTTGATTTGGTGATAACCTGAACGAAGATCGATTTTGGAGAACACTCTTACTCCAGCTAACTGATCAAACAAGACATCGATGCGTGGAAGTGGGTACTTGTTCTTGACAGTCACCGCATTGAGGGGTCGGTAGTCTACACACATGCGTAGACTGCCGTCCTTCTTCTTCACGAACAGGGCCGGGCAACCCCAGGGTGATGTACTGGGTCGGATGAAGCCCTTTTCCAACAGATCATGCAACTGGGTCTTCAACTCTGCCAACTCAGCAGGTGGCATCCGATAGGGTCTCTTGGATATCGGAGCGGTGCCGGGAATCAACTCTATGGAAAACTCCACATCTTTATCGGGCGGCATGCCGGGCAAGTCCTCTGGGAACACATCTGGGTACTCACAGACAACAGGGAGACTTTCTAGCCGAGCTTCCGATAGAGGGTATGCACAAGGAAGTGCGGACTTAGGGGGTTTCAAGGGTAGGGTAGAACTGCCATGAAAGGGTGAGTTGATGTGGAGAGTTCGGGCAGTTGCATCTAGAACCACTCGGTGTCTGGTCATCCAATCCATCCCAAGGATGATGTCTATTCCTTCCAGGTCAAGGATGATAAGATTTTCCTTGAAAAGAGTTTGGCCTAGCTGGAGAGGTACAAGAGTAACGATCTGGTCTGAGGCTATCCTCCTTCCAGGAGTGGAGATTACATATGACCCTTTAGTGTGACTGACACTTAGCTCACATCTTTCTCTGGTCTTACTCCCGATAAAGCTATGGGAGGCTCCCGAATCAAACAAAACAACAACAGTGATTTAAGACAAGGAAAGTACCCGTCATCACCGGCGCACCTTCGGGGAGTTCGGTCAAGCTGGTGTAGTTGAGCCGTCCTTGTCGAACTTGCACCTTGGGCCTTCTTCCTCTGTTCGCCATGGAGTTCTGACCAGGCTGCTGATTTCTGTTCCTGAGGCAGTCCTTAGCGAAATGCCCTTCATTGCCGCAGGTGAAACAGGGGTTACCAGTTGCAGGACGTGGTGGTGGCTGTACGGTCGGCCGGGGCGCCTGTGGTTGGAAGCCAGGAAAAGGAGGTGCTGCCGCTGGCGGGGGTCGGGCAACCCATCTTCCCGACTGCTGGGGTCGGCTGGGTGCCTGTGGAGGAACCATCCGGAACCTTCAAGCGGGCTGGCTCGAAAATGCCACGGAGGTCTTCCTTTTCTGGTCGGCTTTGAGAGCCTGCATGCAATGCTCTTGCGAGATGGACAAGTTGACCAGCTCGTTATAGGTGTCCACCTTAATGGGGTTCAACCTCTCTCTGAGCTCCAAACTTAGTCCTCGGTGGAATCTGTTCCGCTTCTTCTCATCTGTGTCCGCATGATAGCCGACATAACGGCACAGGTCATTGAAAGCTTGGGCATAGTGCAGGACATCTCGGTTTCCCTGGGTAAGAGCCAGGAACTCATTGAGCTTGCGCTCCAGGAGACCTTCCGGAATGTGGTGTCCTCTGAACGCGGTCTTGAACTCGTTCCAGCTGGCGATATGGTCGGCCGGCAATATGGCATGGTAGTGATCCCACCAGAGCCGGGCGGAACCACGTAGCTGTTGGGCTGCAAACCGGGCCTTGTTATGGTCGGGACACGGGGCGGTGAGAAGTTTGAACTTGGATTCGATTGTGCGAACCCAGGCATCTGCGTCGAGCGGGTCTTGTGTCTTCTGGAACAAAGGGGGCTGCGTCCCCAAGAAGTCCTCATAGCGGGCAACATGAGGTTGCTGTTGAGCCCTTCCCCCATGGGGCTGCTGCTGTTGTTGCCCCTGTATAAGATGCCTCAGCAGCTCGGTTTGAGCCGCTAAGATCGCCTCTAGTGGAGATGGAGGCGGGGGCGGGGGAAGATCCTACCTCTGCTCATTGCTGCTGGGCATAGAGCCGGATCTGATGCGATGCGCCATCTTAGGCCAAGGGGTCGGGCTAGGCGAAACAGCTCAAGGAAGGGGTCGGCGAAACGAACTGCACAAAAAGGGGTCGAGCGAGGCGGAGAATTGCCTCGAGGGGTCGGGCGCGTCCAACCTCGCGACCCGGGGTCGGCCAAACTTTGGACAGACCCACAGAAAACGGGTGTGTGGTCACAGCACAAACTCACACAGTCTGGCATCCCAAACGTGTTGCAAAGGGTCAAAGGTCAAGCTAAGATCTGATTTCAATTGAGATCTTTACATGGTTGTTCCTAAAACACAAGGAATACTCAACTCAAGGCTAACCTATTACATGACTATCCAACATTTAGGTCGCCAAGGAGTACAATAAAAAGATTAGCTCCCTACAACTCTCCATCTACAAGGGAACACTGTGGGTTGGAGAAGGGGCGTCGTGATCTTCAATGTCCATGCTGGATGCTCCCACGACCTCCTTAGGGTCTTCCTGCTCTTCCAACTGCATTTGAAGGGCATGCATGTCGTCGAGCTCGGCGTGGTGCTCGTCCAGATGAGCATTAGCAACTGCCAGCTCCATCTCTACTTCCATCTTCTCTTCGGAAAGCTCAATCATGCCATCCACCAGATCGGCCACTTCTCCCTCGAGTTCGGAGATTCGGTCTTGCATGTCGTGGATTTGGATGCCTCTTTGGATGAGTTGATAGGTTTGTCCCACCAGGTCTCTCTTGGCGGCATTGAAATGTCCTTGGGTGTCCACGGCGATCCGAGCCAAGACCGCCAAGGCTCGGCCTTGAAGCTCGATCAGCCGATATAGGGCCGACATGCACCTGACATTGGTGGAGATGGTGACCATCGAGTGGGATGTGGCCAACACCTTGATGTTGTTGACGCGGTCGAGCCACGCCGGGTCTAGCTGATCCCTGGTAGGGAACAGGCCGATTGAGTCCAGGGTGACCTCCAGCGGTTGCAGCTGACAGAACTGAGTGAGGAGTTGTAGAGCAGCCGACTCCCACGTATCTTCCAGGGTGTGACCGTACGTCGAGATTCCGAGCTGGGGCCACTCAGGCCGCACAGGAGGTGGAGGTACCACCGCCTGCACATTGCACCTCTGAACGCCGTGCTCCAGGTACATCCGTCCCACATACAAGGGCGGAGACTGGTATCCGAACCACTTCAAGGTGTCCCACAGAATAGCGGGAAAACCCTCGAAGTGCAAGCACGTCGAGTGAGAGATGCCATCGGTGCCATACAGAACGTGTCCGGGGGCGGCCATTTGGAACCAAGAACCAAGACAACATGAGATAGAACTCTAAGAAAAAAGGGGTCGGACAGAAAAAGCACTCGGATTTGACCGAGGACAAGCTGGAAGAAACTAGAAGTCCTTAGAACTGCAGAAGAGCTTTTCCGAGCAAGGTTGCTTTTGGGAGGTGGCTTTATAGATTTTAGTTTATGTCGCATGCATGGCCTACCTCGCTTCTCAACCAAAACTACTGCCAAACTTGGTCTTACGTAGTCAGTGCCGGTGGCAAGGCAACAGTTACGTCTCTCCCTATAGTAGCTAGTCAGTTCTAGTAGCGTCTCCTAAGCGAACGCGGTTAGTGTACCTGCAAAAAAACACAACCACATGAACCTTTCGTGCCAGCACCCACGAAAGCGTCCCCAAACATTACCGTTCACTATAGGAACGGCACCCATGCGTTCAAGGCTGCATGGACAGCACAACAACCGTGGAAATAGGCCCCCTTGAATGGAACCGTATAACCCTTCGCATACTCGTGATGCGGAATCAACGCACGTATAATAGACGTGGCGAACAACCGTGATGATAGGCTCGTTGGAATCGAGCCATACCACCCTTCGTATGAATAAACATACGGAACCTGCGCACATATGATAAACGTGGGTGAGACAACCGCGATGATAGGGTCCTTTGAATAGAACTCCCTATCAACCCTCGCATACTCGTGATGCGGACTCGGCACACGTATAATACACGTGGCGAAGTGCTGGAAGGTTAGCAAGATAACCAATACATATTAGCCACCTAAAACAACCCCAAAATCTCTTAGGACCTCTCGTACTAAAGTCATCCTTAACGATCGTACGAGATTTTTCAAAATTTTTCTTTGCAACTTTTATTTAGAAGAAGTGTTTTAGGACCTATTGTATTCTCTATCCTACTAAACCAGCTCTGGTACCAGCTGTGGTGTCCCGCCCCCCCGGGGCCGGGGCCGCATACACCTGGAAGCTCTCTAGGATATCAAGAATTCCCTCGCAGACCAACACAAGTCTTTTCTATGCACTTTGTCCTCACTCGTGCGCACCTGGGAAGAACTTCCCGGTCGGCCACCCATCCCAAAATTGCTCCGGGACAAGCACGCTTAACCCCGGAGTTCTTTGAGGATGAGCTTCCGGAAAAGAAGTTGCAACTTATTGGTATGAGTATTCTATCAATCCTACTAAGCCTTGGGCCAGGATGTCACATACTCACCCTGCATGGTGAACCTAACCTCACGACATCCGCGCACCACCGAGGGTCGCTTCTTGTGTCGGCCTTCCCCATCAATTCCCTAACCCGTGTCGGGCCCATTTCCTTTGGTGCAATGTTCCACAGACCCAACCTCTGCCGTTCTGTGACCACACTTGCCACCACGTGCGGCCGCAGGGGAACTCCGTTCCAAGGACAATGGGGCGACCGCTCACATCTAGGTTCAATCCGGTACTCGGCTTCCTCATCCCAAAATAAGTATGAGGTTAGTACTTTCAAACACTTGATCACGAACACCACCACTGTCGGGCCTTAACAAGTTCCATAGACAGACGGGACGATCAGCCGACCACCAAAGAGTTAACCAAAACCCTGCCCCGTCCATCGTCCTTATAGTTGTAACAGAAAGGAAACAACCAACTCCTACAACTCGCGAGTGACAGGAAATCACTCGGCTTTTACCGCTTCCTATTTGAGCATGGATACTACTCGGTCCAACAGCTAGTGTTCAGATCAGGGAACTAAGTCATGCATCTACGGTTTCAAGCAACTCCTATACGTAAATGCACAAACAAGATGAAGAAGACATGCGCAAGTTTGGGAAAAACTGGGTTCATGCTCCGGGGCTTGCCTTTAAACGAGGAGGAAGGGAAGGGGTCTTCTGCAGGGGCGGCTTCGGCTTCTGGAAGCGGAGCTCTGCCACAACTTCGTCCTCTAGCGCCGGGTGTAACTCGTAGAAGCCGTCGGCGAGATGCAACGCTACACGAAATGCAATGCAGGGGGTCAGCATTTAGACGGTTATTTCAACAGCAACACTTGCAAGTTCTAGCTCAGAAACTTTGTAGCATAGCTACGGAAAGAGTGAGGAAGTTCACTTGAGTTGGAGAAGAACAAGGCAAAAGAGTCGGATGGGAAGAAGCTTATGATCTGACCCTTAGACTAGAGGAATAGATGTGCTGGGGTCCTCAGACTTAACGCCGAGAAGTCCCCGTTTTTACACATATACCCTCGGGTTAAGGAAAAAGATACAGCCGAGCCCTCGGGCAAGGCGGAGAAAGGGTCGGCGAGACAGACAGGGTCGGGCGAGACGGAAGAGGGGTCGGGCGGATAGGAGGGGTCGGACGAGGCGGAAAAAGAGTCGGCAGCTTACCTTTGTCTTACAGGTGAAGCTTGGGGGTCGGAAAAGAACAGCCCTGGGGCGGAGGAACTGGAGCACTAAGGCTTGGGCAAGCGACGATGTCCGGCGTTGCTCCGGCGGCGATGGGGCTTCTTGTGGACTACAGGCAAGCTCTTGCGCAGCGCGGAGGAGCAAGCAGCTGGGCGGATTGGAAGGGCGGGCGTGAAGCGGAGAGGAGAGTTCCTCAGGGACTTAGGCTGTCGCGCTTTGAGCACAAGCAGAGGAACGGCAGCAAGGCAGCGATGGCGAAGGGGACTCCGGCGGAGCTCTGGCATTCCCTTTTATAGTTGCGCGGAAGAGAGAGGGTTGGAGCGGCGCGAAGACCGGGAAGAAGCGATCGAGTGCTCTGCCGGGGTGGAGATTGAGCAGCGGGGCGGCGAAGCAGGACTTCGGGGACGACACCATCAGCCATTGGGCACCAGAGATGGGGCGGTGCAGGCACGGTTTTGCCGGTGGTTGAGATTTGGTGGAGGCGGGCGTCGTCGTGCGGTGGATCTGATGGAAGTGACCGGGGGAACGGCGCTAGAAGCGAGGGCGCACAGGTGAGAAGACAGGCGGGCTGCGGTCGCGCGGGCGAGCGCGAAGCAACAGACTGTCGGGCGCATCTCTGACAAGGCAGGAAAGGAGCTGTCGCGGCCGTGGTCTGGGTTGGCGGAGGGGGAATCGCCGCGTAGCGTATCTGGGGTTGCGCGATGGTGGAGATGCGGCAGAAAAGACGGGAGGCATCGGGCTTTGCAGCTGGGGTCCGGCGAGGTGATGATGGGCACGAGGCTCGAGGTACTGCAGAAAGGGTAGCAGAGGAGCTTCCGCTGCGATTGGGGAAAGGGGCGCGAGAATCCATCCGGTCGTGGCCGGCGACGAGGCGGAGCGGCGGGTGTCGGAGAAGTTGAGCCACGCGGCAGAGAAGCTCTGGGGCGGGCATGCTACTCGAGTGCATCTATCGCGGGAGATCTGGGAGAAAGATTTTGTGGGTCCATCGGTCAGTCTCGGTTGGTCCACTACTCAGATTGAGAGAGATACTGTGGGAAGACTTAAAAGGATCCGGCGGTATGGGTTTGGGGTCGGCAGGGTCGGAACGGGAAACCAGCGGAGAGGGGTCGGATCTCAGGGGTCGGGACCGGACTGGGGGTTGAGCACTTCAACTCGAGGAGCTGATGTAGGGGGATGGGGGACTCAGATTAAGATTAACTCAAGAGATTTGGTGTCGGTCGTCACATTTAGAAGGTGGCTGCAATTTCTGAGATGCTAATCACACAAACTAGGGCTAGTCCAAGGTTGCCTCATTCAGGGGATGAAAACATTTTAGCAAAGACAGAGAACATGGCAGCTAGAAAGAATCTGTAACATACTGAAGGTAACCTTTGTACTAATTGTTGCCTTTCTATTCCTATTTCTATGGCTGTTTGCAATATTAAACAATTATGGGTTAACTTGGGGGAAAGGAAGAAGAGAGAAGATGAAATGGCTAGAGAGATCTTAACCTTAGATAATGTGCCTATTGACCAAGTAGAGGGGGAAGATAAGTATGGCAGAACCACCCAAATTAATTCGACTTAAGTGTGCTAAACATCACCTTAAATGCGATCAGACACTTTAATCAGATTAAGATGGCAGTCTGTCGGGTTTCACCCGATACAACCACGTATTTTAGATCGAAACAAGCATACAAATACTCATACGAAGCCGAGCCCAAAGATTACAATAATCCTGATGAAAACATCATAGAGGTTCATATTTATTTATTACAAACCGAGTTCAATTCATAAAGTGGTTTAGAGTTCAAGTGCAGCGGAAAGAAACGATAATCTAACGACGATACATGACATCATGGTGAAGCCATCCATGACATCACTCACCATGGTCCTTGCCCGCCGAGGATGTGTCCCACTCAACCGTCCATCCCGGAAGGAGCTGGTACGGTCACGTCACACTAGCAACCATTTCATCAATTTCATTACCTGAAAACAAAGCCACAAGCAAGACTGAGTATACTAATACTCCGCAAGGCTTACTCGACAGGTGGTATCTAATCCACCGACTCCTAGACATGCAAGGCTTTTTAGCTAAGGGGATGTTTTTGCCAAAAGCTTCTAAAGTGGGTCCTTGCTTTCAAGTTTTAACATTAAATTCTAGTTGATTAACTATTCTAGATAAGCATCTATTATAAGCAAGCATGGTAGAACAAGCAATTTAATCAAGCCTCAATATTAAGCATCATCATTGTTCATTTTCTTACTCAATGCAACATAGTGGTCAAGCAGTCTCAATAACTACAAGAAACAGACGATTCGAATCGAATTTCTTAACCTTGCAAGGTGGACCTAAACACACAACATGCACGTACCGCAATGGGTCCACACATTATCAACGGTTCCCATCAATCTCTAGTGCGTGTCTAGGGTCCACTTCCCTTGGATACAAGGCTCCACCAGTCCCCAGAACGACACCGTGCCATGGCCGCACTTGTACCCACATTATGCACCAAGGGAAATGTTTCCAGAGAGAGCGGGGAAAAAGTCCACACCCCGGTTCAATCAGGTACTAGGCTTACTGATTACCATATTCTCAGCATGTCTTTAGTACGTTCAAAAACTTGACCACAAACACTGACACGTTTCGACCTTAGCAATTTCCTCTATACAGACTGGGCATCAACAAATTCAGGAACATCGCACAAAGCCCCGCCTGTCGACCTTATGATTCCAATATAAGTAAATAGGCAACTCTTATATCTCGCGAGTGACAGGAAATCACTTGACTTTTACCATGTCCCTATTTAGCATAGCAACTAAGCGACCTAACATGCTAGTATTCAAAACATGGGTACTAGGAGCATGCAACTAGCGTTTCAATACAACTCTGATGGACTTAATGCACACACCTAAGTAACAAGAATATTGTATAAATTTGGAAACGAAGGTTATGCTCTAGGGCTTGCTTTCCTACCCTGAATCAGCCGTGGACTCTTCCAAACTTTGGTTCAAGCCTTGGTTTGCCTCAATCACGTTTAGCTCACCCTCCTGCTATCCTTCTTCACATTCCGGGATGAGCTCGTACATTATGTTAGCGAGGTTAGATTCTACACAAGATGCATATTCATAAGATTTATTTTATAATCTTTCGTGATGTAGGTTTTATTTCGTTAACCATAAAAATATGGGGTGTATTTTATTTTGGCCACATTCACCAAGACAAGTTTATAAATATTTCTTTTCTTTTGGCCACATCCACCTAGACAAGTTTATAAACATTTCTTTTCTTTTTGGCCACATTCATCTAGACAAGTTTATAAACATTTCTTTTCTTCACAAACACGATTGGTTGGAAGGAAAACATAGATTTTATTTTGATGGTGATTGTGTACACATATAAAATTCTTTGAAATTTATTATTCAAAAGATAACATGTTGTGCTATTTTGGTACTGTTTAGCAAACTTTTTAGGGATGATCATGCTACTGATGAAGAGTATAAATAATCATTTGTGAGCCTACAAATCCTACTAATAATTATCTTTACTAAATAAACTAGCTTTTAACATGAATAAATATTCAGGAAGCATCTGCTAGTATATGAACATGAGTGATTTATAGGAGCTTTCCGCCTACACAAGAAATCTACTGTAACAATTTGAGATGGATTTGACAACTACAGAATTTACTACAAATCAAATATGGTTACCCTACAGATACGAAGAATGATTTATAACTAGAGTTCTATCATTAGTTTAGTTCTACAAACTTTACAGAATGGTTTTCAACACTATCATATACTACTATGAATTTATCATGATTTTATGAGTACAGAAACTATTTATTCCACAATAAGGCGATTAAACAACATGCATTTTGATAAGCAACAAAAACACATATTTCACAAGAACAAGTATTTTTACTAGTCATATATGAGCATCAGGAAGCTAACAAAATTTATTTTGCATTTTTATCATTTTTCTATGATTTTATATGGATTTCCAAAGTTTCAGCCATTTCTATGCATTTTATTCAAATGTAAACTTTCTCTTTTAAAGAACGACCCTTAGATCTTTTCAAGGTTTACAACTATGCTCCTGCATTTTGCACTAAGGATCCTGGAACTAAAATCTAGATTGCCGGTCGGCGGCTAGGGGAGCGCGATTCCAACGATGTGGGGCCACGAGGTCAGGGGCTAGGGTCACGAGGTCGACGAGGGACTCACCAGCGACCGGTTTGGTGTAGGACTCGAGGTCGGAGGAGGGCCGGTGATCACTCATAGCGGAGCAGTTGAGGCGCAGCTGCTTCAGCTCCGGCGACGGTGGCGGCGCTGGTGGAGTTTTGTGGGGCTGGGGAGGTGGAGTGATGGTAGGGGAAGGCGCTCATGCACTTGGGTAGCAACGGAGATGGCCGAGAGGGGGTTCTTGCCGTGCGGCTGCAATGCCGGAACGGCGGTGGTGCGGGCGGCCGCGAAGCATGGGCATGGGGCCCTTTTATAGGCGGCAAAGGGGAAGGGGAGGGGCGAGGCGTTGAGGCAGACCTCATAGCTCACTGGTGTGGCGGGGTGGTGGCCGGGTGCGCAGGGAGTGGCCAGGCGACCGTGGCATGCGCCGGCGCTCGCGACGTGGCATGAACGGCAGTTGGCTGACGTGGATTTGCCGTGCGGGGAGTGGGATTGTGCGCGCGGTGAGTGGGCGCTGCTGCTGCGCACGCCTGTGCTGTCACCTCGCCGCCGGCCATTAGCTTGGCACGGCGCGGAGGCAGGAATTGTGCATTGCGTGGTGACGGCGAGCATGTCGCAAGCGCGATGACCGCGCCTAGGGCGCGTGGCGTGCGAAGGGGCCTATCTTCACTGCAAATTTTCTCACAAATTTTGAACTACGCGTTTGAAACTCCAGATATAAATGTTGGAGTTCAAAGTATAGGCTACAAATTTTATAAAGGCTGGCATAGGAAAAATTTGATGGATTTGGAGATAAACTTGGGAGAAGTTTGGTGGAACGCCAGTCAAAACTAGATTTGAAAATGATTTGATTTTTGGCCAAGCTTCTACTCAATTTTTGAATACCTTCCACTCAAAATCAAGAAAAGTACCAATTATGAAAGTTGCTCCATTTGAAGAGATCTATCACTTTTATATTGGCCAAAAATTGAGTTCTTATATAAAATTTATTTTTATTTTCTCCCTAAGTGCATCATTACAAGGGTGTTTAACACTTAAACATTCTGATTTTTCTTTCATTTATTCTTAATTTCTCTTGATTTGGCTCTTAATTACTTGATATGTCACAATAAGCAGAGTGAGAAATCTTTAGAAAGTGATGAAGAAGAGGGGGATTTAAAAGAAATAGAAAGCAAGGCTATTCAGTATCTTTGTGGGGAACTTCTAGAGGAAGTTTTTGATGATGATAGTATTCAACTAGAGGGTAATACTGAATCAGGAAAATACAAGTCTTGTGCTAAGTCACAAAGAAGAAAGACTTGTAAAGTAAAACTTCCTATATATAATTACAAAATTGTTTCCAAATGAAAGGAATCTTCTGAAATAGCAGAGGTCTTAGTGACTTGGCTAAAATAAGATTTCTAGCTGATACTATTAAAGAGAAGAACTTAGCTTTTATTGCTCTTTTAGAAACAGGAAGAAGGAATTTTACCCAAACCACGCTAAATAATTATTGTGGGGGTAGAAACTTCATTTGGCATTGGACAGAGCCCCATGGGAGATCTAGGGGCATTCTTTTAGGAATAGACCTAGAGTAACTTGATATTGGGAGCATTGATGAAGGTGACTTTTTTGTTAAGTTTAGATTAAGGACCAGGAAAGATAACTTCCATTTTGTGCTGGTTACTATTTATGGAGCAGCACAAGCCGAGTATAAGGAAGCTTTTCTCATAGAACTAGTTCAATCTTGTAGCAAAGAAAACTTGCCAATAGTATTGGGAGGGGATTTTAACATCATCAGGAATCCAAGTGAAAACAATAATGATAGGTACGATGGCAAATGGTCTTTTCTCCTTAATGCTATCATAGATAGTTTAAATGTAAGAGAGATTGAGATGTCGGGGAGGAAATACACTTGGGCTAATTCTTTAAAAATGCCAACGTATGAGAGATTGGACAGAGTGTTGGTTAGCACAGAATGGGAACAACAATTTCCATTAGCCACGGTGTAGGCCTTAAGTAGGGAGATTTCAGACCATACACCGTTACTCCTAAACACGGGTCGGGATAATGGGAACAAGAGGCAGCCACTGTTTAAATTTGAATTGGGGTGGCTCTTGAGGGAGGATTTTTATGATCTTGTGTGTGATATCTGGAACAAAGAAAGAAAGGGATCCACCCCTATGCAAAAATGGTAGAACAAGATTAGGAGACTAAGACAGTTCCTGAGAGGGTGGGCAAAAAACATGAATGGGGAATATAAAAAAGAAAAACATGAGCTCCTTAGAAGAGCTAATGAGTTAGATAAAAAGGCAGAATCATAGCTGCTAAGTCAGCAAGAATGTGATTTAAAGCAATGTATTCATGATAGGCTAGTACAACTTCTGAGAGAAGAAGAAATCAAATGGTATCAAAGAGCAAATTACTAGAATGTTAAAGGGAGATAATAACACAAAATATTTCCATATGATAGCCAATGGAAAGCATCGGAAAACTAGAATTTTCCGACTTGAGTAGGAAGAGGGAATAATTGAAGGGGACGACAATCTTAAAAAATACATAACAAAATATTACAAAAGTTTGTTTGGATCCCAATCGACAAACAATTGTTCTATGAACGAATCCTTGACATAGGATATTCCTCAAGTGACAAGGGAAGAAAAATGAGGTTTTGATAGACAAGTTTACAGAAAAAAAAAGAGGTGAGAGATGCCATTTTCCAAATGAAACACAATAAAGCTTCGGGACCTGATGGATTCCCAGTTGAGTTTTACCAAGTTTTTTGGAACCTTATTAAAAATGACCTAATGGCCATGTTTGATGAGTTCCACAAAGGCAAACTCCCTCACACAGCTTAAATTTTGGAATTATAACTCTAATTCAAAAACTCAAAGAAGTTAAAATGATCCAGCAATATAAGCCAATTTGTATGCTGAATGTTAGCTTCAAAATCTTTACAAAGGTGATTGCTAACAGACTCACCTTGGTGGCTAATAAAGTTATTAGTCCATCACAGATAGCCTTTTTTGCTTGGGAGATATATAATGGAGGGAGTGGTCATCTTACATGAAACAATGCATGAATTGCATAGAAAAAACAGGATGGGATTATTCTCAAACTGAATTTTGAGAAAGCTTATGATAAGGTTAACTAGTCATTCCTTCAACAGGCTCTAGGAATGAAAGGTTTCTCAGCTAGATGGTGCAATTGGATTGAAACCATAGTTAGTGGAGGAAGTGTAGGGGTTAAAGTGAATGATGATATAGGACACTTCTTTCAAAAAAAAAGGATTGAAGTAGGGAGATCCTCTATCCCCGGTTCTGTTTAATGTTGTAGTTGATATGTTAACAGTTCTAATTTTAAGGGCTACAGAAAAGGAGCAAATAAAGGGCCTAGTGCCCCATCTGGTTGATGGAGGATTATCTACCTCGAATATGTAGATGATACAATTCTTTTCATAGAAAATAAAATAGAACAGGCTAAAAACTTGAAGTTGGTACTATGTACCTTTGAAAAGCTCTCAGGCCTTAAAATTAACTTCCATAAGAGTGAATTATACTGCTTTGGAGAAGCAAAAGATAAGGTGAGGGAATATGTTCAAATTTTTGGGTGTAAGGAAGGATCCCTACCTTTTAAATATCTTGGAATCCCAATGAACCAACATAGAATCTCAAACAAGGACTGGAGAATGATTGAAGAGAGATTTCAGAAAAAATTGGCAAGTTGGAAGAGTAAACTCCTGTCAGTAGGTGGCAGGTTAGTGCTGATAAACTTGGTTATCTCTAGCTTACCAATGTTTATGATGTCCTTTTTCAGAATGCCTAATGGTGTTCTCAAGAGAATGGACTACTACAGATCTAGATTTTTTTGGCAATGTGATGAGCATAAAGAAATATAGATTAGCCAAATGGAGCATATTGTATGCACCAAAAGATGTGGGAGTGCTGAGCATTTCTAACCTCGAAGTCCAAAATAAATGCTTGTTAAGCAAGTGGTTATTTAAACTTTTAAATGAGGATGGAGTATGGCAAAGGTTACTAAGAAGGAAATATTTAACCAATTACTCGTAATACAAGTATAAAAAAAAGGAAGATTCACATTTCTGGGCTGGTCTCATGGAGATTAAAGATTAATTCCTATCAATGGGAAGGTTTGAAATTCACAATAGGAAACAAACTAGATCTGGGATGATAAGTGGGTTGGAAATGCACCTTTGAAAGAAAGATTCCCATCTTTGTACAATATAGCTAGAAGAAAAAAATGATACAATTGCCAAAGTGTGTAGTTCTGTACCTCTGAACATCTCTTTTAGAAGAGCTTTGACAGGTGACAAACTAACAGATTGGCTACATTTAGTGGCCGAGGTGGCACTGTATAATTTAGATGAATAGAATGATAGGTTCCTTTGGAATATGAATAAATACAATTAATTTAATTCACAGTAAAGTCAATGTACAAAGAAATTATGAAACAAGAAGGATCACCTCCTTTGTGTGTAGCCTGGAAGTTAAAAATACCACTCAAGACCAAGGTGTTCTTATGGTATTTAAAAAAGGGAGTTATCCTAACAAAGGATAATATTGCTAAAAGGAATTGGCAAGGAAGTAATAAGTGCTCCTTTTGTGATTCTGAGGAGACAGTGCAACATTTATTTTTTGAGTGCCATATGGCTAGATGCATTTGGAATGCAGTGTATTTCTCTTTTGGAATTCAACCACCTACTAGTGTGCCTAACATGCTGGGTTCTTGGATTAGAGGGTATCCTCTAAAATATAGCAAGCACATACTTGTAGGAGCTTTGGGTCTTTGCTGGGCAATTTGGTTGAGTAGAAATGATGTGGTTTTTAAAGGAACCATCCCTAATTCATTTTTGCAGGTAATTTTCAGGGGACTTTCTGGACAAGGGTATGGTCAATGCTATCTAAAGAGGAGGAGAAAATTGCTTGAAGAATAATTGTCGAAGGTTGGAAGCTACTGTCCTAGAATTCTTTAATAAATATGGTTGGAATTTTAGAAGAAGACTTCCTGCATAAAGGGCATACCTCAGTTGGTTTCTGTTCTGCCTGATGAAGAAGTTGTTGATGGACTAAGTTAATGCTCAGTAAGTCTGGGAGAAGAATCAAGACGACTCAGACTTAACTGGTGATCGTCATGTTCAACATGGAGTCCATCTCCAGTTGGTGTCTTGAGGGTTCAAACTCTATCTGATTTCGCTAGGTCTGAGTAAGAAGCTTGTTTCCAGCTTGTGTCGGATGAGCAACAGAAGGTTCACTCTGTTTTCAGTTTGTGTAGGAAGGTTCGCTTAGTCTGTGCCGTAGGAGTTTGCTCCAGTTAGAGTCTTTTTGATGTTTGAAGCTTAAAGCTTTGTCATCAGTCTATGTGCTGTGAGTTATGTAAGTAGTGGTCTGTTTTGGCTGTAGACATCCACTTGTGGATGATCGAGACCGGATGTTTTTTCCTTAATCTAAAAGAATTAGAGTAAGAAAACTAAAATAGTGATACTATAATCAAACTAAAAATTTTCTTAGTATGGAAATTAATAGTAAGAAAACTATGGCCTGACCAGACTAAAATATATGATGGTGTAACGGACACTAATGTAGTATTCAAGAACGGAGGCAGTGCAATGGAAATTATTAGTAAGAAAACTATGACCCAACCAAACTAAAAATGCAGTGCAAGGGGATAGTGACATGTATCAAATAAATATGTTACAATCACATAACAATTATTACTGCATTTTGTGTATTAGAGTAGTGTAGAAACTACTACCTCCATTTTTTATTATATGACATTTAGGGCAAGCTAACTAATTACCTAATGCTAAACATCATACATTTATATGAATGGAGGGAGTATTATAATTTGAAGTTTACACATTAGAGTTAGATATAGCAACAATCCTTTTTTTCTCTAGGCATGCACATGCTATTGAAAATGCTATCCTACTAGGTCTGGGTCCAAATACATTTCTTTTATACAAGTGCTATCACGGTTTTATAACTCCATGAATTATATGAAAGCGCAGCTTATCTTAATTTTGATAATGTAGTGTTGGTGATTTTGTTAATTAATATATAATTATAAATAAAAATAAATAAATGTTATGCAAGAAATTACTGTCAAGAGGTATCAACATTGTACATATCATTGCCATTGTACTCCCTTCGTTTCAAATTGTAGGTGTATCAACATTGTACATATGATTGCCTATGTACTCCCTCCGTTTCAAATAGTAGGTTGTTTTGGCTTTTGTAGGTGCATAGTTTTTGCAATGGATCTAGATATAGTGTATGTCTAGATGCATAATTATATCTATGAATCTAGAAAGACCAAAATGATCTACAATTTGAAATAGAGGGAGTACCTTGCCTCGATCCATGGATTTTCAAGAACCGGGTCGTTTGGCCTTTTTTCAAGAGATGGAATTAAAAAAGATTTCAGATGCTAAATGAAAATCGTAGATGTATATAGCCATATCTTATTACAAAATTGCATCAATTACAACAAAGCTAGCATATATCACACAAACGCCTATAATAGCAACGGAGTGAAAACAAGTCTTAGGAAATTCAAATCCTACTTAAACTGCCATCCATATGCTTGGCGAAGATTTCCAAAGTAGTTGTTTCCAACTAGCAACATTTTTCGCAAACTGCATTCCTATCCTCCTCTTTCTACAACGGTGCCCAAAATCTGGTCTAGTAAGTATCTCCGAAGAGTATTTGCATAAGAGAGTGTACATTTCTTTTAATCAAAGACAAATATCATTTTGGCTGAGCCATATTTCCCAACAAAAAGGGCACCCACCCCAACCAAAATTTGCCTTTTGATATTAATATATCTATCCCATTCAATCCAGAGCCAAATAAATTGGGTATACTATTTGGCATATTTAGGCCAAATGAATTTGAATTATTCTCTAAGGGTTATCTAGCCACATGACAATAAAAGAAACCGTGCTGAAATATTTCATGATTATTAGTTTATTACAAAAGCAACATTGTTCACTTCATCGCCATCTTTTGTTTACTATTATCATCTTTCGCGAGTATAAATCTCTTATGTAAAAACCATAAAAAAAACAATTTGATATTCAAGGGGAGCATGGGCTTCCATATACTATGCTTAGGCGGGATAATATCTTGGTTCATTATTAAAGCATATATTACATTGTCTTAACTGTGAATTGCACACTCTCATGCAAACCATTTATATGAATTTATCTGGTTGGACCGTAATTTCCACTGTAGCAATCCTAGCCCATTTCTCCTCCCATTGTAACACTGATGCAATGGATGCCATGGTCTGACTTTGCCTAGCGGGTCAAGAAATCCTATCTGATTGCACGGGAACGAAACGAAGCAACAAGGAAGCACAGTCACCACATGGTGGTTGTCCTTCCTGCGCCGCACGTTAGTATAGTAGCTTTTGACCAACCCGATCTCCCAATATCTTCACTCCCAAGTTCCTTCGGAGCGAGGTACGGCCTGCCGCATGGCTGACCAGAATGCCCACGACCTTAACCATACACAAGAACCTTAAATAAATGGACACAGGGTACTGAGAAATTCTATATAAGAGGAGCAACCTGACGCCAAGTTCCATACCCAGGTCAAAGTCCCACCGCTCACACTCAGTCACCACTCACCACTCACCACTCTGCCTTCTCCAGCTTCACTTGAGAGCTGAGGAAAAATGGTTCTTGCAGCGCTGGCAAGTGAAGTCGCCTCAACGCCATGGAGCTTCCTCATCTACGGTCTCCTGGGCGCTCTGCTCCTGTGGCAGGCCGCCCGGCTGCTCGAGCGGCTGTGGTTGGGGCCGCGGCGCCTCGAGCGGGCGCTGCGCGCGCAGGGCCTCCGCGGCACGCCGTACCGCTTCCTCACCGGCGACCTCAAGGAGTACGCCCGGTTCAACAAGGCGGCCTGGTCCAGGCCCTTGCCGCTGCGGTGCCACGACATTGCCGGCCATGTCGCGCCGTTCATCCACGGCGCCGTCCGGGAGCACGGCAAGATGTGCTTCACGTGGTTCGGCCCGATGCCCAGGGTGACCATCAGCGACCCGGACCTGGCAAGGGACGTGATGTCCAACAAGTTCGGCCACTTCGAAAAGCCCAAGTTCCCGGCGCTGTCCAAGCTGTTCGCCGAAGGAGTGGCCAACTACGAGGGCGAGAAATGGGTGAAGCACAGGAGGATCCTCAACCCTGCGTTCCATCTTGAGAAGCTCAAGGTATATAAAACTGCGATCCTTTTTATAATTTCTTATTTCAATCGAGTTTGTGATTGACCCTTGGAGTGTGTACAACTGTACAACCTTGCAGCTCATGCTGCCGGCATTTTCTGCGTGCTGTGAAGAACTTGTCAGCCGATGGGCGCAGTCGCTTGGTCCTGACGGCTCGTTTGAGCTGGATGTTGACCCAGAACTTCAGACCCTCACCGGAGATGTCATCTCTCGCACCGCGTTCGGCAGCAGCTACCTTGAAGGAAGGAAGATTTTCCAGCTGCAGGCCGAGCAAGCAGAGCGCCTCATGTCCATCATGCAGAAGTTTGCCATTCCGGGATACATGTAGGTTTTGAATTTTTTATAACAAACACTATCATGCAGAAATCACTTTGTACATTTTTCCCCCTGTATCTTGTTACTGCTGTTCATAAATCATAAGTAGTGAGTGCGTTCTTATGCTATCTTCAGGTCCTTGCCTACCCAAAACAACCGAAGGATGCGCCAAATCAAGAACGAGATCGAAACAATTCTCCGAGGCCTGATTGGTAAAAGGATGCAAGCCATGAAAGAAGGTGAAGCCACCAAAGATGACTTGCTGGGCTTACTGCTGGAGTCAAACACGAGAGACACATACGAGAATGGCCAGTCCAGCCTTGGAATGACGATGGAGGACGTCATGGAGGAGTGCAAGTTGTTCTACTTCGCAGGGATGGAGACGACATCAGTGCTGCTGACATGGACAATGATCCTACTGAGCATGCACCCGGAGTGGCAAGACCGCGCAAGGGAGGAAGTCCTGAGCCTGTTTGGGAAGAACAGACCGGGATACGACGGCCTGAGCCGCCTCAAAATCGTGAGTCCGGCCTTGTCGAAATTTCATGGTCGATTTTGTCATTTCTGCAATCACACTAATTTCTTCCTGATTCATTCCGCAGGTGGCCATGATTCTGCACGAGGTCCTCCGGTTGTACCCGCCGGCGATCGCGTTCAGCAGGAAGACATACAAGGAGATGGAGATCGGAGACGCCACGTACCCTGCCGGCGTGATCTTGGAGCTGCCCGTGCTGTTCATTCACCACGACCCCGACATCTGGGGAAGTGACGTGCACGAGTTCAGGCCGGAAAGGTTCGCGGAGGGGATCGCCAAGGCGTCCAAGGATAGGCTGGCGTTCTTCCCGTTCGGCTGGGGGCCGCGGATTTGCATCGGCCAGAACTTCGCGCTGCTCGAGGCTAAGATGGCACTGAGTATGATCCTTCAGAGCTTTGAGTTTGAGCTCGCTCCGTCGTATACTCATGCGCCCCATACGGTGATAATGCTGCGCCCGATGCATGGTGCCCAGATCAAGCTCAGAGCAATATGATCGTCTGAGGATTTGCCTATGGCTGTTGGTTTAACGGGCTTTGGGCCTTCATGTGAGCAGTGAGCCCAAGAGTGTTGTGTAGCATTGGGCCTTTAGCGTTTTCATGTGTTTTGTTCACTTGAAAAATAATCGGTGTTCTGTCGCGTCAATTCTGTTCACAGGTTGCATCTTAGGCCCCTTGCAAAAGGAAAAGGGAAAAAAGAACAATTGCATCAGTGTGCAAATTCTTTTAACGTTGTTCCTATCAAGTCATGCAAGATGAATCCAAGAACTTAACTCTGGCAGCACTCTAGCGCATCTGAGTAACTGTTCTCTACTGCTCGTATCTTGCACCTTGTCATCAATCCCAGGAGTTGGATCATTGGAATTTCTCAACCAAGCAATATATGCCCTTCTTTCTTTTCATTTCTCATTATTCATTAGGGCTGCTCTGTCGCTCCCAACTGGCACGCTCAGCTACGTGCGTTATGGAATAAACTTTTTATTATAGCCCCAAAACTAATATTTTAATAATAACGTTCTTCTAAATTATATTTTTGAGAACTAGCTTTTTTATCATCCTAAGCACTTTAGCGCAACAAATACATCAAATCATGCCACCTGCAATGGCGTGATCTAACCAACAGACTATTGCGTATCGTGTGCATCGACGTGGTCTGAGCTTAGTCACATCGTGTGCAATTGAGCTGCTATTGTCGTGTGCAATTGAGCTACTACGGTCATGACACGGAGTTTGGCAGCAGATATAGAGCTCCGACAGAGGTGGAGGAAGAAGAAGAAGAAGAGAGAGAACTACGAAGAACAAGGAGAGGATAAGGCTCACCTTCAACGGCTACGCGATTGAACTTCCGTATGTGGATGAATTCGTGCGTGTAAGACACTGTAAGTTGATTGAGCTTGAAAACGATTGAACACGTCTGGGTACTGTACCGAGGCGCGCGAAAGTTGGAAGCAAATTGTACGATAGGTGGTTAAATTGATATCGGGACAGTGGGGAATTTGGATTGTTATAGACAGCTGTGATTCAATCATTCAATAAGCTTGTAAAAGATGAAGATTAGTTTCCCTCCGTCTAAAATGATGCTTAGGAAGTAATCGATCGGGAATGGTGCCGTTGTACTCTCTCTCTGTTTTTTTTGGGTCTGGTGAAATAACAGTCTTCTAGTGTAGAATTATACATGTTGTATTTGTTTGCTGGGAGAGACAACATACAAATTCTTCGTTGATTACATCGTTAAACATCCTATAGATCTCAGCCGTCTGAATTTTTGGCAGTATCTTAGCCGTCGGGGCTAAACTCCACCAGCGGCGAAGTTTGGGAAGAGGTCACCAGGATCAAAGGAATGGTCATGAGCGGCTGCTGTTCCGGTGGCAGTGGCGGCACAGACGGCAAGCGGAGAGCGAAGCGGGCCGCCACCGCCACCGGCTCCATTGCTGCAAATCCATTGCCACTAGTCTCGCCGATCTCTTTCCCCTTACGTACCCGCATGCCCCCAAACCAATGGCCACGTAACATGTGTAGTTCTCTCTTATCTATCTGTAACTGACTCTGGCCGGGTTAACGATTCCGGGTTAACGATTTTGATCGGGCTGTGCGTGGAGCAGCGTATAACAGCAAGACCTGCTTTTTTGAGAATAAAAATTGCAGGACCTTGTTCAGTGAAGCAAGCGTTCACGGACACGGAGGCGCCGCTGGGCCAGGACGATACGCAAGCGCTTCGGTCATCCGACCCATCCATTTGGCCCTGCCTGCCCGTGACGCAATGCATGACGGCTTCGCAGGCTCGCAGCAGCTCAATTATTTCCCAGCACTTGGTACTGTACGGGGGAGCATGGAGTACCAGAGAACGGTAAAACACAGTTGTTGTTCTCAGGAGTATTATATATTTTTACCACCGTCACGGTAGGCTGTAACAAGCCTGTGCTTGGGCCACACGTTTTGTTGGACCAGCTCAGCTGAACGCCTGCCTTCCATGGCCGCTGTCACGGAACAATTTGACGTGCCGGGGCCCATCACGACGATCGAAACTACTCCGGCTGTCGCATGTGCCGCCGATCAGCCGATGTGATGTGGGCACCTTGGGCCCCTCGCCCTCGTTTTCGTAACGGAGACCTTCCCGATCGTGTCCATATGCGAATCCCTTCTAGAAGACTAGAACGTGCCGCCGTATGTTCCACGGCTTTGCTACGCTTTCTTTTTTTTTTTACTTTGATTTTCTGTAGTGGAAAAGAATGTCATTCCGCTGGATGTGTTGTGTCATAAACTTGTTGAATAGCCCAACCATTTATACATATAACTAGATATCGAGCAGGAAATAGTCTCCTTTATCACTTCCGTGAACAATTTGGTTGTCCGTTCACCTCCTAAGAATTTATTTCGGGAGCTCTTTTATAGTGGTTTAAAAGTATCAAAAAGTATCCATCGGTACTATGTACTTCCTTTATTTCCACCGTTTAATCTGAAAAAACAATTAAAAATAAATTTAATGGTCCCACCAATTTGGTACTCCTTGGTACTTCTGTTTAAGTACTTCGTGGTATTTTTTTTCCACTATTAGGTTTCTTGAGATGGACGGCTCGCATTTTTTCCAACGATTCTAAAATTTCTCTTTGTTTCGGTCCTACTTTTCATTTGGTCATTTGTCTTTGTGGGTTGAGCACATAAAAACGGATCGGATCCACGAGAGATGTCACCGAACTTCACATTGCTTTGCTCGTATGCCTAGCCCCCATAAAATCAAAAACCCAACCAGTTCGCTAATTGGATCGAAGAAATCGTGAACCAGTGATCCTACCGCGGTCGAATCGACTAAAAGATCCATAATGCAATTGAATTGGTTGACTTTTCATTGAACCGTGAACCAATGAACTGATTTTTCGTTCTCCGACCTGGCTTTTCGTTTTATTCCTGACCCAACAAACAACTAGATAGCGATCTAGCATAGGTCTCCCTCACCTTATCTCTTCACTCACAACCTCTATTGCCCTCTCTCCGTTTTCCTTGCCGTCGTTCCCACCCGCGCAAATCTCGTTCGAGCTCGTGCCCCTGCTTCCATCCCCGCTCAATTGGCCTCTCCCACGGTCCCCTCCACCCCTTCTTGCTACAGTGCCCACCACAAGAAATTTAGTGATTAGTGACGAAATCGAAATGCGTCATAAACATATTTTGTTCATTTTCCATAAAATCATCATAATAGATCAGTAGATTTCTTTTAGTGCTTGTTCTCAGTAGATCCGAGCTTTGATAGGATATCTGTAGCAATGTTGTTGTCGCGGATGACACGGTGGAACTCCAAACCAGAGAATTTGTTCTCTAGCTTGCGTACTTCTAGAAAGTACACATTCATGTTCTCCTTATGGCGGCCCCACTCCTTGTTGACTTGATTGATCACCACTAGTGAGTCGTTGTAGACCAACAATCGCTTTATTCCTAGCAAGACTGCCACGCGGAGCCCGTGCAGAAGCATCTCATATTCAGCTTCGTTGTTGGACACTTCCCAGAAGATTTACATGACGTACTTGAGTTGTTCGCCTTTGGAAGATATCAAGAGTACTCCTGCACCGGTGCCCTCGAGCTTGAGTGATCCATTGAAATACATGACCCAATGCTCTGAACGCTTCGCTGGCATTGGTAGTTGATTCTCCCACCACTCTAACATGAAATCGACTAGAGCCTGGGACTTGACTACAGTCCTCAACTTGAATTCTAGGGACAATGCTCCTAGTTCTACCGCCTACTTAGATATTCTTCCTGATGCATCCCAATTGTGGAGAATTTCTCTGAGAGGGAAATCTATGATGACGGAGATCTTGTGCTCCTGGAAGTAATGTCGTAACTTCCGCAAGGAGAGCAGTATTGCGTACAACAACTTCTAGACCGGTGGAGATAGAGAGGAAGAAGAAATCTTTATTGAATTAGCCTAGCCCTTCTAGAAACTCACTCTTAGGGGGTGTTTGCCTCCCACGTGCTAAAATTTAGCACATGTCATATCAAATATTTGATACTAATTAGGAGTATTAAATATATGCTAATTACAAAACTAATTGAACAGATGGAGTCTAATTCACGAGATGAATCTATTAAACCTAATTAGTCCATGATTTGACAATGCGGTGCTACAGTAACCATTGCTAATGATGGATTAATTTTCATCTCGTGAATTAGTCTAGGAATTCTGCAATTAGTTTTATAATTAGCTCATGTTTAATCCTCCTAATTAGCATCCGAATATCCGATATGACACGTGCTAAAGTTTAGCATCTCGTATCAACCCTGCCGTATTTTATTTGGAACCCACGGAAAGTCGGAGACTCCCAAGTAAAATACGGAGAAGGCGGCAAAGCGCATACGTGTCGGCCGAATCCACCAGTATTTAAGCAGAGGACACGATCCTCGCCCCGATCACACATCGCCTCATCCGTCCTCTGCTTATCTGCTTCTCTTCACTTCAACCGGCGCAAAAGCCACCAATTCTGCAAGATGCTGTGGGAGGCCTCCCCGTGGGCGCTGGCCGGCGCGGCGGCGGCCGTGGCGCTGCTGTGGCTGGTGGCCTGGACGGTGGAGTGGGCCTGGTGGATACCGCGGCGGCTCGACCGGGCCCTGCGGGCCCAGGGGCTCAAGGGCACCGCGTACCGCCTCTTCACCGGCGACCTGAGGGAGAGCGCCCGGATCAACCGGGAGGCTCGCGCGAAGCCGCTGCCTCTGGGCTGCCACGAAATCGCCGCCCGCGTGCAGCCCTTGCTCTACAGAGCCACCAAGGAATACGGTAATTTCGCATGAACTCCAATCACCTCTCTCTCCCCCAATTTTATTCCTTTCGTTTCATTTTTTGAATCGAGACAGATAGTTAATATATTGGGGCTCGTATGATGTAGTACCGGGATGTTTATGTACAGGATAGCATTTGGACCAAGAATTTTAATATGAGTGCAAGTACCAAAAGAGAAACAGTTACCTGCTAGTCTTTCTACTATTTTTCAGACTATACTTATGATGATTTTCATCAAAATTCCAATGCAGGGAAACTGTCGTTCACTTGGTTCGGCCCAGTACCCAGGGTGATGATACCAGACCCGGAGTTAGTCAAAGAGGTTTTGTCTAACAAGTTTGGCCACTTCGGTAAACCAAGGAGTACCCGTATTGGGAAGTTGCTAGCCAATGGGGTTGTAAACCATGAAGGCGAGAAGTGGGCAAAGCACAGGAGAATTCTCAATCCTGCATTTCATCATGAGAAAATAAAGGTAATTGCTTACTCTCT
Source organism: Setaria viridis (assembly GCF_005286985.2). Classification (NCBI taxonomy): domain Eukaryota; kingdom Viridiplantae; phylum Streptophyta; class Magnoliopsida; order Poales; family Poaceae; genus Setaria; species Setaria viridis. The sequence continues at coordinate 29,715,138 of NC_048267.2, read as the reverse complement.
TTTTTTCTCTGTAGATGGCTTTCCCTTTTTACATTTCAAATCACAGTATGTTGTTTATCGGATAACGCCTTCTCTAAGTAGTCTATAGTGTCATTGATGTCTTATTTGCAGAGGATGCTGCCTGTATTTTCTACGTGTTGCGACGAAACCATTACTAGATGGGAGAATTCAATGCCTTCTGAGGGATCTTCAGAGATAGACGTCTGGCCAGAGTTCCAGAATCTTACGGGAGATGTTATCTCAAAAACCGCATTTGGTAGCAGCTATCAGGAGGGGAGGAAAATTTTCCAGCTGCAAGGAGAGCTAGCTGAACGCCTTGTACAGTCTTTCCAAACAATATTTATCCCAGGCTATTGGTCTGTTCTTCTTTTCCCCTAAACTGCAGCAAGCTTTTATTTATTTGAAGTTGCACATCCGAGCATTTGAAAGCTGCTTACATGTTTCTTCATATGAATATTTTAGTAATTACTCATGTCCATGCAATGTTTATCACTTTATATTAAGGATGAGGTACATAATGATGTTTCTTTATACAAGAACATTTTAAGAAATATTAACGTTTCTACCGCTCCTAAATTGCTCAAGTTCCATAGGAAAGAAAAGACAACAAAAGGACTGCATAACAGAATTCTCCTTTATTTTTCATGTTCAAATTTTACAGTAGCAACCGAGAAATTGTCATTACATAATACTTTTGAACATATGCAGGTTTTTGCCCACCAAAAATAACAGAAGGATGAGAGAAATTGATCGGGAGATCCGCACAATTCTGCATGAGATAATTGGGAAAAGAGAGAAGGCCATGAAAAATGGCGAAACAAATAATGACTTGCTGGGCTTATTGCTGGAGTCTAACATGAAGCAATCAAATGGGAATGCAAAGTTGGGATTGACAACAGAAGATGTGATTGAGGAATGCAAGCTATTTTACTTTGCCGGTATGGAGACAACATCAGTCCTGCTTACTTGGACTCTCGTTGTGCTAAGCATGCACCCGGAATGGCAAGAGCGGGCAAGAGAAGAAGTACTGAGCCACTTTGGAAGAGCCAAACCAGATTTTGATAGCTTGAGCCGCCTGAAGACTGTAAGTACAATCAATGTTGCCCTCTATTTTATCGTAAAAATATAAAATTGTAGATGATTTAAGAGATTACTGATATCCATTTCATTCTTTATCGAAAGGAGATTAAGGGATTTATTATACGTGTTCTGAGATGTTTATTTTCCTTCTATCTGATGCTAGCTAATAAACTTCAGAAATTATGATAGAGAACTACAGTTTTTTTTTCTCGAACAACATAGGAGAGCTGTGTGTCATTTCATTAAGAGAGTACGGTTTTACTTCTAGAAAGTAGAAAATAAATCTTAAATATGAATGATGCATTGTTACCGTGAATCCATGACAGAATCCGTGAATATGCTAGCATGCTGTGGTAAGAAATCAGATCGGTGTTAAACTGGAACCTTTTAGGAGGAGAAGTGGACAAAGCATGTTTCCATACTGTATAACTGAAGCAACAATAATCCTGCTTGTGCCATGTATGCGCAGGTAACCATGATTTTGTACGAGGTCCTTAGGTTGTACCCGCCGGCAACCTTTCTAACAAGAAGAACATACAAGGACATGGAGCTCGGCGGCATCAGATACCCTGCAGGAGTGAACCTTCTGCTGCCCATTCTCTTCATTCACCATGATCCGGACATTTGGGGAAAAGACGCGAGCGAGTTCAATCCTGCAAGGTTCTCTGACGGCATCTCCAACGCTACCAAACACCAGGGCGCGTTCTTCCCGTTCGGAGGGGGTCCCCGGATCTGCATCGGCCAGAACTTCGCGTTGCTGGAAGCCAAGATGGCGCTGTGCACCATCCTCCAGCGCTTCTCCTTCGAGCTCTCGCCATCCTACACCCATGCGCCGTACACCGTGATCACCCTGCACCCTCAGCACGGTGCTCCCATCAGACTGAAGAAGCTCTGATCATGACTTTCATGCTGGCTGATAGCATCTGTATACTGCGCGCTACCTATATAGCCAATTTTGCATGATCGATGTATGTAGCTCAGATTTTGACCTTTGAAATGAATAAAGGGAGAGACTGTACATGAATTTAGAAATTTGGTACTTGTTTCAGTCAAAACTGTTCCAACAATTATAGTTCTCTTTCGTATGTTGTTGCTAATGGGTGTGAAAGAATTCAGAGGTGCTGGAAGCGTGCAGTTCGTCTCTGCCGCCTGCGTGTTTATATAGGGACTAGATAAGATTTACAACAGACTTGATACACAAGATACAGGAATATCTACTCAGCAACAACCTTCCTTTGTTATCCTTTTGGTACAAGATATGTTTTGTTTAATATCCCCCACAATCACAACTTCCCTAAGTTGAGATTGTACTTGAAGTTATCCGGTTGTCGAACACTCAATGCCTTGGTGAAACCATCCGCAACCTGGTCACCTGAAGGAATGAAGTCAATCTCCAGAAGCTTGTTATTCACCTGTTCCCTGACAAACACTCAATGCCTTGGCGCAACTTGGTCACCTGAAGGAATGAAGTCAATCTCCAGAAGCTTGTTATTCACCTGTTCCCTGACAAAGTGAAAATCTACTTCTATGTGCTTCGTCCTACCATGAAAAACAGGATTAGATGCAAGATATTTAGCTCCCATATTATCACACCATAATCTAGCTATTAGTGGACTAGCAATTCGTAATTCCTGTAACAATATTTGTATCCATATTATTTCAGCCCAAATCCTTATACTCAGACTCAGTGTCGATCTTGACACCGTGGCTTGTTTTTTAGCATTTCATGACACAAGATTAGTTCCCAAAAATACTGCAAAACCTCCTGTTGATTTCCTATCATCCAGGTAGCCAGCCCAATCGGCATCTGAGTAGGCACTCACTAATAGAGACGTCGACTTGCTAATTTTTAATCCAAGCTTGGCACATGACTTGAGATATCTCAATATTCTCTTTACTGCTGCCCAATGTATGGTAGTTGGTGAATGCAGAAATTGACATACTTTGTTTACAGGGAATGCAATATCAGGCCTTGTTAATGTTGGGTACTGTAGAGCACCCACTCCACTTCTATATTATGTTGCATCCTCAGGGCCTAGTGGAGATCCTTCATGAATAGAGAGTTTTTCACTGGTAGATAGAGGTGTACTTTGCAATCTGTCATGCCCACTTCCCTCAATAAATCTGTGACATACTTTTCTTGTGTTAAGATAACGCCATTCTGAGTCTTGTTAACTTCTATTCCAAGGAAGTAATGTAAGTCACCTAAGTCTTTCAATGCAAACTCTTTCTGAAGGTCCTGTAACAAAGCTGTAACTGCTTCTTGTTTGAAACTCACCACAATTATATCATCAACATAAATAAGCATGAACATAATTACACTACCTAGATTATAGTAAAATAGGGAGGTATCAGCTTTAGAGCCCTTGAAACCGAGATCATAAAGTTTCTTACTGAGCCTTGAGTACCATGCCCTTGGTGCCTGTTTTAACCCATAGAGCGCCTTATCTAGCTTGCACACATAGTCAGCTTGAGACCTGTCCTCATACCCGGGAGGTTGCTTCATATACACTTCCTCTTCAAGAATGTCATGCAAGAAAGCATTTTGTACATCCAGCTGTCTAAGAGTCCATCCCCTGGAGACAACAATAGAGAGAACAACTCTGATAGTAGATGGTTTAACAACAGAACTAAAGGTATCTTCATAATTAATACCATATCATTGCTTGAAACCTTTTGCAACTAAGCGAGCTTTGGATCTATCTAGGCTACCATCTTGCTTTCTTTTAATCTTGTATACCCATTTGCATCCCTTTCCGAGGAGGAACAAGGTGCCAAGTGTTGTTTTTAATCAAGGTAGTGTACTCAATATCTATAGAATTTTTCCAATTAGCATCTTCTAAAGCTTCTGTTAAATTACGTGGTTCACCAGTAGACAGTAAACAACCTGTTGACGCCAGATTTCGACATGAGTAAAATCGGCGTTAGGAGAGGAAGAAATTAGAAGATGCGGCGAGATGCAAAGGTGACGATTGGAAATTGGCCGATTGGTGCTACAGTCAAGGATCGGTTGGTTGGTGCTACAGTTGAGGATCGGCCGATTAATGCTACAGTCGAGGATCAGTCGATTGATCCTTGGAGTTCCGCCTCGCCTGACCTTAGTTTCCAGGGTTGGAGTAGTCTGAGCCCCTGACGTGTGGGTCCTAATTGGTTGTCCCTTGCCGATGAGATGGTCGGCCGATTAGGAGGCTGGAATAGTTGGGCCGGTGTGGGCCTAAAAAGGATTATGAAGATGAAGAGGGAATCGGCCCATGAAGCGCGTGATAATCGACCTAGTACGAATCGTACTTGTAAATATTCATTTTCTGTTTAGATTTAGAGATAGAGTTCTAGTCGGATAAGAAGTCATTTGTAATAGGCTATAAATAGCCACCCTTGTAGATCTGTAATCATCATCAACTCAATACAACAAACTACTATTTCCTCGTACTTACTTTCAAGCAGGAGACTTCGCCAACACTTTTCTTCTTTTTTCACGAATTCGTACGGGTTGGCGGGGTTGCATCAACTTGACCTCCGGCCGATCTTGTAAGTTCCGCTTATCGAGTAAATTCTAAGCTTTAACTTCGGGCGCATCGCTGTCGTTTCATTTAGATTTATTCATCAGTTATCGATATTTACTAGAATTCTAGGTTTTACCTGTTGTTCTGGTTTTATCACTAGTTATCCAGCTAGGAAACGGTAATTTCGGCTTTTCTTGTACTTCGTTGTTTAATCTATTTATTTTACGCATAGCCGATTAGATCTGTTCCTAGTGTTGCTACTGTAGCGTTGTTTAGATTACTCTAGCAGTTTTCTTCATTAACGTTGCCCGGTAATCGGCTGCATCATAGCCGATTTCTTTATTACGGCGAATCGGCCGATTCGCTGATAAGCTTTCTCGAGATCGTAACCTTAGCCGATCGCAACCTCTGGGAACTGACACGTTTCTTTCCTTGCCAATCAACAGGTCAGATTGGCTGGCACGCCACGCGAACCGCCCCAGGGTGATCACCCGAACAGGAGCTAAGCAGATTCTCCCGGGTCGTGTGTCCGACGTTGGGGATTCGATCAGCCGATTTCTAGCGCCAACACACTTTTGGCACGCCTGGTGGGACCAATACAACCTCCACTATGTCAAAAGCTACTGAAGTCTCCGAAGATAATGCATCAAAGTGACGGAAGCAGACCTCAGGGACGACCAGAGGGAAGAATTAGAGAAGCAGACGGCATACTACCGGAAGACATGTCTGCAGTCCTTCAGTCGCACCAGGAGCGGGGAAACTGTCAAAAAGACTCCGTTTCCAACTCCCCGCCAGATCACAATCACCGAGGACTCGAACAAGATGTCCGAGATGGTTCAACAATCTGTCTATCAAGCCTTCATCGATCAATCCCCGGAGATTTCTAATATGGTATACAATGCTGTTATCAGTTCCTTAGCTAGCGGTGTATCTCAAGGATACCAGGGGCCGGCATATGCTCCGCCAATTACTGCTCCGAACAAGAGTTATCCAAATACACCTTATTCGGCTTCTCAGCCGATTCAAATTCCAGTTGGGGGTTCTGGCACTTCCTCATCATCGATCCCTATGGGGTTTAATGGCACACAATACCTCCAGCCACGTCCCATTCAGTTGTCCTCCGCGCAGTTTCCTCCGTTAAATACAACGCCTTGGGGGGCACCATCAGTGACGGCCGCCCCGGATCAACCGGCCAACCATGGAAGTCCTCAACTCCAGGCATCTTTCCAAGCGGCCACTAGGCCACTCATGCCACAGTATCAGCCTGTCGCACCGGAGATGAGCAGGGCAGCAGAATCAATGGAAGTACTTCGGGGCGTTGCGCCGCTCGTACTGTATGACAAAATAGGCGGCTCGTTCAAACAGCCGACCCTGACCACGCAGCTGGCTGTGACACATCAGACGCCACATGCTTTCACTCATCATCAAGTCATCCCGCCGCCAATATACCAGCACGTACCAGTTCCCCAGCCTACGGTACGCATCGCAGAGGTGATTCAGGAACAATTCGGCTTAAAGCCGAAGGCACAGACCTACACATACAGGACACCATACCCGCCTACATACGACTCAATGCCGTTTCCCCATCGGTACAAAGTTCCTAATTTCACCAAGTTTTCGGGACTGGACGACACCTCAAATGTGGAACACGTGAACAGATTCATCATCCAATGCGGGGAAGCAGCAGCGTAGGATGCTCTACGAGTGCGCCTTTTCTCGTCATCCCTGTCTGGGTCAGCCTTCCAGTGGTTCACCACGTTACCGCCCAACTCGATAATTACATGGGCTGATCTGGAAAGGCAATTTCATAAATACTTCTACGCCGGAATACATGAGATGAAGTTGTCCGACTTAACCAGCCTCAGACAGAGAAGCGACGAGCCAGTTTCCTCGTATGTGCAAAGGTTCAGGGAGATCAGGAACAAATGCTATTCCCTAGCCCTGACTGATGCACAGTTGGCCGATATATCCTTCCAAGGTCTCCTACCTCATATCAAAGAAAAATACGCCTCACAGGAGTTTGAAAGCTTAAGCCAAATCGTCCACCGATTGTCTGGTCAAGAAGTACGTCCTTTCGATCCACGGAGGAACTTTCAGAAGAAGGTGGCATACTTAGAAGAGGTTGAAACCGAGGAGGACACAGAAGTCGACCTTGCGGAATTGGTTAAAGGGAAGAAGCCGATATCGTGTCCGTTCGGAAAGAAGGAGCCGAAAACGTTCGGATTTGACACATCAAAGGCTGATAAAATCTTCAACCTCCTCCTCCAGGAAGGACAGATCAAGCTCTCACCGTACCATACGATTCCTTCTGCCGAACAGCTGAAAAAGATGAAATATTGCAAGTGGCATAACGCTACCTCCCATGATACAAACGAATGCAAAATCTTCCGGCAGCAGATACAGTCGGCCATCGAGCAAGGCAGACTTAAATTTGAAGTTCCAACAAAATCGGCCAAGCCGATGAAAATCGACCAGCACCCCTTCCCCACCAACATGGTTGACACGGGGAGGAATTCGCTCCAAACCAAGGTGCTGACGTCCGAATCGGCTAAGCAAAACGGTGCCGTGGATCCCAGGAATCAAGCAACACCCGAAGACGTCAAAGGAAAACGACGGATGGAAGATAATGACGACGGAATGGGAGAACCACGAAGGCCCATTACTTCCCAATTTCTGCTCAATAAGTATCAGCGGCAACATGAACGCTCAAGATCCCGGGAAGAAGCAATGCAGCAACATGAAGATCACTGGCAATGTCCGTTCTTCATCCACTGTTGGGAAAGCAACCTCAGGTTGCCATCGGCTGATAATTGCCCTGAGTGCAACGGCTCGTATCGTAACAATCGGCCGTTCAGCAGGTCTCGCTCCAGAGATGGGAAATCAGAGCCGATCAGCAGGAACTGGCACGACCAAGACGACCGGCGCCCTCTAGTACGTGATCGGCTGGGGGGCAGAAGTGACCGATATGACCGGTCGGAAGGCAGGCGCGAGCGAAATGATAGGCCGGGGGGCAGATTTGATCAACATGACCGGCCAGAAAACAAGGTTAGTGTCCACAGTCGACTTGAAGAAATGGCCGATACTCGGGTGTCAGACGAGAACCTTTAGGACGCGAACCAGAATGGGAACGTGCTAGGCCACGAACCAAACCGGTGAACCCCAGGTGGTGCCCCGATGGATTGACCAAGTCTCAAAAACGAAGAATCCAACGTCTCCGCCAGTGGGAACAACAGGAGGAAGAGCAAGGGCATACGACAGACGAGAAGAACGGCAGGTCTCAGGTATGGTGCCCCAAAAGAAACAACAGAGGAGGCGACGAATCGGCAGCCGACATCGACATGGTTTTTATACTGCCGATGGAATTCATGACTCCTGCCGACCGACAGAACATGTCGGCAATAGAAGAGCAGATGGCACAATTGGCTTTGGAGCCAATGACAGCCACATTCGAGAAGCCCGAAGATGACAAACGACAACACCTGAAAGCGTTGTTTCTTAAAGGGCATGTCAATGGCCGACCCATCACCAGATTACTGGTAGACGGAGGAGCTGCAGTCAACATCATGCCGTACGCCATGTTCCGGAAGCTAGGGAAGAGCGATGACGACCTGACCAGGACAGATATGATGCTCAAGGACTTCGAGGGCAACGTATCCCCCGCTCGCGGCGCTCTCTGCGTCGACCTCACCATCGGCAGTAAGACCCTTCCTACTACTTTCTTTATCATTAATGGCAAGGGGTCCTACAACATGCTACTCGGCCGAGACTGGATACATGCAAATTGTTGTATCCCGTCCACAATGCATCAATGCCTCGTGCAATGGGTCGGTGACAACATCGAGGTGGTCACTGCCGATTCCGCATACAGCGTCGTGGCAGCCGACACGCAGCAGTGGAGCTGCGAAACTGTCAAGTGCATATCCGGGAGAATATGGGACACTGACTTCCTGAAGGTGTCCGATTTTGGCCTACAGCCGATCCGAGCAGTCGGCTCCGAAGACTCAGATTAAATGGATCAGTTCGCCTGAGAAGATGGGAAGCTGGGACACAGGTTCACGTCGGCCGATTCATTAGAAATGATAGACTTAGGCGATGGCACCAAACCAAGGCCGACATATATTAGTGCAAATTTGGATCCGGAATACAAGTGTAAATTGACAAGTTTGTTAAGAGAATTTAAGGATTGCTTTGCTTGGGAATACCATGAGATGCCCGGATTAGACCGATCTATTGTTGAGCATTGGTTACCCATAAAGCCGGGGTATCGACCGTATCAACAGCCTGCACGGCGGTGTAATCCTAAAATCCTACCAGACATAAAGGCCGAAATAACGCGGCTAATCGAAGCAAAATTTATTCGGCAATGCCGTTATGCCGAATGGATCTCCAACATTGTACCAGTATACAAGAAGAATGGAAAGCTACGCGTATGCGTCGATTTCAAGAATCTCAATCAGGCCACACCAATGGACGGATACCCCATGCCGACGGCCGATGTGCTGATAGATGCCGCCGCAGGACACAAGGTTATTAGTTTCATGGATGGAAACGCTGGGTAATATCAGATACTAATGGCCGAAGAGGACATATCCAAAACGGCCTTCAGATGCCCGGGTCACCTTGGTTTATTTGAGTGGGTGGTAATGACTTTCGGCTTGAAAAACGCCGGCGCTACATATCAGAGAGCCATGAATTACATATTTCACAAAACTTATCGGCATACTAGTAGAAATCTACATCGACGACGTCGTAGTCAAATCAAAAGGACACCAGGAGCATCTGGCCGATTTACGACAGGTATTGGAATGCACTAAGAAACACGGGCTGAAGATGAACCCGAATAAGTGTGCCTTCGGCGTATCCGCCGGACAATTCTTAGGATTCATGGTGCATGAGCGAGGAATAGAAATCAATCGAAAGACCATAGCAGCCATCAACAAAGTCGTGGCCCCACAGAATAAAACTGAACTGCAATCTCTAATCGGCAAGGTGAATTTCATCAGAAGATTCATATCTAATCTGTCTGGGCGAATCCAAGCCTTCACACCATTATTAAAGTTGAAGCCCGACCAGGAGTTCATATGGGGGGAAGAGCAACGCAAGGCATTGGAGGATATCAAGCAGTATTTGGTCTCACCACCGGTATTGGTCCCACCTCAAACTGGTAAGCCGTTTAAACTATATTTATCAGCCGATGAACGAGCTATCGGGTCGGCTTTGGTCCAGGAGTTCGAGGGAAAGGAACGGGTGATTTATTATGTTAGTAGAAGACTTCTGGACGCCGAAACAAGGTATCCTCCAGTAGAGCGGTTGTGCCTATGCCTTTACTTCTCATGCACCAAACTCAGACACTATTTGCTATCAGCGGAATGTGTGGTCGTATGCAAGGACGACGTGGTAAAATACATGCTGTCATTGCCGATTTTGAAGGGACAAATCAGAAATGGATCTTAGCTTTGTCGGAGTTTGACCTTCAATATGAATCGGCAAAAGCCATTAAGGGTCAGGTCATGGCCGATTTCGTTGCCCAACACTGCAGACCAGAGGCTACCTTCGTGGAACCAGTACCTTGGACCTTATACTTTGATGGATCGTCATGTGGGGCCGGATCAGGAATCGGCATCGTCCTCATATCACCTCGGGGGGCAAGCTATGATTTCTCTCTGCCGATAGAAGCGTCCGCCACTAACAATCAAGCTGAGTACCGAGCGGTACTGAAGGGGTTACAATTATTAAGGGAAGTCAAGGCTAATTCTGTCAAAATTTTTAGGGATTCCATGCTTATCGTGGATCAATTAACAGGGAGGTCCGAGTGCAAGGACGATGTGTTGAGGATTTATTACGAAGATTGCTTGCAGCTTCTGAAAGAATTCAAGTTTGCAGTTGTTGAGCACATCCCAAGGAATCACAACGAAGATGCCAACAAGCTCGCCCAGCACACATCTGGGTATCGGCCGATTCAAGGCGCTATGGCTCTAGAGCTCGCAGCCAATGACTGGCGAAAGGAGATTGCCGATTACCTGAAAGATCCATCTAAGAAAGTGGATCGGCGGGTATGTTTCCATGCTACCAAATATGTGTTACTGGAAGACGACTTGTTCTACCGAACAATCGATGGCGTCCTACTCAAGTGTCTAGGAACGGAGGAGGCTAAGACTCTAATGGGAGAGATCCACGAAGGAGTGTGTGGAGCCCACCAGTCGGCACATAAGATGAAATGGATGATTAGGAATAATGGGTATTACTGGCCGACGATCCTCGAAGATTGCTTCAAATATTATAAAGGATGCCAGGATTGTCAGAAATACGGGAATGTCCAACGTGCGCCCGCATCGGCCATGAATCCCATTATCAAACCATGGCCGTTCAGAGGTTGGGGAATAGACCTCATCGGCCAAATTTATCCTCCGTCAAGCAAAGGGCACAAGTTCATTCGGTGGCCACTGATTATTTCACCAAATTGGTGGAGGCGATTCCGTTAAAGGCTGTAACATCGGCTGCTATGGTTGACTTTGTAAGGGACCATATCGTCTACTGTTTCGGCATTCCCCAGACTATCACGACCGATCAAGGGATGATGTTTACATCCGGAGAATTCGAGGAGTTCACGGCCGACATGGGAATCAAATTGTTAAACTCCTCTCCGTATTATGCCCAAGCTAATGGCCATGCCGAATCTTCCAACAAAGGGATAATTAAGTTAATCAAGAGGAAGATAGAGGAACAGCCGAAAAAATGGCATTTATGTCTGACTGAAGCCCTATGGGCATACAGGATGGCTTGCCATGGGGCCACCAAGATGTCCCCTTATCAGTTGGTGTACGGTCACGAGGCGGTACTACCATGGGAATTGAGGGCAGGGTCGAGACGCACTTCGCTCCAGGATCAGTTGGCGGCCGACGACTACTCCTCACTCATGAAAAGGGAACTTGATGACTTGGCTGGCCAACGATTGAGAGCTTTGATAAGCATCGAAGAAAATAAGAAGAAAGTGGCCAGGTGGTATGATAAGAAGGTCAAAGTCAAACAATTCTCTCCGGGGGACCTGGTATGGAAGTTAGTGTTGCCGATCGGGTCGAAAGATCCCAAATTCGGTAAGTGGTCCCCTACGTGGGAAGGGCCATATAAAATCAGCAGATGTGCTCCAGGAAACGCTTATATTCTGGAAACGATCGAAGGAGAAGAGTTTACTAGGGCTCTGAACGGAAGATACTTGAAAAGGTACTACCCTAGTATATGGGTCAGAGCATAAGGATCAACCACGATGAACAAGCACACAGCCGATACCAATGGAATCGTCTAGAGAAAAAACATAATCGTCCAAATCGGCCGATATATTTGATTCGGTACGGACGATGGGTTACACGGCTGACACGGTACAAGTCGCCCTTAGAACAAAAAAATAATTAACCACGCCTTTTCTTAAGCTCTCTCTCAGCCCGACCTAGTTCTATCAGAAGACGGATGTACTGTTCTTCTATCTCTTTCATCGCAACCTCCGCTTTGACTTGACGGGGGAGAGGATGACTCCGGTCCATTGCCGGGCGTGATGTTCCTGCTGCCGCGTCTTCAAGGATGATTTGATGAGGAAGCGCGTGACTTCTGTCGGCTTGAGGTCGCCGGTGGTCGTTGCCGTCAAGAAAGTCCCAGATCCGTCGGATGTCAGCAGGGATGTATTCTTGGAGTTCGTCGCGATGAGCCCTGATTAAATCCTTGTCTTCTTGCGACAACGGTTCGTCGAAGTGCACGAGTCCGATGGCTCGTTCGAGCTCAGGGCTAAGGCGCCGCGGCTGCGAAAAGCAACAATATACGTATAGCTGCCGAAAATGTGATTCTCTTCAGAGGAATTAAACTGAGAAAGAGAATGAAGGCAAATCTTTTACCTGATTAACAGAGGAAAAGGTAGAAGATGATGAAGACATGACCGAAAAGCGTGCCGACGAAAACAAGTCAGGGAAGATGAAGCCAAGCTAGACAGGTACTCTCAGAACGGGGACCTAGGCCAGTGTTTATAAGAAAAGAAGGCGTGGATGTTTGGTAAGACGCGTCCCATCGGAAGTGAAAAAGGTAATAAATAAGGGGGCACCGCGAAGGACGGTCAAAGGAGATATTAATGTTCGTACAAAGACTGCCAGTGCTTTTACAGGTCGCCCAGAAGGGCGTTGATAGCTGCGATCGCTCGGCGCCGGATCTGATCGGCAGAGTCCAGGACCCGCTGATCATCCTCTGCCGATCCAGGGACTTCTGACATATGGCGGTGGAGTTTGAGGGCTTCGTGAGCCAGGTGCTGCCTCTCCCGTTTCAGATCGGCGATGACGGAAGGAAGTTCCTGAAGCCTCTTCTCTTCGGCGTTTATTGCTTTGGTCACCTGCTCCATCTCCTTGGCAAGCTCTGCTCTTTGGCGTTTGAGGCGATCTATCGTGCCGACACTTCCCGGGCGAGAGTCTTCCAGAAAGTGGATCCGTTGATGCACCTCTTGAGCTTGACGCTTGTACGTGTCTTCTTCTTCACGAGTCTTGGTCAACTTGGCACGATCGGCCATGTGGCGCAGGGCCCTGAAGACCGGAATCCTCATTGACTCGATATATGCGGCCGGCGCCAAGGCCTCTTCCGCTTCTTCTGGTACTCGCCCGCTGACGTCACCAAAAAGTTGCCGAATCGGCGAGGCATCTTCTACCAATCGGCCGATGTCCTGTTGAAGAAGAGATCGGATGCTCGCAAGTTTGGCACGAACGTCATCAGGGATGAAGCTCAAAGTGACCTGACGAGAGGCGACTTCCTCATCATCGGAGAGTGTGACCGCAAACGAAAAAAGACTGTTGTTGGGGGTGTCCTGTTCCTGGAAAATAGTAAGTCAAAAAGAAAACAAATCAGCCGATGGTGATAGCAAATCGGCCGAGTAAGGGTGGAAAATCTCTTACCTCCTTAAAACGGATTTCTTCAAACTGCGTTTGAGAGGCCGTTACCCTCGATTCAGGGGCTGGTACCATTGGTTCGTCAGAAGAGGAAGACTCCACAATGATTGGTGCTTTGCTCGGGCCAGCTTCCCGAAAGATGACCAGTGGTTGATTAGGCGGGGCGCTTAGTGTGCCGGTGACCTATGTTAAAAGATTGAATAAGAACATCATTCAAATACTAGGAGAATCGGTGGGAGGGTAGTATACCTCGGCAGATGGAAGCGTTGGCGTGTCGGTGACCGATTGGGTTGCTGCTGATTGTTGTGGGTCCACAGAGGTGATTTGTGCAGTTTAATATAAGATGAGTCAGTATAGAGATGGCAATTGGTAGGATCGGACAACAAGCTTACCTGCATGGCCTCCACCAGTAATGATGCAGCGGCTGCCCCAGCTTCCGTGACGGCTTGAATGTCTACTTCTCTAGCGGCTGGAAGGGGCGGTGCGGCCGAAGTTTCTGCCGATGTAATCGTAGGAGGATCGGCCGATTCTATACGAGCTCGTACTCGGCGACTAGCCTTCTTGATAACCTTCTTTTGCGTCTGTTTCGATCGGCCGGCGATCACATCCACGGAAGGGGCATTATAGCCGATAAGAGGGAAGGTGATGTATGGATGATGGTCCTCTATCGGCCGGCCACTCCGGCTGCGTGTTGGGGGAACACGGTTTTTTGACTGAGACAACAGCAAGAGTTAGTATACACGTTTAACAACATTAATAAGGAATGAAAATCGGTCAGGGAAGAATACCTCGGCATTCGGATCGATGTTGGTTGGTTCCAGGAGGTTGCAGTATGTCGATGCAGAAGTGCAGAACAGATACTATTTCCATTCGTCCCACCATAGCTTGAATGGTTGAACGGCGAAGGGGGCTACTATCCACTCATTCAAGTCTATGGTACTGGAGTCTGGGATCCGGTCTCGCAGCCGATTGTAGTCGAGGCCTTTGGTGAGCTCATCTCTGAACTTTGCTCGGTCGGCGAAGTATGTCTGAATCGGCAATTGACCCATGCCGAATTGCCGTGCTGCAGCGGAGGGGTTGTAGAACTCATACGTAGGAGCATCTTTCCCCGAGAAGAAGTTGGCCGGTAAGATTCCCGGTTTAATTAGTTCGTCTGTGAGATCTTCGTTGAATCGGTCGGTGGTCGAGTTGAAGCAAGAGGGTAGCTCAAAGATTGGGTCATCTCTCCGATAAGGGAACCAGACGGTTGCATCTTCATTGAAACCGTTACAAAAACACCGGAAGTATTCGGCCACCTTGGTAGCAGAGTACGAACAACCGGAGAAGGCCGATGCCGCTTCGCCGAAGGACGTACATCGGCGTCGGACAATGGGATTCTCTGCCGATTCAACATTGGGGAATGTCATGTGTTCTACTCGCTGCTGAGAAATCTTGCTCATGTATAGGTTAAGCCATAAGTTAATGAACCACCAGGGTCCGCCTGGGTTTCCAATCAGCTCCCCTTGGGATAGTTTGATGCCGATTTGGTGAAGCATGTGGTAGGCTGCTCCCAGTAAGTGCTTTCCAAGGGGGACGGAATTCCCTATCGATAATGCTTCGGCCAGAGCTTGAGTATTGGTAGATGGACCAGCTGCTCTCCCACAGAAGAAGTGTTTCTCCAGCCACATCATCAGGAAGGCCGTGTGCTCTTTGTTCTCGACAGATCCGGCCCTTTTGTTGCATCTGATGAAACCTTTCCACCCGCCGATTCCCCTTGTGTCCAGCCGATGGGATGTTGAGGCTATGAGCCGGAAAGGGGTGTCCGGGGAGGAAATATCTAGGCCGGTCAGCAAGACTACATCGGCCAGAGTGGGGGTCATGGGTCCGTGTCCAAATAGGAAAGCATTGAGAGCATCGGACCAGAAGTAAGAAGCTGCCATCACTAATGGTTCATTCCGTTCCATTTGGGACAAGGATATATCGATGCATTGGCCGATTTTGAGCTCGTCCCATTGGATCTTCTTAGAGGCGGCTCTCCGCTGGTACCATTCCCTCCAGCCGGGAGTTTCATTCGGCCAAGACCTAAAGGTACCCAACCAATGATCTAGGTCCATAGTTGATTGTTTGAAGGGGATCCTATGGGTTTCCAAATTGATTAAGTCGGTTGGATTTGGGTTTCCCATGAGGCCAAGGCAGATAAGGCCGAGGTTTTCTGTGAAACGAATGGTGATGTGATGCCTAACCGCCTAAAAAGGAAAAAGGGGTGCGAGGGTAAGAAATAGATCTAAAGTAAATGCATTACTGATAGGGAAAGTCTCAGTAATAACCTCCGGGATGAAGCTCCTCGTAATCGGCGGAATCGCCGGTGCAGCTGCAGATGATGAAGCCGCCAATGGGATCTCGGATGAAGCCTCAAGTTTCGCTGATGGAGCTCCTTCTCCCGTCGATGGAGCCGCCATCGTCGCTACTAGAACCTTCGCCGAAGGCGCCATTTCTGGAGCTTCGGACATTGGTGAAGTGCCTGAAGGTGCCGCCATTGGAGAAGTAGGAGGGAATGTGAAAGGAAGGAGGCGCTGGAGAGCTGGAGGACTAAGGGAAGTGTTGGAGGGAGAAGAAAGCCTGTGCGCTGAGGAAGAAGGACGTGAGCTCGTAAGGGAAGTACAGGATGTGCTGATATTTAAAGGAGGTCTAAGAAGGGGTAAAAGTGGAATTTTTACCGCGCCGGCGTTTCAAGTTTTTCGGGAGTAGTGGTTGTCGTGGGCACCCGTTTCAAAAAGATTGCAATCATCAGGTTGGAGACCGCGAAACGGAAGGATATTTTCATTGCGTTTGTTTTGGAAGGGAAGTTGAAAAGAATTTCGAAGTAAAGACTATGTTTTACTCCGAAACTGGGGGGCATGTGTTGACGCCAGATTTCGACACGAGTAAAATTAGCGTTAGGGGAGGAAGAAATTAGAAGATGCGGCGAGATGCAAAGGTGACAATTGGAAATCGGCCGATTGGTGCTACAGTCAAGGATCGGTTGGTTGGTGCTACAGTTGAGGATCAGCCGATTAATGCTACAGTCGAGGATCGGCCGATTGATCCTTAGAGTTCCGCCTCGCCTGACCTTAGTTTCCAGGGTTGGAGTAGTCTGAGCCCCTGACGTGTGGGTCCTAATCGGTTGTCCCTTGCCGATGAGATGGTCGGCCGATTAGGAGGCTGGAATAGTTGGGCCGGTGTGGGCCTAAAAAGGGTTATGACGATGAAGAGGGAATCGGCCCATGAAGCGCGTGATAATCGACCTAGTACGAATCGTACTTGTAAATATTCGTTTTCTGTTTAGATTTAGAGATGGAGTTCTAGTCGGATAAGAAGTCGTTTGTAACAGGCTATAAATAGCCACCCTTGTAGATCTGTAATCATCATCAACTCAATACAACAAACTACTATTTCCTCGTACTTACTTTCAAGCAGGTGACTTCGCCAACACTTTTCTTCTTTTTTCACGAGTTCGTACGGGTTGGCGGGGTTGCATCAACTTGACCTCCGGCCGATCTTGTAAGTTCCGCTTATCGAGTAAATTCTAAGCTTTAACTTCGGGCGCATCATTGTTGTTTCATTTAGATTTATCATCAGTTATCGATATTTACTAGAATTCTAGATTTTACCTGTTGTTCTGGTTTTATCACTAGTTATCCAGCTAGAAAATGGTAATTTCAGCTTTTCTTGTACTTCGTTGTTTAATCTATTTATTTTACGCATAGCCAATTAGATCTGTTCCTAGTGTTGCTACTGTAGCGTTGTTTAGATTACTCTAGTAGTTTTCTTCATTAACGTTGCCTGGTAATCGGCTGCATCATAGCCGATTTCTTTATTACGGCGAATCGGTCGATTCGCTGATAAGCTTTCTCAAGATCGGAACCTTAGCCGATCGCAACCTCTGGGAACTGACACGTTTCTTTCTTTGCCAATCAACAGGTCAGATTGGCTGGCACGCCGCGCGAACCGCACTAGGGCGATCACCCAAACAGGAGCTAAGCAGATTCTCCCGGGTCGTGTGTCCGACGCTGGGGATTCGATCAGCCGATTTCTAGCGCCAACACAACCATATTTGATAGTACCATCAGTATAAGTTTTTTCCTTACGAATTCCGCTTTGTAGGTGAGTCTTTGGTCGCTGTGGTTGTGCACCCCTTGCCGAAGACGCCGCGGAAGATCCCCCAGGCACCGGAGGTGGCTGGGACGTGCAGGAGTCAGGCGCCCCAGTCGCCGGGGATGCGTGGAGGGAGGCGCAAAAGGACTGGTGGGAGACAACAGCATGTCACACGCGAACGGGCGAGTGATCGATGGCGATGCTGGGATGCGGAGATGGGCGGACACCTGGCACCGTCGGACCGGTTCGCTGCACCCCAAGAAGGATCTAGTAGAGCAGTTGCCGCAGGAGCCTGCTGGGTGGATCCTGGGGCAGATTCTCCACCAGGAATGTCTGGCGCATCAGCCTCGTGCTCCACGCCAGGTGGTGCAGCTCCGTATGCACCATTATTCAATGTAGATTCTGCCTCAATGTCTTCAATAGCCGCACAAGGATCATTAGCAGATGCATCTGGTATATTAGCTGCATGGTCAGTCAAGTTATCAACCCCTCTATCAAATGTGGAAGGATTTAAAAGATATGGGGACAGGAGACATATTTCATCTTGGAGTCTTCGGTCAGCATTGGGGTGAAGTTTTTCGAATGGAAATAGGGATTCATCAAATGTTACATCCCTGGATATATAGACTCGACGAGAGGCTGGATCAAGGCACTTAAAGCCTTTGTGAAAGGGGCTATACCCCCAAAAGGTGCACTGCTTAGATCAAAACTGGAGTTTGTGATTGTTGTAGGGGCGTAGGTTGGGCCAACACGCTCATCCGAATATACGTAGAGAAGTATAATTTTGTCATTGTCAAGATTTGCGGATCAAGACTTAGACTAGTAAATTTCTTTTATGCGCGTAAGGCTTCAGATGGTGGCGTGGGAGACACGGGGTTAAACTGGTTCGGGCAAAGGAAGGCCCTACGTCCAGTACCGGGAGCTGTTCGTGTTACCCACGCGGGGTTCTGTAGTAGGGGTTACAGTATTCCGAGAGAGGGAGTTGATCCCAGGTCTCTTGAGTGCGCTCGTGCTCTAAGGGAGTGTGGGTGTGTTCTATTCGCTTGAGAGAGTCCCCTCGTCTCAGGACCCCCGGTCCTCCTTTTATAGCGTGAAGGGGGAGCTTGGGTTACAGATGAGCCAGGCGCCAGGAGAAGTAGAAAGGTTAAGCTAAGTAAAAAATAACATAAGGAGGGGGTCCCAGGGTCGCCGCTCTCGCTCTGGCCTCCGGTCCTTGTCAGCGCGTCCGTCGAGGGAGGGCGATTTCTTCCCGATCCTGTCGATGATCTCCCTGGTCGCCGTCAGCGTCGAGCATGATGATGAGCCTCAGCCTCAGCATCTGTGCCCGCCGGGGAGGAGGGCCGATTCTGCTGCCCTGCTGATTACTGTAATTCCCGAACGTCGCATCCCTGTCATCGGGAGCGCGTGGCGCGGGAGCAAGCGATGCGCCCTCCTGTGCCGTTCGGCGCGGGTCATGAGTACCCTGCGGCAAATCAGAGGGAGCCGCGGCCACCGGGTATTCGGGACCAGTTACGTTGGGGACGCCGCTCCCTTTCGGCTTGACAGGGCCACGACGCATTTATGGCGAGGTCGATTGGGGGACCCACGAGATCGGCACCCTGATCCTGCAGTCCGCGCCCGAGGCAGATATTTGTCTTGTGGACCCGAGCGAGTCCGACCCCCGCGCCCAGGGTCGGGCGAGGTGGAGTTTTTGCGGTGGGGGTCAGGCACTCCCGACCACGGCCCTCTGGGTCAGGCAAGGTGGAGTTTAGTCTTCAAGGGGTCGGGAGTGTCCGACCCCTGGACTCCGGGTCGGGCAAGGCGGAACGTGGCCTCTCCCTCCCATATTGGGCTGACGGCAATTTTGCTACCTTAGATGGGCCTGGGCCTTTAAGTTCTGTTGATTTCATGGGCTAGGGGAGATCGTGTCACACCCTGAAATTTCCGAATTTCAGGATGTGAATAAAAAGAATAAATAAACAATAATTTTCTCATAATTTTAAAATTTTCCCAACATTTATTTTTCTTTACAGGAAATTTAGTATAGGAAAAATAATTGTTTGCTTTTATAAATTAAATAATGTTGTTCTATGTCTGTGCATTCATGTCACTGCATCTTGGCGTTTCTTGAGTGCAAAAGTTTGAAAATACGTTTAGACGTTGCCCAAACCCTTGTGAGAATTTTCCATCTTTTTCCGGAAATTATTTTCCTTTTCCTAGAGCTAAATCCAATTTTTGGAAGGTTCTAAAATCCTTTTCACGAGCTCCAAGTATTTTATTTGGATTCCTTGCATCCCAATTCATCTCTGAGATTTATCTCAGATTTTTCGGAATTTTCTAGATATTTTTCTCGCTTTAGAAAACGAGTCCAGCTATTTCTGAAATTGTTTTCGCGCAGAAAAATAAAATCAGAAATTCCGAAAATAAAAAGTCAACTCGAAAATATCTTTTTCCGAGTGTGGCCTATATATATATCACCGCGTTCGTCTCGACGCGAGGATTTCAGATCTGCAAACCTTTTCACGAGTTACCTCTCCTAACTCCGTAGATCTGAAGTCAAAGTTCGGTCTTCGTCAAACTCCGGCGAGCTTTTCCGGCGAAACCGTGGACTTCCGGCGAAAACCGACACCACCATGGAGTTCCTCTCTTCGAGCTCTACGCCGTGGTGTCGTGGATTGCATGAATCCGATGTCGGCTCCGTCGTCTTCCCCAACTCGGGCGAGCTTTTCTGCCGCCATTGTTCATCTCTGGCCGAAGGTGAGCACACCATCTTGTTCGTCTCGTCGATATCGTTCCATTTTGCTATTCATGCGCGAGATCGGACTTCGTTTCCGGCTTTTCCATCTTCCTCTCTCTTTCTTCTTTCTTCTGTTTCCTGTTTCTGTGCACAACCGTAACATGGCTGCTGGTCCGTTCGTCCGCCCGCCGCCTGCACGCTGCGCCGCCGCCTGTGCGCCGCCGGAGCCGCCGGCCGAGCCTCCCTGCTGGCGCATCCACCCGCCACTCGCGCAAGCTGCCTCGGCCTCGGCCGTCGCCGCCGGCAGAACCGGGCCGGCCAGGAGCTGCGCCATGCTCCTGGCGTGAGGAGGAAGATGGGGCGCCACTTCTCAATCTAGCCCCTGGAGAATCTGTTAATTTTTGTTCATATTTCTTGTGTCTTTCAAACCTTGCAGAAAACCCCCTGTAACTTTCAGTTCCTTGCAATCTGATCCAAGCCATCCTCTTTTGCAGATCTAGCCCCGAAGATCCATCTATTCGCAGTGACTATTCTCTGAGTCTTGGTAATCTTCTCAGCTAACCCTCCAAGTCTACGGTTAATTACGTTTAGGCCCCTACAACCTTGTTTAACCCATAGATTCTATGTTTTAATTCCGTTTTTGTCCGTTCAAGTTGCGTTAGATTTATAATGATGTAAATTACACGTTAGTGGTAATGTTTTCCTTCACACATGTTTTTGAAAATAAAATTTATATTAAAATTGATTAATGCCTGTCAAACGAGTTCTTCTCTAAATAAAATCTATTTAGTGTTAAACATCGTTTTTCATAATAATTGTTAATTTGATTAATGCCTACTTCATACCCTCTTATAAATAAAAGCCAATTAGGTTATATATCGGTTTTTCATAAACTAAAGTTAATTGGCTTAATGCCTATCTAAATAATTCTTCCAAGTAAAAGCCACTAAGAGTTATACCTCGGCGTTTCATAAATTAAATTCAATTTGATTAATGTTTATTCAATTTGTTTTCTAAATAAAATCTGTATAGGTTATATCTCGAGTTTTCATAATTAAATATTAATTTGGCTAATATAAATATAAATGTGTTTTTAATTTAATCTACTTAGTTGAACTCGAGATGTAAAGCTATACGCTTAGATGTCTACATGTATCTTATTTTTAAATTAAATGTTTAATTTGCATAAATTGTACTCAAATATTTATAAATAAAATTGGAGTAAGCTTTACACCATCTTTTCTTATGAAAATATAAATATGACTTGATTAATTCTAACTAAGGATATTTCTCTGAAATATCTTTACATTGCTTTTCTCAACTAAAATAAATAAAGCTTGTAGCTCTTATCTTTCTTTTATAATTCAAAACTCTCGATAGCTTTATCTTTTCAACCATAGTTCCGTTTTAAGCGTTCCTTACGTTCGCGTGACCTTAGATCGAGCCTTGTCGTTAGTACGCTCTTTTAAAGCTTTCCTTTTGTTTTGGTGTACTGCTCTTAGTTGTATTTGTTTGCTTGCTTGTATGACTGTGCCGGTGATTGCTTCGAGTAGAAGGATCGCTGTTCGAAAGCTTTGAAGATTAAGAGTTTCAAGAGAGCAAGAGCCGAAGAGCAGTAAGAAGGAACTTGTCGCTGGAGAAAGGCAAGTGTGTCCTTGTGCTTTTGTCCCAATAACTTTGTTTAATCACTATTGCATATGCTTGCATTAAATTTGATGGGTCCTATTAAGGTTTGCCTAGTTTTTATGATTATTCCTTGCCAACCTGGGTTTACCCTTTTGTTGGGTAGCTATGCTTAGCTGCTATACTTGGGTTATGGTGGTTCTAACGAACGACTTGGTGAACTTATTCCATTTATGATATACCTTTTGTTAATACAAGATTACCATATTTAATTGGAACATGGAGCGACCACCCAGGAAAACAGTGCTACCACAAGACTAAATGGCTCTGGTCTTGGCTGAATAATCAGAAACTCTAGTTTGGGGTAACCTTACCGAAAGGGCAAGAGGGGAGGCGTTGATGGGATATAGCACTCGCTCTCTTGGGAAGTGGGCTTGGCTAAGACACTATACCCTCTAGGGGACTGCTATGTTTCGCTTCGACCTGAAACCTTAGCGGGTTACCACATTGCTAGCGAATCTTTGTAAAGGCCTCGTAGCGTCCCTATGCAATCACACCTCGGAAGTGTGGTATTGTGCCTGATCAGCACAAGCGTGGTTGGGTCTAAAGTTCTTTTGAGCTTTTACGCGACTTGTGGGTAAAGATGTGCGACCTCTGCAGAGTGTAAAACTGATCGATCAGCCGTGCTCACGGTTAAGAGCGGCCTGGACCCTCACATGATTAATATACTTGAAGATGGACTTAAATCGTGCTTATGGCTTATGGTTATGTTTCTGCCATGTGCTTATGGCTTATGTTTACGTTTCTATTAATTGTGGGTTGGTATATACTTATACCTTAGTAATCAGGTGCTAATAAAATTTGACCAACTAAAAATGCTTAATGCAGTCAACCAGTCAGCCTTTCCTTGTTTAACCCTTGTATTCATATTCTCCTCACACTTGCTGAGTACGACAAGTGCTCACCCTTGCTATAAACAACATTGCTCAGAAGAAGAAGCTGCTATGAAGTTGTTGTGAAGATGGTGCTAAGTTCTAGGCGTACGCAACCCCCAGTCGATTGCCTGTGAAGTTTGGAGCCTCCGTTTCCATAATTAAGCTGTATATCTCTGATGGTTTCGTAAGTCTTTGTATCTTTTTACGTGATACTGTTGCTGTTATTCACTAATGATGTCACTATATGTATGAAACTTGATCCTGGCATACATATAGGTAACACTTGGTTTTGTCCTTAAAACCGGGTGTGACAGAAGTGGTATCAGAGCCGTATCGACTGTAGGGCGTAAGCCTAGATAGCAATGGCCGCTTCTTAAGGTCTGCTTTACTATAAAAACAATTCCTGCCTTATCCTTGACCTTTCTGAAAAATATTCTCACTCCTTAATCATTTTCTGTTCTCAATCCTGCTTGATAACTTGAGCTCTTTTCCTTTGCACTTCTTGTTTTGCAAATGTTAGACCCTCAATCCTTATCTATTTATTTCCTCTCTCCTTGATCACTGCTTGATCTTTATCATGCATCTCCTTCTTGATGAATGATCTTACCTGTTTGATGCAATACACCTCCTTGATTTCTTAGTGATATTGCTACTCTCTCATCCCCTGTTCATTTATCTCCTTAATGTTTTCCTTACAGACTTATCCTTGTAAACCTATCTCTTCCTTAACTTTATTTTCAGTATATCCATCTTCCCCATTGTACCTCTCGTTGCTTTTGAAATAAATGCTACCTTGGAATCTTTTCCTTGACTTTTGATTCCAAAATGTCTCATTTTATTCAAAAATATCTAGATGATCCATGCCACATGTCTTAAAGCCTGTTCAAGACATCTGGAGAATGAAGTTACCAGTTCACCACTAGAAGTCAAGCCTAAGCAACTGAAACGTGCACCAAACAGCTGGAGTCAATGCTGGGCAAGCTGAAGGATGCCTACATCAAGCACGTTGAAGCCTTACCAAACAACCCCTGCTTAGGAGTACCCCTTTGCAGCCTTATTAACAACGTTTAGCATCGTTTCTTGACTCTGTGTTGACTGGTGGAATTCTGTGTTTGCATGATGATGCTTGTCTTTATGAAATTGTCTGATTTGTTTCTTTGTAATGATTGTTGATGTATTGTGGGTCTTCTATCTACAATGACATCAGTTGCCTAGCTGGGTTCTTCTTTTGAATCTCCCATATCCTTGTCATCAATTCCTTTCTACCCGAGCCAATGAAGGGCATCAGAAAAGAGAGAACTAAAGCCAACACCAACGTCAACAAGCAGGAGTTAACATCACCACCACCGTCTCGCTAGAAGCAAGTTGAAGAATAGAAGGCTTTACTCTGATCTCCATCTTACTCTAATGATGATTAAAAGAACCAAGAAGATGAAGAAAGTAGGGAGATTCTACTCGCAACAAGCAAAGATGAAAGACTATCCACTCTACCATAAGAATCTTGTTGTCTCCCTCCTCTTTGTTTTTCTCTCTCTTTGAATCCACTTGTACCTCCCACATCCTTGTAACCTTTCCCAATTCTCATCAAGAGAGAAAGTGAAGGCGACACCAATGTCAACAAGCAGATGCTATCGCCACCACCACCGTCGGAGTAGAAGCAAGTCGAAGGAAAAAAAAAGGGGTCCTACTCTAGTTTCTTGCCACCTCGCTACTTTCTATCCTTCCTTCTACCTTACTCGGATGACGACCCAAGAAAAGACGAAGATATCATGAAGTGCTCTACCTTGTTCTGCAATTTTATCCATTACCTATTTTCTACTGATCCTATCCTTATCACGCAACCAAATGGCGAGTCCCAATGAAAATCATGAAGATAGAGCCAATGAAGGAGATCTTAACATTCCACCTGTAGCCGCATCATTCGAACGCAAGATGTTAAAGTATATGGCAACACAAACTCAGGTTTTACAAGAAATGTCTCAAACCATGGTCAATATCCATCAGTATATCACAGAGCAAGCCTCACTTCCTCGGAACCACAACCCTATCACCAGTGATGACCATCACGTTTCGTTTGCTCCACTACCGTTCAACAACGAGAAGCTATTAGCCATGCAGGCTCAAGTCTTACAAGGAAGGATGCAGACTGACACATCATCCCCTCATAACATGGAGATAACCAAGGCTAGAATTCTCACTGGACCAGTGAAGAGGCAAGTTGCTGAAGCCTGGGACTGTCAAAGGAACAAGAGAAGCCATAGAATATCGGAGCTGGAAATGGAGAGACAATATGAAGATGTTAAGATTCCAGGAACACCATCGTCTTCCATGTCTCCAGAAAGAAGATAGCCTAATGATAGCTGAAGCCAGACAACATTATCATTTAGATATCAATAAGAAGAGGAAGTTGTATGCTCAAGTGCCATCCCTAGAGGGAGTTACCCAAGATGAAGATAGTACTCAGACTATGAACCTTGAGTGTTGGAGTATCTCTTTCAAAGAATTTCAGCCCTGGAGGAGTAGGCGAGCCAAGAAGCCAACTAGTAGAGCAAGTCAAGAGAAAATGGAGTTACCACAATCATTGGCGGATAACGGTACTCGGCCTAGTTCCCACCAACCACAGCCTAAAGTTGATCACTATCCACATGGCAACCCCATCAAGAAGAATCCTGATGCACAAGCTATTCCACCGATAGCTACCATGGAGCAGAAAGGAGGACGAGAAGGATGTAATAAAAGACTGTGCTGCAGATGCGGTGAAGAAGGCCATTATACCAATAACTATCCAATAAAGTGTAAGTGGACCAGGTCCGCTGGAGCCAAAATATATTGCCTCAAGTGGGGAGAAAATGAACATCTTGTTAGTTGGTGTGCAAAAGAGAAAGATGATCAACCCTGGGCCAAGGATCCAATAGCCCTACCTTCAACCCGACAACATCAGTTGGCCTCTTTGTTAGGACAAATGATCAGGACGCCTCAGTTAGGAAAGAATGCCATCAATTTCCAATGCCCAATTCCCATACCACATCCAGTTGCCAAAGTACCAAAGCAAGAAAAACATGTTTCTACCGCAAAGAAGAGGGACACTTCATCAGACAATGTTCCAAGAAGCGTTTGGACCAGATGGATAAGAAGACTTAAGAATGGGTATGAAGACTTGAAGGGTGACAGTCGAGCCAGATGGAAGCCATTCAGCTCTATTCAAATCACTTTACCAAGAAATGAAGAAAATTCTTCAAAGATGGGCCAAAGAAGCAGAGGGAAGGAAAGGATACTTAAAAGAGGAATTAGACTAAGTATCCCTGAAGTGTTTTATGTGATGTAGTGAAGCATAAAGAAGCATGATTGAGAAGCTTACGTAAGGATGAACGATCTAGGAAGAAGCTAATAAGTGTTGGATGCTACCCACCTAAACCTTTGTCTCTTGCTAGCCTTTGCGAATCTCGGGACGAGATTCTTGTTAAGGGGGGTAGTGTTGTCACACCCTGAAATTTCCGAATTTCAGGATGTGAATAAAAAGAATAAATAAACAATAATTTTCTCATAATTTTAAAATTTTCCCAACATTTATTTTTCTTTACAGGAAATTTAGTATAGGAAAAATAATTGTTTGCTTTTATAAATTAAATAATGTTGTTCTATGTCTGTGCATTCATGTCACTGCATCTTGGCGTTTCTTGAGTGCAAAAGTTTGAAAATACGTTTAGACGTTGCCCAAACCCTTGTGAGAATTTTCCATCTTTTTCCGGAAATTATTTTCCTTTTTCTAGAGCTAAATCCAATTTTTGGAAGGTTCTAAAATCCTTTTCACGAGCTCCAAGTATTTTATTTGGATTCCTTGCATCCCAATTCATCTCTGAGATTTATCTCAGATTTTTCGGAATTTTCTAGATATTTTTCTCGCTTTAGAAAACGAGTCCAGCTATTTCTGAAATTGTTTTCGCGCAGAAAAATAAAATCAGAAATTCCGAAAATAAAAAGTCAACTCGAAAATATCTTTTTCCGAGTGTGGCCTATATATATATCACCGCGTTCGTCTCGACGCGAGGATTTCAGATCTGCAAACCTTTTCACGAGTTACCTCTCCTAACTCCGTAGATCTGAAGTCAAAGTTCGGTCTTCGTCAAACTCCGGCGAGCTTTTCCGGCGAAACCGTGGACTTCCGGCGAAAACCGACACCACCATGGAGTTCCTCTCTTCGAGCTCTACGCCGTGGTGTCGTGGATTGCATGAATCCGATGTCGGCTCCGTCGTCTTCCCCAACTCGGGCGAGCTTTTCTGCCGCCATTGTTCATCTCTGGCCGAAGGTGAGCACACCATCTTGTTCGTCTCGTCGATATCGTTCCATTTTGCTATTCATGCGCGAGATCGGACTTCGTTTCCGGCTTTTCCATCTTCCTCTCTCTTTCTTCTTTCTTCTGTTTCCTGTTTCTGTGCACAACCGTAACATGGCTGCTGGTCCGTTCGTCCGCCCGCCGCCTGCACGCTGCGCCGCCGCCTGTGCGCCGCCGGAGCCGCCGGCCGAGCCTCCCTGCTGGCGCATCCACCCGCCACTCGCGCAAGCTGCCTCGGCCTCGGCCGTCGCCGCCGGCAGAACCGGGCCGGCCAGGAGCTGCGCCATGCTCCTGGCGTGAGGAGGAAGATGGGGCGCCACTTCTCAATCTAGCCCCTGGAGAATCTGTTAATTTTTGTTCATATTTCTTGTGTCTTTCAAACCTTGCAGAAAACCCCCTGTAACTTTCAGTTCCTTGCAATCTGATCCAAGCCATCCTCTTTTGCAGATCTAGCCCCGAAGATCCATCTATTCGCAGTGACTATTCTCTGAGTCTTGGTAATCTTCTCAGCTAACCCTCCAAGTCTACGGTTAATTACGTTTAGGCCCCTACAACCTTGTTTAACCCATAGATTCTATGTTTTAATTCCGTTTTTGTCCGTTCAAGTTGCGTTAGATTTATAATGATGTAAATTACACGTTAGTGGTAATGTTTTCCTTCACACATGTTTTTGAAAATAAAATTTATATTAAAATTGATTAATGCCTGTCAAACGAGTTCTTCTCTAAATAAAATCTATTTAGTGTTAAACATCGTTTTTCATAATAATTGTTAATTTGATTAATGCCTACTTCATACCCTCTTATAAATAAAAGCCAATTAGGTTATATATCGGTTTTTCATAAACTAAAGTTAATTGGCTTAATGCCTATCTAAATAATTCTTCCAAGTAAAAGCCACTAAGAGTTATACCTCGGCGTTTCATAAATTAAATTCAATTTGATTAATGTTTATTCAATTTGTTTTCTAAATAAAATCTGTATAGGTTATATCTCGAGTTTTCATAATTAAATATTAATTTGGCTAATATAAATATAAATGTGTTTTTAATTTAATCTACTTAGTTGAACTCGAGATGTAAAGCTATACGCTTAGATGTCTACATGTATCTTATTTTTAAATTAAATGTTTAATTTGCATAAATTGTACTCAAATATTTATAAATAAAATTGGAGTAAGCTTTACACCGTCTTTTCTTATGAAAATATAAATATGACTTGATTAATTCTAACTAAGGATATTTCTCTGAAATATCTTTACATTGCTTTTCTCAACTAAAATAAATAAAGCTTGTAGCTCTTATCTTTCTTTTATAATTCAAAACTCTCGATAGCTTTATCTTTTCAACCATAGTTCCGTTTTAAGCGTTCCTTACGTTCGCGTGACCTTAGATCGAGCCTTGTCGTTAGTACGCTCTTTTAAAGCTTTCCTTTTGTTTTGGTGTACTGCTCTTAGTTGTATTTGTTTGCTTGCTTGTATGACTGTGCCGGTGATTGCTTCGAGTAGAAGGATCGCTGTTCGAAAGCTTTGAAGATTAAGAGTTTCAAGAGAGCAAGAGCCGAAGAGCAGTAAGAAGGAACTTGTCGCTGGAGAAAGGCAAGTGTGTCCTTGTGCTTTTGTCCCAATAACTTTGTTTAATCACTATTGCATATGCTTGCATTAAATTTGATGGGTCCTATTAAGGTTTGCCTAGTTTTTATGATTATTCCTTGCCAACCTGGGTTTACCCTTTTGTTGGGTAGCTATGCTTAGCTGCTATACTTGGGTTATGGTGGTTCTAACGAACGACTTGGTGAACTTATTCCATTTATGATATACCTTTTGTTAATACAAGATTACCATATTTAATTGGAACATGGAGCGACCACCCAGGAAAACAGTGCTACCACAAGACTAAATGGCTCTGGTCTTGGCTGAATAATCAGAAACTCTAGTTTGGGGTAACCTTACCGAAAGGGCAAGAGGGGAGGCGTTGATGGGATATAGCACTCGCTCTCTTGGGAAGTGGGCTTGGCTAAGACACTATACCCTCTAGGGGACTGCTATGTTTCGCTTCGACCTGAAACCTTAGCGGGTTACCACATTGCTAGCGAATCTTTGTAAAGGCCTCGTAGCGTCCCTATGCAATCACACCTCGGAAGTGTGGTATTGTGCCTGATCAGCACAAGCGTGGTTGGGTCTAAAGTTCTTTTGAGCTTTTACGCGACTTGTGGGTAAAGATGTGCGACCTCTGCAGAGTGTAAAACTGATCGATCAGCCGTGCTCACGGTTAAGAGCAGCCTGGACCCTCACATGATTAATATACTTGAAGATGGACTTAAATCGTGCTTATGGCTTATGGTTATGTTTATGCCATGTGCTTATGGCTTATGTTTACGTTTCTATTAATTGTGGGTTGGTATATACTTATACCTTAGTAATCAGGTGCTAATAAAATTTGACCAACTAAAAATGCTTAATGCAGTCAACCAGTCAGCCTTTCCTTGTTTAACCCTTGTATTCATATTCTCCTCACACTTGCTGAGTACGACAAGTGCTCACCCTTGCTATAAACAACATTGCTCAGAAGAAGAAGCTGCTATGAAGTTGTTGTGAAGATGGTGCTAAGTTCTAGGCGTACGCAACCCCCAGTCGATTGCCTGTGAAGTTTGGAGCCTCCGTTTCCATAATTAAGCTGTATATCTCTGATGGTTTCGTAAGTCTTTGTATCTTTTTACGTGATACTGTTGCTGTTATTCACTAATGATGTCACTATATGTATGAAACTTGATCCTGGCATACATATAGGTAGCACTTGGTTTTGTCCTTAAAACCGGGTGTGACAGATCGTTGATATTTCCCCCCAATAGTAGCCCCCGAGACTGTGGTGGAGCGGGAACGCTCCTCCAGAGGCTGCAGTGGTTGCCAGTACGGGATCCTCTTCGTTTGATCCGGGGCAGGGGGAGCTGTTTGGATGGTGTTGACCGAAGGGATTGATTGGACGATTCATCCTGTGCGCTACTCGGCGCGGGGGGACTTCTGGTCGTTCCCTTCCTTCCGCGAGCCTTAAGTTAAGACCACCCGTGTGGCCTTAGGTTGCGAGGCCAGCCCCCGAGCCCCCGCGCGTCGCAGGGGACCGGTCGGAAGTTGGGTTGACTTTTGTTCGTTCACCCTCAAGCGTCTGTTCGCTAGGACGGAGGGGGCGAGCCGTGCCACGCTATCCTCATCGGACGAACTGTGGTGCTCTTGGAGCTACTAACGGGTTGATTCGAGTGGGATCCTGGTCCCCGTTCGGGGGGGTCCGGCTAGGGCCAGGCTGGTGGCGTACCCCAGGCTCCAGCCGGCCAGTTCATATAGTTCCCGAGTCCGTTCGGTCGGATCCGGGGGCTCGTTGCCTTTCTTCGGGGAAAAACCATGAACTTTGATACCGGTCTGGACTCGAATGTGAGCTTGAGACGCCCGGGGCCGTCGCACGCCCAGGTTACGGTCACTAGCGGACCCGTCCCTTCTCACCCCTCGCTCGGGGGCATCCTGAGGCGGCTGTCGAACCTGCAGTGGGCCAGCCTTCGAACCTCTGGATCGTAATGGGCCATAGGGGCATTTTCAGCCCCGTATCCCTCTTTACCTTTCGGCGGGCCTTGGGCTGAATCGTGGCGAGTGTTGCGTCTTGGGCCGAACGTGGGGGACGTCGTGTGCGCGTCTTCCGAGAGATGGAGTTGCGGAGGGCGCCAACCCGCGAATCGAGGAGGAGAGGATGTTTCAGCGGCAGATTGTGCGTGCGGTTTCTGAAAAGAGAGCGGGCGTGATGGGGGCGTACCTAGCGCCGCATTTATGGCGACAAGGGCGTCAGTTCTGCTTCCTTCGCGCCTTCCCTATAAAACGAAGGCTCCGCCTCGCTGGTTCCGCCCGCCTTCTGCTTTCGAGTCTTTTTGCCTACCTAGCTCGTCCTCAGCTCATCCGCGCCCGCTTCGTCTTCCTCTGCTCAGCGCTACGCCCTTTGTCCCCATCCCCCGTTGAGTTCCTTCCTCCTCCGGCGATGGGATCCTGGGCGATTTCCCACTTCAACTCCTCGCGCGCCGAAGGCCTAGTGAGGAAGGGCCTCCTCTACGAGAGGACGGAGGTGGGCGAGTGGGAGCTCCCGGGGTCGGAGCAGGTGCCGACGCCGCCCGCCGGCTACATCGTCTCCTTCGCCCACTTCCACGAGCGGGGGTTCGCGACTCCGTTGAGCCGCTTCTTCCGCGGGCTCCTCCATTATTATGGGCTTGAGCTGCAGCACCTCAACCCCAACGGGATCCATCATATCGCGGCGTTCGTCGCGCTGTGCGAGGGGTTCCTGGGCATCGAGCCCAACTTTTTGCTGTGGAAGTATTTTTTTACGGTCAGCCTATACCAAAAGACGGAGAAGAGGGGGAGCCAGCAGCGGTCGCCCCCAGTGCCGATATGGTGCGCCGGGATCCACCTCCGCATACTCGCTCCAAAGAGTACATGGCGATGAAGACCGCGGCGTCCCACAAGGGGTGGCACAATCAGTGGTTCTACGTGAAGAACTACTCAAACTCCCCCCTGCCGGAGTTCACCGGCCGCACTATCGAGGTGGCGCCGGAGATGTGGGCATACGGACTGGTCGAAAAGGAGAAGAAGCGGTTCCATGGCCTTCTGCAGGCCATCGAGCACTTGAAGAGGAGGGGGTTGACCGGAGCCGGGGTCATTGGGGCGTACCACGCCCAGCGGGTGGCGCCGCTGATGCTCCGGGTCCGTTCGCTCGCCGACATGACTCCGGGCACGTCGACCAAGGGTACCGTCCTGGCGACGGGTGCGCTTGCCGCCTCCGAGATCCGACAGCGGATTCAGGAGGCGCTGGAGGACAAGGACGCCGACTACCCGGTGCCCGGGCACCCTCTGATGCACCCGGACGAGGGCTTCATCGACCTGGTAAGGAATTTGTGCGCCGACCTTCTTTTTTCGTGTTTCTTGGTCGTTGCTCTGACGCGGAGCCTTTTTGTGTTTGTAGGGCATGATAACCTGGGTTGTGGACTCGCGCCCGCTGGTACCGGAGGACGCCGATCGGCGGCTGCAAAACCGTCTCCTTGCTGAGGAGCAGAAGCGCCGCAAGGACAAGTAGACGGTGAAAAAGAAGAAGAAGGCCGCCCAGGAGTTCCAACGGCGGCGGCGAGGGCAGGTCGTGTCGGACGACGATGATGATGACGATGACGACGATGAGGAGGAAGATGAGGAGCATGACGACGAGGAGGAAGAGCTTGTCCTATCCCCCCGGTCGGGGGCGCTCGTTATTCGGGAGGCGCGCCCGCAAACGGCCGCGAGGGATGAAGCCGGCGGACCGTCCGCCCGAGGCTTGGTTCCGCAAAGCTCCGGGGCCATGCCCCAGGGGTCGGCGCGGAGCGCCCCCCAGGGGTCTGCGGAGCCCGCCCCCACCGTCGCACCTGCGGCCCAAGAGCAAAGGAGCGGCGGCAAGCGGCCGCTGCTGGACACCCCGGGGTCGGCGTCCGGCTCGGAGGCGAAGCGCGCGCGCCATCCTTGCTCTGGAGGAACGTGAGTTGGCTTTCATTGCGACCCTCGCTCCTTCCCCACATTGCGTTTGTTTCCGCTGACATTTGTTTATTGTTTCGCAGCGCCGCCTCCCGTGGCCTCGTTCTGCAGCTGGCGCCCAAAAAGGCGCTGCGGGTGTTGTCCGCCTCTGCGGAGCGGATCGCGGCCCCGTCCGCGGCGAGCGGCGGGGTTCCTGGTGAGGTCGCGGGTCCCACTGTGGAAGTGGCCCCCGTGACGGCGACCGGTGGAGTGGTGACGCCATTGGGCGTGGGAGAGAGCGCGGACCCTGCTCCGCCTTCCGCTTCCTCGGCCGACCCTGCGGTGCAGAGTGTCGTTCGCCGGGGCCCTCAGGTCGGGGAGGTGATCGACCTCGACGCCGACGAGGCGGAGGGAGCGGAGACGACGGAAACTGTTGGAGGTATGCCCTAGAGGAAATCATAGAGATGATGATATTCCATTTGTATCCATGATTTATATTGTGTTCCTTGAATATCCATTAAAGGCTACTTGAATTGATTTGCAATTATGTGAATTGTGTGTGAAACTCTTTACTCATATGGTTATTCTTAAGTTGTCCCTAGTCGGAGTTCATGTGAGGACACACATGAATATTAGACTAGCACATGTATTAGTTGATGACTATGTTTCACAAGTCATGGACATGGAGATGTTGAACTAATAATGTGGGCACATGTGGAGACATGTGCTAGGACTGACCCAACACGAGAAGTAGTTCTCTCTTTAAACAACATATACACTTTGTCCTTAGACCTGAGATTGTCGCATGTATTCAAGATGTGGATCGACCTACTTAGGGGCTATCAAACGCTACGCCGTAACAGGGTAGTTATAAAGGTAGCTTTCAGGTTTGTCAAGAAGCATGCTATGAGACATGGTCAATCAAGATGGGATTTTCCCCTCTCTGATTGAGAGTGATATCTCTGGGCCCCTCGAGTGATCGGATCCGAAAATGCATGGCCATGCTACGTACGGTTAAGAGTTAACCTACAAAGGGATTCCGAATCACAGGATCGAGAAAGAGCGGTCGGCTTGAAGCTAGACCAAATATCCTGAGGCAAAGGGAATAGCATGTATATAATGTTGTGATGGTTCGTCTGATATGATCTTCGTGTGCGTATAGGAGTTGGCACGTCTTGCTAGAGACCGCTACCGACTATTGGGCCGAGTAGGAGTACTCGGGCCATGTCTATACGTATCCGAACCCATAAGGTCACACACTTAAGGGGCTGGAAGCCCAATTCGGATGTGATCCGAGTTGGATTAGGTTTAGAAGTACTAATGGGCCTCAGACCCAGAGGCCCGTTAGGAACCTCTATAAATAGAGGGGTGGGGGCGCCCTAGGGTTTACACCTTTTTGGCGAAACTCATCTACCGCGCCTCCCACGCCCTCGCCTGTTGCAACTCACAGATCTAGCAGTCCGGCTTGCGACGCTTCCTCCCTGCACGTGTGGATACCTTGGAGGTGTTGCGCCTGCAGCACTTGGACGAGCCGCCGACGAGCCACGACGAGCCGCCAACGAGCCACGACGAGCCAACGATGAGCCGCGGCACGAGGGAGATCTTGCTGCACGTGACGAGCTGCTGAGGAGCTACTGGACGTCGACGTGATCGACTACGTACGACTACGCTGATCCACTTCGCTGCACTGACGCGAATCTACATCTTCCGCACCAGTAGTGCGTCGAGTGGTAATCCCGTGATCCTTATACGACAGTTTTCCTGGTTTACGCAGTAGAAAATTTTTATTTTGCGCTAGTGTAGCCTACCTCGTATCCCAATAGTGGTATCAGAGCCGTAGCTGTTTAGTTTTGGATTCGGGATGTGTGCATATGGAGATATGCGAGTTTTCAATTTGATCTATGTCCTGGTTTCGTGTTCTTGCTGCAATGGTAGTGTAACGACATACTCCTACCGGTCGGGTTTCCGCCATCGGAGTTAAGTGATACACGTAATTCCAGTTGCAGTGAGCGAAGATCAATGTGATTGGTCGAATCGAAATCCAAGTTCATACGCCAGGCGCATGAGATGTGCAATAGTAGATGGGATCTACTGCCGGGGTAAGGATTTTGTCGTGTGCGTATACTTCAGTAAATCAGCCGTAACTTTTCGGTACGATCTCGGATCGGGGCAAATTTTATATGAAAATTGATCTACAGAAAAAGTTACACATGAAATTCAATGGCTTTGCCGTTTTTGGTGAAATTAGATTTCTGAAATTCGGCTTGGAAGATAGAGTTTCAGACCTCCGAAGTTTGGAACGTTAGGACGCTTAACTCTGTTTTGCAGGATGTATGTATCTTGTGATTAGTATGACCTCCTTGTGTATGTGATGCATGTGTGTAACTCATTCGTGACCTGCGTGTCGCGCGTACGGCAACACGGCAGGAGCCATATGTGTTGTCACCTTAATGTATTTAATGGTCTGCGTACAAATCTGTGATGATCCAAGCAACTATGTAATCTTCATTACTAGCTTCTTTACTAACTATTAGGCGTAATAGCATGTTCTAGTTCTTGGAGGACTCATCACCAAGAGGATGGCGCACATGGAACATGGAGATGGAGATCACCATGGTGAACAGGTTCTATGGAGATGGAGATCACCATATGAAAACAGGCCATACTGTGTCACAACTGTGTGAATGCTATTCTGTTTATGTTTTACTTTCTGCATGCTGTGATGTTAGAAGTAGAACGATCCCTCACAAAGTTTAAGTTAGTATGCCCTCCCAACTAAAACTTGCACCATCCCATGTCTTGTACAATTAGTGGTGGGTCTATGAAATTAGGGTGCCACTAGTTTTCCTTGATTAGACGGGTTTGCGTCGGACACTTACACGCATAAGTGTTGGTTTGCTTAACAAGGTTAACTTAACGGTTAAGGACCTTGGGGCATAAAGTTTGGGCGCCGAGACATGGAGATGTCACCCAACAACAGGAGTCATATGTGATATGATTAGCAAAAGTTGCTTACCGATCTATCTTGTTTGCTAGTGGTGATGCTAAAGCTCACTAGTAGACTTGTTAGTTGTGGATCCTAAATCACTAAGTATCAATAGAGGGATATTGATTTTAGTGGGAGTAGATTCTGTTAAAATAGTTTAATGTGATTTGCTCTATCATGGATACGTTTGTCTTAGTGTATTTTGCATTACTTTTGTTGTAGATTAAATGGCACCTAGCAACACCACACCATTTGCTTTGTGTTCGGTCCTTGAGAAGGACAAGTTGAATGGAACAAACTACTCGGATTGGATCCGTAACCTGAGAATTGTTCTCCGGTCCGATAAAAAGGAACATTTTTGTGGTGGAACCGCCCAAATTAACCTGACTAAAATGCATTGAAGTCGCCTGACACGCGATTATGCACTTTAAGCAAGTCAACTTGGTTGACTGTCAGATTTCCTCCGATAAACCACATAACAGGATCGAGAAGCATCGCTCACGCGAAGGTGAGTAGCACAAAGGTTACAACATTCCATCATGACAACATAGTTCAACACTTTATTACATCAGAGTTTTTGAAATTCAAACCGAAATTTTGCATGGTTCGAAGTCAAAGGAAAATAGCGGAAACTAAATGCCGATACATGACATCACGACGGAGCCGATCGTGACATCAAAAATTCCTTCCTTCGCCATCCGAGGAAGGATCCCACTCGACGGTCCAGCCTGGGGGAAGCTGGGTCGGCCAAGTGGTACCCGCAACCAAACTATTGACATTACCTGAAAAAGATTAGCCACAACAAGGCTGAGCAACTAGTATACTCAGCAAGACTGACCCGTCGGAAAGACACGACCGAGACCTAGACATGCAAGGCTTTCTGGCTCTGGGGATTTCTTGCCAAACGCGTCTAAAGTCAGTCCTTACTTTCAACATTTTAGCTCATGTTCTATGTTCTTTATCCATTCTAGATTAGCAACTTATACTGAACAAACATGGTTTCCAAGCAATTACTTAACAAACATCAAGATTAAAATCATCATCATGTTCCATCTTTACTCAGTGCAGAATAGCGATCAAGTAATCCCAATCTGTGAGAGGCAGACGAATCGATTCGAATTTTATTAA
Organism: Setaria viridis; assembly: GCF_005286985.2. Lineage (NCBI taxonomy): Eukaryota > Viridiplantae > Streptophyta > Magnoliopsida > Poales > Poaceae > Setaria > Setaria viridis. The sequence goes on along the minus strand of NC_048267.2, from coordinate 29,678,300 downwards.
CCATGCATGGCAAACCTAATCTCACGACATCCGCGCACCACGAAGGGTCGCTTCATTTCTCAGTCGTCCCCATTGATCCCTTAGGCACGTGTCAGGGCCAACTTCCTTTGGCATGTAATGCTCCACAGTCCCGGCCTATTGCTGCACTGTGACCGCACTTGCACCCACATGATGCACCATGGGAACGACGTTCCAAGGACAGCAGGAGGGTATGCCACGCCCCAGTTCAATCAGGTACTAGGCTTCCCCATCCCATACTAGGTATGAGATTAGTACTTTCAAACACTTGATCATGAACGCCGACACGTTTCGACCTTAGTTCATTTTCATATAGACAGACGGGGCAATCCACCAAGTATCGAACACAAGCCTGACCCCGTCCGTCATCCTTATAGTTGCGACAAATCAGAAACATTCAACTCCTATAACTCGCGAGTGACAGGAAATCACTCGACTTTTACCGAAACCTATTAAGCATTGCACTACTCGACCTTAGCAACTAGTATTCAGACAAGGTACTAAGTTTATGCATCTAAGGTTTCATTACAACTCCTCGAAACGTAAATGCGCAATCAAGTAATCAATAATATTGCATGAACTCAAGATAGAAATTTATGCTCTGGGGCTTGCCTTCAGGAAAAGCTTGCGGGTCCTCGGGGTCTTGCTCCGGTTCGGGCTCTCCTTCGAAGGGTGCAGTTCCTCGGCGGGGTCTTCTTCCGGCGCCGGGTGAAGCTCGTACGTTCCGTCGGCGAGATTCAACTCTACACGGAAATGCAATGCAGGGGTTAAACATTTTAGATGGTTATTTCAACACACTCATGTTTTAACACGGACACTTGTAGCAAAGCTACAGGAAAGGTGGGGGAATTCAATTTCTGTTGGTGGAGAGCAAGATGAGAGGGTCGGATTGGGGGAAAAACTTAGGGTCTGACCCTCAGGTTTAAGGAAAACCGTACCAAGGTCCTCAGACTCAACACAGAGGAATCCCCGAAAGTATTTCACCGATACCCTCGGGTCAAAGAAAAAGTTACAACCGAGCCCTCGGGCGAGGCGGAGAAAGGGTCGGCGAAACTTGGCAGGGTCGGGCGAGGCGAACGGGAAAAGGTCGGGCGAGACGAAAAGAAAAGGGGTCGGGCGAAATGAAAAAGGACAGGGGTCGGGCGAGATGGAAAGAAAAAGGGGTCGGGTGAGACGAAAAGGAAAAAGGGGTCGGGCGAGACGGAAAGGATCGGGAGGTTAAGTAGCTTACCTCCAGGTCTACCGGTGAAGCCTTGGGGCCGAACAGGAGTAGGCTGGGGCGGGAAGTCGTACGCGCTAAGGCTTGGGCAGCGGCGAGACTTTGACGGTGGTCCGGCGGTGGCGGTGCTTCTTGCAGACACTAGCAAGCTCGAGTACCGCGTGGAGGAGCGGGCGGCTGGTGTGTTGGGAGAAACGGCTTGAGGGTGGCGGTGAAGTCACCGGAGTGTGGGGGTGGCGCAAGGGGGTGAGCTCCACGGAAGCTCAGTGGCGGCGCGGGGAGAAAGCGGTGGCTCAGAGGAGAAAGCAGAGCGCAGAGGAGAAAGCGACGGCTGCAAAGGGGTGGCATTGCCGGTGAGGGGGTTCCCTTTTATAGGGCCGGGGTGGCTCGGAGGGTCGAGGCGGGGCTCCGGTGGGGAAAGGATAAGGCCGGGAGCGGCGAGTGCGCGGGCAAGGCGGCCATTGGCCGACGACGCCATTGGGCAGAGGAGGCAGAGCTCCAGGTGGTCTTCGGCAGTGATTGGCCTTGGGCGACGCGCGTCTAGGGCTTCCGGTCTGTCGGGCGGGCGAGGCGGAAAGGCTACCGTGGGGGTTGGGCGAGCGGGCGGAGGCGTGGGACGCCATGGTCGTGGCAGCTTTCCCGGCGGACGGGCGGAACGGGGTTGACGGAGCAGAGTCGTGGCAGGCGGAAGGCGACCTGCGCGCGGCTGGCGGTTGGCTCGCCCTGCGCTCGCTCCGTCCTGTCGCGGGCGCGGGTTGGGCGCCGTGGCTCTTGTCCTGTCGCTGTCATGCTGGGGATAGGGCACCGGCGAGCTGACGGTGGCCAGCGGCCACGCGGCATGCGGCGCGCGAGCGAACATGCTCTGGCGCGCTGGCAAGCCCGAACAGCTTTGGAGCGATCCTTCTCCAAATCTTTCAACACAACTCCCAAAACTCCCTTAAACAAACTTGCCCAACTCTGATCGTTCTTCAAACTTTGTTTAAGGTATTGGTTTAGATTGTGAAAGGATTCAAAGATATTTCCGGCCAAAGCTAGCCAAAAATCTGGGATTCCAGACTTAGGATTTTTAAGGCACCAGGGGTGAGTTGACTGGTTTACCTCCCTTTGATCGGGGTTTTGAACAAGTTCGGGCCCGATTTGGATCTGGGTTAGTGTAACGAAGTTGGAACACTCTTGAGGTACTACAACTTTCATTAAGGCTCTGACTCGAGTTTAGATAAGAAAACGGGAGATGAAAGCTTGCAAGGATGGAGGAAAAACTCGAATATCAGGACTTAAGAGATTTTCAGGGTCCTTTAGTAAACCATTTTTGGATTGCTGTTTTTGACTCCCTTCCACTCCGAATTAGTCAAGGTGCCTTTAACAAAAGTTGTTGGAATTTAAAAGTTTTACAACTCTTATTTGGGTAGAAACTTAAGTTTGTATATACAAAAATTCAAGCTTTAATTCAAACTCCAAAAAGAGCTTCTTAGGTTTATAAAGGTCATTTCAGTTCTTAACTTAGGGATTTGATTTGTCACTGGTTTATAGTTAAAAGCACTTAATTTAGGTAGAGTTGTTAAAATTTTCTAGACACTCCACTACCACCAGTACCTGCTGATGATGCATCTGCTGCCGTTAAGGCTGCTTACAAGAAGGCATTTGATGCTAATCTTGAGGTAAGCTGCCTTATGCTTGCTTGCATAGAACCCGAGCTGCAGATGCAGTTCGAAACAAATCATGAGGCACACGATATGATCGTGGCGCTCAAGGACATGTTCCAAACACAGGCTAGGACTGAAAGGTTCAATGTGTCCAAAGCCTTTCTAGAGAGCAAGCTAGCAGAAGGCGCAGCAGTAGGACCACATGTAATCAAGATGGTTGGTTACACTCAGCGATTGGAGAAGCTGGCTTCCCAATGGGCAAAGAGTTGGCCACTGACTTCATTCTTTCATCTCTTCCACCTAGCTATGGGAACTTCATCTCGAACTACCATATGCATGGGACGGAGAAGGGTCTGAATGAACTGTGTGGTATGCTCAAGACAACAGAGGTTGACATTAAGAAAAGCGCTAGCAGCAGCCATGTGATGGCTGTACAGAACAAGCCTACCTTCAAGAAGAAGGGCAATTCTTGGAAGAAGAAGGGTAAGGCTGGAGTGTCCAAGCCAAACCCAGCACCCAAGGCTAAAGCTGGACCTGCTCCAGATAAAGAGTACTTTTATTGTCACGAACCTGGTCACTGGAAGAGAAACTGCAAGCAGTACCTAGCTTCCTTGAAGAATGGTGGAAGTAAGAGTACTTTTACCTGAGGGAATGATAAGAAGTAGAAGCGTGGAAAGAGGAGAAGTTGATTTCCGCGTGGGCAATAATGCAAGAGTTGCTGCGTTGACCGTTGGGATGATGCAACTGCACCTCCCGTCAGGATTTATTATGGAGTTGAATAATTGTTATTTTGTTCCTAGTTTAAGTCGAAACATTTTGTCTCCTTCATGCTTGATGAAGGATGGTTATTCATTTGCGAGTGAAAACAATGGTTGTGTGATCTCTAAGAATGATATGTTTATGGCTTTTGCACCCATTGTGAATGGATTATTTGTTTTAAATCTTGATGGTTCACCTGTCTGTAACGTAAGTGCTAAAAGGCCTCGGCCTAATGATTTGAGTCCTACCTACTTATGGCATTATCGTTTGGGTCATATAAGTGAGAAGCGCATGAAGAAGCTCCATTCTGATGGACTTCTAACTTCGTTTGATTTGGAATCATACGAGATATGTGAGGCTTGCTTGCTAGGCAAGATGACCAAGATGCCTTTCACAGGATTTCCTAAGAGAGCAGTAGACTTGTTGGAACTCGTGCATAGCGATGTATGTGGACCAATGAGCACGACGGCTAGAGGAGGATTCCAATACTTCATAACTTTCACTGATGATTTTAGTAGATATGGCTATGTCTACTTGATGAGGCACAAGTCTGAAATCTTTGAAAAGTTCAAGGAATTTCAGAATAAAGTTGAAAATCAGCGTGGCAAGAAAATTAAGGCCTTACGATCTGATCGTGGAGGCGAGTATTTGAGCCACGAGTTTAGCAATCATCTAAAGAGTTGCGGAATTGTTCCACAACTTACGCCGCCTGGAACACCTCAGAGAAACGGTGTATCCGAACGATGTAATCGAACTTTGTTAGACATGGTTCGATCAATGATGAGCTAGTCGAACCTACCGTTGTCATTTTGGGGATACTCTCTAGAAACAGCAGCTTTCACACTTAATAGGGTACCATCTAAATCCGTAGTTAAGACACCATATGAGATGTGGACTGGAAAGGTTCCCAGTTTGTCTTTTCTAAAGATTTGGGGATGTGAAGTGTTTGTCAAGCGACTTCAGTCGGACAAGATCACACCCAAGTCGGATAGGTGCATTTTCGTGGGATATCCAAAGGAAACTTTGGGATATTATTTCTACAACCGGTCAGAGGGCAAAGTGTTTGTCGCTCGGAACGGAGTTTTCCTAGAGAAAGAGTTTCTCAAAAGAGAAAAGAGTGGAAAGACAATGCATCTTGAAGAAGTTCAAGATGAGCCAATTGGGCAAGAATCAATGAGTGATGCTAATGTAGCAGAACAAGTTGAGATACCCATGGCAAGAGAAGCACCGCCACAACCACGAAGGTCGGCAAGGCTCCGCAAAATGCGGGAAATATTATTGTTGGACAATGATGAGCCTATGACATATGCAGAAGCAATGATGGACCCAGACTCCAAAAAATGGCAGAGTGCCATGCAATCCGAAATAGAGTCCATGGGAGACAATCAAGTTTGGAACTTGGTTGACCTGCCTGATGGTGTTAAAGCCATAGAGTGCATGTGGCTCTATAAGAAGAAAAAGGACATGGATGGAAATGTTCACATCTATAAAGCACGACTTGTCGCAAAAGGTTTTCGACAAGTTCAAGGAGTTGACTACGACGAGACTTTCTCGCCCGTAGTGATGCTTAAGTCCATTTGGATTATTCTAGCTATAGCTGCATATTTCGATTATGAGATATGGCAGATGGATGTCAAGACAGCTTTCCTGAATGGAAACCTAGCTGAGGACGTGTATATGATACAGCCTAAGGGTTTTTATCGATCCGAAAAATACTGGAAAGGTATGCAAGCTTCAAAGATCTATTTATGGATTGAAGCAAACATCTAGGAGTTGGAACATTCGTTTTGGTAAAGTGGTCAAAGGGTTTGACTTCACCAAGAACGAAAAAGAGTCTTGTGCTTACAAGAAGGTTAGTGGGAGCTCTGTAGTATTTCTAATCTTATATGTGGATGACATATTGCTGATTGGAAATAACATTCCTATGCTTGAGTCTGTAAAGACATCACTGAAAAATAGTTTTTCGATGAAGGACTTAGGGGAAGCGGCATATATTCTGGGCATTAAGATCTATAGAGATAGATCGAGAAGGCTTATAGGATTAAGCCAAGATACTTACATTGACAAAGTGTTGAAGCGGTTCAGCATGGAAGAGGCAAAGAAAGGGTTCTTGCCTATGTCACATGGCATACATCTCAGCAAGACTCAGTGTCCTTCGACTGCTGATGAGCGGGATCGCATGAGTAGAGTGCCATATGCCTCGGCTATTGGATCTATCATGTATGCAATGATAAGTACTCGCCCAGATGTTTCATATGCGCTAAGTATGACAAGCAGACACCAGTATGATCCAGGTGAGAGTCACTGGACAGCGGTGAAAAACATTCTTAAGTACTTGAGAAGGACTAAAGATATGTTCCTCGTCTATGGAGGTGAGGAGGAGCTCGTTGTAACAGGTTACACCGATGCTAGTTTCCAAACCGACAGAGATGATTCAAAGTCACAATCAGGATTTGTGTTCACGCTAAATGGTGGTGCTGTTAGTTGGAAGAGTTCCAAGCAGGAGACGGTGGCCGATTCTACGACAGAAGCCGAGTACATCGCGGCTTCGGAAGCCGCGAAGGAGGGTGTTTGGATAAGGAATTTCCTCATTGAACTTGGTGTGTTCCCGAATGCGTCCAGCCCATTGAATCTCTACTGTGTAACAATGGGGCAATTGCGCAAGCAAAGGAGCCAAGGAACCACCAGAAGAACAAACACGTAATGCGACGATTTCATCTCATTCGAGACTTCATTAATCGGGGTGAGATCAAGATATGCAAAATACACACGGATCTGAACATTTTTGATCCGTTGACAACACCACTCCCGCAGGCTAAGCATGATGCGCATGTAAGAGCTATGGGTATTAGATACCTTCTAGATTGACTCTAGTGCAAGTGGGAGACTGTTGGAGGTATGCCCTAGAGGCAATCATAGAGATGATGTATTCCATTTGTATCAATGATTTATATTGTGTTCCTTGAATATCCATTAAAGGCTACTTGAATTGATTTGCAATTATGTGAATTGTGTGTGAAACTCTTTACTTGTATGGTTATTCTTAAGTTGTCCCTAGTCGGAGTTCATGTGAGGACACACATGAATATTAGACTAGCACATGTATTAGTTGATGACTATGTTTCACAAGTCATGGACATGGAGATGTTGAACTAATAATGTGGGCACATGTGGAGACATGTGCTAGGACTGACCCAACACGAGAAGTAGTTCTCTCTTTAAACAACATATACGCTTTGTCCTTAGACCTGAGATTGTCGCATGTATTCAAGATGTGGATCGACCTACTTAGGGGCTATCAAACGCTACGCCGTAACAGGGTAGTTATAAAGGTAGCTTTCGGGTTTGTCAAGAAGCATACTATGAGACATGGTCAATCAAGATGGGATTTTCCCCTCTCTGATTGAGAGTGATATCTCTGGGCCCCTCGAGTGATCGGATCCGAAAATGCATGGCCATGCTACGTACGGTTAAGAGTTAACCTACAAAGGGATTCCGAATCACAGGATCGAGAAAGAGCGGTCGGCTTGAAGCTAGACCAAATATCCTGAGGCAAAGGGAATAGCATGTATATAATGTTGTGATGGTTCGTCTGATATGATCTTCGTGTGCGTATAGGAGTTGGCACGTCTTACTAGAGGCCGCTACCGACTATTGGGCCGAGTAGGAGTACTCAGGCCATGTCTATACGTATCCGAACCCATAGGGTCACACACTTAAGGGGCTGGAAGCCCAATTCGGATGTGATTCGAGTTGGATTAGGTTTAGAAGTGTTGGAGGTATGCCCTAGAGGCAATCATAGAGATGATGATATTCCATTTGTATCCATGATTTGTATATTGTGTTCATTGAATATCCATTAAAGGCTACTTGAATTGATTTGCAATTATGTGAATTGTATGTGAAACTCTTTACTTGTATGGTTATTCTAAAGTTGTCCCTAGTCGGAGTTCATGTGAGGACACACATGAATATTAGACTAGCACATGTATTAGTTGATGACTATGTTTCACAAGTCATGGACATGAAGATGTTGAACTAATAATGTGGACACATGTGGAGACATGTGTTAGGACTGACCCAACACGAGAAGTAGTTCTCTCTTTAAAACAACATATACGCTTTGTCCTTAGACCTGAGATTGTCGCATGTATTCTAGATGTGGATCGACCTACTTAGGGGCTATCAAACGCTACGTCGTAACAGGGTAGTTATAAAGGTAGCTTTCGGGTTTGTCAAGAAGCATGCTATGAGACATGGTCAATCAAGATGGGATTTGCCCCTCTCTGATTGAGAGTGATATCTCTGGGCCCCTCGAGTGATCGGATCCGAAAATGCATGGCCATGCTACGTACGGTTAAGAGTTAACCTACAAAGGGATTCCGAATCACAGGATCGAGAAAGAGCGGTCGGCTTGAAGCTAGACCAAATATCGTGAGGCAAAGGGAATAGCATGTATATTATGTTGTGATGGTTCATCTGATATGATCTTCGTATGCGTATAGGAGTTGGCACGTCTTGCTAGAGGCCGCTACCGACTATTGGGCCGAGTAGGAGTACTCGGGCCATGTCTATACGTATCCGAACCCATAGGGTCACACACTTAAGGGGCTGGAAGCCCAATTCGGATCTGATCCGAGTTGGATTAGGTTTAGGAGTACTAATGGGCCTCGGATCCAGAGGCCCATCAGGAACCTCTATAAATAGAGGGGTGGGGGCGCCCTAGGGTTAACACCCTTTTGGCTGAACACACTTGCCGCGCCTCCCACGCCCTCGCCTGTTGCAACTCGCGGATCTAGCAATCCGGCTTGCGACGCTTCCTCCCTGCACGTGTGGATACCTGGGAGGTGTTGCGCCTGCAGCACTTGGACGAGCCATCGACGAGCCGCCGACGAGCCACGACGAGCCGACGACGAGCCGCGGTACCGGAGGCGATCTTGCTGTGCACGTGGACGAGCTGCTGAGGAGCTGCTGGACGTGATCGACTACGTACGACTACGTTGATCGACTACGTACGACTACGTTGATCGACTACGTACGACTACGTGATCGTCTTCACTGCACCGACGCATATCTACATCTTCCGCACCAGTAGTGCGTCGAGTGGTAATCCCGTGATCCTTCTACGGCAGTTCTTCCTGGTTATACGCGGTAGAAAATTTTGATTTGCGCTAGCGTAGCCTACCTCGTATCCCTACAGTGGTATCAGAGCCGTAGCTGCTTAGTTTTGGATTCGGGATGTGTGCATATGGAGATATGCGAGTTCTTTGTTTGATCTATGTCCTGATTTCGTGCCCTTGCTGCAATGGTAGTGTAACGACATACTCCTACCGGTCGGTTTCCGCCATCGGAGTTAAGTGATACACGTAAATCCAGTTGCAGTGATGGAAGATCAATATGATTGGTCAAATCGAGATCAAGGGTCATACGCCAGGCGCATTAGATGTGCAATAGTAGATGGGATCTACTGCCGGGGTCGGGATTTTGCCGTATGCGCATGCTTCGGTAAATCAGCCGTAACTTGTCGGTACGATCTCGGATCGAGGCGATTTCTATACGAAAATTGATCTACAGAAAAAGTTACACGTGAATTTTAACCGCTTTGCCGTTTTCGGCGAAATTAGATTTGCCAAATTCGGCTTGGAAGATGGAGTTTCGGGCCTCCGAAGTTTGGAACGTTAGGACGCCTAACTCTGTTTTGCAGGATGTATGTATGTATCTTGTGATCAGTATGGCCTCCTTGTGTATGTGATGCATGTGTGTAACTCATTCGTGACCTGCGTGTCACGCGTACGGCAACACGGCAGGAGCCATATGTGTTGTCACTTTATTGTATTTAATGGTCTGCGTACCAATCTGTGATGATCCAAGCAATTATGTAATCTTCATTACTAGATTCTTTACTAGCTATTAGGCGTAATAGCATGCTCTAGTTCTTGGAGGACTCATCACTAGGAGGATGGCGCACATGGAACATGGAGATGGAGATCACCATGGTGAACAGGTTCTATGGAGATGGAGATCACCATATGAAAACGGGCCATACTGTGTCACAAGCTGTGTGAATGCTATTTTGTTTATGTTTTACTTTCTGCATGCTGTGATGTTAGAAGTAGAACGATCCCTCGCAAATTTTAAGTTAGTATGCCCTCCCAACTAAAACTTGCACCGTCCCATGTCTTGTACAATTAGTGGTGGGTCTATGAAATTAGGGTGCCACTAGTTTTCCTTGACTAGATGGGTTTGTGTCGGACACTTACACGCATAAGGGTTGGTTTGCTTAACGAGGTCATCTTAACGGTTAAGGACCTTGGGGCATAAAGGTTGGGCGCCGAGACATAGAGATGTCACCCAACAACAGGAGTCATATATGATATGATTAGCAAAAGTTGCTTACCGATCTACCTCGTTTGCTAGCGGTGATGCTAAAGCTCACTAGTAGACTTGTTAGATGTGGATCCTGAATCACTAAGTTTCAATAGAGGGATATTGATTTTAGTGGGAGTAGATTCTGTTAAAATAGTTTAATGTCATTTGCTCTATCATGGATACGCTTGTCTTAGTGTATTTTGCATTACTTTTGTTGTAGATTAAATGGCACCTAGCAGCACTACACCGTTTGCTTTGCGTTCGGTCCTTGAGAAGGACAAGTTGAATGGAAAAAATTACTCGGATTGGATCCGTAACCTGAGAATTGTTCTCAGGGCTGAGAAAAAGGAAGATGTTCTAGACAACCCACTACCAGAAGAACCTGCTGATGATGCACCCGCTGCTGCTAAGAATGCTTACAAGAAGGCATGTGATGCTAACCTTGAAGTAAGCTGCCTTATGCTTACTTGCATGGAACCCGAGCTGCAGATGCAGTTCGAAACAAACCATGAGGCGCACGATATGATCGTGGCGCTTAGAGACATGTTCCAAACACAGGCCAGGACTGAAAGGTTCAATGTGTCTAAGGCCTTTGTTGAGAGCAAGCTAGCAGAAGGCGCAGCAGTAGGACCACACGTGATCAAGATGATTGGTTACACTCAACGGTTGGAGAAGCTAGGCTTCCCACTGGGCCAAGAGTTGGCCACTGATTTCATTCTTTCGTCTCTTCCGCCTAGCTATGGGAACTTCATCTCGAACTACCATATGCATGGGACGGAGAAGGGTCTGAATGAGCTGTGTGGTATGCTCAAGACAGCAGAGGCTGACATCAAGAAAAGCGCTAGTACCAGCCATGTGATGGCGATACAGAACAAGCCCAGCTTTAAGAAGAAGGGCAATTCTTGGAAGAAGAAGGGCAAGGCTGGAACGTCCAAGCCAAACCCACCGCCCAAGGCTAAAGCTGGACCAGCTCCAGATAAAGAGTGCTTTTACTGTCATGAACTTGGTCACTGGAAGAGAAACTGCAAGCAGTACCTAGCTTCCTTGAAGAATGGCGGAAGTAAGAGTACTTCTACCTCAGGTAAGCTTATTGTTAATGTTATAGACAACATATTTCTCGCTGATACAGTTATTAATTCTTGGGTATTTGATACCGGATCGGTTGCTCATATTTGCAATTCGATGCAGGGAATGATAAGAAGTAGAAGCGTGGAAAGAGGAGAAGTTGATTTCCGCGTGGGCAATAATGCAAGAGTTGCTGCTTTGACCGTCGGGACGATGCAACTCCACCTCCCGTCAGGATTTATTATGGAGTTGAATAATTGTTATTTTGTTCCTAGTTTAAGTCGAAACATTTTATCTCCTTCATGCTTGATGGAGGATGGTTATTCATTTGCGAGTGAAAACAATGGTTGTGTGATCTCTAAGAATAATATGTTTATGGCTTTTGCACCCATTGTGAATGGATTGTTTGTTTTAAATCTTGATGGTTCACCTGTCTGTAATGTAAGTGCTAAAAGGCCTCGGCCTAATGATTTGAGTCCTACCTACTTGTGGCATTGTCGTTTGGGTCATATAAGTGATAAGCGCATGAAGAAGCTCCATTCTGATGGACTTCTAACTTCGTTTGATTTTGAATCATACGAGACATGTGAGGCTTGCTTGCTAGGCAAGATGACCAAGACGCCTTTCACAGGATTTCCTGAGAGAGCAGTAGACTTGTTGGAACTCGTACATAGTGATGTATGCGGACCAATGAGCACGACGGCTAGAGGAGGATTCCAATACTTCATAACTTTCACTGATGATTTTAGTAGATATGGCTATGTCTACTTGATGAGGCACAAGTCTGAGACCTTTGAAAAGTTCAAGGAATTTCAGAATGAAGTTGAAAATCAGCGTGGCAAGAAAATTAAGGCCTTACGATCTGATCGTGGAGGCGAGTATTTGAGCCACGAGTTTAGCAATCATCTAAAGAGTTGCGGAATTGTTCCACAACTTACGCCGCCTGGAACACCTCAGAGAAACGGTGTGTCCGAGCGACATAATCGAACTTTGTTAGACATGGTTCGATCAATGATGAGTCAGTCGGACCTACCGTTGTCATTTTGGGGATACGCTCTAGAAACAGCAGCTTTCACACTTAATAGGGTACCATCTAAATCCGTAGTTAAGACACCATATGAGATGTGGACTGGAAAGGTTCCTAGTTTGTCTTTTCTAAAGATTTGGGGATGTGAAGTGTTTGTCAAGCGACTTCAGTCGGACAAGATCACACCCAAGTCGGATAAGTGCATTTTCGTGGAATATCCAAAGGAAACTTTGGGATATTATTTCTACAACCGATCAGAAGGCAAAGTGTTTGTCGCTCGGAACGGGGTTTTCCTAGTGAAAGAGTTTCTCAAAGGAGAAAAGAGTGGAAAGACAGTGCATCTTGAAGAAGTTCAAGATGAGCCAATCGGGCAAGAATCAATGAGTGATGCTAACGTAGCAGAACAAGTTGAGATACCCATGGCAAGAGAAGCACCGCCACAACCACGAAGGTCGGCAAGTCTCCGCGAAATGCGGGAAATATTATTGTTGGACAATGATGAGCCTGCGACATATGCAGAAGCAATGATGGACCCAGACTCCGAAAAATGGCAAAGTGCCATGCAATCCGAAATAGAGTCCATGGGAGACAATCAAGTTTGGAACTTGGTTGACCCGCCTGATGGTGTTAAAGCCATAGAGTGCAAGTGGATCTATAAGAAGAAAAAGGACATGGATGGAAATGTTCACATCTATAAAGCACGACTTGTCGCAAAAGGTTTTCGACAAGTTCAAGGAGTTGACTACGACGAGACCTTCTCGCCCGTAGTGATGCTTAAGTCCATTCGGATTATTCTAGCTATAGCTGCATATTTCGATTATGAGATATGGCAGATGGATGTCAAGACAGCTTTCCTGAATGGAAACCTAGCTGAGGACGTGTATATGATACAGCCCGAGGGTTTTGTCGATCCGAAAAATGCTGGAAAGGTATGCAAGCTTCAGAGATCCATTTATGGATTGAAGCAAGCATCTAGGAGTTGGAACATTCGTTTTGATGAAGTGGTCAAAGGGTTTGACTTCACCAAGAACGAAGAAGAGTCTTGTGTTTACAAGAAGGTTAGTGGGAGCTCTGTAGTATTTCTAATCTTATATGTGGATGACATATTACTGATTGGAAATAACATTCCTATGCTTGAGTCTGTAAAGACTTCACTGAAAAATAGTTTTTCGATGAAGGACTTAGGGGAAGCGGCATATATTCTGGGCATTAAGATCTATAGAGATAGATCGAGAAGGCTTATAGGTCTGAGCCAAGATACTTATATTGACAAAGTGTTGAAGCGGTTCAGCATGGAAGAGGCAAAGAAAGGGTTCTTGCCTATGTCACATGGCATACATCTCAGCAAGACTCAGCGTCCTTCGACTGCTGATGAGCGGGATCGCATGAGTAGAGTGCCATATGCCTCGGCTATTGGATCTATCATGTATACAATGATAAGTACTCGCCCAGATGTTTCATATGCGCTAAGTATGACAAGCAGACACCAATCTGATCCAGGTGAGAGTCACTAGACAGCGGTGAAAAACATTCTTAAGTACTTGAGAAGGACTAAAGATATGTTCCTCGTCTATGGAGGTCAGGAGGAGCTCATTGTAACAGGTTACACCGATGCTAGTTTCCAAACCGACAGAGATGATTCAAAGTCACAATCAGGATTTGTGTTCACGCTAAATGGTGGTGCTGTTAGTTGGAAGAGTTCCAAGCAGGAGACGGTGGCCGATTCTACGACGGAAGCCGAGTACATCGCGGCTTCGGAAGCCGCGAAGGAAGGTGTTTGGATTAGGAATTTCCTCATTGAGCTTGGTGTGTTCCCGAATGCGTCCAGCCCATTGAATCTTTACTGTGATAACAATGGGGCAATTGCGCAAGCAAAGGAGCCAAGGAACCACCAGAAGAACAAACACGTAATGCGGCGATTTCATCTCATTCGAGACTTCATTAACCGGGGTGAGATCAAGATATGCAAAATACACACGGATCTGAACATTTCTGATCCGTTGACAAAACCACTCCCGCAGGCTAAGCATGATGCGCATGTAAGAGCTATGGGTATTAGGTACCTTCTAGATTGACTCTAGTGCAAGTGGGAGACTGTTGGAGGTATGCCCTAGAGGCAATCATAGAGATGATGATATTCCATTTGTATCCATGATTTGTATATTGTGTTCATTGAATATCCATTAAAGGCTACTTGAATTGATTTGCAATTATGTGAATTGTATGTGAAACTCTTTACTTGTATGGTTATTCTAAAGTTGTCCCTAGTCGGAGTTCATGTGAGGACACACATGAATATTAGACTAGCACATGTATTAGTTGATGACTATGTTTCACAAGTCATGGACATGAAGATGTTGAACTAATAATGTGGACACATGTGGAGACATGTGTTAGGACTGACCCAACACGAGAAGTAATTCTCTCTTTAAAACAACATATACGCTTTGTCCTTAGACCTAAGATTGTCGCATGTATTCTAGATGTGGATCGACCTACTTAGGGGCTATCAAACGCTACGCCGTAACAGGGTAGTTATAAAGATAGCTTTCGGGTTTGTCAAGAAGCATGCTATGAGACATGGTCAATCAAGATGGGATTTGCCCCTCTCTGATTGAGAGTGATATCTCTGGGCCCCTCGAGTGATCGGATCCGAAAATGCATGGCCATGCTACGTACGGTTAAGAGTTAACCTACAAAGGGATTCCGAATCACAGGATCGAGAAAGAGCGGTCGGCTTGAAGCTAGACCAAATATCGTGAGGCAAAGGGAATAGCATGTATATTATGTTGTGATGGTTCATCTGATATGATCTTCGTATGCGTATAGGAGTTGGCACGTCTTGCTAGAGGCCGCTACCGACTATTGGGCCGAGTAGGAGTACTCGGGCCATGTCTATACGTATCCGAACCCATAGGGTCACACACTTAAGGGGCTGGAAGCCCAATTCGGATCTGATCCGAGTTGGATTAGGTTTAGGAGTACTAATGGGCCTCGGATCCAGAGGCCCATCAGGAACCTCTATAAATAGAGGGGTGGGAGCGCCCTAGGGTTAACACCCTTTTGGCTGAACACACTTGCCGCGCCTCCCACGCCCTCGCCTGTTGCAACTCGCGGATCTAGCAATCCGGCTTGCGACGCTTCCTCCCTGCACGTGTGGATACCTTGGAGGTGTTGCGCCTGCAGCACTTGGACGAGCCATCGACGAGCCGCCGACGAGCCACGACGAGCCGACGACGAGCCGCGGTACCGGAGGCGATCTTGCTGTGCACGTGGACGAGCTGCTGAGGAGCTGCTGGACGTGATCGACTACGTACGACTACGTTGATCGACTACGTACAACTACGTGATCGTCTTCACTGCACCGACGCATATCTACATCTTCCGCACCAGTAGTGCGTCGAGTGGTAATCCCGTGATCCTTATACGGCAGTTCTTCCTGGTTATACGCGGTAGAAAATTTTGATTTGCGCTAGCGTAGCCTACCTCGTATCCCTACAAGAAGTACTAATGGGCCTCGGACCCAGAGGCCCATTAGGAACCTCTATAAATAGAGGGGTGGGGGCGCCCTAGGGTTTACACCTTTTTGGCGAAACTCATCTGCCGCGCCTTCCACGCCCTCGCCTGTTGCAACTCACGGATCTAGCAGTCCGGCTTGCAACGCTTCCTCCCTGCACGTGTGGATACCTTGGAGGTGTTGCGCCTGCAGCACTTGGACGAGCCGCCGACGAGCCACAACGAGCCGCCAACGAGCCACGACGAGCCAACGACGAGCCGCGGCACGAGGGAGATCTTGCTGCATGTGGACGAGCTGTTGAGGAGCTACTGGACGTCGATGCGATCGACTACGTACGACTACACTGATCCACTTCGCTGCACCGACGCGAATCTACATCTTTCGCACCAGTAGTGCGTCGAGTGGTAATCCCGTGATCCTTATACGGCAGTTTTTCTGGTTTACGCGGTAGAAAATTTTTATTTTGCGCTAGTGTAGCCTACCTCGTATCCCAACAGAAACAGGGACGGATGTCCCTGCGGCCGCGACGGGGACGGCGGCGGCGATAGAGGAGGGAGAGCCTGCCTCCGTGGCCACGGCGAGGACATCGATGGTGGGAGAGGTTAGGACGCCCGCCCCGACGGCTGCGGTGGAGGAGGCGGCGGTGACGGAGGCGGGGACTTCCACCCGGGAGGTCCTGGCAGAGGTGCCCGCTCCAGAGGCTCCGGTAGGGGTGGAGGAGCCTGCCTCGGCGGTTGCGGCGGAGGGCGAGGTGGCCGCGGGGATACTTGTTCCGCCGCCTGCGTCGGAGGTGATGGCGCCGTCGGGTGGGCCCGCGGCCGCCGCGATGGCGGCAGGTGCGCAGGCGCCGGGACCGTTGGCGAGCCCGGCGGCTTCCGGGATGATGGAGCCCGTTTCGACGGCGGCGTCGGGATCGGCTCCCGCCTCTGCCTCGGCCGCTTCCATTCCCAGGGCGTGGAGAGGGTCCGTCCTGCGTTGGTCCTCCCGTGAGGACCCGCCGAGACACCTCTTCACCTTGGATGACGCCGCGGAGTGGCACAAGTGGCAGGCGGTGCAGGGCGGCCTTGCTAACACCCGCGCAGCTCTATCCTCGGTGTTGGGGGAGCTGGACAGCGTCGTCCTCCCTGGTAGCCAGGTACGATACTTTCTCTGTTGGTGGTTGTCTCTTTCCCATTGCCTTACCTCTAATGGCGTATTGCTTTGCAGGCTCTCCAAGAATGCAGTCGGGGGAAATCTGATTTCCTTCGGCTGGAGCGGGGGTTGTGGGAGTGCTTCAACTTGGAGAGGGAGCGGACCAGGGAGCTGTCCATGCAGGTTGCTGCCGCCCAGCAGGTCATCAACGATCTGCAAAGGCGCGAGCAAGCGGCGCAGGAGGACGTACGGCGGTCGGAGGCCAAATTCCAAGCCGTCGTCGATAAGGCCCGCCTCGACCGCGAGGAGCTCCAGGCCGCTGCTGCCGAGAAGGCCCGCCTTGATGCCGAGGAGCTCGTGCGGCTGAGGGGAGATCTTGATGCCCTTCAGAAGACTGTCGAGCGTATCCGGCGCGAGCGGCAAAAGGCCTGGCAGGTGCAGGACTTCGAGGCGGCCCGGAAGGGCAAGGCCGAGAAGATGGTGGCCGAGCTTGGCGCGGAGGTCGGACAGCTCCAGGCGCAAGTGCAGGGGCTCCAGACCGCTGTGTCCCAGGGGGCCGACCGGGAGCGTGAGCTGAAGGCCCGGTCCGACGGTGAGACTTCTCTTCGTTTCTGTGTCTCTGTGGTGTTGCGGTGATTTCTAATTTGGTGGGTCTTTCCGGGTGGTTCTTGCAGATGAAATCGTCTGGCTGAGGGAGTTGCTTGACGCGGAGCGCGGTGAGCACGGCACCCTGCGGGATGCGGTCCGTGTCGTCTGCGACGGACTCGGCGTGGTCCAGGGGAGGGGACGAGCTCGCTGACGGCTCGTGTCCTTGGGATGTACCGCCGGGCCCGCGAGATCGCCGTGGATGTGCTCCACACCGGCGTGCGGCGAGCCTTCGGGGTCTTCGGCTCCCATTACTCCGGCATCAACTTCGCCGAGATGAGCGGAGGATACGCCGCCGGCTACTGCGAGGCTAAGCTGGATGAGATCGACGCGTCGGTGTTCAACCCAGCGGAGGCCTTGGCGAAGCTCCTGGAGGATGAAGCCATCCCTCCCGAAGATCCATCAACGAGTTAACTGTATCGGGCTGGCGCCCAAGTTGTAAATATGTTAGTTTCAAGCTTATTTTGTGATGGCCATGGAGGCCTTTTCCATAACTTGTCGTAAAAAGGTTTCCGATCCTCTTTCTTGTTTCTGGACTTGGAAAGTTTAAAGCGCGTTGTCGGGCGTGTCAGTAAGCGTTGATGGGTGAAGGCACCGTAGCCGCTAGGGTGTAGGTTTTTCGCAGTCCAATCAGTCTTGCCTGAACACCGTTCGTGCGCTCTCTCCTTTTCATGTCCGAAAGTTCAGAGGGAGGGTCGGCTCGGAAGGAGAAAACATTTTTGAGATGGTGCCAAGTGGCTTGAGCTAGAGCCCCTGATAGCCCCCGAGGGATATGTGACCCTGGAGCGAAGCCAGGGTTGGATATCCCTGAGCTCGACGAACAAAAACTTGAACGGAACCAGCTCAAAATTCTTTTTCCATAAAAATCTTTGAATTTACAAAAAAGTTTATGTACAGAACTTGGAAATGAAAACTAGGGGTAGAAACGCCTTAGCTGTTCTATGTTCCAAGCATTGCCGAAGATCTGTCCGTCGGGGGTCGCTAGCTTGTAGGTGCCTGGCCGCAGTACCTGCGCGACGATGAAGGGACCTTCCCACGGAGGAGTCAGCTTGTGCCGACCCCTGTTATCCTAGACGAGGCAGAGCACCAGGTCGCCAACGTTGAAGGCTCGACCTTGCACCTTGCGGCTGTGGTAACGTCGTAAGGCCTGCTGGTATTTGGCCGAGTGCAGCAGGGCCACATCGTGTGCCTCATCGAGCTGATCTTGTGCGTCTTCGAGCGATGCCTGGTTCCCTTGTTCGTCGTACGCCTTGACCCTCGGCGATCCGTATTCCAGGTCAGTGGGCAAGATGGCCTCGGACCCGTAGACCATGAAGAACGAGGTGAAGCCAGTCGCCCGACTAGGGGTTGTCCTCAGGCTCCAAAGGACTGCGGGAAGCTCGGCGACCCACCGTCCGCCAAACTTTCTGAGGCGGTTGAAGATCCGTGGCTTGAGACCCTGGGGGTGTGCCACAGCCGACCAGTCTACTCGGATGTGGTGGTCGTCGCAGAACTGGAGAAATTTCTTCCTGGTGAACTGCGTGCCGTTGTCGGTGATGATGGAGTTGGGGATTCCAAAGCAGTGGACGATGTCGGTGAAGAACTGTATCGCCTGCTCAAACTTGATTTGCGCGACCGGTCTTGATTCGATCAACTTGGAGAACTTGTCGACGGCGACAAGCAGGTGGGTGAAGCCCCCGAGCGCTTTCTTGAAGGGCCCAACGAGATCCAGCCCCCAGACCGCGAAGGGCCACATGATGGGGATGGTCTGGAGCGCCTGCGCAGGCAGATGGGTTTGGTGCGCAAAGAACTGGCACCCCTCACAGGTGCGGACTACTTGGGTGGCGTCGGTGACCGCCGTCGGCCAGTAGAAACCTTGCCGGAAGGCGTTGCCAACGAGGGTTCTTGGCGCAGCGTGGTGGCCGCAGGCTCCGCCGTGGATGTCCTGGATCAGTGCTTTTCCCTGTTCGTTCGGGATGCAGCGCTGGAGGATGCCGGTGTGGCTTCTCTTGTAGAGCTCTTGATCGATAATGGCGAAGGATTTGGCACGACGCGCAATCCTACGGGCCTCCGTTTTGTTCGCCGGGAGCGTATCGCGGATGAGGTACTCGAGGTATGGGGCTCTCCAGTCGGTTGGGGGGTCGGCCCCCGCCGCGGGGTCTGCCGCGATTTCCATGACCACGGGGCTGGAGGGGTCGGCTTCCGGGACCGAGTCAGGCAAAGCGGTGCCGACCCTGTCTGGGCTGGCGCCCAGGCCTGGGACAGGTGGCGTGCTGCCGACCTCCCCTGTGTCGGGGTCCGAGCCTGGAGCCGGTGGCGCTTCGCGGACCCTCGCCGGTTCTGGGTAACGGATTGAAGGCTTGAACTGGTCACTGATGAAGACGCCGTCGGGGATGGGCATTCGGCCGGATGCTGCCTTCGCCAACTCGTCGGCTGCCTCGTTGAAGCGCCTTGCGATGTGGTTGAGCTCCAGTCTGTCGAACTTGTCTTCAAGCTTGCAAACCTCATTGCAGTAGGCTGCCATCTTGGGGTCGTGGCAACTCCACTCCTTCATGACTTGTTTGACGACTAGTTGAGAGTCGCCCCGGATGTCTAACCGACGGACGCCCAGCTCGATGGCGATGCGAAGCCCGTTGAGGAGGGCCTCGTACTCGGCGACATTGTTGGACGCAGGAAAGTGGAGGCGGATCATGTACCTGATGTGCACGCCTAGAGGAGAGACGAAGACGAGGCCCACTCCAGCACGGGTCCTCATCAATGACCCGTCGAAGTACATTGTCCAGTACTCCTGCTTCTCCGGCGCCGATGGCGTTTGGATCTCCGTCCACTCTGCTACGAAATCGGCGAGTACCTGGGACTTGATGGCGGTGCGGGGGGCGTAGGTGATGCCCTGGTCCATGAGCTCGAGCGCCCAGTTCGCGATACGTCCCGTGGTGTCCTGGTTCTGGATCACTTCGCCTAGTGGGAACGACGAAACAACCATTACCAGGTGGGAGGTGAAGTAGTGGCGCAGCTTCCTCTTCGTGATGAGAACGGCATAAATGAGCTTCTAGATCTGTGGGTAGCGCGCCTTGGACTCGAACAAGACTTCACTGATGAAATACACCGGGCGTTGCACCTTCAGAGCGTGTCCCTCCTCTTCTCGTTCCACCACTAAGGTCGCGCTAACCGCCTGGGTGGTCGCCGTGATGTAGAGCAGGAGGCGCTCGCCGTCGGTCGACGGGACCAGGATCGGGGCCTTCGTTAGGAGGTCCTTGAGTCGGTCAAGTGCCTCCTGGGCCTCGTCGGTCCATTCAAAGCGGTCAGTCTTCTTTAGGAGTCGATAGAGAGGAAGCCACCGTTCGCCAAGGAGCGAGATGAAGCGACTCAGAGCCGCTAGGCATCCCATGACGCGCAGGACTTCCTTTATATTTCAGATTGGCCCCATGTCGCTGATGGCCGCTATCTTCTCCGGATTGGCTTCGATGTCGCGCACGGAGATGATGAAGCCTAGCAGCATGTCCCTCGGAACCCCAAAAATGCATTTTTCGGGATTGAGCTTAATATGCTTATCCCTCAGCCTATCGAAGGCTAGTTCGAGGTCAGGGATGAGCTGGTTGCCCTTCTTGGATTTGACTAAGATATCGTCAACGTAAGCCTCAACGGTCCACCCGATGAGGTCATCCGAAACATTTTAGCATGCATCGCTGGAACGTAGCCCCCGCGTTTTCGAGGTCGAATGGCATCTTAACGTAGCAGTAGGGGCCGAAGGGGGTGATGAACGAGGTAGCGAGCTGGTCAGATTCTCTCATCGCGATCTGATGGTAGCCGGAATACGCGTCAAGGAAGCTAAGGGTTTCGCACCCGGCGGTCGAGTCGACTATCTGATCTATGCGTGGCAAAGGAAACGGATCCTTTGGACACGCCTTGTTGAGACCGGTATAATCAACACACATCCTCCATTTCCTATTCTTTTTTCGTACAAGAACAGGATTAGCTAGCCACTCAGGGTGGTACACTTCCTTGATGAATCCGGCCGCCAAAAGCTTCTGGAGCTCCTCGCCGATGGCCTTGCACCTCTCCTCGTCGAAGCGGCGTAGTCCTTGCTTCACTGGCTTGGAGCCAGCTTGATGTTCAAGGAGTGCTCGACGACTTCTCTCGGAATGCCGGGCATGTCCGAGGTTTTCCACGTGAAGACGTCGCTGTTCGCGCGGAGGAAGTCGACGAGCGCGCTTTTCTATTTAGGAGATAGGGTAGCGCCAATCCGCACGGTCCTGCCGTCGGAGCTGGTGGGGTCGAGGAGGACCTCCTTGACGCCTTCGGTGGCCTCGAAGGAGATGGCCGACTGCTTGGAGTCGGGCTGGTCCTCGGCACCCTCCGCGAGCTGGACCGCCAAATCCCCTATGAAGGTGATGGCTGCGGCGTACTCGCAGCATTCCACATCGCACTCGTAGGCCTTTTGGAAAGGCGTGCCGACGGTGATGATCCCGTTGGGCCCCGGTAGCTTGAGCTTGAGGTAGGTGTAGTTGGGGATGGCCATGAACTTCGCATAGCACGGTCGCCCCAAGATGGCGTGGTAGGTTCCGCGGAACCCTACCACCTCAAAGGTGAGGACCTCCTTCCTGTAGTTGGAAGGGGTCCCGAAAGTGATGGGCAAGTCGATTTACCCGAGAGGCATTGCCTGTTTTCCCGGCACGACGCCGTGGAACGGCGCCTTGCTGGGGCGGAGGCGGGAGCGGTCAATCCCTATAGCGTCGAGGGTCTCGGTGTAGAGGATGTTGAGGCCGCTGCCTCCATCCATGAGCACCTTGGTGAGGCGCGTCGTGCCGACGATGGGGTCGACGACGAGGGGGTAGCGTCTCGGATGCCGGACGCGTCCCGGGTGGTCGGACCGATCGAAGGTGATGGCTGATCCCGACCAGTCGAGGAAGGTCGGCATCGCAGGCTCGGCCGCGTAGACCTCGCGGCGCTCCAGCTTCTGACGGCGCTTGGAGTCGTACGCTGCCGGGCCGCCGAAGATCATGAAGCAGCCGTCGACCTTGCGTTTTGCATCGTTTTTTGTGCCGGAACTGAAATGTCCTTCTCTTCGTCGCCCTTCTTCTCCTCATCGGGCTTCCACTTCCGGTCGCCTTTCACTGGGTTGCCTACAAAGTACCTCTTCATGAGGTTGCAGTCCTTGTAGGCGTGTTTCATGGGGAACTCGTGGTTCGGGCACGGTCCCTCGAGCAGTTTGTCGAAGAAGCTAGGAGTGCCCTCCGGGGGCGGCTGTCCTCGCTTGCGCTCGACAGCAGCCAGGAGGGGAGCCTCGCGCCACTGCTTGCCTTTCTTCTTTTGCTGGCGGTTGGAGGTGCCCTCGTCAGCATCCTCCTCCCGCTTTGTCTTGCCTTTGGAGCGGTCGAAGATCGCTCCAACGGCCTCTTCGCCCGAGGCGTAGCTGGTGGCAATATTGAGGAGCTCCTCCGTGGTTCGCGGGCCTCGGCGCCCCAACTCGTGGACGAGGAGTCAGCAGGAGGTTCCCGCCAAGAAGGCCCCTATGACGTCGGCGTCCGCGATGTTGGAGAGCTCAATGCGCTTCCTGGAGAAGCATCGGATGTAGTCCCGGAGGGACTTGTCCGATCCCTGGCAACAGCTCCGGAGATCCCAGGAGTTGCCGGGGTGCGTGTACGTGCCCTGGAACTTTCCTATGAATATCTCCGTCAGGTCGTTCCAGCAGCGGATCCGTCCTGAAGGGATATGTTCCAGCCAGGCTCGTGCCGAGTCGGCCAGAAAGAGTGGTAGGTTGCGGATGATGAACAAGTCATCGTCCGTCCCACCGGCTTGACATGCGAGCCGGTAGTCGCTGAGCCATACCCCGAGGTTCGTCTCCCCTGAGTACTTGGCCACGTTCATTGGTTGCCTGAAGCGTGGCGGAAACAGCGCGTTCAGGATGCGCGTGGAGAAGGCCCGGGGCCCCGCCGGGTCAGGGCTCGGGAAGCGGTCTTCTTCGCTGTCGTAGCGCCCGCCGAGGTGGACGTGGTAGCCGTGATCTACCCCGTCCTCCCTATCCGCACGGGAGCGCCTCCGCGCGTCCAAGGTGTCGCGGGCGTCGCGGACAGGGCCGACACGTCGATGAACGGATCGAGCCCCGCCTCCTGCGGGCGGTGGTGTCCGCCGGGCGGATGCAGATTGGTTTGCCCTAGGGGGAGGCTAGTGAAAAGACTCTCCCCGCCTCTCCAGGGGTGCATCGGGCGCCGCCCTGCTGGCATTTTGCCCACGTCGTCGAGACGCTGAGCTTTCCGCCTGCTGGACAGCGGCGCACTTGAGCAAGTCATGCACCTCTTGGCGCGCCCGTCGCTCCTCGGGCGTCGCCGGAGTAGGGCTGCCGCGACAGCGATGTTCTGGCTGGCGCGAGCGAAGAGGTTAGGGCGTTCTTCGTCCGCGCAGATGTGCTGCTGGACGTTACGCGCCCGTTGTCGTGCTCCGCCTTCGTGGCGGGGGCGCTCGACCTCTTGGCAGGACGCCGCGCGCGCCTCCGGCTGTCGAGGGTGCTCCGGGGCCTTCCAAGGGCCCCGGTCGTAGTCGCGATGCGCGGAGGGGGAGTCCTCTGTCTTCCTTTGGCGCCATCGTTGTTGGACCCCTCGGAGTGCACGTCGGCCATGAAGCACTCACGCGAGGGGTGGTGGTTCCCGTTGTCGAAGCCGGCGTCAGAGATCGTCCTCGCCACGCCTGCGAGCTTGTTGCTCGCGGGCGACATGGTCATGGACCGCGTCAGGAGGAGACCGTAGGTCACCGCGGCATTGCGCAGCTCGAAGAGCCGACCCCTTGGGAAGGGCCCTCCGGCGCGCGCCTGGCCGCTCGCCGCTATCCCAGCGGCGGAGCCGGGGATGGTGGGACGAGCGGGCAAGACGAGGAGAGGGATCAGCTCGATCCCCTCCCCGGTGACGAGGAAGTCCAGACTCCCTAAGCGGATCAGGGAGCCCGGAGCGAAGCTGGTGTCGTGGCTGGCCATCTGAAGCTGGAGATGTACACGCAAAGGTCCCCTACCTGGCGCGCCAACTGTCGTTGTCAAGATTTGCGGATCAAGACTTAGACTAGTAAATTTCTTTTATACGCGTAAGGCTTCGGATGGTGGCGTGGGAGACACGGGGTTAAACTGGTTCAGGCAAAGGAAGGCCCTACGTCCAGTACCGGGAGCTGTTCGTGTTACCCACGCGGGGTTCTGTAGTAGGGGTTACAGTATTGCGAGAGAGGGAACTGATCCCAGGTCTCTTGAGTGCGCTCGTGCTCTAAGGGAGTGTGGGTGTGTTCTATTCTCTTGAGAGAGTCCCCTCGTCTCAGGACCCGTAGTCCTCCTTTTATAGCGTGAAGGGGGAGCCTGGGGTTACAGATGAGCCAGGCGCCAGGAGAAGTAGAAAGGTTAAGCTAAGTAAAAAATAACATAAGGAGGGGGTCCCAGGGCCGCCGCTCTCGCTCCGGCCTCTGGTCCTTGTCAGCGCGTCCGTTGAGGGAGGGCGATTTCTTCCCGATCCTGTCGATGATCTCCCTGGTCGCCGTCACCGTCGAACATGATGATGAGCCTCAGCCTCGGCATCTGTGCCCGTTGGGGAGGAAGGCCGATTCTGCTGCCCTGCTGATTACCGTAAGACCCGGACGTCGCATCCCTGTCATCGGGAGCGCGGGACGCGAAAGCAAGCGATGCGCCCTCCTGTGCCGTTCGGCGCGGGTCATGAGTACCCTGCGGAAAATCAGAGGGAGCCGCGGCCACTGCAGCTCACGCCGCACGGCCGTGCACGGGTATTCGGGACCGGTTACGTTGGGGACGCCGCTCCCTTTCGGCTTGACAGGGCCGCGGCGCATTTATGGCAAGGTCGATAGGGGGACCCACGAGATCGGCACCCTGATCCTCCAGTCCGCGCCCGAGGCGGATATTCATCTTGTGGATCCGAGCGAGTCCGACCCCCGCGCCTAGGGTCGGGCGAGGTGGAGTTTTTGCGGTGGGGGTCGGGCACTCCCGACCCCGGCCCTCTAGGTCGGGCGAGGCGGAGTTTAGTTTTCAAGGGGTCGGGAGCGTCCGACCCCGGGACTCCGGGTCGGGCGAGGCGGAACGTGGCCTCTCCCTCCCATATTGGGCTGACGGCAATTTTGCTACCTTAGATGGGCCTGGACCTTTAAGTTCTGTTGATTTCATGGGCTAGGGGAGATCGTTGATATTTCCCCCCAACAAATTTGGTTGTTGATGAAAGAGATGTTCTAAGGGTGTCTCATAAGAGATAGCACGGCTAGGTGTTCTGTTAATTAAATAAGTAGCAGAAAGAAATGTATCAGCCCAAAATTTTAGTGGCATGGAAGCATAAGTGAGAAGAGCAAGCCCAACCTCGACAATGTGTCGATGCTTGCGTTCAACTGACCCATTCTATAGATGGGCATATGGACATGAGAGATGGTGTGTGATGCTGACTTTAGAGAAGATGGTGTGCAACCTTTGATACTCGCCACGCTAATCCGTCTGCATAGTGATAATTTTTTCGGTTAAAGAGCCTTTCAACAAGATTTTGGAACTCATGAAACTTCTCAAAGACTTCAGATTTAAATTTAAGAAGATATATCTAGGTGAACTTACTATAATCATCAATAAAACTCACATAGTACTTGTGTCCACCCAAAGAGCTAGGGGCAGGACCCCAAACATCAGAAAAAATAAGTTCCAAAGGATGAGATGAAACACTATGAGATTTCAAATAAGGTAATTGATGACTCTTTGCTTTCTGACAAGCATCACACACTAAATGTTTATTCGACTCAATTGCAATAGGAAGATTAAAATGACTAATGACTTTCTCCACAATCGGGGAAGCCGGATGCCCTAGGCGACTATGCCATCTTTCAAGAGATGGTTTGACGACTCCATAGGCTTGTTTTATTGGACACGTGGAAGGAAGGGGATAAAGCCCTCGGATGTAGCTTCCTCTAAGCAAAATTTTCTTCGTTGCCTGATCCTTGACATAAAAGAAATCAGGGTGAAATTTTAGAAAAGCTGAGTTTTCAGAAGTTAAGCGATGAATAGATACAAGGTTTTTATTGGCCTTAGGAACATATAGAACATATTTTAGATGAAGATCATGACTAGGGGTTGTAACAATTAAATGACTAATGCGACTAATTTCCATACCTACCCCACTTGCGATCTGATCGTGGCCCTTGTATTTGTCATGCACTGACAACTTCTCTAGATTGTTGGTGATGTTATATGTAGCACCTAAATCCATGTACCAGTTTGTATCTACTCCATAGGATGTAGTGGTTGCTCTGCATACCTTTCATCTGGTACAAAATTTTCATCAAATCTATACCAACAGTCGATTACCGTATGACCCTTCTTCAGGCACAGCTGGCACTTGGGTCTGTTGTTGCCGTTGGTGTTGCTACGAGCGTTGTTGGAGCTGTTGTTCTAATGAGGTGGGTTGGCACTGTTGCCATGCCCTCATCCACGATTCTTGCTGCTGCTGCAACTGCATCTGCCGCCGCCACATCCACGCTGGCCGCCGCGCCCCCGGCTTGCTGCGTTCACCGAGGAATGCGAGTCTCCATGCAGTAGATCTTTCCTCTGCTCGAACGCTAGCAGTTGGGAGTACACCTCTCCAACGCTAAGTGGTTCCACCCTAGCGACAAGGGCAGAAACAATGAAGTTGTAGTTGTAGTCGAGGTCGGAGAGGATGTAGGAGATCAGCTTGTCATCGTCGATCGTCTTGCCGGGGTGTGCCATCTCATCAGCAAGAGAGCGCATCTTGCCGACATACTCGGCCATGGAGAACTCGCCTTTCTTCATTGTGGCGAGAGCAATCCTGGTGTTGATAGAGCGCGCCCTTATCATCGAGGTGAACATGCCCTCAATGATGCTCCACGTCTCGGCCGCCGTTTTGCAGGCGGTAACTTGAGATAGGATGCTGCTTGTCATGGATGACAGCAGGCACCCAAGAACTTGCTGATCGATGGCAGCCCACTCCACATAGGCTGGATTCCGGACTTCAACTTCCTTATCGCCTTGCTTCTCCTTCACCAAGGGTGTGGGGGGCTTGATTGCGAGACGTGCGCCCCTCACCACCGCGAGGATCTGCGGCTTCCATAGCGCATGATTGGTTTTGATCAGCTTCTCAGAGATGGCTTGACCAACCAGGGGATTGATGATGGGAGCGGAGGATGAAGAGCTTGACATTGTGGAGGATAGATTGGATCGTTTTAGGATTTTTGATTGGCTCTAAATAAGAATTCAGAGGTGCTGGAAGCGTGCAGTTCGTCTCTGCCGCCTGCGTGTTTATATAGGGACAGCAAAAGCTGCTGCCGTAGCTTAGAGCAACTCCAAGAGGCTGCTAATCTTACCCCAATACCTTTTTTAAGGAAAAAAGAGAGAGAAAATGAACTCCAACAATCCACCTAAACCTTCCCCAATTTTTTAGCGACGCTAAAAAACAGCCTGCCACCGCGTATATTTTAGCGTTGGCGTTCCTCCCCTAATCCTGGTTCCCGTATGCCCGCGCGTCCCTTCCGATGGGCCCAATACGATGACGTGGCCTGTGTTTGAAATATTAGGGGCTATTTATTAGCGATTTACTGTGGATTGATATGTCTTTGGGGAAAATTTTTTTTAGGAGAACCCCCAATACATAGTTTTAGGGAAGAATTTTTTAGATACTCTCGGAGTTGCTCTTACAATCTTGAGGATCACGTCAGGAGGTTGTTGCCGATTCTAGATAAGAATTTACAGCAGACTTGATACAGAATATCTACTCGGCAACAACCTTCTATGTTATGCTTTTGGTACGAGATATGTTTCGTCTAATAGGGTAAACGTGTATGGCTCGATCCGCTCGGGCCGCTGTCAAACGCATTGCAATGTGGCCCCATCTCTGAAGCGTAGAGATTTTACTCAACTTTTTCTTAAGAATTTTACAGGAAATGGTATACACGAATACTGTAGATTTTTTTTGTTATGCAAGTAGCACCATGCCGATTCTGGCTTTGCGAAATTTTCTGGGAACTTTCCACAGCCACAGACTTGTAACGGGTGACACCATCGTTGAATTATTAACACGACAAGTCTAGTGAGAACGGGGGAGCGAACAGCGAAGACATCAGGGAAGTCAAAAAAGACAACGGGTGTCGCACTCGTGATGCAACGGTACTATTTGATACCTAATGTAATGTAGGAGTAGTAGACTACTACTTGGTTTTATTATAAAAAACAAATTTGCGCCTTGAATCTTAGCGGTTACCTTTCTACATATAGTTTGTCATCCGAAGCTGTTCAACGTTAAAAAAGGATCGCACATGCATGTTGAGCTTATATATTGCTCATCGTTTAACCAAATATCACATTGTGTGTGTTTTTGAAGTGAAAATATCACATTATGTTGATGCTAATGCTTGGGTTTTATAATCGATTGATGCTTCTCTTGCTTAGATGATTTGGTTAATTGATTGATGCTAACGAGTTGAATCGAACAAAATTAAGCACTCTGAAATCGAAGAAGAAGAGCGTCTAGGCTGAAGGAAGAAATATGACGGTACGGTTCAACACAAAAAAAATATTTACATACATGAAACAAAATCTTATCTTATATTCTGTTTGTTTCAAATTATAGATTGTTTTGATTTTTTCATAATTTTTCTATATTAAGAGAGCAGCTGGCTGACTATTTTGCAGCTGGCTGCTGCGGCTCGGTAGCAGAGAGCAAGCAGCTGCACCAGCAGGCAGCGGCGGTAGCAGCATGCACCAGCCGAACAGCAAGTGGTCGAGACGCACACGTATAGACTTGCAGTCCAATCGCTTTAAGAGGACGCTCAGCAGTCTGCCAACCCATTCCTTCGTGCTGCTTCCTTGCTCACCGTTCACCAATCACCCCCACCAAGTGCGCCCTCTCAAAAAGAAAAAGAAAAACAAGCGCGCCAAGAAGCCAATGGCGACTCGAGCTCTGCTGCTGCTACGAGAGGCCCCGCCGTGGGCCGTGGC
This sequence comes from Setaria viridis, assembly GCF_005286985.2. Taxonomy (NCBI): domain Eukaryota; kingdom Viridiplantae; phylum Streptophyta; class Magnoliopsida; order Poales; family Poaceae; genus Setaria; species Setaria viridis. The sequence continues at coordinate 29,648,963 of NC_048267.2, read as the reverse complement.
TGGCGCGGCGGCGGCCGTGGCGCTGCTGTGGCTGGCGGCCTGGACTCTCGAGTGGGCGTGGTGGACTCCGCGGCGGCTCGACCGGGCCCTGCGTGCCCAGGGCCTCAAGGGCACCAGGTACCGCCTCTTCACCGGCGATGTGAGGGAGAACGCCCGGCTCAACCGCGAGGCGCGGACGAAGCCGCTCCCGCTTGGATGTCACGACATCATCCCCCGCGTGCTGCCGATGCTCCACAAGGTCGTAAAGGAGAACGGTAATTTCTGTCTTCTCAGCTCAGATCATTCCCCCGCATCTAGAATTGACTCCTTTTGTTTCAACCTCTTTTATGTTAAAACCAAAATATTGAGGTGAAATCATTAGCTGCAATTTTTTTTCCTTGGAGCCCATTCGTTGTGATTATTCTTGATATTGATGATACTGAGCTCCCAATAAAGACATGGGGTACACATATACAGGAGTTGAAGCAGTAGTACAGTAGTACTTGAAGATGTCTTGTAGGAGATTAGCTTTATTGTACGGCCAAATGATAGCATAATTATTGCCCCTGATAGAACGCAATATGTTAGGAAAGAAGACAGGCGAATAGTATGTACTATGTACTAGTGGGACATTTTTGTGCTGGTAACTGACAGGACCAAGTATCAAATCAGATCATGTATTATTTGATTAAAAGTGTCAGAATGATTGATTTAGATATCCTGTGACAGTTGGTTTATTTTCCCCGTTCTGAATCATGTTTGTGGCAGCCAAATCCTCACAAAAATGATTTGGGCGTTATCTGCAAGTCTTCCTACAGTCCTACTTATGGTGTTCAAAACTCAAATGCAGGGACTGTGTCATTCACTTGGTTTGGCCCAACCCCGAGGGTGATGATTCCAGACCCAGAATCAGTAAAAGAGGTTTTGTCTAACAAGTTTGGCCACTTTGGCAAACAACAGTTTAGCCGTGCTGGCAAGTTACTAGGAGACGGGGTCGCGAATCATGAAGGCGAGAAATGGGCAAAGCACAGGAGAATTCTCAATCCTGCATTCCACCATGAGAAAATAAAGGTAGTTGTTCACTGAGTTTCCTTCTCATAGCAGGGTTTTTTTTTCGCGGGTTGAACTTCAGTATGCCATATATTGGGTAGTGCAATCCCTAACAATGCTATTCCATTCACAGAAGATGCTGCCTGTATTTGCTACCTGTTGCGTCGATGTGATTAACAGATGGGAAAATTCAATGTCTTCCGAGGGATCTTCTGAGATAGACATCTGGCCTGAGTTCCAGAATCTTACGGGCGATGTTATCTCACGAACCGCATTTGGCAGCAGCTATCAGGAGGGCAGGAGAATTTTCCAGCTTCAAGGAGAGCTAGCTGAACGCCTTATACAATCATTTCAAGCAATATTTATCCCAGGCTACTGGTTTGTCCTTCCTTCCGTATAAACAGTAGCAAAATTTTATTAATGAGACTCATGCCTACATGTTTCGTTCTGCATAAGAAGATTTTATTAATTACTTGACCATATTTTAAGGGAATGACCTGAATTATTTCTAGTAAAGGAAGAGATACAGAGACGACCTTTCCCAGTTCAAGAATATTTTTGAACTACATTTACATTTTTATTTCTAACCCCATTATTCAAGCTAAGTAGGGTATAAAAGGTGGGGCAAAAGTTATGCGGTAGAAATCAAGAATTTGTTCTGTTATAACACTGTTGAACATATGCAGGTTCTTGCCCACCAAAAATAACAGAAGGATGAGAGAAATTAATCGAGAGATCCACAAAATTCTGCGTGAAATAATTGGGAAAAGAGAGAAGGCTATGAAAAATGGCGAAACAAATAATGATGACTTGCTGGGCTTGTTACTGGAGTCAAACATGAGGCAATCAAATGGGAATGCAAAGCTAGGATTGACAACAGAACATGTGATTGAGGAATGCAAGCTCTTTTACTTTGCTGGTATGGAGACAACATCAGTCCTGCTTACTTGGACTCTCGTTGTGCTAAGCATGCACCCAGAATGGCAAGAGCAAGCAAGAGAAGAAGTATTGAACCACTTCGGAAGAGCTAGACCAGACTTTGAGAGCTTGAACCGCTTGAAGATTGTAAGTATGAAATCAGTGTTCTCTTGTACTCCCTCTGTCTGTAGACATTTAGGACAAGCTAGTTAGTTCTTTGTGAAAAGGCAGAAATGCAGTGATATTAAAGACATTACTAATTTGGGCAATTGCAAATTTGCCACCGCTTTGGAAGTTATGGCAAGCTTGCAACTAGAAAATTGCAAAAATGCTACCAAAAATGCCATTCGAGCAATAGTAGTAGTATTAATAAACCAGTAGAAAATTTGCAAATACCCCTATTAAATTTTCATTAATTTGTCAGAGTTAGACTAACAAAATATTGAATAGCTCATTTAAAAAGTAGTTATGTTTTGTGATGCTCTACTTTCATACAACTGAATACTGCTGACCGTCGTCTGCATGCCATTCCGGTGGAAAAACTGCTCTTTTACTTCTAAAACTGCAGGGCCTACATCTGAAACCTGAAGGACCTTAACATTAACATCTTGACACAACGACTGAGCCAGTTAATATACTGTAGAAGCACGCTGGAGATGAGTTAATTATTTACATCTTGCATTCGTTTTGGAAATTGCAGTTGTATAGGGCTTCAGGAAGTTTGTTTGACTGTTCATATTTTGAGAAATTCCTCAATCACTGACTCACTGTCGAACAAGAACTTTTCTGAGGAAAACAGGATATGGAACATCTTTTTGTGTCGTACATATTGTATTAATGATCTTGACCCTCTGTTTGGTTTCTGCAGGTAACCATGATTTTGTACGAGGTCCTCAGATTGTACCCACCTGTAGTCCTATTAAGCAGAAGAACTTACAAGGGAATGGAGCTCGGTGGCATCAAATATCCAGCAGGCGTGAACCTTCTCCTGCCCATAATCTTCATTCACCATGATCCCAACATCTGGGGAAAAGACGCAGGCATGTTCAATCCAGAGAGGTTCGCCGACGGCATTTCCAATGCCACCAAGCACCAAGCCGCCTTCTTCCCATTTGGAGGCGGTCCCCGGATCTGCATTGGCCAGAACTTCGCGTTGCTGGAAGCGAAGATGGCGCTGTGCACCATACTCCAGCGCTTCTCATTTGAGCTCTCGCCGTCCTACACTCACGCGCCGTACACTGTGATAACTTTGCACCCTCAGCATGGTGCTCCAATCAGGCTGAAGAAGCTTTGACCACGGTGATCATGCTGGATGGCAAAGTCTCAATTGTTGGATATATATAAGCACTTTTAGTTTTAATTTAATCCAGAAATAAATCATGAATTGTTGGATATATAAGCACTTTTAGTTTTAATTTAATCCAGAAATAAATCATGAATACGATGAACAGACAGCAGATTAAACTATACATGTCTACGCAAGATCTAGACAAGTCTATCATTGCAAATAGAATCACACATTCTACCATACTATCTAGTGCTATCAGACTGCAACAAATCATAATAGCTAGTATGGAAGACATAATTTGAGTTAAGAGATCGTACGTTTCTTTCTTGACGAAGACTGGCTCCTGGACGACTATTGGGTACGACAGCCGACGACGATCAGCAGCCTGACGTTGTTCGCGACGGCGAGTGAGGCCCGAGCGACGAAGAGGTAGACGAGCCGTGGTGAAGGAGTCGACGAAGCGGAGGAAGCGATCGAGCAGTCGCGCAGAGCGCTTCCCAAAAACCTTATTCGCCCTCTCCCGGTGCAGGATCGCTGAAGACGACGGTTCCGGAGACCTGCTCTCCCAATCGCCGATGCACGCCGACAATCGGGATGGAGTAGACTACGGTGGCGGCGCAGCAGCGAGGAGGCAAAAACCCTAGCTCGAATCGATCTGTTTATGGTAGAGGCCGGTAGGTCGCATTATATAGGAGAGCCCACGATTCTCACATCGCGATCGTGATCTAAACCGGTTAGGATTCCATATGGCGTGGCGAGCGAGCGAGCACACGCGTGTGGAGCTCTTCTTCCCTCCCCACACACATAGCTTGGAGGAATGGAGACAACTTCCATATTTAAGTTGGTCATCCCTCCCTTCCACTAGCAATGTGGGACTAAAGACTTGCACCACTCCACCTCTTGCCCACATGGGCCTTTGAGATTTATTTGAAATTCTGAAATTCCTTATGGGGTAGGCCCATTATTTCAACATCAATACCACTACCATATAGTGACTGTACATGTATATGATGTTTAAAATTCGACGCTTGATCTGAATTACGAGTGCAGAGTGTGTATGAATGGAGAAATTGGTTGATGTACATATTGCAGCTCTCAGTTTAATTAATGGAACAGTTATACCCTGCCCATATCCTTGCTAATGGAGCCGAGCTCACGGGGCTGCATTTTCCGTTTGATACGCAGAGATTATAAAGTTTTATTGATTCCAAAATAAGTCAAATTCACTCTCAGTAAGGTCCATTGGCTGCTATTATTAGGCTTGGCAACAAAACATCTGAAAAATAGGCCCAGCCCAAAATATAAAAAATAATAATTCGGACAACTGAAATTCGGGTGTGAGCTTTTTATCGGCCTGGCCCGGCCCATGCTCAGGTCCACCTCCAAGACGAAGCATGAATTTATACTTTGATGTAGTGGGTAACATACTGACATCATATTCGTAGTTGCATTATTAACGAGATACGTACAAGTAGGGGCGAGCGAAGAGTCAGACAGTGATTCGTGAAGCCATAAAAGTACAGCACAAATTGCATTCATGACGAGCTCTGCTGACGCTGCAAGAAGCGAATGGCGACTCGAGCTCTGCTGACGCTGCGGGAGGCCTCCCCGTGGACCCTGGCTGGCGCGACGGCGGCCGCAGCGCTGCTGTGGCTGGTGGCCTGGACGCTGGAGTGGGCCTGGTGGACGCCGCGGCGGCTGGAGCGGGCCCTCCGGGCGCAGGGCCTCTCTTCACCGGCGATGTGAGGGAGAACGCGCGGCGCAACCGGGAGGCGCGGACGAAGCCGCTGCCGCTCGGTTGCCATGACATCATCCCCCGCGTGCAGCCCTTGTTCCACGACCTCGCAAAGGAGAACGGTAATTTCTATGTGCTCGGTAAAAAAAACTTTATTTTCGTTTCAATTCCTTTATGTCAATTTGTTACGTGGGTTACCACATAGATGGTGGCAACAGACAAGCAACTCAAACACAACAACAGTAGAAAGAAATCCACACCACCACAACCAATTAAGACGACCTAAGATAATAGAACCTGCAGGATAGAAAAACACTATGAATTTTCCACACACATTGCCTAATCATGCAGGACAATGCCTCAAAAAAGGAACGACCTTGAATAGGCCGCCATCATCCGTCCGTCCAGGAGGAGCGGACTAAGTCTTCACATGGCGAAATCAATCAAATGGGCTTGGTGGCCTCAGCAATGTCCCAGCAAGGTGAGCTACATCCGTGGACGCAGCCGTTGCCGGCACCGGCGAAGGCCGGGGCAGAGTTTTCACCCGTAGCCCCCAAAGCCCAACTCCACACAATCGTGACGAAGGTCTAGAAGAAAGGCAACGCAGCGGCGGTGGGCACTCCATGTCGACGATGAAGCACACCTGCACGGCACAAACAAGAAGAAGAAGGCCACCCAAGAGCAAAGACAACCATGACTGTAATAGGCACCACCACCAACAGACGACGAAAGCAGCCACCTTGTGCCCATGGAGCTGAGATCCGAGGACAGGAGGGGCAGTAGAGGCGACCAAAGCGACGGGAGGTACCCGGCGGCGGTGTGCAAGCACGGCGACCTGCACCAGCAATACGGCCGCTACGACCCAGGAGACGGCAGATCCGGGCCCAAGGAGGGGGGAATCGGCGATGAGCAGGCAAGAACAACCCACGCCGGCGAGAGAGACGACCTTGGGGGAGAGTAGAGACCGACCTTGGGGCTGCAGGGAGAGCCCACCCTGGGGCTTGGACGACGTCGATCCGGCACATCACAAGTTTTTTTTTGTGGGGACAACATGAGTTGCTACTATTCTTAGGAAATTTGTCAAAACAGTTTTTTTTTTGTGGGGACAACATGATTTGCTACTATTCTTAGGAAATTTGTATGATACAGCAGTTACATCACAAGTTGAGAACGTTCGGTTGGCGAAAATTAGCCAAACAATAATCTACAGTTGGTAGCACGCGCAAAAGAGCTTTATGCCCCGTATGAAGGATGGCAGATCACAGATTGACGCGGCATCACTTCCTTTCTGAAAGAAGACAGGCGAGGCGAACATGAAAAATGGAATATTTATGTGCGTGTATTTGACAGGAACAGAACAACTATCAAATTAGAGCACGCTCTTCGAGTAAGATTTCCTGTGATAGTCGGTTTCCTTTCCCTTTTTTCTAAAAAAAATCAATGTTTCTTTTCCCTTTTTTCAAAAAAAAATCAATAGGGTGAAACCTGTTATGTGGCAGCCGCCGGCTCAGAAGATGATTCCAATGCAGTCAATTCGTCTTCTCATGAGCTTAATGCAAACCTCAAATGCAGGGAAATTGTCATTCAGTTGGTTTGGCCCGACGCCAAGGATGATGATTCCAGACCCGGAATTAGTTAGAGAAGTTTTGTCTAACAAGTTTGGCCACTTTGGCAAACCGAAGACTATTCGTGTTGTGAAGTTGATCTCCAACGGGCTTTTTAATCATGAAGGCGAGAAATGGGCAAAGCACAGGAGGATCCTCAATCCTGCCTTTCACCATGAGAAAATAAAGGTTCGCTAAATTTTCTTCTCATGACTTTGTTTTTCTCAGTTCAAATTTTGCAAGTCTTATATTGGATAGCATCTGTACTTACAATGCTGTCTCGTTTACAGCGGATGCTACCTGTATTTTCTACCTGTTGCATAGAAATGATTACAAGATTGGAAAATGCAATGTCGCCTGAGGGGTCTTCTGAGATTGATGTCTGGCCTGAGTTCCAGAATCTTACTGGAGATGCCATCTCAAGAACCGCGTTTGGCAGCAGCTTTCAGGAGGGTAGGAGAATTTTCCAGCTTCAAGAAGAGCTAGCTGAACGTGTTATACAATCTTTTCGGACAATATTTATCCCAGGCTATTGGTTTGTTCTTTTCCCTCCAACAGCAGCAGGTTTTTCTTCATGAGAAAGAAGTTGCATAATTAGGCATTTGTTAGACATCTATATGTTTCTGCAAAAGATTTTACTATCCTATCCATGTTTAATGACCCCATACCGTTTCCAGTATAGGAAAGAGATACAGAAATGAGCTTTCTCCATTCAAAAATATTTTAAACAATATCAGCATTTTCACTCCTAAAATTCATTGGTCAAGTGGAGTTGGGAGATACTCCCTCCGTCCCAAATTATAGGTCGTTTTGACTTTATTAGATTCATAGACTTTGTTATGCACTTAGACATACACTATGTCTAGATGCATAATAATATCTATGTATCTAGAAAAGTCAAAACGACCTATAATTTGGAACGGAGGGAGTACAAGACTAGGCAAAGTAATGTGGCATCAATAAAGAATATCTTTTATTATACCTATAATGCTATTGAACATATGCAGGTTCTTGCCCACCAAAAATAACAGAAGGATAGGACAAATTGATCAGGAGATCAGCAAACTTCTGCGTGGAATAATTGAGAAAAGAGACAAGGTTATTAAAGATCGCGAAACTAATAACGATGACTTACTAGGCTTATTGGTAGAGTCCAACATGAGGGAATCAAATGGGAAAGTAAATCTAGGAATGACTACAGAAGATATAATTGAGGAATGCAAGCTATTTTACTTCGCAGGTATGGAGACAACATCAGTCCTGCTAACTTGGACTATAGTCGTGCTAAGCATGCACCCAAAATGGCAAGAGCTGGCAAGAGAAGTGTTGAATTATTTTGGAAGAGCTAGACCAGATTTTGATAGCTTGAGCCGCCTGAAGATTGTAAGTATGAAATCGATGCTCTTTTATGGTGAAATGCACAAATTTTAGGCCATTAAGGACATTAATAATTTTCTACTTTGTTGGAGGCCAAGTAATGAAAAGATTTGATTATAGTTTTGAAATGCTTTCTTTTCCATCCATTGAACTAATGATCATCAACATGTGATTCTGGTGGAGAATCACTGGTTTAATATTATGAGGGCTTAAATCTTAGCGATGTTGTAGTACCTTCTTTCGGGGAAAAAAATAACATTAGTAATCCATGGCTGAGTCAGTGAGTAGACTGAGAGTGCTGAAGCAGACTTAACCATGATGTTGAACGAACTTTACTATTGACATACTGCATTAGTTTTGGACTGCATATATGTTGAGTGAAACAAAGCAATCACTGGCAAACAGAAACCTTTTGGAGGAAAAACAAGTTATATGTTGTTTTTTGTATTGTATATCTAGATTAATGATCTTGACCTTCTGTTTTGCTTCTTCAGGTAACAATGATTCTATACGAGGTCCTTAGGTTGTACCCACCAGTAATTTTCCTAACCAGAAGAACTTACAAGGAAATAGAGCTCGGTGGCATCAAATACCCTGCAGGAGTCAACCTTCTGCTGCCCCTTCTTTTCATTCACCATGATCCGATCATCTGGGGAAAAGATGCAAGTGAGTTCAACCCAGAGAGGTTTGCCGACGGCATCTCTAATGCGACCAAGCACCAGACTGCCTTCTTTCCATTCGGATGGGGTCCCAGGATCTGCATCGGCCAGAACTTCGCGTTGCTGGAAGCGAAGATGGCGCTGTGCACCATCCTCCAGCACTTCTCCTTTGAGCTCTCGCCGTCCTACACTCACGCGCCCTACAGCGTGATAATCTTGCACCCTGAGCACGGTGCTCAGATCAAGCTGAAGAAGCTCTGACATGATGATCATGCTGAGCTGCAACAACTATAGATGCGGTGATTAAGTATGTAGTTTAGAGCTGAATAAACAGAATTTGTATGATTGTGTGAAGTGTGAACGGATAAAGTGCTCATTTTGCCTATTGGCCATGTGCTATACTGGCAAAGCTCTACAGTGCTGTAATTGTAGTTATTTATTGTGTAACTTTATACTTCTCTCTCCGTCGGGAATTTTCATTGATTTTAATGATGTAGATCCAGCTTTGGTAAATAATTAGCTCCACAATAGCTCATGCATGGCAAAGCGACGCAACAAACTGAAGTGAATGCTTTTGGTGGTGTCCTTTAGATCATTTCGAGCAGGAAACCACTTTGCACTGTTTTTTTTTACGAAACAGGAGGAGTTGCCACTATTGAATATCAAAGAAAAGAAAAGGAGATTGTTTTAAAAGTTTAAGAAACAAAGAAGGAAGTAAAGAAAATGAAAAAAAAAGTTACAACTAGGTCTCGACTCTCGAGCCATTATGCCATTGGAGTTTTGAATCTTTCTTTGGATCGTAGGATACCCAAATCCCAACTTTGGCACTATGCAAAAAGAAGATTCCTCATCACATCAAACTTGCGGTACATGCATGGAGTACTAAATGTAGATGAAATTAAAAACTAATTGCACAGTTTTGTTGTACTTTGCGATACGAATTTTTTGAGCCTCATTAGTCAATGTTTGGACAATAATTCACAAATATAAACGAAACGCTACAGTATACTACATTGATTTTGGCACTCTAAAATTGGGCAACTAAACATGAGCTAGAGCAAGCGCCTTGAAGAGGGATTTGCAAGTTGCCACACTGGGCTGGATGCCTCGAGGCGATTTCTTGCCCTCCGTATACACCTGATGATGATGATGATTTTCATATAGAATGAAACTCCTATTTGATTTTTGAAGTGTGCCAAAATCTCATATGGAGCTGAATTCGGTGTCACATGCAATTCAGGAGTGTTTGTCCTAAAGGAGCAGCCAAATTAATACCTTTCTTGTGCTGGCAGGATGATTTCCACGACTAAAGGAAAACTGGATGAACTTCCCTATATCCAATTAATCTTTTATAGACCTTGGTTGAGGAGAAAAATGAGAGCCCTGTATGTAAGTCCACAAATCAGTCTCATCTGTTGCATGCAAGTTTTCCGGTCTCTGAACGAGATTCAGGGCCTGTTTGTTTGAGCTGCAGCTTTTAAGCTTTCTTGAAATGTTGTTGCTAGCTTTTTCATTCTGAAAAGCCAACACTAACTTTTAGAAAATGTGTTTATCTTTCTGAGCTTAAAAAGATATAAAAATCTTATAAAACTGAGCAGTTTTCCATATAAACTCAGCTTTTTTATCTTCCAGCTTCTCGAAAGCTGCACAAGAAGTTTGTTGTCTGTTTGAGCTTCTGACTTTTCATGTTGAGAAACTGCCACGAAGCTCAGGCCTCAAAATAGTTACGTGCATTTCTTTATGTCCTTATATGCCACCATCACGTGCTAGGGCCCACAAGAACGAAGCGGGCATGCCGCATCATCAAATTTGTCATGGTCCTGATCAGGGAGCCGTGCAGAATAATGTTTTAGAGAAAATAGAGCATGTCGATCGCGATGACCTAGGTACTTGCATGAAACTTTTGTGCAGCAAAATGGACTTCCTTCACAGATACCAACACGGTTTATGTAGAATACATCACACACGTGATCAGAGCCGGCGTACCCTAACCGGAACGCTGTGCTGCGGGTGAAGTGTCAGAATGCTGTAGGGCGCGTGCGCGTACTCCGGCGAGAGCTCAAACGCGAAGCGCTGCAGGACCATGCTAATTGCGAGCTTGGCCTCCAGCAGCGCAAAGTTCTGGCCGATGCATATGCGCGGCCCCCAGCTGAAGGGGATGAAGGCGCCCGGGTCGCCGCACGCCTTGGACACGCCCTCGGCGAACCTCCCCGGGTTGAACTCGCCGGCGTCCTGCCCCCAGAGCGCAGGGTCTCGGTGGACAAACATGATGGGGATCACAAACATGACATCCGGTGGGTACACGACGCCTCCGAGCTCAGTCTGCTTGTGCGTCCGTCGGTTGATGAACAATGCCGGAGGGTACAGGCGTAGCACCTCGTACAACACCATTGTCACCTGGTATCAAGTACAAAATCAAACAAGGTAATGTTATCAAAAGGAAATTAGGAAAACATAGTCATGTTGAATGAAATTTATCCTTTTTCAATCAGATACAGTATCACTTACAACTTTTAGACGACTGAAACCGCTGAAATCTGGCTTGTTTTGCCCAAAGACTTGCAGAACTTCATCCCTGGCTCGATCTAGCCACTCCGGATGCATGCTCAAGAGTACCATTGTGTAAGTCAGCAGGATAGCGCTACTCTCAGTTCCTGCAAAGTAGAACAACTTGCATTCTTCAATCACTTCTTCTACGTTGAGCCCCCCGCTGGACTTTCCATCGGAGTTGCTGTAATTCATGTTTGATTCCAACAGCATGCCGAGCAAGTCATGTTTGGTGGGTTCACCGTTCTTCATGGCCTCACGTCTCTTCTCTATTATTCCCCTTAGGATCGTCTTGGTCTCCCTGTTAATAGCCTTTATCCTTCGGTTCCCTTTTGTTGGTAAAAGACTGACAGAAAAAGGCAATAAGGTGAGATCCCCTTTATATTGCTTTAATGTATTATTATCTAATGAAAGAACGGTAGACAATAAGCATAATGAAGTGCTAGAGTTGTATGATTGAAACAGTACAAGTATCCTGGGATATGACTTGTCCCGAAAGCTTGAGTAACGCGGACAACTTGTTCAGCTTGAAGTAGGAAAATTCTTCTGCCTTCTTCGTAGCTAACACCGAAAACAGTTCTTGAAAGGACATCCCCGGATAAATTTTGGAACTCAGCCCAAACGTCTAGCTCAATGGTTCCAACAGAATCAGCAAGTAAGTTCTCCCATCTGCAAATTAGATCGCTGCAAGCTGCAGAGAACGCAGGCAACATCCCCTGCATCCATTTCCAAGATAATTGTCAACGGGGCAGAAAATTTTTCCAAGAAATCTATTACCTGTATTAAACTGCTTTAGTGTCTATTTACAGCACGTTTTGGTGTTAAAAACGAAAGTGTTATTGTTGTTCAGGAGTATGTGATCTACTGAATTAGCATCCAATCAAACAGCACATCAAGATGTTTGCAGATCAAAATCGCAAAACTTTACTCACAGTCAATAAAACAACAGGAAACTAGCACAATTGCACAAACATAAGCTGTTTCTGTTTGCCCAAACAACTAGATTAAGTATTCATCAATGTACTTAAGTAACATTAGGTGACTATATGAAGTGACAAACCAACAAAACTCATGACTCAAGCTTGCTGGAAAATGAGCATAATGGTGTCAAATGTCACATATTAAATAAAATTTGAACCCTCAAGGTAGTTCAGTCAGAAGAAAAAACCTTCAGTTTCTCTGCATGGAAGGCTGGATTCATAATCCTCCTATGCTTGACCCATTCCTCGCCGTCAAGGATCGCGACCCCACCAATCAGAAACTTGACCATGCGAGTGGCCAGCTTTGTTTTCACGAAGTAGCCATCTTTGTTTGATGCAACTTCCCGGGCCAGCTCGGGGTCAATGACTGTAATTCTGGGGATCGTCCCGAACCATGTAAACGAGAGCTTACCTGCACATCCGTCTCAGGATAGATGATGATGCATCAGTCATCAGGCCAAGGATGTGCAGTGACAGTTTCGGTCCATGACCGAGTGGCTTAGGCATTTTAATGACAGGCTAAGGATGTAAATGAGAGTTTGCCTGCACTGCACTCCCGTCTCAGAATGGCATCTTGGAATGATCAGATTGCAGTTAACAATTTAACATGCGTGTACATACCATGCTCCTCGACGGCACGGTGAAGGAGAGGGGAGACGCGCGGGAGGATGTCGTGGGGCCGGTCCATGGGCACGGGCCTGGCCAGGGCCGCCGCCGTCAGCCGGCGCTCCTCCTTGAGGTCGCCCCAGAGGAAGCGGTAGCGGTTGCCCCTCAGGCCCTGCGCCCTGAGGGCCCGCTCCATGCGCCGGGGAGCCAGCCAGGCCCACTCCAGGACCTGCGCCGCCCACCACAGCAGCAGCACGGCCGCCGCGCCGCCGAGCAGGCTCCACGGCGAGGACTCACGGAGCAGCGCCGTGCCACCGTCGTCGTCCATGGCTTGGCTTGCTCGACCGTTTCGGCGGCACAGGGGCACGGTGGAGATGGGGCGGCGGCAATGGCAGAGCAGCAACTGCAGCAGAGTGCGCCCAGCAATGGAAAGCTGTTGCACCAAATGCTGGTGTTATGTCCACTCCACTTGAACTGCTTTCGGCGAATTTGTCCGGACGTGCATAACAATATATTGTGTCCTTTTCGACCCGTTGGGACGTTGCTACTTTTTTTTTTACGGGTAAAGAGAGTGCTTTATTAACAAGACAATGAGTCGTTTCAATCGTCAGTGATGAGGTTCAGAACACACGCAGGTGCCTGCCCCAACCAGACCGCAGTATTGGTAGTGCCTGTGTGTGTTCAGTCAATGATGACAAGTTTTCTGTGATGTCACCATTAGTGTAATTATTTTGTATGTAGCTAGCAGCCAACAAACTGCCGGCTTGCGGACTATAATAATTGCCACAGAACAATCATGTCGGTGGAGATAACGTATGTTTAATCTAGAATTCAGTGGAACACATCTTAAACTTTAAATGCGACAGCAAAGGAGTGGAACGAAGGTGTCGGACTCGCTAAGCAAAGCAAAGGTTGCTAGTACATATTTGTACCGTCCCACATTACAATTGGACTTAAGTTGTATTCAGCAGTACAGGGTAGAGTCCGTATCAAACTTTGTAACTCAGACCTCCTCGTAAATATGAGAGGGGGGCTGTTGTTGTAACCATGACGACAAAACGACAGGCTCGCAGAGGAGGCCCATGACAACATAATGACAGACTCGCATAGGGAGGTGGCACGATGCCGGGATCCCGGAGCGACCAGTGTTGCGGTTTGGGGAGGAGCGTTCATAGTCATACCCCAGGATGTAGGTTTTGGCCGAACCTCGTCAACAAAGATCCCCAAACCCCCCGCCATGAGCGCTGAGGCGGCCCCCCGCCGGTGACCACCCGGTCCCGGCATCCACCCCCCCTGTACGGTGAGCTTCCTCTCTCCTCTTCCTGGTCGTCTCCATGGACATATCCAATGTGGATCTTCGTCCAGGGCTCAATTTCTCCAGCAAGGTACGGTCCCTTTTGGGTGCTCGGATTTCGGCTCGTCCCTCTTCCGCTTCTACGAGTTTTTGGCTCTTGGCTTCCTTTTCTCGGTCAAAGATAAAGCTTTCTGTAAGCAATGTGGCCTTTCTCCTCCAATCGGTCATTGGAGGATCATCGGACCTCTTTCAAGTTTCTGAAGTGGAAGATTGGATCTTCAAGTTTTGTGTTTCTTGCAAAGAAGTTGGGCTCCTCATCTATCAGATGGGATCTTCTCAATGTGATATCTTTAAAGTGGATTTTAACTTGTTTAATGATCGTGGTTTGCACTTCGCCAAATTGGTTGTAGCAAATTCTCAAGGAACTCACTTTCCCTGAATTTCTGTTTCCTCTAAGAAGACTCCTTTACCTTTAACTGGAGCCAATTCTTTGCCTCTTGGTCGATCTACGTTTCGTCAACGCTCAACACCATCACAAGGGTTTCATGATGTTTGCTTTTCAGCTTCGGATCTTTCTGGTAATCGTTGGAACCGGATCAATTCTCTTGATGTGCGTACTCGGGTTCATGAACAGAGAGCACAGGAGATTCAAAATTCAAATTAGTCTTCTCTTGGCATTAATTTGGACCTTAATTTGGGTCCAACAGGTCAGACTTTTAAGTCTGTCTTAATTGGTAGCCCAGGTCCTATGACAATGGCTCCATCGGTTACAAATTGGGGAGTGAAACTAGGCCGAAATCAGTGCTCCAGATGTCTATCTAATACCCATTCCAGAGATTCTTGTTTGAGGCCCATTCGTTGTGGCTCATGTTTTCGCTTGGGCCATTTTGCGGCAACCTGCAGATTTTGTCCACGTTTTCCTGGGCTTTCCAAAGATACAGCTTCATTTCTGCCACCACGCCTGGATAACTGGTCATCTTTTCCGGTGAGCACCTAGTTTCAGAACGTGATCCCTATGACCAGTGGGTCCTCCAATGCCAAGGATGTGATAGTTGATAATTTTCAAGAGTTGGGTCTCTCCCTGTTGGGTATACCGGCAACTGCCCCTAAGGAAACAATTTTTTGGAAACGTCCCCTCAGTGGTGTGGTTCCAGGCGGCGTCCCTTCGTCTTCCTTCCCAGCCTCGGAGCCCACGCAAAAAGCTCCGCCGCCTCCGCCGCCATTTGCAAACAGTGCATCCTTCACTCGCCCTACCCTCCCGCATTGTCCCCAAAACTGCACTGAAGAGAATCCCCCGTCTTCTTTTGGACCATCGCTGGCTCTGGCTGATCTCCAAGCAGCATTCATGGCTTACAAGTTCGTTAACCCAGCACCCTTCATGCCGCGGGGGTGTCAACGTCAGATGGTGGGCTTCCGCAAACCAATGTCACGGGTGGTTCTTGGTGGAGCGCGCCGGAATCAAAGTGATGTGGCCATTGCAAAGATTGAACCTCTCCCACAGCTTCAGGTATCTTTTCAGTCCATACGGGAGCTTCTAGATGATTTTCTACGAAACCATAAGGGTCTTGCTATTCACTCAATTCAACCCTGTCCATATGGCCAAGCATATGTTCGATTTCACTTTGTGCATGACAAAGATTTTCTCATTGGGGGTGGTCAGCATCAATATGGTCAATACAAGATTTCTTTTTCGGACCACAATAGGGGTTGGAACAATAGACTCACCACTATGAATTGTGAGGCTTGGGTTATGCTTCTGGGACTCAATATTGATTATTGGACAAAATCAGACATAGAAAAAGCAGTGGCGGTTTTTGGGAGATTGTTAGTCTGGGAAGAAGACCCAAATAATCTGGCTCGTGTCATTGTTAAAGTCAGAGTAGTGGACTTAACTGAGATCCCCTGGTTCTTGGTATGTTCAGAGGGAGAAGACTTTGAAGGTAATTCATGGACTGTTCAATGTGAAATTCTGCAATACAGATTGTTAGGGGTGGGGCCTGAAGATTAAAACCAACCTCCTCATGAAGTTGACCCACATATGTTTGATTTCTTTGGATATGGTCAACCTTCCAATGCCGTTGGCCATAATGTTCAAGGTGCTGGTAATGGTGCAGTGCCTGCGCATGGTCCAGCTCAACAATGGGGTCTCTGGCCAGAGGGGCCTCAAGGACAGAATAATGCCCCTTTTATTTGGGCCCCAGCCGCCCCCAGAAGTGCCTATTGTACAAGCTCTCCCAGCTAATCAGGAGCAGCATGTTCCACCACACGACGCTAATCAAGATGTTTTGGTCCAGGATGCTAATCCTAATGGTTTGGATTTTGATCTAAACATGGCGGTGGATGATGATTTAGGAGGCATTGACAATTTAATACAAGCAGCAGATAATCAAGGTGCTGAAGACACAATGGAGGATAATATGCAAATTATTGATGGGACAGACTCTTCAGGGAGTGATGACATCCTTCCTCATAACTTTAACAATGAACCTGTGCAAGTAGATGTGTTCATTCCCCAGAATGATGGTCAGCCCCTACACATGGTCCAGGATGAGGTCAATGAAAATGAGCTTCTGGGAGAAAATCAAGCTCAGGAAGGACACCATGGGCCTCAAAACAATCCAATGCATTTGGGCTTTGTACAAACTCTTGGGCCCTGCCAGGATCCTGTCTTCTATCAGATGCAGAGTGTTAAACAATCTCAAGCCTTTCAGACATCTGCAGAAATATATAATCATTGGGCAAAGTACTTTTCTTCAGGCAAGACAGACTCTCAGGTACAAGTCCCCCTGGCATGGTCTCATTTTTTTATGGCTCAACTCCTGAACCCTATGAACTTCGTCTGGGCCAAGAACTTTTTATCTTCACCAGCTATGCCATTCCTCCATTCAGAGCCGGCTGTACAACTCAGTCTACCCAATAAATGTCCAAATGATAAACCTCTTGACTGTCCTTCCAAGGATTCTTCTAATCAGGGTAAGGGGCTCAAATCCAAGGACATCGTGTTTGAAGGGAATCTACATGGTGACATTGCAAGCTCTTCAGCTGCTCCTTTCATTCCTGATGGTTTGGAACAGAACATAGTTGATCATGACCCCATTGGCTCTGAGATCACAAATTCACCTTCTACACCACTAGAAAAGATCATTCAAAAGGTCTCTTCTACCTCTGGTCCTTGGTCTAAGGCCCTGCTCAAGAAAGTACATCACATGAATGCATTAGGCAGGGTTGATA
The DNA here is from genome assembly GCF_005286985.2 of Setaria viridis. NCBI lineage: Eukaryota > Viridiplantae > Streptophyta > Magnoliopsida > Poales > Poaceae > Setaria > Setaria viridis. Next base: position 29,631,695 of record NC_048267.2, on the reverse strand, counting down.
TGGGTTGCACTGTTAATGATGAGGAGCTTCGCAGGAGCAGTAGGAATTCAAGTTACAACCAGGGATTCAAAAGTTCTGGTTGCAAAGACAAGAACTGCATTGGTTGTTCAGCAGCCCCTCCTGCTTTATCAAAGGAGATTATCCGAAACTTGGGTGAATCATTCTGTAAGGTGGATGCCTCCAAGCTCACCTCTGTTGCTTTAGTCAAGAAGAAGGGCACATCTCCGGTTGCAAGGAAGCTGGTCAAGAAGAAATCTGCTGCAGATGTTGATGATGCACAAGAGCCGCCAAGAAGCAACAAGAAGAAGCCCAAGAAGCAGTAGTTCTGGCTGGGCCTGGTGGCATTCTCTTCTGCTCCTGATCTCTTATGCACAGGAACCTTCTTTTGTTATATGTCTAGTTTACATTGGTTATATTTGGAACTTGTGTCTATCCTCAGATATTTCTCTTACCTCTGTTTGCTCAGAACTGGTTCAGGCAATGTTTGCCTACTTTATGGTTGCTCTCTTTTCATAATATACTATGAATCATACTGCTAATACAAGATTATGGAATGTCATGTGCTGGAATGTCAGAGGTATTAACTCTGACAAGAAGTGGAATTCAATTAGGGACAAAATTATTGACAGCAATTGTGATGTTATGTGCTTACAAGAAACTAAGAGAGAGCATCTTGACAATAATTATATCAGAAAATTTTGCCCCCGAGTATTCGATAAGTTTGAATACCGATCTTCTGTGGGCGCTTCAGGGGGTATAGCAATCATATGGAAATCAAAACTTTTTGATGGGGAACTAGTTTTCTCTAATGAATATGCTTTGTCAGTGAAATTTCTGTCCACTCTGTCTGATAATGAATGGGTACTTACAAATGTCTATGGTCCTTATTTGACTGAAGGGAAACGAGACTTTATCCACTGGCTAAAACATATTCAGATGCCCGATAATGTTGATTGGTTGCTTTTAGGGGACTTCAATCTTATGAGAAGTCCAGCGGATAGAAATAAACCAGGAGGAAATGTTGCAGATATGCTCTTGTTCAATGAAGCTATTAGCTGTCTTGGTCTTGTTGAGATCCCTTTTAAATCAAAAAATTCACCTAGTCAAATAAACAACAATCACCCTTGCTGGAGAGGCTAGACTGGTTTTTTGTCACCCCATCCTGGGCTTCATCCTAACCCTAACACCTTTGCTTACCCTCTTGTGATGGAGACTTCGGACCACACGCCATGTATTATAACCTTTGGAACAAATATACCGAGAGGGAAAGTTTTTCGCTTTGAAAATCATTAGCTTCAGCATGACCAAGTTATGGACATTATCAAACATGGATGGTCGATCCCTGTACAGGCAACGGATAAAGCTAAGATTATTACTGGCAAGTTCAAAAATCTCAGAAGGGTGCTCAAAGCTTGGCAAGCTCAACTATCCAGCCTGAAAATAGTCATCTCCAATGTGAAGCTTATTTTATCCTTCTTGGAACGAATAGAGGAATGCAGAGATCTGCTGTTAATTGAATGGAATTTCAAAGACATCCTACAACAACATTTGCAATCTCTCCTAAGACAGCAAAACACATATTGGAAGCAGCGTGGAGCCATTAAGTGGGTAAAATTTGGAGATGAATCTACAAAATTCTTTCATGTCAATGAAACAATTAAGCACAAAAAGAACTTTATCAGATCCATTGAAGATACTAATGGTATTCCTCAAACCAGCCACAAGAACAAGGAATCCATTCTCTGGGAGGCTTATAAAGAAAGATTGGGAACTTCTAATCCTCAACCAATGGATTTTGATTTACATCAGTTAATATACATAGACGATGACTTATCCAGCCTGGAAGTACCTTTCTCTATGGAAGAAATTGATGCAGTCATTAACTCTCTGCCAAATGACAAGTCCCCAGGGCCTGACGGGTTCAATACTGACTTTATCGAAAAAGCATGGCCTGTTATCAAGCAAGACTTCTATGCTCTTTGCCAAGCCTTCCATGAAGCAAATTTATGCCTACAAAGTATTAATGGCTCCTACATTACGCTAATTGCTAAAGTGGATGGAGCTGCAACTATTTCAGACTATAGGCCCATATCTCTGTTGAATAATTCAGTCAAGTTGATCACCAAATTACTTGCTAATAGACTACAGGGGGCAATAACAAGGCTAGTGCATACCAATCAATATGGCTTTATTAAAACAAGAACCATCCAAGACTGCCTTGCTTGGGCTTTTGAATACCTTCACTTATGTCATAAGTCAAGAAAAGAAATTGTTATTCTGAAATTGGATTTTGAAAATGCTTTTGATCGCATCGAGCACAATGCAATGCTAGACATTATGAAGCATAAAGGCTTTGGACCACGATGGATCAAATGGATGAAACAAATCTTCAATTCAGGGACTTCATCTATCTTACTGAATGAAGTTCCAGGAAAAAGATTTACTTGTAAAAGGGGAGTTAGGCAGGGAGATCCTCTATCTCCACTTCTTTTTGTTCTTGGGGCAGATCTGCTACAGTCAGTACTCAATAATGCGAAGGAGCAGGGACACTTGCAACTGCCAATTCAGATTAATCATAATCAGGACTTTCCAATAATACAATATGCTGATGACACACTTATTATTATGGAAGGATGCCCATTGCAACTGCTTCACCTAAAAAAACCTTTTACAGTCCTTTGCCACCTCAACTGGGCTCAAGGTAAACTTTAACAAATCCATGATGGTGCCAATTAATATCTCAGAGGAAAGGATACAACAGTTAGCTCAGACTTTTGGCTGTTCAATAGGGAAAATGCCCTTCACATACTTGAGACTACCACTGGGATTGACAAAGCCAAGAATTGAGGAATTTCTCCCTATGGTGACTCGGTGTGAAAGAAGATTGTTATCCACCTCAAATCTACTTTCTGAAGTGGGGAGATTACAATTAACAAACTCAATATTCACTGCCCTGCCGATGTTTCACATGAGTACCTTACTACTACCTAAGTCAGTATATAAACAAGTGGATAAATACAGAAAGCACTGCTTTTGGAGAGGATCAGACATCAATAACAAAAAACCGCCTAAAGCAGCATGGGACATGGTGATTTTACCAAAAAAGGAAGGTGGCCTAGGTGTCCTGAATTTGCAGACACAAAATGAAGCTTTGTTGCTTAAATTCCTATATAAATTCTATAATAAAGCAGATATCCCGTGGGTCCATCTCATATGGGAAAAATACTATGGGAATGGTAAACTGTCAGGCACTGTATCTAAAGGATCCTTCTGGTGGCGTGACATCATTAAACTCTTGGACAAATTCAAAGGAATAGCCTCACTGTCAGTGAAGGATGGTAGTACTTGCCTCTTATGACATGATTTATGGAATAATCAGGTGCCAACACAAGTGTACCCACATCTGTTTTCTTTTGCTCGGGATAAAAATTTATGTTTGAAGCGAGCTTACTCGATCACAGACTTACAACAACTCTTCTTTTTGCCCTTGACGACACAAGCGTATAATCAATTGATTCATCTTGCTGAAGACCTAGAAAGATTAGACCTTTCGCCTGATCCGGACTTTTGGGTATATATCTGGGGTAATGCAAATTTCTCTTCATCAAAGGCATATAAGTCCCTCATTGGACATAGGAGCACTCATCCAGTGTATGATTGGCTATGGAAGTCACGATGTCAAAAGAAACACAAAGTCTTCTTTTGGTTGGTTTTGAAAGATAGACTTGGTACAAGAGATATCATGCGGCGAAAACATATGGCTATGCCCTCATATAACTGTGTCCTCTGTCATCACAACAAAATTGAGACACTCTTCCATCTTCTGCTAGAATGCCCGTTTGGTCAAGACTGTTGGATACATTTAGGCCTTTATGCAGACTTACAACTGGATCCTTATTCCATTATGACTACCTTCAAAACTCAGCTTCAAGTTCCCTTCTTCATGGAAATAATCATAATCATGAGCTGGTGCATATGGATGGCAAGAAATGATTCAATCTTTCGTGGCATACCACCAACAACTCAAGGGGCCATCATGCGCTTTAAGACTATTTTTGTTTTAGTTCTGCATAGAGTTAAAGATGCCTGGAAACAATCAATGGTTGAATGGCTAGAGGTTATGTTGTAATCTTCATGATTTTCTTCTTAACCTTCTTTGTATCTTAGTTACAAACTGCTTTGTTTTTGTTTTTTGTTTTTGTACTGCTATTCCCTTTAATATATAACCAGCAGGGATAAAACCCTCCTGTTTCATCAAAAAAAAAAACAAAGATCCTATCTCTCGTTATCGTCTGTGATCTTGCAAGTTCGTCTCGGTAGATTCAATTGATGCTTCCGCTGGTGGAGATTAGCGGGCGGCTCGTCGCCGCAAGGGCTAATTTTTTAACAATTGGTACCAAGAGTTATGGTTAGATTGGATCTAGAGACTACGCGGAAAATCACATAGAGTCGTGAGGACCATGCATCTACGAGATGTTGTGCAATGCGCAGTCGGTGTAGGACGGATACAACACAAGGTGGAGCATGGTTGGCTCGACGTGAGGGTCGGCGGTGGTTATGGTTCATGCCCGGACGGAAGTTGTCATCACGGACGTCGCAGAGTAGTTGTTGGGAGCATATGACCATATGGTGCACGGAGGGCAGGTGCATGGCAGTTGCAGGAGCCAAGATGGTGTGCTGACAGGGCGTGTGGAGCAGCAACTCGTGGACCGTGAATCCGTGATGGATCGTCAGAAACCGAGTCAAGAAAGGCAGCAGGTGGTCGAGTGCGTGGAGGAGCAGGACTCGATGCGGCAGCAGAGTCATCGTGGGTCAGGACTCAGGAGTCGGGGCGTGGTTGGTTTCTTCAGCAGCAGGCACAAAGAATCTAATCTAATCTACTAAACAAATAGAAAAGACATGCAGGGAGTTAAGCACATTGGACAGATGTGTGTGTGCGGTGCAAAAGTGCATGCATGCTTCACGGTAAACATTGGTGCTTGGATGGATTCCATGCGCATGCATTTTTTATTGGGTCTTGTTTATAGCTTATGGTTAGCGGAGGAGCTCGCTGTACAACAGGATGCATTGTGTACAGGGCTAAGCTCGGTCATGGCCCATGGACTTGCGCAAGGCTGAAGGGGAACGCAAGACAACTCTGAGACAGGCAGGCGGCGGTGGCGTGAATATGTGGGTTTACTCAAGGCGTTTCGACGACAAAGTGTGGGTTGTGGCGATGAACCTGGCAGATGGTCCACGATAAGAGTGGACATTCCGACGATCGACGAGCTAAGTTGGTCAGATCAATTTACGGCGATAAGGTATATCGTGCGGAAGTGTAGTAGGATTGTGCGTACAACGGAGCTACAGGCACGATAGGACATCGTGGAAAGCTGATGGAGAATTGCAACAGGCGAAGGAGGAGAGGTAGCATGGACCAGACCTCGGGCTGGTGTTGCAGGCTCATTAGCGACGAGCAGAGACTATCGATAGTGTTCAGTCGTGGTGCACATGGTGACTTATAGAAGTTCGATGGCGGTTCAGTGGGTGCTCTGGAATGGCAGAGTTAGATGGCGGGCTGATATAGTCAAGGTGTTGAGTAGCTTACTGGTGGTCTACCTGTGATGGATAGACCGGGCTGGACAGTTCGCGGGGTACATGGCGAACAGTCCAGGACGGCTGACGGACAGTTCACCTGCAGGGTGAACATACCGTGTGCATGGCGGAGAGACTAGCGGTGATAGACTAGTTAGATCGTGAGTCAGAGGCGATGACATGATCAGCAACGGCGATATAGGAGCGAGGTGGCTAATGGGGTTGTTGTTCTCTATGAAATGGCGACACGCGGCGTAAGCTCAGGATGCAAGTTTGCATGGGATGAGTTTGCGTGCTTCCAAATCAGCAAGGGCGCGGATCGATTCGAGTTGTGGCCATGGGTTTTGAAGTGTGAATTGAAAGGCATGGTGATACCAAAGGGCTAAATTGGAAGGAAATATAGACAACGGATGTCTGTACTTGCAACTGGAGTAATCTGGTTGGACATGGCTACAGGAGACTACGGTGTAAGACGTCCTGCGTACTATGGCAGCAATAATGTAAGAGCAATGCTAATGTGGCAATTCTGATATATGACTCGGTTACAACTATGAGGTTCTCAGTATCATGGTGCAGTCAGCTTGAGCATGGTGTTAGATTCAGTTGCTTCTTGGCTGGAGATGAATCTAATTTTGCTTGGCAGAGATTGTGGTGATAGAAGAGAAGGTGCACGGTTGCAGGTGGAGTCACAGAGTTGGAATTGCAGGGATAGCAATGTTTCCTCAGGCAGCTCTTGAGAGAGCGGTAGAAGCGATCATTCAAGTCTAGTGTACATAGAGGTTTGCTCATGACGGCTTCACGATGGCGGAATATTCGCCAAGGTGGATGTCAGTACCAAGGGAACGGGAGTCCCTGAGAAGGTGCTTACAAATGAAGCCTACCCACATATGGGAGCTCCCTCTTGAAGAAGCCCAGATAAGAAGGTGGGCCTAAAACTTGAAGGCCCAAAAAGATGAGGAAGCCATCGCATCCTTGTGTCTTCCTCCCCCGAGGAGACCTAGGAGATGCCCACGCTATGGATGCAGAACACCTCCGAAACCCCCCTCCCGAGAAGGCCCTTGGGAGAGTTTGCTTTGAGGCAAAGCAAAAGTGGCGTACCTAGGCACGGACGAGCACATAAATCGAGGAGATCAGGCTGTCGGTCGCCCCTCCTCGTAAAAATGCCATCATTACGGTTGATGGGGCGCGTCTGAGCGCCTCAGGGGCTGGCGGCTTCACCCGTCCCGTCCAACAAGTGGCGGGCGCCGCCCCCATGGATGGAGTGTTCCCCCAGCTCCTGGCCATCCTCTGCCAAGGGGGAACCCATGCCATGACCTTGGGAAGCAGCAAGGGCCTCCCAGGGAGGAGCTCGGAGGCAGGTTTCAGCACACCCCACCCCGGGACAGTGGGACTAGGCCAAGAGAGGAAGGAGTTGTCGAGGAACGAAAGGATTGACCAAGGTAAAATGGTAAAGACTGGATATTGATATACAGAGGACCTAGTCAGACGCCATGAAGCCGTGCGTGTCAAGGTGAAGGGTGTCAGGGCAAGTGGTCTGCGTATCAGGGGGGCTGTAGCAAGAAGGGTGGCCATTGGACCCCCGCATTCACACACGAAAGGCGGTGGGAAAGATTGGGGTGCAAGGCTTCGACCCGTCACCCCACCATGGGCTTGGCCTATAAAAGGCCAGCTTTTGTACTAAGAGAAGGACGAATTGAAGTAACATAACACAAAGGACATAAGGTATTATGCTTCTAAGCGGCCTGAACCTGTCTAAAAATTCCTTTGAGTGTAACCATCCACAAACCTCCCTGATTGTCTCTCGAATCTCTACACATGAACTAACCCCCAGGTCGGATCTCTAAACGGGGATACCATCGGATCCCTGCTCACGGTGATTGACCACCGTCAGCTGGCACGCCTAGTAGGGGGCTAGTGGTGTGTTGATTTTTGAGGCATCCCTGCTAAGCAGAGGCAATGGGGAGCCATTTTGATCATCGCCATGCTCACCACAGTGAGTCGGACGGTGAGGCCAGTGGCGGACGGGAGCCATTTTGCCGACACCCAGTAGCTCCATAGCCACCACGCTCAGCTCACACGGCCTCCCCACCAAAAGGGAGGTCGGCGACTCCCGCCCCTATCGCTTGTCGGCTAGACACTGCAACATCAACGCCACCCCGCATTGATGCCCCCCACTTGGCCTTAGGTGGGACCGTTTCCACCATAGGGCGGGTGGCGTGTTTCCACGAGGAGGCGAACAAGCATGCGGGGGCCGCATCCCGATGATGGGGGCTCACGTGCGCGTCACCGCCTCGATTTCGACAATCTGCTACCAGGAGACGCCCTGGTGGCCGCACAGGCCCTCCTCCAGCACCCACCAGTAGGGGCTAGGGTTGAAATTCCAGAGGGGCGATGGTTGGAGGACCTGGCCAAGCTAGTGGGCAAAGCCTACGCTCCAAACACACCAGGCAAGAGCTCACGAGGCCTAACCAGCCTGGATAGGCACAAGTCCAGCTTAGCGCGCCATCTGTCCCCTAGCCGCTCATGAAAACCTATCCTATCTTCCCTTGACTCTAGGCAGCGTGATCTGTGCTCGCTCCTCGAGTAGAACCGCTCAAGGGGAAACACGCGGGTCACCGTGAACCGAGCAGAAGACCATGACTCATCGGGATCTGCCCCCAGGGGGGACTCTCGCCGTGAAGCTAGGACCCCCACGGGTGGAGACGACGACACCGGCCCCTATGGGGCCGGATGCTGAGCTTTTACAGCTGACCTGCGCTGGGTCGACTGGCCGACGAAGTTCTGGCCCGACATCCCGGAGAATTATGATGGTACCATTGACCTGAAGGAGTTCCTTCAAATCTAGAGAACTGCCATCGAGACTACAGGCGGGGCGGGGGGGGGGGGTGGAGAGGGTCAAAAGTCATGGACAATTCCATCCACGTCACCCTCCGCAGGTCGACACGGTCATTGCTGATGAGCTGATGAACCTCCCCACGGGATCCATCCATTCCTGAGCGGGTCTGTGTGAGTATTTCATTGCTAACTTCTCAAGCTCATTTGCCCAATCGGGGATGGAGAGCGACCTTCATGCCATCCGCTAGCGCGATGGTGAAACGCTATAGTAATACATTCAGCATTTTAGCTAGGTCCACAACACCATCCCTCGCATTACCCCGACCTCGGTCATAGTCGCCTTCAGCCAAGGGGTCACTGACCAGCGGCTGAGGGGGAAGCTGGGGACCCACAACATCAAAACTGTGGCCGAGCTATTCGCCCTGGCTGATAAGTATGCCCGAGAGGTTGAGGCTCACGCCTTGCCTCCTTCGTGGGAGGCAGCCACCGGTCAGGAAGAAAAGTCACCCCGACCTAGTAAGGACCAGGGGGACAAGAAGAATAAAAGGAAGGCCATCACCGCACTAGGCCCGGATGGGCGGAACAGGCCCCCATTGCTTGGGGGTCCGGGAGGTGACAGGAAGCGACCGGCACCAGCACGACCGGTGGGCGGCAGGTGGTGCGAGATCCACAAAACTGACTGCCACGACTTGATCGAGTGTCGGCTGGTCAAGGGCCTTGTCGAGAACCAGTAGAAGGAACGGGAGGACTGCCACCGAAGGTGTCGTACATACATCTATGGGCTGACCAGAAGGTTTGGATATTTTTAAATATAGGGCTGGACACTGAGACATATCTGACATGAAGAGTATGGTGTAGGACGGTGTAGTCTACGTGGCAAGACAAGAACTAGTCGAGGATTAGGAAAAGTACTCGTAGCAATATGAGTAGAACTCATCTAGTTGAATCCAACTAGTATTCTTTTAAATAACCGACCTATAACCCTACCCCCGGCAATATAAGGCGAGGCAGGGACCCCCTCCAAAGCAATTCAATCCAACCAACACACAGGACGTAGGGTATTATACTATTCAGTGGCTCAAACTTGTCTAAATTGTGTGTCTACATTAACCTTCGAGTTCCTGATCTCGACGAACCCCGCTAACCAAAACACTACCTCGGGAACCCCCCTTGGTAGGTTGCCGAGTCTAAACACTGACAGTTGGTGCGCTAGTAGGGACTCTCGCCGAGAATCCACTGGTGAACTCGATGGCACAAGTCATCATCAAGCCAATTGTCACGTTTGAATTAGGCGCGATGTTCATCTTCGGCTCTTGGGTTTGCATCACAAACAGTGCTAGAAATTTCTGCCACCACATTGCGTGAACCTTGGAGAAGAATCAACAAACCATGAAGCTCCAACGTCAAGCTCTGAGGGATCTCATCGAGAACTTTGATGAATATTCAATTTCTGACTTAGTCAGAGGTTGGGGGGACGAGTCTGAGTACAACTCGACTTCTTCCACCAGACAGATTGACCCACACAAACTGGCACATGAGTCATCATGCCAATCAGAGTACCACCCGAGTCGATTACCGTTCGGACTCTGCAAAGCGGCTACTATTTTTCAGGCGGTCCTATCCAGATCACAATCCGATATGGATACAATCTAGGACTTCGACTACTACTCGGACCCGGACAAGGATACCCCTTTATTAGGTCAGCAGTATGGCCTGGTGATCACATCAACTCACCAAGGTAGATTCATCTACTGGTCCAACATGAAGCCACCTGCTCTTGCTAAGGACAATGATTCACACCTCATCTCCTACCTCAACACCCTCCCATACTAGGAGGAAACTCCTTTGTCACCCATCTACGAAGAGGGCGGCACCATGGAGGTCATCACCTCATGTTCAGGAAGCTACTCTCTAGAATGAGAACTCTTTGCTCTCATTACTGGACAAGAGGGCGAAGAAGAAGAGCAATGAGACAGAAACCCATGACATAAGCATCATCCTGATAATGTCTCGCAAGATGAGCTCACTGCCAATGTTGTCAGAGAAGAGACTAAAGCTCAAAGAACTCGACGACGTGTAAGAAATGCTGCAAGACCAGAGTGCTACCACCGCCTTGTAGCAGACTTACTAATCCAAAACCTGGACAATGCCTTTGAAGCAGTTCAAACGCATAATCATCGTACTCCGCTGGCTTCCGTCGCATCTATTGATCTTATCACCAGCGCGATGCCTCAGAAAAAGTACACAAGACAATTGGCTTAACTGGCGGAACTCGCTTACAAACAACTCGATCAGCAGAATCCAATACAGTTAGTTCAACATTCCCCATCCCATCGTAGTCAACATGGAAGCAGCCATAGAGGCCCTCCATCTAGACCAAGCCAACTTGGAGGCACCAGACCAAGCCAACTTGGAGGTGCCAGATCAAGCCAAACTGGAGCAGAAGGGATGGCGACGGTGGAGAGCCCGGTGGGGTGGCTTGGGGTTCCAAGAGCCCCTGCAGGTCGTCACCACCATCTTTGGCGGGGCAAACACCCCCTGGTCATGAAGGAAGGCCAAGCTTCTCTGGAGGGAAGTGTGCTCTACCGCACCTTGCCCAGAGGACACCCAACTACTGAAATGGTCGAGGATGCCCCTAACTTTTGACAAAAACGACCACGCTAACAACACAGCGGGGGTGGGATAACTACCCATCGTGATCACCCCCACGATCTACAACCTGGGGGTAGCGAGGGTCCTCATCAATGGTGGAGCCAGACTCAACCTCCTCTTGCCTCAGGTCTTTCATCTGAAGCAGATAGGCGCCTGACAGCTCATCCGATCGCACCCTTTCTATGAGGTGACGAAGGGGAAGACCACCCCCCTAGGGAAGATCGAGCTCCTATTGGGGACCTGGATCAGGAATACTAAACTCCACCCTCATTGAACCACCAGTGAAGGTGACCAGCATTTTCTTAAGTGTGATTGCCGGAAATGATGTTTGGACGGAGCAAAGGAAAGTGCAAAGGTCCGGTTTTGTTTTGTGGGATCAAGGAAAAAGGCACGAAGGTTCAGGTACCTTCGTAGATAGGAGCGGAGGTCCCAAACAGCTCCACTATGGAAGACCAAGTTGGGAAGCATGAAGGTCCCGTGACTTCATCGATGAAGAATCCGGCGGCCAACCCAAGTTTCTCAAGCGGAGGTGTGGAAGATTGGGATCACGTTGCGAACGTGACCTTGGTAGAGTGAATAGCGTGACCCGTTTAGGGTGTACAGTTGGTTTAGGACTCTTTCTTTACCAAAATGTACAACATATTCTTAGAATGTAGTGGTTGAGTAAGGGTAAATTTGTTATGTAAAAGTCGGTTGGCCTCCATATAAAAGGGGAGGCACCCCTATTATACAAGGGTTCACATTTTTGGAGAAATACAAGCCCTAAGAGAGTGTTGTTTCCCATTCATGTCTTCTTTCTTCAAGTGTTTGGTTAAGAGCTTGCTCTGTACCAACAGTACCCATCACTTTTGGTGACCGAAACAACTTTCGGATGGAGAACATCACCTTCGATGTGGCGGAATTCGATTTTGCGTACAACGCCATCTTGGGCCGACCGGCCCTAGCTAAGTTCATGGTGGTAGTACACTACGCCTACTCGACCCTGAAGATCCTGGGACCATCCGGGATCATCTCGGTGAAAACTGACGTAAGAGGGGCTGTGTACTGTGCCTAGAAGATCTCTGAGGCCCTGGCTGCGGCTGTGCCCAGCGTCAACGATGATCGCTAGGAGTAGAACCCGCACCCCCCCGACCAAGCAGCGCATCTTCCCCGATAATGTCGCACTCACTAAGGAGGTTCGGTAAGGAAACGGCGCCGACAAAGTTGCCACGATCGAGGCCCAGCTGGGCGGCAAATAGGAAAGTGCGCTCGTCGTCTTCCTCCGGGCAAACACCGACGTGTTCACATGGGAACCATTGGACATGTCCGAGGTCCCCAAGAAGGTGATCGAGCACAAGCTAGCTGTGCATCCCGACGCACGCCCCGTCCAGGAAAAAAGTATGACGGCAGGCCCCGAAAAATCATGACTTCATCCGCGAGCAGGTCCACTAGATGCTAGAGTCCGACATCATCCCAGAGGTCCTCCACCCCGAGTCATTGGCCAACCCGGTCATTGTGTTGAAGGTGAACAGGAAGCTCCAGATGTGCATCAACTACATCGACCTCAACAAGGCCTGCCCAAAGGATCCTTTTCCGCTACCCCACATCGACTAGGTTGTCAATTCCACGGCGGGATGCGACCTCCTTTTTTTTGGACGTGTACTCCGGGTACCACCAGATAAGCATGTTAAGGGAGGATGAGGAGAAGACAACGTTCGCCACCCTAGTGGGAATGTATTGTTACGTAAGCATCCCGTTCGGCCTAAAGAATGCCGATCCCACCTTCCAGCGGACCATGCGCATCACGTTGGGAGACCAGCAAGGCCAAAACGTCAAGGCGTACATCAACGACATCATCATCAACACCCAGGATCAGGCTACGCTGCTCGAGGATCTACCCAAAACATTCGACAATCTACGAGCAACACGCCTGAAGCTCAACCAACAGAAGTGTGTGTTCGGAATACCATGAGAGAAGCTCTTGGGTTTCCTCATCTCCAACTAAGGGATAGAAGCCAACCCCAAGAAGCTGGAACTCATCGAGCGCATGCAGCCTCCCACTCGCCTAAAGGACGTGCAATGCCTTACCAGCTGCATGGCAGCCCTATGACAGTTCATCTCAAGGCTCGGGGAGTGGGCATTTTGAGTGGACCGAGGAAGCAAGCGAAGCCTTAAAGCAATTGAAGTTGTACCTCTCGATGCGGCCGATGTTAGTCACCCCTAGAGATGAGGAGCCGCTGCTCCTGTACATCGCCGGAACTCCGCAGGTGGTGAGCGTGGCTCTAGTGGTCGAAAGTGAAGAGCAGGATCCACCTCCTGGTGGGAGTGGTGCACCAGCCGAGCGCACAATCAACGCACCCCTCTGAGGACTCCCGACGACAGCACCAAGGAAACAACACCATTTGTGGCCCCTCCCAGGACTCTTGGAACCCAAGGGCTTGACAAGCGAACGGAAGACCCTCCCAGGGGCTCACCCTCCCGGGACTCTGACCGCACCATCCGAGGTGAACCAGGAAGGTACAACACCCGGTGAACTTTGTCAGTGAGGTACCTTGCGACGCTAAGGAGCAGTACCCCCAAGTGTAGAAAATGTTGTATGCCGTTCATATTGTGTCTCGGAAGCTGAGGCATTACTTTCAAGCATACCCAATAATGGTGGTGACATCATACCCTTTACTCAGATCCTTAGGAACCAAGAAGGCACTGGGTGAACTGTGAAATGGTCCATCGAACTAGCCGAGTTCGGGCTCCAGTTTGCTCTTCACCATGCAATCAAGAGCCAGGCCCTGGCAGACTTCGTTGCCAGGTAGACCCCTGTACTTTACCTGGAGAAGGAGACCATCCTAGGATCCATCGAGGAGGGAGACGGGAAGCCATGGACGCTGGAGTATTGGACCATGAACTTCGATGGATCGCTCATCTTGCATAGTGCGGGGGCTGGCGCGGTCCTTACCTTGCGTACGGGAGAGGTCCTCTGCTACTTGATACAACTCGACTTCTGGGCTACCAACAACTTGGCAGAGTACGAGGGCCTTCTCGTCGGGCTCCAGGTGGCCGCCGGCTTGGGGATTCGGTGACTACTTGTGAAGGAGGACTCCCAGCTAGTGGTTAATCAGTTTTCCAAGGAGTATCAATGCGTGGACCCCCAGATGGCCATGTACGTCGCCGAGGTTTGGAGGATGGAGCGGCACTTCGACAAGATGGAGCTTCGGCACATCCCTAGGAAGGACAACATTGACGCCGACGAGCTATCCAGGCTTGCCTTGTCCTGGGCACCTCTGCCTCTTTGGGTTTTCAAGGAGTGGTTTTCACATCCCTGTTGACAGCTCTTAAGTGCCAATTCTAGGCTGTCAACTCCTGCATAAAAACCAGAAAGATGAACATCAACCTAGTGGTAGGGGTTTATTACTAACCATTTCCATAAGCGTTGGTGAATATTTGTATGCAGGTAACTTATCCTTAGAAAGGAGGAGGAAACACACCCAAGAGGCAAAGAAACACAACTCCAGCTAATCAAGGAAGAGCACATGGATCCAAGGGCCTACACAAGGGGGTAAACCGTCTTAATTTGGCGTGTGCATCCTACACCGACTTGAGGGCCCACTACGCAGCGTCCCAGATGAAAAGCGGAACGAGAGGCAGTGCCCAAGGTTCGGTCGAACCCATGGTTCAGCCGAACTGGTCCTGGCACCGCTCGAGCTTAGCTTCCACATGTCGACTCCTGGTGACTTCTTAAAGGCGGTTATGGCTGTTATCCTAGGAGTTACCGCCTCAAAGCCTTGGATCCTGCTAGGTGGCATAAGGAGAAGAGTTGGAAGAGAATACTCCCTCAAGATTCTCTTAAGATGCTTGGAATATCTCTACTCTCCCAAGGCACCTCTACTCTATAAATAGTAGGAGGGCTCATTTGAGGACACACCACCACTTGGAGAAACACCATCCAAGAGAGAAGTAGAGCTCCACTCCTAAGGCAAAGCCTTGCCTAGCTTGTGCTTAGAATAGGGAGAGAGTGAGGGTAGTTTGGGAGGAGTGCCGGGGTGTCGATACTCTCCTCCTAGCTTGTACATCTACGGATGCTGGCTTCCTTTGAGTAAAGTAAGTTCATATTCGTGATTCCTTCCTATAGTGTAATACTTGGTTCTTATATGCATGAGTAGTATATTATCCTTGCTATGTTTATATGCTTGGCTTATATGCTCGTATGGTAGTCATATACCCTTGATGTCATAGTATAGGCTTGTATGCTCTCATGTGCGCCTTGAGACCTTGATACGGTATACACTAGTAGTACTTATATATAAGTGAGATCAGTTCTCTTACTTGCAGGTTCATCACTCTATATTTATACAGAGTGCTGTAGTCTGCTACGGGTGCACATATGTAGTTAGACTGTAGTAGTAATCAGTAGCGTAGATGCGCTATCTGGCCTAAGGGTTATCCTTCGTTGGCCGTATATCCCAAGGGCTACAGAGGTAGGCCTTAGGTGGTGACAGCCCTATTGGTTCTTTGTAATCCTCCATGCTCAGATATATGGTGGAGCTGTTGGCCGGAGGCGCCTGACTCATTCAGGGTAAGCCGGTGCCCGAAGCGAGTATCTTGATCCGAGATATCGACCTTTAACTTATCTATAGTGCTACCTTAAGAATCCTCTCTACCCTTCACCACCTATCTTGGTGTGTCCTTGGATCGAGTAGAATAGAGGTTAGTGCACACACGTTCCCTTGGATTCGATACCCTTGGAATACTCTGAGGTGAAAGCTACAATGGTATCTGTGCGCTTGCGGATTTATTCGCATTCGTTAATTATACCAACAAGGCACCGCCACAGTAGCCAAACGTAGTGCAGGGGGAACCCCACCACCGAGCGGGGGGACCCAATCTATGCCACAAGAGGGAAGCTCCGTGCTCCCCATATGTTCTCAGGGACCCTCATGGATGAATGACATCCGTGGCTTCCTGAAAGAAAACATCCTTCCTGAGGATGATGCCATCATGGTGAGGATCACACGATAGACCAAATGCTATGTCATGGTAGATGGGGATCTATATTGACATGGCATAGATGGGGTCCTCTAGAGGTGCATATCCTAGGAAGAGGCCGGTGAGCTCCTCACCGAGGTCCATGAGGGCGAGTGCGGGAGTCACTCCTCCTCCCGCACACTGGTGGGGAAGGCCTTCCAGCAGGGCTTCTGCTGACCAACAGCTCTCGAGAACAGAGCCAAACTGGTTAAGCACTACAGGGCATGTCAGTTCCACGCAAAGCAGGTCCATCAACTAGTGCAGGCACTCAACACCATCCCCTATTATGTCCATTCGCGATCTGGGGGCTGGACATCCTGGGACCATTCCTGAAAGCAGTCGGAGGGTATGAATGGTTGTACGTCGCAGTGGACAAGTTTATAAAGTGGCCCGAGGTGGTACCGGTCGTCAAAGCAAACAAAGGTTTAGCCTTGAAGTTCATAAAAGACCTTGTGGCCCATTTCATTGTGCCCAACAGGGTCATCACCGACAATAGAACGCAGTTCACCAGCGTCCTCTTTGGTGACTACTGCGAGGACATGAATATCAAGTTATGCTTCGCGTCCATCACTCACCCCATGAGCAGCGGACAGGCAGAAAGGGCCAATGCAAAAGTGCTCAAAGGGCTAAAGACAAGAACCTACAATTAGCTCAAGAAGCATGGTACTGGGTGGATCGATGAGTTACCAGCGGTGGTGTGGGCGAACTGAACTACCCCCAACAGGGCCATGGGAGAAACTCCTTTCTTCTTGGTCTATGGGGCGGAAGCAGTCCTCCCCTCCGAGCTAACCCTAGGAAGCCCGAGGATGCACGCCTACGAAGAAGAAGATTAAGAGCACATGCGCCAACAAGACGTTCTATACTTGGAAGAAACAAGGTGCAGATCGGTGTTGTGTGCAGCCCGGTACCAGCAGGCTCTACACCGCTACCACCAGCGACATGTCTGGCCACGAGAACTTCAAGTTGGAGATCTAGTGCTGTGACGCTTCCAGTCCCGGGAGGGCAAGAACAAGTTATCCCCCATGTGGGAGGGGCCCTTTGGGAGGCGCGGTCAAGTTGGTTGACGGAGACGGCATACCACTACCCAACATGTGGAACACCGAACACCTCCGTAAGTTCTACCCGTAGATAGTGTGGGGGGACCCAGTGCTCAGGCATCGAGGACAACCGCCCCGAGACGTTCATCCCCAGGACAGTTGCCCGGGGCCTCCTATCTATGTACTGCCCTACCTATGTATCAATATCCTATGTATGTCAATGCCTTGGCATATGCGTTTTTTATCCTCTATATGTCAATGCCTTGGCATATGCGTTTTTTTGGCAATTTAAAAAAATTATTATTGTGCATCATGCTCTATCTCCACAAACCCTCTCATGTAAAAGGGAGCTACTCCTGGGATAAGCACCCTCAAGGAACATGTTTGCACACGGAAAGGTAGTCGCAGGCTGACCGGCGGGTCCCGACAGCCAGTGTTCGATGCTCGACTTGGTCCCTAGACTCCTAGTGTCACCAGCACCTCGTGGAGCCTCAGCCACCACTATCACATCTGTCATTACAAACACAAGTACAAAAAGGGGACGTCATACCAGGGGAAAACCAACCCACTTATCCTTCATTCATATTCCTTGCACAACAGCCTTTCACACCATGAAAGGGAAGCCAAGTACTCTAAAAAGCATGTTCTTTAGGGTCTTACGCAGGAAAGTACACGGTCATTGCAACCTAAAAGTAAACACATTGCTAGGATGAAGGGAGCTCCACGGCGTGCGAACATAAGGTTCCGCACCATGGAGAAGGGGAAATCCAGAAGCAGGACAAACTGTTTGGGAGTAGAAGCGGCCCGCGTGAGCTGATACACTAGGTAGCGTGTCCCAGCATGGGTGAACCACTGCCACAAGATGAGAAAGAGGGTGAAGGAGACACCCCTGATCAGCAACAACAGCGGCAGCAGATAAGGCCTTAGCCCTGGGTAGAAGGAGCACCTCCATGGACGCCCTGCCCACCCAGGAGGAAGGCGACCGACGAGAAGCAGCCATGTCAGGCACATGCGAGATGTGCACCGAGCATCTTTCCCTAGTGCACATCTGCAGTGTGCCCAACCCCACAACCTCCAGAGGTGCAGCGCATTAATAGCATCCACCATGTATGGGGATGGTGAGATGCGGAGCCCCTTTTTACCATGGGATCCACCATGGCAAACGGAAGTGAGCAAGGACAATGGCGTTGCTACAGTCCAAGACGATGGAGGGGGCTGCGGCACAGGGCCTTTGAAGATCTGCAAGAGGCTGGCCCTCCAAGAAAAGCCCGGCCAGTATCCCCCAACTCCATTGGATGGACCGACCTAGCAGACCTTCGAAGGAGGATGCCAAGCCAGCACACACAGGAGCAACAACATGCACATGAGCCATAGAAAGGGTTCCTATGGGAGGTTGCCCACGTAGCTCGGCGGCAAGGTGGTGAGAGAAGTAGGCAACGACGGATGCGTACTGCACCCGCTCCCAGGACAGGCTCTCCCCATCCTAGTCACGGGTAGTAGCCTTCATCAACTTCTCCACCCCTGCTGGGTGGCCTACCTCGTAGGCGAGGTGGCATGGTGGCTACTCCAAAGGTAGCGAAACCCACAAGTGACCCTACGATGGATTTTGTGGGGACTCGCCCGTGGGGTCACCTAGCCGCGGACCGTCCTACCCTTCAACCTAGCTCTCCTACGCTAGTTGAGAAAAGGGAAGGGAGGTAGGATAGGTGCATAGGCCTGAGGGCCGATATACCACACCTCCGCCCGTTGTAGGACCACCGCTCCTCATCCTCTGCTTCTAGAGCGCCATGACTCCCCAGGGTTGTGGCTCCCTTTCAACATAGCTCTCCTATGCTAGGCGGGGCAAACTGCACGATGCGATAGCCTCCCCCGAAGTATCCTCACAAGAGGGAACACCGTGGGAAGAGCAGAGCCTGGGGGCAAGGCCACTGGACCCCCTTAGAAGAACTAAGCAAACTATGAGTTCCATGGCGATGATGGCGAACTAGAAGGGCAACCCTAGGAGCTATTTATAGCTGGGAAAACCTCTCCATCTGATAAGGCTGCCCCTGTTGCTGGGATGCCCATTTAACCAGGGACAGCGCACTGCCCGTTGGTCCGAAGGGTGCCCAGGTGAGCGGTTGCTAGATGTCGCTCCCCCTCCAAAGGAGCGCAAGACAAAGCCAGGAGCTGGATGCGACCCCTTGCAACATGACGGCCATGACGCACAGCACAAGCGAGGCTAGCATGACATGCGGGCGCTCTCGACATGATGTGCTGGCGTGGGGCTGCCAGGGGCCTCCAGGTAGCTAGAAGATTCTTTGACCGCGATAAAAGAAAGAAAAGACCAGGCAAGGGAGAAAAAGCCGAATCCAGAAGCCAAAAGAGGAAGTCTGGTTTATTACAAAAGTGAGGGGAACAACACAGCGCCCCAAAAGTTCAGGTGCCACACTTTGGTAGGACCAACGCAAAAGGAAAATAAGACAAATGAAAAAGACTAAGAAGACAAGGGGGCTGCTGGGGAACGGGAGCCATTGATGAGCCATTGGAAGCTTCGCCTGTAGAGGCTGTAGGAGCGGCACCTAGATCCTCTCCCTCCTAACTGTCAGCCCCTTCGTCAACCGAAGCGGGAACGAAGTAGCCCACCACTTAAGCGCACGAATATATCGTTGTAGCATTTCACCCAAGCGTATTCTCAAGGGTATCGTATTTTCCAAAGGAAGGTGGGTAGGTAAAAAGAGTTTACTGTGCATATGAGTATACCATTGATGGTTAGAGACAATACTCAAAGCAGGGGGTAAGATAATGATTGATAGAGTAGTATGACACACACAGGAATCATCTAAGGTAACTAAGCTAGGGAAAAGGACTAAGAGTTAGCTCTAGGTTCATATGTACTTCCTATATACTGCACAGATCATACAAGCATAACATACATACACATTGTATATGACCCAGGCACAAACGGGGAGACAATACCTGTATCGATTTCGCCCGGTAAAGTTACTGCTAATTTACGAACTCCTACAGCGTACCCGAACGTGGGGGATTACGAAGGACGAACAGGGTTGTCACCATCTGCTGCCTACCCCTGCGGTCCATAGGGTAAACTCATATCCAATGAAGCTAAGCAATCCAAGCACCATGCTTGCATTATTAACAACACTCCAGCCATCCCTATTGTATCAATGACTGAAGCCACCATAAACATGGCCATTGAACCAATACCGTAGCATAGATCAACTAAGCTATAGAAGGTATATATGCACATATAGTATGTACTAAAGCATGGTCTCAAGGCATACATGACAGTATATAAGTCTATACTACGATAGCTAGGGTATATGACTAGCGTACGAGTGTACAAGCTTAGAAAATCAACATAGCAAGAGTATATATATTTAACTCATGCATATAAGAACCATACACAACACTATATAAAGAAGAGGTATACTTTGAAGTTTGAATAGAATAAAGTCAACCAAGTAAAGTAAGATACAAGAGCCATATCCTAGACTCCAAGGAGATCTAGAACCTGAAGTAGAGCTACTCTAGCCTAACTCCACTAACTTGGAAACTAAGAGGGAGACAATGATTCACTTGTGGTGTGTGTTAGAATGATAGCAAGTAGATCTGGAACGCTCTCGGAGAGAGAGAGAGAGAGAGAGAGAGAGAGAGAGAGATCGCCAACCTACTGCGCAAGTGGCATGATGATCCTTGGATGGAGAACTTGTCCCGTCAGAGCTGATCCGATGGAAGCTGAGCTGGTGGTGGACGCTGAATTGATGGAAGATGCCAAGTTGACAAAAGAAGCGGACGGATCAGAATCTGCCAGCATGATCCCAAAACAAATCTGGATTGGGTTGGTGAGGTTGTCCTTCAAGCTTTCAAGGAAAACAACACTGGGGCAGGATGCCATCAAGGTCGTTAGGAGGATCTCACAATCACCCCTACCTGGTGCGCCAACTGTCGGATTTATAACCTAGCAATCCACTTGGGGTTGATTTGTAGGTGGAGGCGATTATGAAACCAAGAACTCAAAGGTGATCACGAGAACATGAGTGACATGAGGGTTTTAGATAGGTTCAGGCCTCCAGAGAATAATACCCTACGTCCTGTATGCGTGGATTGTATTGCTGGTATGAGATTGGATGTCCTTGAGAGGCTCCCTTGGCTGCCATATATACGCTGACGACCTAGGGTTATAAGTCGGTTTGAATCTAATCTACTTGATAGTTACATGGAAGGTAATCTGAGTTGGACTACAACACGTGTTCCGCAATATCCAGGCTGATTAGAATCGCTTGGACTCCTTGACGTGTACTCCAAGTATCTTCATGTCCTTAGCCCGCATGCCCTGGTCGGGGGGCCCACTTGTTAGGTCCGGCCAGTATCCTGGTCAGTAGGGACCTGTGGGGTACCCATATCCCTTAGGCTCCAAGAGGCAGTTCTGCTAGGGAATCTTCAGGGAATATCCCATAATCGACGTAGGGGGCCGTCAACCATTGCCACGTGCAATCGCCTTTACATGATAGACTCACATGTGGCTCTCAATGGCGGTTGTGTGCGTTATCTGGTGAATTGAGGTGGTTGTTGTAGTTTGTGGGCCCTTCAATCCATGGATGCACACGTGGCAAGCTATCATTGGTGAGAAGTGTGTTTCTTGGATCCATAGAGTGTGCTTTCTCCATCTTTTTGTGTTATTTCACCTGCAACCAAATATTCTCCAAGGACAAGTGGAACTACATTATTCGAAACCAAATATGAATGTAAGAAATGCAAATCCTCCTTTATTCTTGAGTATATTGACGGTCATATTTGGTACTTAACAACCGTCAACAATCACGAATGGCAGTGCGCGCCACCTCTTCTTCCGTGATGATCAGGCCTTCACGCAACACCTCCATAGGCAGGTCAGTTGTCCGGGCTCGCAAGCAGGCGAGGATGTACTCCGCCATGCTTTGAGCCAGATCACGCACCCCTTGTGCCATGGAGATATCCACCTCCGATCGAAATGCCTCCAAATGATCCGCCAGCCAAGTGAAGGTGGGAAGAAGGTGCTCCAGCCTGTGATCAACCACTAGCATGTGCAGAGGGAATCACTCCCATCCGCCATCTGAGAGCACATCGCAGAAATGAAGGGCGAGGTTGCAAAAACTTTCGGTGGCTACCCGACGAGAAAGCTGGAGTTTCGTGAGCTCCTCCGGGAAGCCGTGCGAAAGGGAAACCATGCTTACAGCCCTTGCCTCAACTGCCTCCACCCACCTTAGGGCTGCTGCACAGGCGCTCTTGGCCTCCCTAGACCGTTGATAGGCGCTGAGGAGCTGGGTATTGATGGCATCCGTATCAGCGTGGATCTTGGCGGCTGTCGCCTGGCGGTCCGCCTGGATCGACTCGTTGGCCTCCGCTCGCACCACCACCACCTACTGTCGGTGTTTAGACCAGGCAACCTACCGAGGGGGTACCCGAGGAAGTGTTTTGTGGGTGGGGCTCACCGAAGACCAAGAACTCAAAGGTGAACTCAAACACATGATTTAGACAGGTTTGGGCTGCTTATGTCTCATAATACCCTATGTCTTGTGTGCTGGTTGGATTGTATTGATTGATGATTGTTTGGAGGGGTCCCTACCTCACCTTATATTGTTGGGGGCAGGATTACAAGTTGGTTGTTGTACAAGAGTATTAGTTGGATTCAACCACAGAGTCCTACTCTAATTGCTACGAGTAGTTTCCTAATCCTTGACTAGTCCTTGTCCACCACGTAGACCACACCATCCTGCACCGTAGTCTCCATGTCTGACACATCTTGGTGTACAACCCATTATTGTAGGACTGTCCAAGCCTCCTAGTGGGCCATTAGATGTATGGCTGACAAGCTTCCGAGTACTTTTTACTCAAATGCAGCAAACCCAAGCACTTCCGTAGATGTCTCCGACTACCTTGTGGTGCTCTTTTGAGTACTCCATCGAATTGAGTCTTCGAATGTGCTCAAGTACTACCATGCAGCTAGAAGGTGCTCAAGCCTCATTTAATTTAGTCTTGAATCTTGATCTTTATATGGAAGTGAGATTTGAAAAAATCGCACTCCATATGGAGTAGCCCCCGAGCCTTAGGTTGCATCGAAGAATCACGCCACGGGTCAATCTTGTAATTTCACATGTTTTCCCCTGAAAACCCAGAGAAAACCCTTTTTGTCCAATGGGCACATGGCACATAACTCCCAAGCCATTACACGACTACTTTGGGTATAAGGGTCAACCACTAGTTCAATGTGACCATTTGCCTTCACAAAACTTATCTTTTCAGAAAAACTTGGTAACCGTTTTAGCGATAACTGATGGCTTAAAAAAAGGAATATTCCTCGTAATCTTCACCACTCAAATACCTGTGCCGCGGTTATAAATGACGGAAGATTCTTATCCCTTCCGTTTACCCGAGCTAGCGCACCCGAGCCATTCATCTTTTCCACTATCGCCCTAGTGCCGCTGCTTGCACTCCTTGAGCAGTGTTGCACTAGCGTCGCCGCTTGCCGTCCCGGAGAGCCGCTACCCCCCACTGTGTAGTCACCTAGCTAATGCGCCAGAAGACCATCAGAGCAATGGCGCCCAAGAAAGCATCCTCAAGCAAGGCGGCGGAGTCGAAGAAGTGCAAGGTTGCCAAGAAGGAGAAGGAGGTCCAGCTGCCTGTTCCCAAGTATGGGAAGACTGACCAGACGGTTCCACGAAATAAAGCCATGGCCTGAAAGCCATCCACCTTGAAGAAGGTGGATATCCAGGTACTGGTGCATGCCAATCTGCTCTAGGAGAAGGAATTCACGGATTGGAGGGAGGCAGCAGGAAATCCATGGCCTTTTGAAAGCTACCCGGACGAGACAGTTCGCGCACTTCATCAAGCGTGGGCTTGCTCTACCGTCGTCCAAGTTCTTCAAGGGTTTGCTGAGGTACTACAATCTAGAGTTAGTCCACCTCAACCACAACTCTATTTTGCATGTTGCTAACTTCATGCACCTATGTGAGGCCTTCCTGGGGATTCAACCCCACTTCCAGCTATTTAGGAAGTTCTTCAAAGTGAAGCCCCAACCCCGTATGGACCACACACTAGTAGTCGAAGGGGCAGGGATCCAGTTTTGGGAGCAGTACAAGAGCCAATACATCAAGTACGAGCTCATAGACTCCCATTCTGGATGGAAGCAATGGTGGTTCTACATTACAAATCACGAGCCCCATCTTCCCAAGGTCACCGGCCACTATCAAGTGTGGAACAACCACTAGTTGTACGAGCTGAGTAGTTCTGACGGCTTTCAACTGCCAAGTCTGATTAAGAAGATTGCCCAACTCAAGATAGCCTGACCCGCATCGGTGTAGCCTTCAGCTTCATAAGGAGGCATGTCTAGCCCCTACGGCTTCGTTGCACTACAGGGTATGACTACTCGGGTCCCAACGACCCGTCACGAATGATGTCGGAAGAGCTATCCCTTGATTAGGTGATGGTGCGCCTGAAGCATTTATTCAAGCGCGTCAATGGTGTCCCGACAATCTTGTGAGAGCACTGCACCGTGAACTCGCCGAATCCTGTAAGTACACGTGGCCTGTAGCCCCCGAGTACTAGTGTTGGCATATGTCGTTGTTACTGGCTAGTCTTCTGTTGCTTGCAGGATGAGTTGAACTTGTATGTCTCCAACCCTCCTACACCAGGCGTTGATGTCATGCCCCATATGTAGTCCCTTGAGGTTGTGCAGAGGGCGTTCGAGGAGGAGGAGGAGGAGGAAGGAGAAAGGGAGAAGTCACCAGACTGGTCCTCCTTCATCAGCTCTGATTTAGAGTCTGTTGAAAAATTTGTTGTCAAGACCTGTAATTCTGACAAGGTGGGGTCATCTTTTGGGACAACCAAGCGTGCAACGAAGGAGCTCAGAAAGTTAGTGGTGCCACCCTCGAAGAAGGCGCGTACTGTCGCTGCCAAACAGGTGGCGAAGAAATCGTCAGCCGATAAAGTCCCATCACAGGTAACAAGATCCTGAGGATCGAGTACCCGTTAGTTGTTTGCTTTATCACCAGAATCTGACATTGATCTTACTGATGTGCAGGTAGTCAAGGAGACAGAGGCAGAAGAACCAACTACTCTAGTCCTGCGACGGCGGAGGCTGCCGACTATAAGTGAAGTCCTGGCGTCGAGGGCTCAACGAGAGGAGATGATGGCTAAGGCTGGCGACGATCCAACTGTGATCTGGCAAGCCATGCCAAAGACGCCGTCGCCTACCATTAAGGCGCTACGCCTGGGAACCAGGCCCTCCATCAAGATAAGGAGGTCCACCCAGTAAGTATCCAGGTACCGATGTCAACTTGATGTCACGAGTAGTATCACCGAGTAATGAGTTGCGATTCTTGTCTTGTTGTAGGAGATCCACCAGCGTGGAAGCTGAGGGCCCAAGTACTAAGTCTAGTGCTGATGGCAGTAGCCGCTCAGCTTAGGAAGTCGTCCCGGGGTCTGGTGCTGATGGCAGTAGACGCTCAACCCCCGAGCCCGCCTTGGAGCCCGTTGTTCCACTGCCGGAGGATCAACCCATGCCCGAGGTTGCCCCAGGTATAGTGTCTCTTGTCGCAGCTCTTATGCATGATGTTGTCGTCACTTGATATTTCTGCAGTGCCAGCCCTCGAGCTGCCGGAGGCCGACCCCGTCGTGGAGAGTACTTCCACGATGGTGACGGAGTTGGTGGCCATGATGTTGAATCCGGATGTTGAGCCGGAACCAGAGGTCGGGGTGGAGCCAGAGGCCAAAGTAGAGGTTGTGGTCACTGGTGCAGTCGAGGCTGCACGTGTAGTCCTCGAGGCAGAAATAGATGTTGAGGCTGCTAGGACGCTACAAGTGTTGGCCGTTGTCTCACCATCCGAGGCGGGGCCGTCGACTAGTCGCGTGGCGACTACCTCCTTACTGTTAGAGGCTGGTCCGTCGACTAGCCAGGCGATGGTCCCTCTCAGTGTGTCGGGTGCCGGGGAGCATGATGAGATGCTGCTCCCTCCCATGGTGAACCGAGGGAAGGACTGGCTGATAGCTATGCCCCTGGCCACCGTGGAGCTCGAGGCCATGCTAATGGACATGTATCGCCAAGTAGGTAGGTAGATTTTACTTCTGCTCTTGATCTTCATCTTTAAATTGGTACTCGTTACTGAACATGACTACTTGCTCTGTTGTTGTAGAAACTGATCTAGCGCTCCCATGAGAAGTCGAAAATTCTTGAGGAACTTGGAGACACCATCCAGCGGGCCGAAGCGCTGGAGCAGAAACTAGCCGAAGAGCGGCAATGCTCCTCCCGGCTATTGATGAAATACGACGGCGAAGCCGCTAGGAATTGGAATGCCATGCAGGATGCCGCGGAGGAGAAGGACCGTTTGTAGAAGCTCAACAAAGGGTTTGAGGAACCGTAATCATGGTAAGCTGTTAACCTATGTTGTCTTAGAGTACTTGTTTGGACCTTGCTGATGCTGACTTGTTCTTTGCCTTTGTGCTTGCAGAGCTCACCAAGGAGAATAACGATCTCCAGGGTCGTGCCATGGATTGGCAAATCGCATACTACCGAGTCACTGATGAGTACGACAAGGTGACCAAGAAGTACAAAACCCTGGAGCAGAAGTTTGATAAGGAGAAGCAGCTGCACAAGGACAGGGAGGTCAGCTTGTCGATTTGATGGAGAAATTCCAAGCGCAGCAGGCTGAGTTGGAGGCAAAGGACCTTGCTCTCAAGTAACTAACACAAGTCGCTCAGCCCATTGTTGATATGGTGGAGCCCCCGGAGGAAGGCGTGGAGCCCTGGCCCTTGGTGGAGATACTCAAGGGTGTACCCGAAAAGTTCACCGGCTATGTGGAGAAGACTGCGGAGTCCATCTCCAAGCAACTGCTGGCGATGGTGAAGTCATTTTACCCACAAGCCAACTTGGCTCCTGTGGCAGAAGGCATTGCCGAGGACTATTCTGGTGAGCAGTTCCAGCAGTACTTGGAGGAGATGGCTCGCATTGCTTAAGAAGTAGCCGGTCAGATAGACCTTGAGTGATCTACAAAAACAATTGTCTGTAATATAAACAAGATATGTTAATGCAAATTGTTTGAAGTCTTGTCGCAATTCTTGTTTGCTTGTCGGCTTGTTTGAATCTTGTTTGGTTTAGTGCATCCCACGGACTACCTTGAAGTTTGCTCATATGGTAGTCGTGAGTGTCTACGCACAAGGCTGCTCCTGTGAGCCTCTTCAAATACACTATGTAGAGTACCTTTAGGATGTGACTCCCTTTTGCGGAGCTCCAATACTCGTGTATCTGGGTAGTGAAACTATTCAAGCGAGTAGACTCTTCAGGACTTCATGAACTGGAGCTTACCTTAGCAACCTCTCTGGGTTGTTTGGGTCTTGTGCTTTGAAGACCTGGATCTGGCAATCTTGTTATTACAAGCCGCGGCTAGACAGACTTGTCTAGATTAGGACTCGGGTAGCGTAGATAACTCCCAAGTTGTTTGATGACTTCTGTTTGCGAAGACCGTCAATGGACAGATTTGTTTGAGGAGCTGATTAGCTCAAGATTTGTGTGTGCAGGCTTGCTTCTGCGCATTGCTACTATCTAACGAGTTGAATAGCCCAAAAGATAAGTGTGCAGACTTGTGAGTACAAGTTGCGAGTGGGCAGAGACTAGTCTTTTGCGACAAAAAATAACTCTGCTATATTTAAATTTGTAACTGTACAACTATGGCCGATGGCCAGTTTACATGAGTATGTAGACTATGGATAGAATCGACACAAGTGTTCAATGTTCCATGAGTTGTCGACTTCCTCACCAGTGAGAGTTTGGAGCCTATACGACCAAGGACTAGTGACCTTGGAGACGATGTAAGGACCCTACCAAGGCAAGTTTAGCTTGTGCAGCCCATTTGTGTCTTGAATACACTTGAGGACCATGACGCCTGTGTTGAATGAACGCTCTTTGACGTTGCGGTCATGATAGCGGCGAATTCCTTCAAGGTATCTTGCTAACTAGATGAGTGCTGCACAACGACCTTTTTCGAGACTGTCTAAATCTAGACTCCTTGTTTCTTCAGCTGCACATTCCTCGTATTGCTCAACTACTGGAGACTTCCACATGGCATCGGTGGGGAGGACGGCTTCTGATCCGTAGACTAGGAAGTAGGTTAAGTACCCCGTAGGCTTGCACGGCTATGTGTGAAGCCCATAGAGGACATTGGGTAGATCCTTGAGCCACTTGTCTCCTATGGTGTTACCAATATCATGTAGTCTCTTCTAAAGAGCTTCCAGTACCATCCCTTTGGCACGCTCAACCTGGCCGTTGGCTCACGGATGAGCAACAGAGACGTACCGGACGTTGATCCCTCTATTCTCAGAGTAGTCCCAGAACTCGTGATTGTTGAAATTCGAGCCCAAGTCTATGATGATACGATTGGGGAAGCGGTAGCGATGGATGATCTCGTCGAGGAAGTCAAGTACTCTGCCTGCTTTGGGTTAGGTCACTGGCTTCACCTCGATCCACTTGGTGAATTTGTCGATCGCCATGCGTACTCAGTTGAAGCCCTCGGGTGCCATAGGCAGAGGGCCAATCATGTCTAGCCCCCAACATGCGAAGGGCTAGGAGGATGGTATGGTGATCAGCTTGTAGGCAGGGACATGCTGTTGCTTGGCGAAGAATTGACAACCTTGGCACTAGCAAACTAGTTCTTCCTTGTCCTTGAGAGCTGTAGACCAATAAAAGCCTGCTCTGAAAGTTTTGCCCACGATTGTTCTGGATGATGCATGGTTGCCACAGATTTCTTTGTGAATCTCCTCCAGTATGTCCTTGTCGTCTTCGCGTGAGACACACTTCATGAGTACTCCTGATGATGCACCTCATCTGTAGAGTTTGTCCCCGACTAGAACGTAGTTCTTGTCACGTTGCGAGACTTGTTCTACTTCTACCTTGTCAGGAGGCAACTTGTGCTCCTTGATGTAGTCGATGAAGGGGGTTTTTCAATCTACGTCGATCATCATAACCTCTCGGTCTGGCGTATCATTGCCACGATCGGTGGTTTTAGATGGTGCCGGCTCCTGTAAGGATGGCTTGTGTAGTTCGTGGATGAAGACCCCAGCTGGGACTTGGGCACAAGTAGACCCAAGCTTGGACAAGACGTCTGCGGCTACGTTGTTGTCACGAGCCACATGATGGAACTCCAGACGAGAGAACTTGTTCTCTAGCTTGCGCACTTCAAGGCAGTACGCATCCATGTTGTCTTTGTGGCGATCCCACTTGTCATTGACTTGGTTGTTGACTGCTAGAGAGTCACCGTATATCAACAACTATTTGATTCCCAGCGAGACTGCCAGGCGGAGCCCGTGCAGTAGGGCCTTGTATTCTGCTTCATTGTTGGAGATCTCCCAGGAGATTTGCAACATGTACTTGAGTTGTTTTCCTTTGGGAGAAATTAAGAGTACCCCTGCACCGGCTCCCTCGAGCTTGAGTGATCCATCAACGTACATGACCCAATGCTCTGGTCATTCTGCCTGTGCGGGTACTTGATTTTCCTGCCACTCTGCCATGAAATCGACTAGTGCCTGCAACTTGATGGCATTCCTTGGTTTGAATTCCAGGAACAAGGATTTGAGTTCTACTACCCAATTGGAGATTCTTCCTATTGCATCTCTGATGTGGAGTATGTCTCCCAAGGGGAAGTCTGTGACGACGGAGATGTTGTGTTCCTAGAAGTAGTGTTATAGCTTCCGCGAGGTGAGTAGTATTGCGTATAGCAACTTCTGTACTGGAGGCTATCTGGTTTTGGAGTCTGACAACTCCTCGCTGACAAAGTAGATGGGCCTCTGTCTTTGTATACATGGCCTGATTCTAGTCTTTCGACCACAATCACCACGCTGACAATGTTAGTAGTCGGGAGGATGAAGAGCAGCAAGTCTTCATTGGGAGTAGGCGCTGTGAGGACCGGTGGCTTTGATAAGAAGTCCTTCAACTGTTGAAGGGCTTGTTCCGCCTCCTCGGTGCACTGGAACTTATCTTGCCGCTTCAGTAGTTTGAAGAAGGGTAGTCTCCTTTCTCCAAGTCTTGAGATAAATCTGTTGAGGGCCGCCATGCATCCAGTCAGCTTCTGGACGTCTGTGATGCACGATGGAGCGTGTAAGTTAGTGATTGCAGCAATCTTCTCAAGATTAGCCTCGATTCCTCGATGACTGATGATGAACCTGAGTAGTTTTCCGGAGGATACACCGAACACACACTTTGTTGGATTCAGTTTCCACCGGTATGCTCACACGCTTGTGAAGGTTTCTTCGAGATCCGCAATGAAGTCGTCAGGATTTCTGGTCTTTATAACCACGTTGTCCACGTTGCCTCTACGTTGCAGTGTAGCTGATTCTTGAAGCACTCCTGGATGGCTCGTTGATATGTGGTGCCTGCGTTCTTCAACCCGAAGGACATTGTAGTGCAGCAGAAAGCTCCGTACGGGGTGATAAAAGCGGTCGTGATCTGGTCTTCTTCTTTGAGCACTATCTGGTGATACCCCGAGTAGCAGTCAAGAAAGCAAAGTAGAGCGCACCCAGTCATTGAGTCGATGACCTGATCAATCCTAGGGAGCCCAAGGGATCCTTTGGACAGTGCTTGTTGAGGTTCGTGTAGTCGACACACATCCTCTACTCGTTGTTGTTCTTCCGCACCAAGATGAGGTTAGCTAACTAAGGGATATGGGTACCCCATGGGTCCCTATCGACCATGATGTTGACCGGACCTAACAAGTGGGCCCACCCGACCAGGGTGTACGGGCCAAGGACATGAAGATACTTGGAGTACAATTCAAGGAGGCCGGGTGATTCAAATCAGCCCGGATATTGCGGGATACATATTGTAATCCGAATCAAATTACCTTTCATGTAATAATCGACTAGATTATATTCAAGCCAACTTGTAACCCTAGGTCATCAGCCTATATAAGGCGGCTAAGGGAGCCCCCCAAGGGTACCTTATCTCATACCAGCAATACAATCCACGCATACAGGACGTAGGCCTGAACCTATCTAAAACCCTCGTGTCCCTTGTGTTCTCATGATCACCTTCGAGTTCTTGGTTTTGCAATCACCCTCACCTACAAATCAACCACTCGGGTAACCCCCTGGTGGACTGCCAGGCTTATAAATTCGACAGTTGGCGCGCCACGTAGGGGTGATTGTGAGATCCTCCTCGCGACCTCGATGGCCTCCCGCCCCGGCGTCATCTTCCTCAAGAGCATGAAGGACTTTCTCATATTCTTTGTCTTTCGATCTGTACGCTTGGGGCCACTTCTCCTTTGATTAGCGTGTCATGAGCTATTGACCACGGCCGCTAGCTGCGTGCGGGAGGTTGGGACCGCTACCGCGGTGGCTGCCGGCATGCTGGGCCATGATCGCGACGACGAGCGCCGCCCAGGGCTCCATCTACCACATCAGCTTGGTCGACGACAAGAATCTGGATGATTTCTACATCCGTACTCCACCGGCATTGACTCCATGCTTATTGGCACGCAGCCAAGACAAATCAATCTACAAGGACATACAAGAAACAAGGAGCACTTCCCTTTTGATTTTTTCCTCATTAGTTAAATCAGCAGATTCTATTTCTATTATCTCCGTTGATTGATGTGAGCTCCTACGTACTTGCGTGGACTCGACTCCCTATTATTTGCAAGATCAAGGTGTTGCCAGGCAATACGTGCATGCCATGACTGTGTACATGCAAGTCTAGGAGAAATTTTGGATCGAATAATGCGTGAACAGGATGCATGAATCGTGGGGGGTTCAGGCAATGGACCTTGGGAACCACGATCGCTTTGTACGTGTGTGGTCGGCGCCATCTTTATCCTCGCCAATCCCAGCAGCTGCGACATCACCAGCAACCCCGACTAAGACATGCCGTGCATGCATTCTGATTTGCAGTGATCTCATGACGTCCGCGACTACTCGGTAGGAAGCATCATAACTTGGATTCATGACGACCGCTAACTCAAGCATGACTGCGATGATCAAGATGACGCTCCAGGGCTTCTGAGCCTGATCACGAGGATGGCAACTGATGCTTCGACTCGACCACAAATCAAGCTGTCTTATTTACAGTTAAACATTTTACGGCTAATGTATACCTACATATGCCTCGGCTCCTCCATGTCGCCATGACTTTTGCCGACCGCCTCAGCTCTTCTGTGTCTTTGTGACTTTCGCCGACCACCTTAGTGGCACCCCGACTACTTATATAGCTTGGTCCGTCCTCTACACGGGCGATCGGGGCTACACCCCACGGGTGCCTAGCTCATGCTGGTGCTTTTCCGCACAGTTCCGACTGCTTTGCAGCTTGTTTGTCCCTCTTAACACTTGCTAACGTACTCGGGTAGCACACGCCTTAATCCGTGAAACCTTGACTCATCCTGTGCGTCTCCTATATGCGAGCATCAGGTCACCCCCAACACTACAGCCTGAGATAAGCCATCCTCTCCGTGAGCAGTGGTTAGCAGGGCTAGGTGCTTAAACATAATAGGCTATTTCTGGTCGGCGTGCCTCCATAGCTCCGCCAGTTCTTGTACTCGGGGACTGGGTGCCTACTTCAGGTCGGCATGTCTCTAGGGCTCCGCCGGTCCTCGCCGCCTGGGGCTGGGCGCCTACTTCAGGTCGGCGTGCCTTAATGGCTCCGCCAGTCCTCATAATCGGGAGCTGGACACCTATTTCGGGTCGGCGTGCCTCTGTGGCTTCGCCTATCCTTGTGCTCAGGCACTACGACCTGCTCCTAGAATCAATTTTTTCTTCCCTTTTGACCATTGGACTGATTATACTAATCGCTTCAATGCTCGGGGGCTACTACATATGGAGTGCATCTTGCGACGCCCTCCATGTCCTTCACTTCGACTTACTGGATGCCCACAATCCATCAACTCGGCACTCGACTTCACTCTACATGTATGGCTCCGCGTTCGCTCAAATTTTCTTCTTTTTTGAGCACTGCGCAGCCCCTCCATCACTATGATGCCATCGCAGCTTCAGCTGACCACATTCCAAGCTTTGCTATGATGACCTCAAGTTCCTTTTTGCCTACACATCGCTCGGGGGCTTGAAGGATATGGGTACCTCATGGGTCCCCACCGACCAGCATACTAGCTGAACCTGACAAGTGGACCCACCCGACCAAGGCGTGCGAGCCAAGGATATGAAGATACTTGGAGTACATGCCAAGGAGGCCGGGCGATTCAAATTAGCCCGAATATTATGGGATACGTATTGTACCCAGACTCAGATCACCTTCCATGTAATGACCGAGTAGATTAGATTCAAACTAACTTGTAACCCTAGGTCATTAGCCTATATAAGGTAGCCAAGGGAGCCTCCCGAGGGCAATCCAATTCAATCGGTAAACAACGCACCTGCGCAAAGCAATGCAAACCACCAAGCACACAGGACGTAGGGTATTACTCTCTGGAGACTCGAACCTGTCTAAAACCCTTGTGTCTCTTGTGTTCTCGTGATCACCTTCGAGTTCTTGATGTCGCGATCGCCTCCACCTACAAATCAACCACTTGCGTAACCCCCAGGTGGACTACCGAGCTAAGAAATCTGACACTAACCACTCTGTATGAAGGAATTCTTTTATGAAGCCAGCCATGAGTAGTTTGGCCAACTCTTTTTTGATGGCTTCTCTTCTATCTTGGGCAAACCGGCGTAGTCGTTGCTGCTTGGGCATAGCTTTGGGATCCACATTTAGTGAGTGCTCAATCAACTCCCTCGATAACCCGGGCATATCAAATGGCTTCCACGGGAAGATGTCTCGGTTGGCCCGAAGGAAGCTGATGAGCGCGTCTTCCTATTTGGGATCTAGCCCTGAAACAATCAGGACTGTCTTGGAGTTGTCGCCAGTCTCGAGGTCTATAGCTTTGAGGTCAACCTCTCCTATCGGCTTGACCTTGGTTGCCCCCAAATTCTTCTCTGGGATTTCAAGTTTGTTTGGGGATAGTTTCTTGGAAGCGGGGAAGACTTGCATCATGGAGTTTGGCACCTGAGTAGTCGCTGCCAGCTCCACAGCTTCTGTGTTGTAGTCGTTTCATCTCATCAAGTCTCCGCGCAGGGAAAGTACTCCCTTGCGTCCCGGCATCTTGAGTACTAGGTACACCTAATGCAGGATGGCCATGAACTTGGCTAGTGCTGGTCTTCCGAGGATGGCGTGGTACAAAGTCTCGAAGTCAGCCACCTCGAACCGAATGTACTCGGTCCGGTAATGATCCTTGGTCCTGAAATTAACTGGCAAAATCACCTGACCAAGGGGTACAACCGCATTACCCAGGACAATCTCGTAGAACAAAGAGTTCGTTGGGGTGAGCATATCTATCACGTCGAGGTCCATCTTCCTCAAAGTCTTGGCGAAGAGCATGTTGAGGCCGCTGCCACCGTCGATGAGTAATTTTGTGAGGCGAGAGCCTGCGACAACTAGATCCAGGATGAGAGGATAGCATTCTGGGTCAAAGAAACAAGTCCACTGATCTTTTCTTGAAAAGGTGATTGGCACCTCGGACCACTTAAGGAACATAGGTGTTGCTTGCTCAATGGACATGATTTCCTGGAGGGTTAATTTCTGGGACCGCTTGGTAGGAGTACCTGGAGTGCCGCCGAATATGATGTTGATGGTGTTGGACTGGTTCTAAAATTTCCCATTGTCGTCGTTATCTCCGTCTTCTTTGGCATTTCCCTTGTTTTTAGCTCCAGAAGATTACGGCAGATCTTTCATAACTCTACAGAGGCTCATGCAATCCATCGCGGAGTGTTTGGAGTGTGGGTGCAATAGGCACTGCTTCTTTAGGAGCTCCTTGAAAGGAGACCTCTCTTGATTTCCGCCGCTTTTCTTGGAGGACTGGGATATCGCCGCGGCAGTGTTGTCTGGCCTCCTCTTGCAATTTTGTCCATGCGAGTAGTTGCCTCGATTGTCGTTGGGGCGATCGTTGCGGTTCTTGCCGTTACTTTGGTTGTTGCTCTAGTTATTGTTGTTCTGGCCTCTGTTATGACTAGATTCAAACCGCTCGATCTCCTTGTCTTCTTCATCTGCCCAGGCTCTGATCATAGTCTTGAGAGACTTGATATAGTCTGAGCATCTTTTGCCAAAGTCTTGGAACATCCGGTGGTCATAAAGACCGTTCTGGAAGCACTCTATGACGTCCTTCTCCGTGATGTCCATGACAGTGGCCTTCTTGTCAAAGAAACAGTGTAGGTAACTATGCAGGGTTTCATCTTGTTGCTATTTAACTTGCGACAAGTCGATCCTGTTACCAGGATGTTGCATTGCTCCAGGGAAGTTATTTGGAACGCCGCCTTTAGTTGACTCCATGTGTCGATGGAGTTCCTTTTCAGAGACTCGAGCCAAGTGAGTGGCCCTACCTCCATGCAGATAGGGAAGTAGATGACCTTGGTGTCATCATTTCCTCCCGCCACTTGGACCGCTAGTGAATAGAACCGCAGCCATTGGACTGGGTCCTACTTGCCATCATATTTGTTGATACCTGCAAGTTTAAACTTGTCGGGTAGAACTGTCTTGCGTACTCGGCTTGAAAAGGCGGGGAACCCGTCGGTGTCTTCTCCCAAGTACTCGACTTCTTGATCGCGTTCATGGTGGCGCCCATCGATGATGTTACGAGCATCGCGATTCTGGTTGATCTGCTGGCGGAGGTTGCGAGGTTGCTCAGGTTTCGGGTAGGGCCAACGGTGGCTGAGGCCTCCCGAGGGTCCTGCCTGACTAACCTTCTACCCTGTGTTGACTTGCCCTGGGTTGCTTAATTCTATGAACCTCATTTCTAGCAGCTTCGTTGCGACTTGGATGCCTGCCACTACTGCCATGATGGGAGGAGGTGCGTCGGACCGAGTTGATCGGACTCTGTCGATCGAGTAGTTCATACGCGTGCTCCGCCAGTAGAGCTAGTTACCTGGTGTACTTGTCTTGCACCATCGCCTGAGTGAGCAGGTCAATGGAGGTGACAATGGCAAGAGGAGTGTTATGTTCGCATTGAAACTCCTTCGAATGTGTGATCCATGTTACTGATGGGTAGGTCATTTGCAAGGCGATGTCGACGATCTGCTTGCTTTGCATTTCTTGCTCGCCAGTGTGCCCTTTGATCTTCCGTCTCTTCTCCTTCTATGTTGGCGGATGCGCTGACACGTCATCTGGGTGACGCTCGCGTCGTGAGTTCCTTTCTGGTTGTTCTGCTCCATCGTCATTGGCTCTTTGAGGAGTGAAAATGGCGAGTAGTTCTCGCTCTGGGGAGAAACTACTCGAGCTTGATGTGATGACTTCCATAGGGCCATCTTCTTCATAGATAGGAGACAGAGGTGTTCCCTCCTTGTATTGGAGGTTGTTGAGGTACGCGACAAGGCGTGACTCGTCATCCTTGGCTAGAGCAGATGGTTTCATGCCAGCTAGTAGATGAATCTATCTTGTGGAGTAGATATCATTACCAAGCCCTGCTGTGGACGTGATAAGGGAACCTCCTCATCCGGATCTAAGTAGTAGTCGAGGTCCTCGATCGAATCCAAATTGGATTGGAATTTGGACAAGGAAGCTTGGTAGATAGTGCCTGCATTTCGGAGTCCGAATAGGAACCGACTTGCGTTGTAGACCGATTTGCACGATGGCTCAAGCGCCAGCTTGTGGGAACCAGTTCGACTAGTGGGAGAGGTTGAGTTGTACTCAGACTCGCCCCTGGGACCTCGGAAAAGGTCGAAAATTTTGTTGAATTTTTCAACGAAATCCTCCAAAGCTTAGCGATGGAGATCAACGTCGTAGTGCTTCTCCTCCAGGGTTAGCGCAACGTGGTAGTGGAAGTTTCCAGTGCCATCTGCGATGCAGACCCAGGAGCCAAAGATGAACACCGCGCCTTCTTCAAACGCGATGGTGAGCTTGATGATGACTGGAGCCATCGAGTTCGTCGGTGGATCTTTGGCGAGGGCCCCTACATGGCGTGCCAGTTGTTGGTGTTTAGACCCGGCAACCTACCAAGGGGTACCCGAGGTAGTGTTTTTGTGTGTGGGGCTCGCCGAAGACTAGGAACTCAAATGGTGAACTTGAACACATGATTTAGACAAGTTCGGGCTGCTTATATCGTGTAATACCCAACATCTAGTGTGCTCGTTGGATTGTACTGATTGATGATTGTTTGGAGAGGGTCCTTGCCTTGCCTTATATTGCTGGGGGTAGGGTTATAAGTCGATTGTTGTACAAAAGTACTAATCGGATTTGACTAGAGAGTCCTACTATAATTGCTACAAGTAGTTTCCTAATTCTCAACTAGTCCTTGTCCGCCACGTAGACCACGCCATCATGCATCGTAGTCTCCAGGACTGACATGTCTTGGTGTCTAGCCCTATATTGTAGGACTGTCCAAGCCTCCTGGTGAGCCCATAGATGTATGGTCAACACCTACTGGCTGATGGTGGCCGCCTCAGCCACCGGCTGAGTCATCTCGTGCTCACGGCTATCCAACGACTGCATGCGAGGTTTCAAGCTTCACGTGAGAAGCTCCAGCTCGTGAGCACGGTCGGCCAGCTGCCTCTCCCACCCCTGGGTGGCCATGTGGGTGGCAGTCTCCACTTGGTGGTGATCCTCCTATTGATGCTGAAGCTGGGTGACGCGCTCCTGCAGCTCGAGCTCGCAGGACACCGTAGCCGCGTTGGATGAGTCGAGCAGCTGGTCGCGTGTAGATGGGCTTGTTCCTCATGATGGACGATGTCAAGCACCAGGATGTGCAGCTCCTGCTCGCATTGCTGGAGCTTCGCCATGAGCCTCTCAGGGGTCCACGGCTGCCCGCTGAATGTCCTCGACAGCCACCTCCAAAGCATGCTGCACTCGGAGAAGGATGGTAGACGGTTCCTCACCGTCGGCAGCGCCCGTCGTGGACTACGCAGCCATCGGAACGGCGATCGCACCGGCAAACTCCAACAGGGATGAAGCATCAACCACCGCTGCCATGATAGCTGGGTTGGCACCAGCCACTGCCACTGGGGCACCAAGGGCTTTGGCTACCGTCACCACCGCTCCCGCATCACCTCCACTCTAAGCGAGGGGCAGGGTAGGGGCAGGATGAGGCTCGTGTGGCTGCTCAACAGTGCTTGGGTCTCCACCGGTGGGGTTCCCGAGCCCCAATGGGCTGACGGTGCACGGGCGCAGCAAGAGCAGGTGGTGTTGGGATACGAGGTAGGCTACACTAGCGCAAATCAAAATTTCTACCGCGTATAACCAGGAAGAACTGTCGTATAAGGATCACGGGATTACCACTCGACGCACTACTAGTGCGGAAGATGTAGATATGCGTCGATGCAGTGAAGACGATCACGTAGTCGTACGTAGTCGATCACGTCCAGCAGCTCCTCAGCAGCTCGTCCACGTGCAGCAAGATCGCCTCCGGTACCGCGGCTCGTCGTTGGCTCGTCGTGGCTCGTCGGCGGCTCGTCGGCGGCTCGTCCAAGTGCTGCAGGTGCAACACCTCCAAGGTATCCACACGTGCAGGGAGGAAGCGTCGCAAGCTGGATTGCTAGATCCGCGAGTTGCAACAGGCGAGGGCGTGGGAGGCGCGGCAGGTGTGTTTTCGCCAAAAGGTTGTATTTCGCCAAAAGGGTGTAAACCCTAGGGCGCCCCCACCCCTCTATTTATAGAGGTTCCTGATGGGCCTCTGGATCCGAGGCCCATTAGTACTCCTACACCTAATCCAACTCGGATCAGATCCGAATTGGGCTTCCAGCCCCTTAAGTGTGTGACCCTATGGGTTCGGATATGTATAGACATGGCCCGAGTACTCCTACTCGGCCCAATAGTCGGTAGCGGCCTCTAGCAAGACGTGCCAACTCCTATACGCACACGAAGATCATATCAGACGAACCATCACAACATAATATACATGCTATTCCCTTTGCCTCACGATATTTGGTCTAGCTTCAAGCCGACCGCTCTTTCTCGATCCTGTGATTCAGAATCCCTTTGTAGGTTAACTCTTAACCGTACGTAGCATGGCCATGCATTTTCGGATCCGATCACTCGAGGGGCCCAGAGATATCACTCTCAATCAGAGAGGGGCAAATCCCATCTTGATTGACCATGTCTCATAGCATGCTTTTTGACAAACCCGAAAGCTACCTTTATAACTACCCTGTTACGGCGTAGCGTTTGATAGCCCCTAAGTAGGTCGATCCACATCTAGAATACATGCGACAATCTCAGGTCTAAGGATAAAGCGTATATGTTGTTTAAAGAGAGAACTATTTCTCGTGTTGGGTCAGTCCTAACACATGTCTCCACATGTGTCCACATTATTAGTTCAACATCTCCATGTCCATGACTTGTGAAACATAGTCATCAACTAATACATGTGCTAGTCTAATATTCATGTGTGTCCTCACATGAACTCCGACTAGGGACAACTTTAGAATAACCATACAAGTAAAGAGTTTCACATACAATTCACATAATTGCAAATCAATTCAAGTAGCCTTTAATGGATATTCAATGAACACAATATACAAATCATGGATACAAATGGAATATCATCATCTCTATGATTGCCTCTAGGGCATATCTCCAACAGGTGGGACCTGCTGGGGTGGCTTACACCCGCAACGGCCCTACCCACAGGGGACTCCATCCCAATGGGTAGAAAGCCCCCCGTACGGATGGTTCACCGGACAGAGGGGGGCAAAGATGGTGGAGTCCTATCACCATGCTCCCCAGGTGAGGTCCACCCCGGTGAACTGCTAGCACCATGAGAAGAAGCAGTGTGAAAAAAAATAGAGAGAGGGCGAACGAGCAAGAAGAATGGAAGAGTCAAACCTACGCTTGGGCCCTACGAAGAGCCACTGTGACACCAAAGCCACCATGGCCACCCCCACCCTCGGACGCTTGGACGGGGGGAACGACCGGCGGGGGCACCCAATAGCATCGCCACCACTGCGGTCGA
Organism: Setaria viridis; assembly: GCF_005286985.2. NCBI lineage: Eukaryota > Viridiplantae > Streptophyta > Magnoliopsida > Poales > Poaceae > Setaria > Setaria viridis. The sequence goes on along the minus strand of NC_048267.2, from coordinate 29,591,656 downwards.
CGACCTTTGCCCCAGGGCGAGCGGAGCACGCGGAGGAGCAGTTGGTGGTGATGATGAGGAGGAGGAGCCCACTAGGACCGGAGAAGAGGACCATCGGTGCTTTGACTTGCCTCTAGATGCTGCTACCCCTGGAGGCTCGTCCCCCTCCCCCTCCCCCCTCAATGCGAATGCCATCGGAGGGAGGGGCAGGACGTGTAGGGATGAGCCCACCCGTCCCAACTTCCGAGAGAGTTGAGAGGAGACCATGGCGTGTCGGAGCGTCACACAGCGGCACAATGCCCTTCGGAAGAATCGCCATCACCAGGTCCCGCACCTCAACGATCAGCGTCAGTAGTTCTGTGATCTCCGCCTTGGTGAGGTTCACGCTCGCACCTGAGCGATTGTGGGTCACGTCATCATCGTCAATGTAGAACCACGCCGTTCAGACGCGCGCACATAGGGGCGCAAGGCGGCGAAGAAGGAAGTCCAACACCACCATGGTCAACGTGAGGCTGGCTTGGCGGAGCTGCACGATCTAGTCCTACACTAGCCGCTAGCCTTCCTCGAGATCCGGTGTAGCCAACCACGTATCAGCAACGACGGTTGGGGGAGAAGCGGGAAGGCTGAGGCACTGATGGCGCGCGATAACGCTCATGGGCAGCCACCGCCTCCTCCAGTCCTCCTACTTTTTGCGAAGAATCATGAGGATGTACTCCCCCTTCCGTGCAGGCTAGAGCTTGAAGAAGCACGCCCCCACCACGCGGGGGATGCCGGTGAGGCTAGGGCACTGGAGGTAGAAGAAGTGGTAGAAGAGCTCGACTGAGGGCCTCACGCCGATGAACATCTCACACAGATGTGCGAAGATGGCCAGCGTGAGGACGGCGTTCGGCGTGAGGTGCACGGATGCACTTGGTACTCCTCCAGCACGCGGAGGAAGAAGGTGAAGAATGGGGGGATAAGCCCATAGAAGAAGAAGGAGAGGAAAATGACCACCTCCCTCGGCTTGTCAAGGCTCGCCGGATCCATCACCCCGTGAATCACCGCGCCGGCGTCCGACCCCACCGAAGCTAGCATCACCCGAATTTGCTCCAGGGCGTCCGCAGCCACGACCGTGGAGCGTGTGAGATGAGCGACCCGGGGGGTTGCACGGCAAAGGCGGAGGGGCATGATGACCAAATCAATCACTCCTAGTGTGGCGGAACCACCTCGAATTAACTTGATTAAGCAAGGTTAAGTCGCCTAACATGCGACACTTCTGCTTAAACCGAGCTAACACGGGGTGCCGTCGGATTTCATCCGATTTAACCACTTAACAGGATCGAGTCTAGCAAACCCACACGAAGGTGAGCAGTTACAGAGAATACAACGAGTCCACAGATTAAACAAGTTTTACCCATTTTGGTTCCACCATAAAATCCAACATTAGGGTTTACAAAACAAGAACAACAGAGAAAAACTAGCGGAAGACTTCGTCGGGGTCGGATGTCCTGGGCGAGGCCAGCCAGAACATCATGGGGTCCTCTCCTCGCCGTCCGAGGAAGGGTCCCACTCGACCGTCCAGCCTGGCGGGAGCTGGGGCGGCCAAGCACCAACCAGAGAGGGGTCGGACGCGGCAACTTCACCTGAAAACAGAAGCCACAACAAGGCTGAGCTACTAAGCTCAACAAGACTTAACCGACCGGAGTAAGGACTACTCCTCCTTCTAGACATGCAAGCTTTTTGGCTGAGGGGTTTGTTTGCCAAAAGCACTAGTAACCAATTTTCAAGTTTTAGCTCCGGTTCTAGGTTTATTTACCAGTCTAGGTTGTGCAACCTATTCTAAGCAAACATAGAACCAAACAAGATGTGTAGATATAACAACAAACACTGCCATCATCAGATTCCTCAATTACTCAGGGTGACATAGCGATCAAGAAATCTCAGACTGTGAGAGGCAGACGAATCGATTCGAGTTCTTTAACCATGCATGGTGAACCTAGCCCCACGACATCCGCGCACCCAGAGGTCGCTTCCTGTGTCGGCCTTCCCCATCAATCCCCTAACCCGTGTCGGGCCCATTTCCTTTGGTGCAAGGTTCCACAGACCCGGCCTCTGCCGTCCTGTGACCACGCTTTGCCACCACGTGCGACAACCAGCAGGGGAAACTCCGTTCCAAGAACAATGGGGCGACCGCTCACGTCTAGGTTCAATCAGGTACTAGGCTTCCTCATCCCATACTAAGTATGAGGCTAGTACTTTCAAACACTTGATCACGAACACCACCACTGTCGGTCCTTAGCAAGTTTTCATAGACAGACGGGGCGACCATCCGACCACCAAAAAGTTACCAAGCCCTGCCCCGTCCATCGTCCTTATAGTTGTAACAGGAGAGTAAAACATGCAACTCCTACAACTCGCGAGTGACAGGAGATCACTCGGCTTTTACCGTCTCCTATTTAAGCAATGCCACTACTCGGCCCAACAACTAGTGCTCATATCAAGGGTTAACTAGGTCGTGCATCTAGGGTTTCACACAACTCCTAAACGTAAATGCACAAACATGCTATACGGAAGGCATGCGCAAGTTTGGCAAAACACGTAGGATCTTCATGCAACCGGGGCTTGCCTGCAAGCAAAGGGGACGGAAGCTGCTCGACTTCTGGGGCGACTTCGGCTTCCGCGGGCAGGAACTCGGCTACAGCTTCTTCGTAGGGCGCCGGGTGCAACTCGTAGAAGCCGTCGGCGAGGTGCAGCTCTACACGAATGCAATGCAAGGGTTAGCTTAGACGGTTATTTCAACAGCAACACTGGCTCGCCTGAGCCCAGAAACTTGCGACAAAGAGCAGGAGGTTAGGGTGGTTCGAGAGAGCTGATGATGATCAACAGGTAAGGGTAGGAAGGGAAACTAGTGGTCTGATCCTTGTACTAGAGGATGTGACAACTGGGATCCTTAGACGCAAGCGCTTCAGGGTTCCCAAGTTTTACACTTACACCCTCGAGTCGAAAGAAAAGATCACAGCCAAGCCCTCGGGCGAGGCGGATAAGGGTCGGCGGAACAGACAGGGTCGGACGAGACGGAACTGGGGTCGGGCGGATAGGAGGGGTCGGGCGAAGCGGACTTAGGGTCGGCAACTCACCTTCTTCCTGAAAGGAAAGCTTGGGGTCGGGAAGAGGCAGACTTGGGCGGAGGGACTAAAGCTTTGAGCAAGGGCGAAGACCGGCAATGCTCCGGCGGCGGCGCTGCTTCTTGCGGAACACAAGAGAGCTCTACGTAGCACAAAGGAGCAAGCTGCTGGGTGACTTGGAGTAACTGAGAAGGAACTGGGAGAGGAACTTCTCAAGAACGGGGTGGGTGGCGCTAGGAGCTTGAGCAGGGAGCTAGAGAAGGCTAGAGGCAACAAGGGCGGAGGGAACAATGGTGACGGGGGCATTCCTTTTATAGCTGCCGGAGCAGAGGAACGGAAACGTCGCGGAGAGAGAGAAGGGAGCGGCGCGAAGGCCGGGAAGAAGCAAGGGAGTGCTCTGCCGTGGCGGCGATTGAGCAACCAGGGCGGTGCTGCAGAACTCCGGGGGTGACGCCAGCGATCATTGCGCTATACCGTCAGGGCGGCGTAGGCGCTGGTAGACCGGTGGTTGGGATTTGGCGGAAAGCGGGCGTCGTCGTGCGGAAGAGGTGATAGAAGCGACCGGTTCAATGGCGCTAGAATCGAGGGCGCACAGGCGAGAAGACAGGCGGACGCGGGCGCGGGGGATAGCGCGGAACAACAGATTGTCGGGCGGCTTCTGACAGAGCGGGGGAAAGGAACTGTCGCGGCCGCAGTCGGGGTTGGCGGTGGGGGAATCGTCGTGTAGCGACGACCGGGCGGCGCAACTGTTGCTGAAAGGGACGGAAAAGACGGGCGACATCGGTCTCTGGGGCCGGGATCTGGTATCGTGATGATGGGCGCGGGAGATGAGGTTCTGCAGAAAGGGGTGCAGAGGGCTTTCGCTGCCATTGGGGAGAAGGGGCGCGGGAACCCACTCTGCTGCTTGCCCGAGACAAAACTGGGCGATGGCGTCGGAGAAGACGAGCCACGTGGCAGGAAGACTCTGAGGCGGCCATGCAACTCGAGTGCGGCTGGCGCGGGGGATCTGGAAGAAGATCTCGCAGGTCCACCGGGGATAGATCGGATGGGTGAGGAAGATCAGCAGGATCCGATGGCGGGTTGAACTCGCCGGGGTCGGGAGAGAGGCGAAGCAGGAAGGGGTCGGATCCAGGGGTCGGAACTGGCGGAAGACTGAGCACTTAGGTGCGGTCAAACAAAACAGCGGACTAAGGTTAAGGGCTGAGATCAAACCTAACTGGGAAAGGTTAGGGGTCGGTCGTTACAGCCTACCCCTCTTAAAAAGAATCTCGTCCCGAGATTCAAGGATCAAGGGTGTGCTGTTCTTACCTCCTTGATGGGACAGAAAACCTGGGAAACGCTTGTTCAGATACTCTTCTGTTTCCCATGTTGCTTCATCTTCGGTGTGGTTTCTCCAAAGGATCTTGTACATCTTTACCACTTGACGTTGGGTGTGCCTTTCCTTTTGGTCAAGAACTCGATCTGGGTACTCGGCGTAGGTCAGGTCAGGTTCTACTTGAAGCTGTTCTTGTTCTAAGATCTCCGCTGGAACTCGGACACATTTCTTCAGTTGAGACACATGAAAAACATCATGTATAGCTGATAGCTGTTCTGGGAGTTGGATCCGGTATGCAACGGGTCCACATCTCTCCAAAATCTCATAAGGGCCAACATAGCGTGGAGCTAACTTGCCTTTTATTCCAAACCGTTGCACTCCTTTGGTCGGGGAGACTCGAAGGTACACATGATCACCAAGGTCGAACTGCAGGGGTCTTCTCCGCCGGTCGGAGTAACTCTTCTGTCGAGATTGGGCAGCCTTGAGATTTGCCTGAATTACCTTCACTTGTTCTTCGGCTTCTGCCACTAAGTCAGGGCCATAAACCTGTCTCTCTCCTGGTTGGGACCAGTTCAAGGGTGTCCTGCATCTCCAGCCGTACAGGGCCTCAAACGGTGCCATCTTCAAACTGGCCTGATAGCTGTTGTTGTAGGAGAACTCTGCTAAGGGCAGGCACTTGTCCCAGCTTTTATCGTAGTGGATAACACAAGCTCTTAGCATGTCTTCTAGGATCTGATTTATTCTCTCGGTTTGGCCATCGGTTTGGGGATGATATGTTGAGCTTCGGATGAGCTTGGTGCCCATAGATGCTTGTAATTTCTCCCAAAAACGTGCCACAAACTGAACTCCTCTATCTGAGACGATAGTCTTGGGTACACCATGTAGGGAAACAATACGGTCGAGGTACAACTCTGCATATTGCTTGACTGTATAGGTGGTACGAACAGGAAAGAAATGTGCTGTCTTGGTCAAACGGTCCACTATAACCCAGATGGAATCATACCGTTGAGTTGTAACGGGTAACCCAACTATGAAGTCCATGCTGATGTCTTCCCATTTCCAAGAGGGAATAGGTAGCGGCTGCAGGGTTCCTGCTACCTTCAAGTGACTGGCCTTGGCACGTTGACAAGTGTCACATTCTGAAACATAACTAGCTATCTCCGGTTTCATCCCACTCCACCAAAAGGTCTGACGGAGATCATGGTACATCTTGTTGCTGCCAGGGTGGATTGAGAACTTGGAAAGATGAGCTTCATCTAGGATCTGCTTCCTCAACTCGGGGTCGGCGGGCACTACTAGTCGGTTTCCATAATACACACCTCCTGTTTCGTCCTGACGGAATTGCTTATATCCGTCATCCTTTACCGAGATCTTACTAAGGACTCGCTTTATTTCTTCATCCTTAGCTTGTGCTAATCGAATTCGGTCCTCCAAAACTGAGTTAAGGATGATGTGACCAAGGGTTCCATGAGGAACAATCTCCAGGCTTAGCTTTCCCATCTCGTGACACAGAGTGTTGGTGAAGGTGGTTGACAACAAGCAGTTGCACTGGGGTTTGCGACTGAGGGCATCGGCTACCACATTGGCCTTGCCAGGGTGATAGTGCACTTCCAACTCATAATCCTTTATCAACTCCAGCCATCTTCTCTGACGCATGTTGAGATCGGCTTGAGTGAAAATATACTTGAGGCTCTTGTGGTCGGTGTAGATGTTGCAGTGAGCTCCCATTAAGTAGTGCCTCCATATCTTCAAGGCATGTACCACTGCTGCCAACTCAAGGTCGTGGGTCGGGTAGTTCAGCTCATGAGGTCGTAACGCACGTGAGGCATAGGCAATGACTCGTCTGTCTTGCATAAGAACACATCCGAGTCCAGTGCCAGAGGCGTCACAGTATACGTCATACGGCCTAGAGGGGTCGGGTTGAGCCAAAACTGGGGCGGTGGTTAGCAAGTGCTTCAGGGTCTTGAAAGCTTCTTCACACTTGGTGTCCCACACAAACTTGACCTCTTTCTTCAGCAACTCGGTCATCGGCTTAGCTATCTTGGAGAAATCCGGTATGAAACGCCGATAGTAACCTGCCAGTCCAAGGAAACTCCTGATCTGGTGTACCGAGGCAGGAGACTTCCATTCCATGACCTCTTGCACCTTACTGGGATCCACGGCAATACCGTCCCTGGAGATAGTGTGTCCCAAAAACTTGACACTATCTAACGAAAACTCACACTTGGAGAACTTTGCATAAAGCTGGTGATCTCTCAGACGTTGGAGAACTATGTGAAGATGACTGGCATGCTCTTCCTCGTTCTTTGAGTATACTAGGATATCATCAATGAACACCACTACAAACTTGTCCAGCTCGGGCATAAACACCGAGTTCATAAGGTACATGAAGTAAGCGGGCGCATTGGTGAGTCCAAAGGACATGACTAGGTACTCATACAGTCCATATCTGGTAGAGAAAGCTGTCTTGGGTATGTCGCAAGGTCGAATCTTGATTAGGTGATAACCAGAATGAAGATCGATCTTGGAGAACACTTTTGCTCTGGCTAACTGATCGAACAAGACATCAATGCGTGGCAGTGGGTACTTGTTCTTGATTGTTACCGCATTGAGGGGTCGGTAATCCACACACATCCGTAAACTGCCATCTTTCTTCTTCACAAACAGGGCGGGGCAACCCCAAGATGATGTACTGGGTCGAATGAAGCCCTTTTCCAACAGATCATGCAACTAGGTCTTCAACACAGCTAACTCAGCGGGTGGCATCCGATAGGGCCTCTTAGATATCGGAGCTGTGCCAGGAACCAACTCTATGGAAAACTCAACTTCTCGATCAGGTGGCATACCCGGCAAATCTTCTGGAAACACATCTGGGTACTCACTAATAACAGGGAGGTCTTCTAAACGGGCTCCCAAGAGAGGGTAGGCACAAGGGGTCGAAGACTCAGGATGGGTTAAAGATAGGGTAGAACTGCCATGAGAGGGTGAGCTGATGTAAAGAGATCGGGCTGATGTATCTAAAACAACATGATGTCGGGCCATCCAATCCATGCCGAGGATGACATCTAGGCCTTCAAGGTCAAGGATGATAAGGTTTTCCTTGAAAAGGGTGGGGCCTAGCTGGAGAGGTACAAGAATAACGACCTGATCCGACGTTATTCTTCCTCCAGGAGTGGCGATCACATAGGGTTCCTTAGTGTGACCGACACTTAGCCCACATATTTCCCTTGCCTTACTCCCGATAAAGCTATGAGAGGCTCCCGAATCAAACAACACAACAACAGCTTGATTTAAAATAAGGAAAGTACCCGTCATTACTGACGCACCTTCGGGAAGTTCGGTCAAGCTGGTGTAGTTGAGTCGGCCTTGTCGGACTTGCACCTTGGGCCTTCTTCCTCTGGCTGCCACGGGGTTCTGGCCTTGCTGCTGATTCTTGTTCCTGGGGCAGTCCTTTGCAAAATGCCCCTCATTGCCGCAGGTAAAACATCTGTACTGGCTGCCGGGCGAAGCGGCGTTGGCAGGGTCGGCCGGGGTACTTGCGGTTGGAAGCCTGGGAAACGAGGCATTGCGGCCGGCGGGGGTCGGGCGATCCAATTCCCTGACTGTTGGGGTCGGCCAGGGGCTTGTGGAGGGATCATCCGGAACCTTCGGGTTGGCGGGCTCGGAAAAGCCACAGAGGCTTTCCTCTTCTGGTCGGCCTTGAGAGCTTGCATGCAGTCCTCCTGGGAGATGGCCAGGTTGACCAACTCGTTATAGGTGTCCACCCTGATGGGGTTCAATCTTTCCCTAAGCTCCAAGCTCAGTCCTCGGCGGAATCTGTCCCGCTTCTTCTCATCGGTGTCCGCATGATAACTAGCATAACGGCATAGGTCATTGAACGCCTGGGCGTAGTGCAGCACATCCCGAGTTCCTTGGGTGAGGGCCAGAAACTCGTTGAGCTTGCGCTCCAGGAGACCTTCGGGAATGTGATGCGCTTTAAACGCCGTCTTGAACTTGTTCCAACTGACCACGTGGCCAGCAGGTAGCATGGCATGATAGTGGTCCCACCAAAGCCGTGCGGAACCACGCAGCTGCTGAGCTGCGAACCGCGCCTTGTTGTTGTCGGGGCATGGAGCGGTAAGAAGCTCGAACTTGGATTCGATCGTACGAACCCATGCATCAGCGTCGAGCGGTTCTTGTGCCTTTTGGAACAGCGGGGGCTGCGTTCCCAGAAAGTCCTCGTACCGCGCGACCTGCGGCTGCTGCTGTGCTCTTCCACCGTGTGGCTGCTGGTGTTGTCCTTGCACCAGATGCCTTAGCAGCTCGGTTTGAGTCGCTAAGATTGCCTCCAATGGCGACGGGGGCAGGGGCGGGGGAAGATCCTGTCGCTGTTCACTACCACTGGGCATAGTTCCGGACCTGGTGCGGTGCGCCATCTGCAAGAGTTAACGCCCCATTAATCCTCATAACCTTAGGTGCACTCCAACAAATGGGAACGTATGAATTAGATCCTTTAAGGTGACTCTTGCCAATGGTGCATCACACGTCCTCATAGAGGAAGCACATTCCTCCCATTTTCAACATAGATAGCCTCTACTTGCCCTGGTACTCCACTTTAGGCACACATGCCACACACAGACTCCTAGGATCTGGTCCACGCAAACCAAGGGGTCGGATACGGCCCGTACTCGAAAAGGGTCGGACGAGGCGGAGACTGCCTCAAGGTCGGCGTACTCTGGCTCGCAAACTAGGGTCGGCCAACTGAACAGGCTCCCCGAAAGCAGCATAGGGTTACGGTGCAACTTACTCAACCCTAGCATCCACACCATACGAAAAGATAAAACTATGCACCGGTGGACTTTATACACAACGATGTTTCAGCACAGGGGGTACTCAACTCAAGGCTAACCTATTACAGCTTTTCCAAAACTAGGCTGCCGAGGAGTACAACCAAAAGAAAGAAGGTTCCCTAAGAACCCTTAAGCTACCACTGGACACTATGAGTCGGAGAAGGGGCGCCATCTTCTTCTATGTCCATGCTGGACGCTCCCTCGTCTTCCTCAGGGTCCTCCTGAGCTTCAAGCTGCATGTTGAGGGCATGCATATCTTCAAGCTCAGCTTGGTGCTCCTCTAGGTGGGCATTGGCGACTGCCAACTCCATCTCTACCTCCATCTTCTCCTCCGAGAGCTCTATCATGCCGTCCACGAGGTCGGCAACTTCTCCTTCTAGCTCGGAGATCCGATTTTGCATGTCATGGATCTGGATACCACGTTGGATCAGCTGGTAGGTTTGGCCTACCAGGTCTCTTCTAGCTGCCTGGAGGTATCCGTGGGTGTCTGCAGCCGTCCGGGCAAAGAGAGTCATGGCTCTTCCTTGGAGCTCTATCAACCGGTAAAGAGCAGCCATGCAACGGACATTGGTGGAGATGGTGACCATGGCACAGGTAGTGGCCAACACCTCGAGGTTTCCGATGCGGTCCAGCCAGGCCGGGTCCAACCGACTCCTGATGGGAAAAAGACCGATCGGGTCCAGCGTGATCTCCACAGGGTGCAACTGACAGAACTGAGTGAGCAACTGAAGAGCGGCGGATTCCCACGTGTCTTCCGGAGAAAGACCATAGGCTATTATGCCCAGAGAGGGCCAGTCGGGCCGCGCAAGAGGAGGTGGTACCAACGCTTGCACCTAGCACGTCTGGATGCCCTGCTCCAGGTAAAGCCGCCCAGCATACAGAGGCGGGGACTGATACCCAAACCATTTTAGCGTATCCCTCGAAATGCAGGCACGTTGACTGGAAAGTACCGTCCGTTCCAAAAACCACATGCCCGGGAACAGCCATCTGGAACCAAGAAACCGAAACCACGTGAGATAACTCCGAGGATCAGGGGTCGGATAGAGAAGCAGAAGGGTTTAACCGAGAGCAACTAAGAGGAACTAGAAATCCTTAGATCCAAAAGAACTCTTTCGAACAGGGCTGCTGTTGAGAAGGAAACATTACAGATTTTTGGGATGACGCATGCACGGCCTACCGTACTCTCAACCAAAAACAACTGCCCAGACCCTGGGTCTTACGCGGTCAGCGCCGGTGACAAGGCAACAATACGTCTCTCCCTATATTAACTAGTCGGTTCTAGCAACTTCTTAACGAGCGCGGTTAGCAACCTGCAGAAAACACACACACGAACCTCTCGTGCCAGCACTCACGAAAGCATCCCCAAACATTACCGCTCACTATAGGAACGGCACCCATGCGTTTAAGGCTGCATGGACAGCACTCAACCGTGGAAATAGGCTCCCTTGAATGGATCCATATAACCCTTCGCATACTCGTGATGCGGCATCGGCACACATGTGACAAACGTGGCGAAACAACCGTGCTGATAGGTTCGTTGGAATCGAACCGTATCAACCTTCGTATGGATCACATACGGAACCTGCGCACGTATAATAGACGTGGGCGAAAACAACCGCGAAGATAGGGTCCCTTGAATGGAACTCCCTATCAACCCTCGCATGCTCGCGATGCGGAACTCGGCACACGTATAATAGACGTGGCGAAATGCTGGGGGAGTTAGCAACATAACCAGATACTTATTAGTCACCTGAAACAACCCCAAAATCCCCTAGGGCCTCTCGCACTAAGTCATCCTTAACGATCGTACGAGATTTTCAAAAAGGTTCTTTGCAACTTTTATATTATCAAAGAAGTGTTGAGGGCTCATTGGGTTCTCTGATATGCTAAACACTGCTCTGATACCAGCTGTGGCGGAACCACCTTGAATTAACTTGATTAAGCAAGGTTAAGTCGCCTAACATGCGACACTTCTGCTTAAACCGAGCTAACACGGGGTGCCGTCGGATTTCATCCGATTTAACCACTTAACAGGATCGAGTCTAGCAAACCCACACGAAGGTGAGCAGTTACAGAGAATACAACGAGTCCACAGATTAAACAAGTTTTACCCATTTTGGTTCCACCATAAAATCCAACATTAGGGTTTACAAAACAAGAACAACAGAGAAAAACTAGCGGAAGACTTCGTCGGGGTCGGATGTCCTGGGCGAGGCCAGCCAGAACATCATGGGGTCCTCTCCTCGCCGTCCGAGGAAGGGTCCCACTCGACCGTCCAGCCTGGCGGGAGCTGGGGCGGCCAAGCACCAACCAGAGAGGGGTCGGACGCGGCAACTTCACCTGAAAACAGAAGCCACAACAAGGCTGAGCTACTAAGCTCAACAAGACTTAACCGACCGGAGTAAGGACTACTCCTCCTTCTAGACATGCAAGCTTTTTGGCTGAGGGGTTTGTTTGCCAAAAGCGCTAGTAACCAATTTTTCAAGTTTTAGCTCCGGTTCTAGATTTATTTACCAGTCTAGGTTGTGCAACCTATTCTAAGCAAACATAGAACCAAACAAGATGTGTAGATATAACAACAAACACTGCCATCATCAGATTCCTCAATTACTCAGGGTGACATAGCGATCAAGAAATCTCAGACTGTGAGAGGCAGACGAATCGATTCGAGTTCTTTAACCATGCATGGTGAACCTAGCCCCACGACATCCGCGCACCCAGAGGTCGCTTCCTGTGTCGGCCTTCCCCATCAATCCCCTAACCCGTGTCGGGCCCATTTCCTTTGGTGCAAGGTTCCACAGACCCGGCCTCTGCCGTCCTGTGACCACGCTTTGCCACCACGTGCGACAACCAGCAGGGGAAACTCCGTTCCAAGAACAATGGGGCGACCGCTCACGTCTAGGTTCAATCAGGTACTAGGCTTCCTCATCCCATACTAAGTATGAGGCTAGTACTTTCAAACACTTGATCACGAACACCACCACTGTCGGTCCTTAGCAAGTTTTCATAGACAGACGGGGCGACCATCCGACCACCAAAAAGTTACCAAGCCCTGCCCCGTCCATCGTCCTTATAGTTGTAACAGGAGAGTAAAACATGCAACTCCTACAACTCGCGAGTGACAGGAGATCACTCGGCTTTTACCGTCTCCTATTTAAGCAATGCCACTACTCGGCCCAACAACTAGTGCTCATATCAAGGGTTAACTAGGTCGTGCATCTAGGGTTTCACACAACTCCTAAACGTAAATGCACAAACATGCTATACGGAAGGCATGCGCAAGTTTGGCAAAACACGTAGGATCTTCATGCAACCGGGGCTTGCCTGCAAGCAAAGGGGACGGAAGCTGCTCGACTTCTGGGGCGACTTCGGCTTCCGCGGGCAGGAACTCGGCTACAGCTTCTTCGTAGGGCGCCGGGTGCAACTCGTAGAAGCCGTCGGCGAGGTGCAGCTCTACACGAATGCAATGCAAGGGTTAGCTTAGACGGTTATTTCAACAGCAACACTGGCTCGCCTGAGCCCAGAAACTTGCGACAAAGAGCAGGAGGTTAGGGTGGTTCGAGAGAGCTGATGATGATCAACAGGTAAGGGTAGGAAGGGAAACTAGTGGTCTGATCCTTGTACTAGAGGATGTGACAACTGGGATCCTTAGACGCAAGCGCTTCAGGGTTCCCAAGTTTTACACTTACACCCTCGAGTCGAAAGAAAAGATCACAGCCAAGCCCTCGGGCGAGGCGGATAAGGGTCGGCGGAACAGACAGGGTCGGACGAGACGGAACCGGGGTCGGGCGGATAGGAGGGGTCGGGCGAAGCGGACTTAGGGTCGGCAACTCACCTTCTTCCTGAAAGGAAAGCTTGGGGTCGGGAAAAGGCAGACTTGGGCGGAGGGACTAAAGCTTTGAGCAAGGGCGAAGACCGGCAATGCTCCGGCGGCGGCGCTGCTTCTTGCGGAACACAAGAGAGCTCTACGCAGCACAAAAGAGCAAGCTGCTGGGTGACTTGGAGTAACTGAGAAGGAACTGGGAGAGGAACTTCTCAAGAACGGGGTGGGTGGCGCTAGGAGCTTGAGCAGGGAGCTAGAGAAGGCTAGAGGCAACAAGGGCGGAGGGAACTCTGGTGACGGGGGCATTCATTTTATAGCTGCCGGAGCAGAGGAACGGAAACGTCGCGGAGAGAGAGAAGGGAGCGGCGCGAAGGCCGGGAAGAAGCAAGGGAGTGCTCTGCCGTGGCGGCGATTGAGCAACCAGGGCGGTGCTGCAGAACTCCGGGGGTGACGCCAGCGATCATTGCGCTATACCGTCAGGGCGGCGTAGGCGCTGGTAGACCGGTGGTTGGGATTTGGCGGAAAGCAGGCGTCGTCGTGCGGAAGAGGTGATAGAAGCGACCGGTTAAACGGCGCTAGAATCGAGGGCGCACAGGCGAGAAGACAGGCGGACGCGGGCGCGGGGGATAGCGCGGAACAACAGATTGTCGGGCGGCTTCTGACAGAGTGGGGGAAAGGAACTGTCGCGGCCGCAGTCGGGGTTGGCGGTGGGGGAATCATCGTGTAGCGACGACCGGGCGGCGCAACTGTTGCTGAAAGGGACGGAAAAGACGGGCGACATCGGTCTCTGGGGCTAGGATCTGGTATCGTGATGATGGGCGCGGGAGACGAGGTTCTGCAGAAAGGGGTGCAGAGGGCTTCCGCTGCCATTGGGGAGAAGGGGCGCGGGAACCCACTCTGCTGCTTGCCCGAGACAAAACTGGGCGATGGCGTCGGAGAAGACGAGCCACGCGGCAGGAAGACTCTGAGGCGGCCATGCAACTCGAGTGCGGCTGGCGCGGGGGATCTGGAAGAAGATCTCGCAGGTCCACCGGGGATAGATCGGACGGGTGAGGAAGATCAGCAGGATCCGATGGCGGGTTGAACTCGCCGGGGTCGGGAGAGAGGCGAAGCAGGAAGGGGTCGGATCCAGGGGTCGGAACTGGCGGAAGACTGAGCACTTAGGTGCGGTCAAACAAAACAGCGGACTAAGGTTAAGGGCTGAAATCAAACCTAACTGGGAAAGGTTAGGGGTCGGTCGTTACACCTAGCCATGGCGATGAGTGGAGAAGTAGGAGGAGGAGCGCGGTGAAGAGGCGAAGGTGACAAGTGTAGGAGCATAAAGCCCTAGGGGCTCACCCACACAATCTTATAAGAAAACTATTGACGCTCGTTATTGACACACTTTTACCCTTATTTATCTTCAATAATGACATGAATTTAACACCTAAACTATTAATCATGCCTAATAAACTGGTTATTTTCACTTGTGCTTTGTATTTTGGAGGATATTCTATTTTTGCTGGAAATTGGACTTAAATGTATATTTTTGGATACAGCCCTGAACAAGCAATGAACCAGACGAAGACAAAGGCTAGCGGGCTCAGGAAGGGCCCAGGCCGATCGGCCTATAGGGACCCAGGCCGATCAGCTTGAGGCTCCCTGGCTCCCTCTCGAGCTCGTTTGTGAAGATATGGCAAGAATCAATTCGGGATCAAAGAGGATCAAGCGGATGATTGGAAAGTTATTGAAGATCAATCTTATCCCGAAGCTACCGACGTGCCAGGCCTACATGCAAGTGAAAATAAGACTCCTGAGCATCTAAGAAGACTTGGAGATGAAGCAAGACATGAGTGGGCAAAAGGAAGGCCTAGGACGCTCGGCCTGGGGGTTTCCTTCACCCCCTCACCTTCCAATTTTTAGCACATGCCCTTTGGACTATAAATACCCTGAAAAACCACTGAGCCCCAGAATAGAAGACGACGTACTCAACATGAAGCAGCAGAGAACCAGAAGGAGCTTGAGGGACACCTCTCCGGAGAGTCGAGGGCCGTGCAGTTGTTGGGGGTTAGCGTAGCTGAACCTTTGCCGGCGTGATCACCCTGCAAGGAAGATCACGCTAGAGTTCTGGAGCTAGGAGTCATCAAGATCAGGTAGGATCCCGGTGGTGATCTTGTGATGTACAATCATTCATGGTGAAGTAATAGATGTGTTCATGTTCTTAGCGATCTAAATATCTCTAGTTTTATGCTTTATCAGGTTTGCTTGCTTTTCAATCTATGAATCGATGATAGATTGCTTAGGATGTTCTTATGGTCGTGATGACCGGATTTGCATGCTTAATCTACTGATAAGTATAACATGTTCTTTTGATCGTGCCTTTAATCTACATATCCTGATAAAGGGGATCATGACAGGATCTTTCTTGTGTAAGATAAGGGGTTTCGGGAGCTGGACCAAAGGTGTAGATTTAAAGATACTTTTATTAGGATCACATTTGTGTTGCTTTGCTATCCATGCTCAAAATTACAATATATGCATAGTCTAGATTGCTCTAGATTGGTTGCCTTTACTCTATCTGCTATCTGTCTGTACATGCTTAGTAGATTGGATCTGAATCTCTCATAAACACCAAGTTAATACTAATAATGCTAGTCGAAATAGATCTTGTGCTATAAGTTCCACGGATCGATAAACCTTAGGGAATACTCTGAGGAAAGGAAATTGGCATTCTACCAGCCATCAACAATAATGGGCGCGATGCTTCAACTTCGAGAAACTGAGCCGAGGAATAAGTACGGTGGGCCTGAAATCTAGGAGAATCCCAACCAAACCCCATATGGATGGGTGCAAGTGCTGGGCGAAGGCGAAGTGTCAAGGAGCGGCCCTCTCCTCCTACTAGCCCCATGCTCTACCTGGAAATAGGCGGTCCAGCATGGGGCCAGGGGTTGCTGTCAATACCAAGAGAATGGAGTCCCCTAAGCAGGTGCTTACAAATGGGGCCTATCCACATATGGGAGCTCCCTCCTGAAGAATCCCAAATAAGAAGGTAGGCCTAAAACTTAAAGACCCAAAAATATGAGGAAGCCATCGCATCCTTGCGGCATCCTCCCCCGGGGGAGACCCAGGAGGGGCCCACGCGACGGGTGCAAGACGCCCTCGAAACCCCCTCCCGGGAAGGCCCCAGGAGAGTTTGCTTTGAGGTGAAGCAACAGTGGCGTACCCAGGCACGGACGGGCACATCATTTGAGGAGATCAGGCTGCCGGTCATCCCCTCCCCATAAAAATGCCATCATTATGGTTGATTGGACGTGCCTGAGCGCCTCGGGGACCGGCAGCTTCACTTGTCCCGTCCAACAGGCGGTGGGTGCCGCCCCCGTGGCAGGAGTGTTCGCTCAGCTCCTGGCCGTCCTCTGCCAAGGGGGGACCCACGCCATGACCCCGAGAAGCGGTGAGGGCCTACTGAGGAGGAGCCCGGAGGCAGGTTTCAACGCACCCTACCCAGGTATAGTGGGACCAGGCCAGAGAGGAAGGAGTTGGCATGGAAAGAAAGGATGGACCAAGGTAAAATGATAAAGACTGGAGATTGATATACAGAGGACCTGGCCAAACGCCATGAAGCTGTGCGCGTCAAGGTGAAGGGTGACAGGGCAAGTGGTCTGCGTATCAGGGGGACTGTAGCAAGGAGGACGGCCATTGGGCTACCGCATTCACACATGAAAGGCGGTGGGAAAGATTGGGGCGCAAGGCTTTCCCGGTCACCCCAGCCATGGGCCTAGCCTATAAAAGGCCAGGTTTTGTACTAAGAGAAGAACGAATTCAAGTAACATAACACACAAGACGTAAGGTATTACGCTTTTAAGCGACCTGTACCTGTCTAAAAATTCCTTTGAGTGTAACCATCCACAAATCTCCCTCGCTATCTCTCAAACCTCTACGCACAAAGTAACCCCCAGGCCGGATCTTTAAACGGGGATCCTAGCAGATCCCTGCTCGCGGTGATTGACCACCATCAATGGAGTTTATTAGATATTGTGTCGAATATTTTCATTGTCCGATTACGATTGGACTTGAGTTGTATTCAACAGTATACGGTAGAGTTCGTTTCAAACTCTGTAACCCGAACCTCCTCGTAAATATGAGAGAGGGTTGCTACTGTAACCATGACGACACAGTGACATGCTCGCTAGGGGGAAGCGGCATGATGCTGGGACCCTGAAGCTTTGGTGTTGCAGTTTGGGGAGGAGCGCCCGTAGTCATGCCCCGGGGATGTAAGTTTCGGCCGAACCTCGTCAACAAAGATCGTATCTCCATTATCATCTATGATCGTACAAGTTCGTCTCGGTAGATTCAATCAACGCTTCCGCTGGTGGAGATTAGCGGGCAGCTCATCGCCGCGAGGGCTAATTTAACAGCTAGCATATTCATCCTCGAATCTAAGGATCGAACGATGATGGATTGGTGACCTTGTTATAATTGTACCCAAGCTGATCACGCCCCCAGCGTTTTGTGTTTACCCCAAGAAAGAAAAGGAAAAGAGAAAAGAACTGGACCACAATTCAACCGTTTCTCCTCTCGGCCCATCCATCCATCGTCGCACCGGCCCAAGAACACAAAATGCCTCGACCTTTGCTATGTCCACCAGACCACCACAAGGGAAGACAGACAACGGTGAGCGTTGGCCACTGCCCCTAGTACTGTGCACGAACATACGCAACAGAAAAAGGCACCTGTTCCGGTCTGTTGCTTACTTCCAGATGTCCCTGCTCCACCCCTTATTGCTGGATCTCGAAAACGGCTCCGATCAACCCAACTGTCGAATTACACCAAACAAATACAGTCACAGTGTCACACAGACCAATTTACGCAGGCCATCATCCATCTCTTTCCACGATCAGGCAGCCCAACGCCAGCGCGCATGCGCCTTTAATCCGCCAGACGCCAGGGGAGTCAAAACCTAATCATGCTCCAGATTACCCAGAGCACCGATCAGCTCCAGCGATCAACGGATGCATCCGGACCCTCTCACGCGTGTCACGCCGTCACCTACTGACCTGACCTGCAGGCCGCGCGAGTTTTTCTACCGCGGCCGCCGCCGGCCTCTGCCGCTGATAGCAACCGCCAGCCGGACGGTGTCACACCGCAATTTCCCTCGCTCCCCGTGCCCCGGCCGACGAAAAGGACGCGCGCGCGCGCATGGTGCGGGCGCACTGCGCGATCATATCGGCGACGACGCTGGCAGTGGCAGGCCGCGCGCGGCCGGCCAAGGGGAAGGAGAGGCTCGCCAAGCAAGTCAACAGCGGATGGCGAGAGGAAATGTAAAAGTTAGGTACCATGTCACTCTCCGGAAGGAAACGCTGCCCCCCGGAAGCAGCACGACGCACGCCGATCATCCCCCACATTAGCGAAAAGGTCTTGTTGCACTAGGACGGAGAGAGCGATGCTGCATGCGCAGATAGGTTGCTTTTGGGAGATTTGCACCGAGTCGTGTCAAACGCCTACGAGCGTCAAATGGATAAGCTGAGGTATTCTTAAAATAAGCTTTTTTTTCTTTACTAGTTATCAGATGTCATCTATTTTCTGATAAAATTGGCACCACAGCCAATAATTGACCCACTCAGCAGCTTATGCTAATGAGGACTGAATTCACTTACATTTCATCAGTGTGTGCATAAGCTAAGTACACATTTCAAATAATTAGTTAATCCCTCGAACCATTTCAGTTTGTCCAATTTACAAGTTGAGTTTAATTTCAAATTTTGTGAGCCGATAAAGAACAACATGGATTGGAGAAAAAAATCAAGAATGAAAGAAAATAGAGACCCGATCCATGAGTAATTAGGTGTTTGTTCATAAAGGGAAATAACTATGCATCAAAATTCGAATTCAATAGGATTCCGAATCTAGTGGTTGTATTGTACATCTACACCTCTTACACCAACTAATTGAGTTGACCAATCAAGCAACAAAACGAAAAGAAAAGAAAAGAAAAGAAAGAAAGAAAGAAAGGAAGGAAGGAAAGGAAATTGATATTGTATCAATAGGTATTGTGCTCATTGCTTCTCTCCTTGCGACTACAAACGGCATGGGTTCAAAAGTACCTACAATGTGTGAATTTTGTCAAGTTTAGAATTCGATCCTTAAGGAGGATTTACAACATTACAAATGGGCATAGCATTCGTTGTGCCAATAGCACGTGTACTCCACGTGCTCACCGCCAGAGTTAATTGGGCCACCCTGCGGCCCTGGAGCCATAGGCCCTAAATGGTGCTGAGTATTTATTAGGAGCAAAAAACTTCAATGAAAAATTTAAACGATACTATATATAGATCTATTTTCCGTTCTGGACCAGCATAAACATAAGAGAAAACTCCACCTTACAATTCTCAACTATATGCTAATTATGGTTTTCAAACCCTAACCATGAAACGGTTTCAACGTTCCACTTTTAGAATCGTCGCCTTTCAACCTTTGACATAACCGTTGGCGTGACCAATGGCTGAAATAGTATCTGAATTTTATAGATCCATAGAAGGCCTCGGAACTTTGAAACAGTTTCGTTTGTAAAAGGAGTGCGCTCGTAACATAAATGAAAATTTTCAAGTAAAAATAAGCAAGACATTCTATGATTAAAAAACTGTGTTAGCCTTGATCATGTCACTACACCAATGCGGTGTCACTCAAAATCACTCTAAAATAGAATCAAGGTTGAAAGTAGACGATTTTAATGGTTGGATTCAAATTCAAGAATAAAACAGTTCATAGCTGGGAATTGAAATAAAACTAAACTCCGCACATAGCTAAAGTGTTATAAAATATACTTTTGTCTACAGAAAATAATACATATCTATACAATTTTTCAAAGACATGGTACAAAAACAGACGCTCGTATTCGTATAACAGACATGTACTTCATGCATAGATCTTTACACCTCACGTCGTGAGTGTTCACATGCAAAGATACCCAAATCACAACCGCAAACACGCAAACCATGGAAACAGGGCAAAGTTACAAAAAGCAATTACACTTGGACAAAAAGGAGAAGAGGTAAAAGAAAAGGTAATCATCCACCGGTCATATGGCCAGCCGCCCAGCCCCATGTTGTATGGAGGCAGCTGGAAGCCAAGCAGGCAGAGCACTAGCCTGACTAGACTCAGCCCCAGCCAGTCTCTCCTCCACTGTGACTCCACAGTCAACACGCACGCCTCTCGCTGGTCGCATTTAGTGCTCTGTGCCTCTGTGTTTTATAGCTTCCTTTTTGAGCCTATATTCTCCTCCCCCCTCGTCGTCGTCCACCCCCCAAATCGACTCCTCCCTTTCTTTGGTGCTGCCGCACGAACTCCTTGAGGCCGCCACCTCGGGATCGCCTCCAAGATCCGATTTTGATCGCCCCGCCCTGTCCAGACCGGCCGAGCAGATCGCCGCCATCGCCCGTCCTCGATTCTTTTGTAAATACTCTGGTTCTAATACATGGCTCCAACGACTTGCCTCTGTTCTTTTTTTTTTCCCTTCCAGCTGTTTCAGTTTTAGATCGATTTTCTTCATCGTGCTAGACCTGTGAAGTTTGGGCAGTCCATGATTAGTGTCTGCTTAGCGGCTAGCCTTTCAGGACTCTGATCAAGGATATGGTTGTTTACTACTCTTTGCTGAATTCGATGTGATTATCCATTTGATTTGTTTAGCTAGATGATGATCCACGTGTATAGCCTTCTCTAGAGTTGTGCTCTTTGGGAATCCAAGATCAGTTGTCCACTTCTTCTTCTCATGAAAATTGAAAACTGCTTTTGAAAATCAGTGGACCTCTTTGATTCACAATTATTGTTTGTTGCTACTACCACAACAGCATGAATGAATTGGGAGCCAAACTTCATAGTTGAAGGATTTCCCATTGAGTTTTGTTATATGATGATATACACATACAGTTCCATGAGTTTCTCATCGTAGCTACCTCTCATTGTTAATAACAGATTCACAAGTTGAGCATAGGCCAACAGTATGCCGTGGACGCCCCTGTACTCATCGTTCCGCAGTAGCCGAAAATCTGTCTGCCTTGTTGTATTCTTCCGTGTGATTGTGTATGTCACATTTTCTTCTAAGAGCACTTCATACTTCATCAATCTGAATATCCCCCTATTTAGAATGTGCTCTGAATTGTTTGGCTCTGAATCGTGTTAATTGCAGGTAAGGAGGCTGCACTTACAGAAGACTACTTTTCCTTTGGTGGTTGTCTGTTCTCGGCAACATCAGTGTGGAAAGATTGAGAATGTATGTGAAGGTTGAGCTTAAGAGATTCCGTGTTGTGAAGGAAGTGGGAAGGATAGTAATGAATGTTAGGATCTTTGCTTGTTGCCAGTTGATCGAAGTGTGCCAGGTGAGCTATTTATTTATTGTTACAAACGATTCTATATGCAAATAAAGTAAATAACTCTCAAATACAACAGACAACAAATATAGTTTTACAGTAGTAAGCCCATGATAATTTGGTTTTCACTTTCATAAGAAACTTGCTATAGCAGTAGAGGTATCAGGTTCTGGAATGTATTTTGTTGAACACTCAGGGTCAAACAGAATTTTATCCTGGGGAACAAAACATCCTTAGTTCCATTTCTGTAATGTAATTCAGGGAAAAATCAGGCTTTGTGTAATAGATTGATAATTCAAGATTCTATACATATGCTTCTTAGTTCTTACAAATATTTTCAGTGATATGTATCTGAATCAAATTAATTTAATTTACTTCTTTATCAAAATTATCCATATCCTTGGTTATTTGACTCATCTTTCTGCACCTTGTTATTCTGAGCTTCGTTCCTATTCTAACAGCTTGTTTAAATTGCAGGCTGAATACTTCCGTCAACTGCTTAAGCCCATCACGTAGTCTAAACACGGGACCCGTGTTTAGTTTCTCAAACTGCTACTTTAGCTTCTATTTTGATAGAAAGTTGCAACAACAGAGCAGTGCAGTCATGATGATGACTACCTTGTGGTAGGGCATATTAGTCTTCTGCTGTTGCAAACCGCAATAATATTTTAGGCTTCAGATCGTTTTTGGTAGTGTAGTCACTGCACCAAATCAGGTAGATTCACGTGCGTAACTGAATTCGAGTCCTACATACACCATCAACCGATGCAGAGGGATCTAGCAGCTTTCGCTGGGAACCCCTCCTTTGCTTATGGATATGAAGCTGATGGTTGTATGGCAAATGGACCTTTGGATGGTCAATGCAACTACAGGGCTCCTGTTTCACCTGCCTTAGGAGTCCCTTCAGGCATGACAAGCCCTCATATCCGAAGCCAACTTGAACTTGGTGTCTTTGAGTTCCAGCCTTCCAAGGTATGCCCCAGAAACTTCATCATCTTCGATCATACTGATGAGAAAGGGCGCATCATGTATCATCCTGCCTTGGTGAACAAGCTGAATCCCACAAACATCGATGCCTTCCCATGCCGTGGTGAGGTGGTTTGCAGAAGTTTACACCAAGATGATGGCAATCTTGAACAGCATGCCTCATCTTTCAAGGAGGATACAGAAGAAATCGATGCACTGCTGAGCTCTGACGAAGACAGTGATGAAGATGATGTCATGAGTACCGGGCGCTCTCCTGACCCCTTGGAAATTGGCCCCTGCGAATCATCTTCACCACCCAGGTTTAAGAAAATGAAGCATTTTCCTGGAAATTGTTCAGTTTTCAATGGATCCATGGAAAATATTACTCATGAGAAGATTAGGAACATGGTCGCAGTTCTTAGGGGAATAATCCCTGGTGGAGACCAACTGGATGCTCCTGATGTCCTGGAGGAAGCTGTTAGATACCTGAAGTTTCTCAAGGTGGAGGCAGAGAAACTTGGCGTGGCGGGTTTCAATGCTTAGGAGTGGTCAGTGATATAATGGTCGCGGTAAAGCTCCATAAAAATAAAATCTTAAGGATCCATGCCGCTTATATCTATATGGAATTAATCTAGGTCATTGTCATCATTGTTACTGGATTCCACTTTTTTCTGGATGTGGAAGAGAAGGAAGGCATCCTGCTTTTGCAACTTTCAGCAGGCCTCAAAAGACTGTGTTTGTGGGATTCTGATGCTTGATTTCTGGTATGGTCTTGCTTGCCCTGCCCCCCCTCATGGTGTGGTTCGATCGTGCGGCGAAGCTTTGGATGGTGCATCATGCTGTCTGGCTTACCCTTTTTCCAATTGTGACTTGGAACTCCACCTATAGAGTGATCAAACTTGTGCTTCGCTTGAGGTTACTGCTGTCTGCTTTTCCAGGCACTCGTCTTGATGCTATTATTAAATTTTGTGCACACTTGGTTTGATATATTGTATATGTGCAACAAGATTGTAGCATCGTAAACTACTGTACGGACTGGTGCCCTTTGGCTTTGTGAATTGTGTGAAGAAAGATTCTGTCTCACTTCATTTGCTTTGGAGATGCTCATTATGATGGTGCTTGCCTTCGGTTAAGCATGGAGATGACTGTGATGATGGTCTCCACGAGATATCACGGTGTTCGTGCTTTGATTTATTTCCTCCCTGTGCTTTTCTGAAAGCTATGAAAGCGAATGAAGCATTGGCATGGATGTGTGATCTTTTGCAAAGGCCACTGATGCTGGGCTAACTGATGGGGTTTCTGGTGCTTTTGCCTCTCAGGCGTTGCTGGGTAGCTATCGAGTTGGGACTTGGGAGAGATCTTTGTTGAACACTTCATCATTTCTGGAAGGGGACAGAGGATGTGCTTTCCTTGTACTTTTATTTTGGGTTTGCTTTGTTTAGTGACGATGGCACTAGATAATTTGTTTTCCTAAGGAAAGACAGAGATTGTTACATGATAGAAAACGGGATTGCTGTATCTGTATGGATATAAATTCCACCTCTCTATCCACAGATTTCAACTTCGTTACTCTATTAAAAAAAAAGATTACAGCTTCTTTACAGACCCCTTGCGAGATGCTGACCGCTACATAATCTCCAGGTGACGCTTTTCATGCGCCATCTTCCTCTGAACACCACCAATCAGCCATCCACATCGTGGCCTCAGGGTCAGGGGCAATGCACAGTACACTTCCTTGTTCAATAAAAACTAAATAAAAAATAAAAATAAATAAAGCACAACACACTGAGAAAATTGTCAAGATTGCCTGACGTTAGTTGGGCCTTTTCCGGAGAGACACAGAGCCCACCGGACTCAATGGCCCACGTAACAGCGGCCCAAAGTATTCTGAGTTAGCTAGCCCACATATTAGCCCATATGCAATGCGGTTTTTGAACAGGATGGAAAACGCATGGAAAAGCCCAACCTAAAAGGCTCAGTTACACTTAAAAATCCTCTAAAAAATTGCACTAAAAGGATTTCAGCCCAAAAAAAAGTTGCACTAGTAATAGCACCTCAGTTTGCTTTTACAGAAAAAAAATCTAAGGTAACTTTCCACACAAGCTCATATAATGCTTTATGTATGTCAAATTAAATATCAATGTCATGCAACAAATTGAAATTTCAAACTTCAAAGTAAGACAATGGAAGAGTAAACTCTGGTCTCTGCACCAGGTTTAAATATCAATGTCTTATATTTTTATTTTTACAATTGTACAGGATAAAATTTTAGCTATTTGTCAACAAATTGTTAGACGATATGCTATATTTATACAGGTGATTTTGAAGGTTATATATAACTTCTGACCTCTGCACTAACTAGTGATACATGCAATTATTAAATTCCACAAACATATATTTTATAGAATTGCTATATTTTGTTTTCCTATGGGCCATAGGCGGAGCTACATGGGGGCCAAAGTGGGCCACGGGCTCCCCTTGCCTGTGAAGTTTTTCACTTGCAATCCATTAGCAAGCAGCCAATATTACCACCTGAAGCATTTTAGCACTAGCATGAACTAGCAGCACATCATTTTACTCGGTACATGCTCATGATTGCGAACTTGCGATTATAAAGAATTAGCTACTTTAGATGATCATCTACTGTGTAAGAAAAGTTGAGTATTTTGGCCCCCTCTTCAGTTCGTGGCTAGCTCCGCCACTGCTATGGGCTGTGAGGTCACACACGCAAAGGAGTCTCACGACTATTTTATAGGCTATTGTTCTATTCATTTTCGTCAGCACGTCATATATAGCATGGAGAAATTAACTCCAGTTCCTATTTGTAGATATTGGCTCCATATATATGCGCCTCCATGTGAAGACCCGTACAAGCAGATCCTACTATCAGGGAAACTTTGTTCTTTGATAGTGTGGTCATCTGTGACCCAACAAGCGTCCAAACCGATTTGTTGAGTGAATCTTTCAAAAGCTGGAACTTGAAAGGGAGGCTTCACCAAGCTAGAAATGTTCAAACATTTTCCTCTCGAAAAAGGGAAACGTACAAAGCAGTAACACTCAAAGAGTCGCTGTCTGAAGGCACAGCCCAGCAAATTGATGCTTGGTCATTGGTAGTTGCTCCAAGGGTCTTAAATTTCAACATGTGCTTAGATGTTGAAGCATCTTCCAGGAAACATCGTGCCCGACAACATTATCCTGGAAAGTTTTGTGGGAGATTTCTTGGTTGCCTCCTTTGCTTCTTCTGATCGCGAAATATGGTACCGGTCTTCCTAAAAACTGGGTTATTTTATATTTGTATATGTACTAGTAGATAAAAACTTGACCATTCCACTTCTACGCTTGCAAAGCCACAAAATAAACAAACATGTGTTCCTCTTGCAATCCTGAATCATGATTTTTCTTATCCTGGATTAACTTTTCAACCGAATTATGTTCACTAATTGTTTGCTTTATACCCAATCCATAATTAAGGTGGCTCTTGAACTATCTCTAATTACTCCGATCCCTCCGGTACAAATAAGTGATAGATGTTCTAGTGTTGTCTTAAGTCAATCATCTCAAACTTTGGTCCTTTAATAGGATATTACCTTTTATGTGTTGAATTGGATATTCAAAAATGTTCCACAGGTCTTGGACTGTAGTTTCATATGTATTCTTTTCCATATTTATAAATATTTTATAATAAAAATGTACTGATCAAAGTTGTGCTTTAGAGGCCACACCGATGTACAAGACGTTAATTATTTATGATCGAGCACACAATAATTGTAAAAGACTACTTATATATGTTTTCTTAATATAGTGGAGGTTTAATTAACGTAGAGAATACAATCATACTAAGACTATTTTGTAATTTGGGTATCATATTTTCATCATCTTAATATATTTTGATCCTTATAAGAAAAAATCACTCGCACCGCACCGTTTATTGCACCCACTTCGTGTGATCGTATCCGTGCCGAGCATCACAGCAGTCAGCAGGCCACTACACTACGCTAGAGCTAGACCATTACTTCCTCTCTTTCCGTCCCAAGATTTCGTCCGGCCGGCCGGGAATCCCCGAGCAGTGCTCTGCTTTCGCACGCGCCGTTTGACCTGCAACTTGCGAGAGCCTACTACCGGAGTACAATCCGCTAGCTTTGCTAGCAGGTCCAACAAAAAACCACAGCACCTTTATGTGGTTCGAGGAACCGTCCCTGTCGGTGTGACCCATCGATGGACAGAATGGCCGATGGATTGACGCCTGCTCATCGATTGCAAGTAAGCTAGGCGCCCCGCCACATGTCGATCTCGATCGCTTCCTTTCCACGGTAGATTTTCCCCTGTCACGTCGTCGAAAAAAATAGTCGGCAAAAGGATCGATGCATGGTACGTAGTAGCTGGGTGCCGATAGTGAGATCGATCAAATGGCACGTTAATCGTTTTGCATTTGTCCTCAAGCGGAACCTCTGGTATGTTTTGAGTCAAAATCAGAATCATTTTTGTGAGCTCACTCGAGTAGTTCGTGAGCTCTCACTTTCTTTACAGGGCCTTGCTCGTCCGCAAAGTTCATTTCCGCATGCGTGCTCGTTGTGCTGCTAGCACCAAGCCATCAAACATCAGGATCATCCTTTTAATTTCCAGCTGCTAAAAGTTTCTGTGCTGTTCCCCCCTTCCCCCCCCCCCCCCCCCCCCCCCCCCCAAAAAAAAAAAGTTTCGGTATCACTGAAGGATGTGGATGGTTTTATAAAATTGCTATATTTATTACAGCCTTGGATCCAACTACTACTCTCTCCATGCCATAATATTTGAGACATAAATCAAAACAGAAGTAGTCGCACCTTGTAATATTGTATTATATAAAGTTCACTCTGTATATGCTTAATCATCTAGAAATTATACTCAGCATTATATAGGCATGCATGTATCGCTGTTATGTAGACCAAATCTGCTGATATACCGGTAAGCGATGCTAATTTGATCACTTCCATATATTTCACAAAAGATACTCAGCTTCCTAATAAGTTCCTGGATGTCGGGAGAATTAAACCACATAGTTATTGTGCTCAAAGCCTCAAGCATGAGGAGCATTTTAGTATCAGGTGACTCATTTCTTGCACTTGGCAGCATCAACAGGAAAATATGCACACGCACACAAACACCTACAGCCAATAGGGGTAAAACGGAGACCCTATGGCCTATGCATGGGATGGGAGGCAACAAATGTGCTACCAAGCGTGAGTTCATGCATGACCTTTTTTGTATCTAGAAATGGGAAATGTTGCATTCTTCACATTGAGAAGTAGCCATTCTTGCCAAAGAGCTAGTTACTACGAAGCAAAAGCATACAAGTCCACATCGGGTGAATTGGATCTACTAGTTCCAATCTGAATAATGGATTTTCTTATGCCATGGTTTCAAATAATCTTCAAGTCTTCTATTCCGACTAAGTCGGTCTGGGTGGTATCCAATTTCCACGTAATATTCATCTTTTGTTGTCATCTGTTTGAAAGTGGTATAAACTACTTTTCACTTTAAACCAATTTTTTACAGGATTCCAATTGATATATCTCATTTGACTCGGGAATCCCTTTAATAATTTGGCAATAGTCAACCTTTTCCTAACACTTAAGTCAGCCATCGTAGTTCCCTTCTATAAAATGGCTTCTTTATAGGACTAATGCCCAGTCATACAATAGCAAGTATATTGATGTCATCTAATAGATGGTTTTATACATTGACACATAATTTTAAGATGATTTCATGTACAATGGGAGTGTCTTTTAATTAAGCTATCTCGTAATAACCTTAGTTTATGCTTAAAAAATATTATAAGTTGATTGACAATAACAACTCAGAGAAAAGCTTCAACAAATCCCGTCTTCTCTCTCCTTTCCTCTCCCAATCCCCTTTTAAATTTTTTGGTTCTCATGTAGAGCTGGTTTCTTGCGTGAGAAACTATTTACTTCTCCTTCCTCAATAACTTTCATGCCACATCAGTTTTATACTTACATGGCACGATATTTCTTTACTTGTTAGGAATGACATGATGTTTAATATTATGAAACCATCGGAGACAGCAGGATGGGACTATCCGGAAGCTTTTAACCATGATAATGTGGCTGAGGCAAACTGCAGAAGGAACCGATGCAAGAGGTTTTATGTGGGGCCGGCTGTAGGCATTAAAAGATGGGGGACTGGTAGACTGGTAGTGGACCAGTAAGACGCGACCGGCCTATACTCAGCCTAAAATAAAATGATTGTAGTGGTATGAGCCAAAATTTTCAACGGCTAATATATCTTTCCTGCTGAATTTGAGGAGATCATCCAACTTGGATGGGCTACTAAAAAAAATCTAGGATCCATCATCCATCACATCACATTCAATTCCCAAGGAACCTAACATGCATCATAATCCATTTTGTTTTATAGTGAAGAAGTTCTTCAAATCATCATATACATGAGAAATGATTTTGCTAGGAATTCTTTATCATATCCAAAGCCAGAGGAATATGGCTGCAGACCTGCAATAGGCATATATAAGATATTACTCTAGGTGTCTGGCTTCAGTTGTTTAAAAGTATGGTTGATTTACTATGTCCTACAATAAAATCATTCGGAGATCAAATAGTCCTACTGCAAAGATGTCAAGATTACTTCAAGTATGAGTTTGAGATGGTTATCCATAGGGAAAGAGAAAATATTTTCCAGGAATTGTGCAATGGCTAGATTCTTTAGCTTAGTCACTCCCCTTTTCCCCTTCTATTGTTTGTACTTATAACTCATTTATTTGTTTTAATATATAACCAGTAGGGATCATTCCCTCAATAAAATAAATAAAATAAAACATCATTAATTTGGGTGAAGCAGAATTGTGCGTATGATCTCAATGAAACACCGCCTTATCCTTTTGCCGAGTGCCATCTTAGTAAATACGGACCAGTATTTGTTTCACAAAAAAATAAGACAAAAATATGTTCTTCTGGCCATCCCCCTCGTATACTGCAGATGAATGGCCAATGAACTAAAAAAAATCAAGTGGCCGGCATTGGCTTATTGAACCTGTCCGTTACTGTATATTATAAACAAAGATATATTTATTTTTTTTGTAAGGAAAGCTATTTATTTTATCATCTCTTTCAACTTCAAAAACAAGAAGATGTTGGTTGGCCCTGCGATATATTGCAAAAACTCAAGTGCCGAACTATATATAAATATAGTTGCACAGAAGGAATACATACCAGTCCGGACGTTCTCGTCGGTATTTTGACTTTTGAGGGTACAGTTGATGAATTCTTCCTAAACTACTTTGTGTCTGGATCAATATAATATGAGTAAAATGCACTGGAGGTCCATCAACTTGTAAGGAGGTGTCACTTAGGTCATGAACTCTGAAAGTGTATTCTTAGATTCATAAACTTGTTAAATCGTTCGCCGCAGGTCCATACACATCCACATGTGCATCTAGCGCTGACATAGCATGCTGATTGGGTATCTCCTATCTCTCATCCCTCTCCATCTTCCTCTCTCTCCATGGTCTATGTCTGGTGCATTTCATCAAGCAGGTAATGCTCGCTCTCCTGCCACCTCCCAACTCATGCCGTCAATGCAACTTGAGCGCCTGCACACCACCGGTCGACCATCCCACGCCGGTGCTGAAATTCACGATGAACAGCTGTGTGCAGCTCGCAGGTGGGCATGTGTGCGACTGGCAATCCGTGGCAGCTCACGGTGACCTCACCGATGTTGTGGCTGACTGGCTGTACTAGCGGGTGTCCATATGTGCGGCCGGCAGCCCGCAGCGCGGCGGCATGCGACGTCTAGCTCCACCGCGCCTATCGCGGCGGCATGCACCAGTGCTTAGCGCTACCGCTTCTGGGTCAGCGCCAACCCGGTGTGTTGCAAACTGGAGCAGTTGGATTAAACAAAGTCATGAGCATATATATGATCCAACAATCTTACAAAGCTATGAGCATATGATCCTAATCTTAAACGGCAAACATGAATTTCATGGCACAAGAAAGCAATCTCGATGGCC
Source organism: Setaria viridis (assembly GCF_005286985.2). Lineage (NCBI taxonomy): Eukaryota > Viridiplantae > Streptophyta > Magnoliopsida > Poales > Poaceae > Setaria > Setaria viridis. The sequence goes on along the minus strand of NC_048267.2, from coordinate 29,561,281 downwards.
ATAGGTGCGGTCCTTGTGCTTGCCTCTCTCTTCTTTGTCCCTTCACTCACACGCACCTGAATGCGGCCGATTTCTGTGTGACCTATTTTGCCGGCCGGGAGCCGTTCCTACCCAGTCACCCCTTCCAATGCCGCTGGATTTTTTTAGATAATGTCCAATGCCGCTAGCTGCGAGCACACTGTGGCTCGCCATCACTCCCCGCCCCCAATAAACCATAGCAACGTCGCCAGTGCACGAGGCCAGGCAAAGGCTCGCCTGCTCGCTGCTATGGTGCAGGTCGCCATGAAATGCGCGTATGATGAGAAGGAAGCAAATTAGCAAAACACAACCATGGATATGGTAGCGGGCCGGAGAGCGAAGCGCCGAGCAGGACACCGCAAGGGAGGAGGGCATGTGAATGGAGAAGGAGCTGGTGCGGGCGTTGGAGGTGAAGAGTTGAGAGGGACACTACCTTCAATACCGGTTCCTAACCCCCTTTAGTACCGGTTGTGCAACCGGTATTACTACTTTGGTACTAAAGGGGATCTTTAGTACTTGGTCACATAACTAGTACTAAAGGGGTATTAAAAAAAGAAAAAAAGAAATCTCGCCGCTCGCCCGCCCGGTCCCCGCCGCCCTCGCGCTGCCGCCCCTGCCCTCCCGCCGTCCTCCCACCGCGAATGAGAACGAGAGGATGAGAGAGCAGAGAGGAGCTCGGTGGCAGAGGAGAGCGAGAGGAGGAGAGAGCAGAGAGAATGAGAGCATGAGAGAGAGAGGACAGAGAGGAAGATAGGGGGGAGAGACAGGAGCGGGTATGGGGGTGATGGATTATAACGCGGATGGGACGACAAGAGCTCATACTGGTTGGTAGCTCCAACCGGTACTAATGATCTCCCATTAGTACCGGGTGAAACCTTCGCCCGGTACTAATGTTTCTGAGAGCCTTTAGTACCGGGTGACTGGGTGGAGCTCTCAACCGGTACTAAAAGGGGGGTCACAGGATGCTCCTAGGGAACTAGCTATTAGATTCGGTACTAATGTTCACATTAGTACTCGATCAAAAACCAACCGGTACTAAGGGCTAGGACCAATGCTCAGTTTTCCAGTAGTAGGAGTAAGGCGGCCGCCACCGGAGCCCATCTCGCCAACAACATGCTCGATGAAATGCTCTGCGGAGCCCATCTCGCCTACAACATGCTCGATGAAATGCTCCAAGCAGAGGACCATGGGTTCGGAGACGAGATGGAGTGGGAAGAGAGAGAAGTCCAGTCAGCATGCCATGTCAGCATTAGATGTCTATGTGAAGTAGTATGGACCTAAATGACACAACTTAAAAAGTTGATGTACCCAAAAATGCACTTTCGAAGTTTGTGGACCTAAGTAACACTCTCTAACTAGTTAATGGACCTCCGGTGCATTTTACTCGTATAATAATAATAATATGTTGCTACCTGACCGGCCGTACGTGCAATCGGCATGGGCAATGCTGATGTTAGTGTAGGAGTTGATAATTTAGTATAGACACGCTTTACACATGCATGATTCCGTTACGAGACAAACGATTTTTGCCGAATAATTTTGGTGTTCAATGATAACGCATGAGTAGCTTTCTCACTTGCTTTCCATTATTTCTTCATTTGGAAAACTGTATCATCCATGGTTCTTTAATTTATTCAAGAAGGTTGTTGTGTGTGTATGATCGAGATGATCTATTGTTTCCAAACTCTTGCAATATTTTTAAATCGATGCGTTGGAGGATTTGACTTCTTTTTATTTTCCCGCTTTGTCAATTTCCCAAGGCTACCTACCTTACTAACCTACAATTGCACTCTTTCAGCACCTGGTCAATAGGATGCATACAGGCAGGGAGTAGATAATTTATGCCCTAGCTTTCAGGCGTGTCTTTAAGTATAGAGAGGTGGGGATGGTTTGGTCAAAAATGACGGCAGAGGGAATCAAGGACATGGCACTTGAGTTTTGAGTCTTGACAATACCAAAAACTAGGGAATTCAGCTAGACCAAAGAGGAAAGCTGAAACAAAGGTGCAACTTTTACCATGGCAAAGAGATCTAGAGAGAAACAAGATATATCTCGACTTAAAGAAGAAACTGTGTGCCGTAAATTAACATTCCATGCATGCATGTGGGTACTCCAAGATAGCAATTCAACCCCCCATCAACACAATTCAAAAGGTACGCCTGCCTGCGCACATATATAGGATTTTAATCTATATATAGCCATCAACTTTGTTCAGGACTTCAAAATAAAACTTATGATACGTCTACTAGAGAGCGGTCAAGATCAGACATCATTTGCAATAAATGAATATATGTAGAATATTGCTAAAAGAGATGTATAACTTATCTGAATAACATTTTTTTGAAAAGAAAACTACATGCATATGCATGTTTGAATCTACTTTTATTCTACTGGAGGAAAAGTATAAACTATGCTAGTTTGACTAGAGGAATGAAAGTGCAGCATGTACCAACTGACTAGGGCTTTCGAATCAGACCTGTTCTCCTGTGCTTGAATATGCAAAAATAGGATTTAGGGCATCATAAATTAGTATAGGGGCAAAACACAAACTAGATACTTCATTGAGTAAAACATCATAATTAACAGCTAGCCTGTATGATAAAATTCACAGCAATGCCACAACACTGTTGGTGAAGTGGAGACAGGACACATCCATCAGTACTCATTCCCATCTCAATAATGTCTACATGTACCAAAGAAAATCAATAAAATGATTCACAGCCCCATGTATGAGCAAGGTCACAGCTAGCATCGATAAATATCACATGGACTCTGAGACCCACACGCCATACTATGATCAAACCACCAAAACAAATTAAAGATCCATGAACGAATTTGCTGCGTGGCTAGCTATGTACTCCCAAAAGAAACCATTTCAGTTAAAATGAATCAACACACAGCAAAGCAAACGGAACTCTTATGTATGCACTAACAGTATCAGAGCTCCTGTTTTACACATGGACAAAAGAAGTGGCACGCCTGCACACGGCATCCATCCAATCACCCAGGAAAACACAAGCAGAAGTGGAGATGGCATCTTCTTGAGTTTCACATGGGAACTAGAGAAAATGAAATAGTACTCCTCTTTAAATTTCTCAACAACGAGTCAATGAGGAACACATGATATACACTAGTACATGTACAAGAAGTCTAAAGGTGTACACATAAATTATGTTGCCGTTCTAGTAGTGATATTTATAGAGTACTTCCATCTAGCTAGCACTCCAATCTAAGCGAGGGAGAAGTTGACAAATGGAAGAGGAAGAAATGCAAGCAAAAGTTTAAGATCGATGAAAGCTTGCATCAGATTAATCAATAATAAGAACACCCTCACCGTGCAAGACCAAGCCCAATAATAGGGTCAGGTGATGATCACATTTGGCGCAAACTCGATCGAGTATTTCAAAAGCATCTCATGTCGATCTAGGCTAGCTAATTGTGTGTGTAGCAGTTAGTCATGGGTTGTTGGGCATTGTGGACGGGAAAAGGTCTTGCAAGAGGGCGTAGTCAGAGAAATGGTGCTGCTGAAGAGGAGGGGGAGGAGGCGACGGCGTTGGCATCTGCGGCGGCGGCATGCTTGGCAGGAACATGTTAGGGTTCGCGCCCGTGTGGATGGGGTGCATCATGCTCATCAGGTCCGGGCGGAAGCCGCCGGCGGACGGCATAAGGTGCGGCGGCAGACCGTGCGCGCCGGACATGAAGAGGTGGGCGCCGCCGGCGCGGAGGCTGGCGGGGCTGTGGTGCGTGTGCTGCCCCTCGTACGTCGTGATCACCGTCGACGGGTCCTGGTACGACCGCTCCACGCGCTTCTTCACGCCGCACTTGGGCGTCGTGCACCGGTAGTAGCTCCTGCGTTTAGCCGGAGAATTTACACGTACATGAGAGAGGAGACTAAGGTACAAAGCACAATGCATTGGGTACCTTCTACCTTGGTTACTTGCTCGTAGCATATATGCGATAGCTTAATTAGCATGCAATTATAGTGGATGTGGGGGGGGGGGGGGGGGGGGGGGGGGTGGACAAGTGAAACTGCGTGAAAGTGTACAAACCTTGGGTAAGGGCTGTTCTTAACCGCCTTCTGGCCGTATTTGCGCCACCGGTAGCCGTCCTCAAGGTGATCCACCTCGCTCTTGGTGAGGAAGGCGACGCGGGGCTGCCTCTGCCTCTTCTCGGCTTTCTTCTTGGGTTTGTTCCTGTAGTGATATCACAAGGAAAATCATGAACGCGAATCCAGTGATTTGATATGAATTAGTGCTAGCTAGCTATAGCTAGATGAAGTAGATAGATATATATTTCATGTCACGGGCTATTAGCGCTAATTAGTCGAACGTGTGCTGTAGATCTATGGTGACGAGTAGCGAGTTATTAGCTATAGATTAGCTAGCGAGCTGTTGGGAATTGGGATCGAGCACTATCATGTCATATCCAGATTATTAGTTGTTTTTTGGCAGAAGATACTCTGGATCTATGGCAGCTTTAGGTGCTTCCGGGGCATATCATTTATAATCCCAAAATCTTTTATAAAAGGGGAAAAAGAAATCTTTGATTTCATCTTCAGAGCTGAAGCTACTTGGTCAAAAATTGAAGCTGCAGCACGCAGCAATTGTTTAATTCAAAGAAAGATCTCTTCTGGAGAGTACGTCGCCGCCTATTGAATTGGACAGTACCAAATGATCTAGAAAGTCATACTGGAAACGGCACCAAAAAGGAACGACGGAAAGGAAAGATAAAGAAGAGGGAAAGCATGGCGAGCTAGTACTGCAAAATCTGGAGCTGGCCGGATCTGAAATCTTGATGCATGGTCGAAGAACCCTAAAGAAGGAAATCGCAACAAACCCTAATGTTCACACCATGTCGTAGATAGATACATAAACACAGGAAAAGTTTTGTTCGTTTAAGCAAACAACAGTAGCATCAGATCTAACATGCACCAAGAAGAAGCAGCGCACTCCTGAACCTTGATTGAAGAGAGATGCAGATCAAGCAAGAATTCGAGATGAACACAGAAATCAGTGGCATCAAAGTAATGAGAACGTACGCTTTCGTGGAATTCTCCCCATCTTCCTGATCTTTCTCATCCCCCTCCGCAGCCACCTCATCCTCCGCCTTCTTCTTGCACCGACGAGGCTGGCCCTCCCCCTCCCGTTCGCTGGACGAGAGAGACACCGAGGAGTTGGGCGTGAGCAGCGCCGCCGCCCCTTCTCCGGCCGCGCCGCTGGTGCCCTGGCTGTCGTGGCTCATCACATCGAGAGACAGCTCGTGCTTGACCTGGCCATCCTCCGCCGGGCACGGCGCGTCGAGGTGCCGCGCCAGCCCGGACGGGTCCAGGAACCCCTGCAGGTAGTCCGTGATGTTGGTGTACGGCGGCATGAGCTCGTCGGCGCCGGCTCTGCTACCTCCACCGACGCCCCCCGACGCCGGCTGGTTGAAGAAGAAGCTCTCCATGTCGCTGTTGCCGAACACGTACTCGGCGCCATCGGCGCGGGCGAGGTGGCCGCCGTGGCCGTGCTGGTGGTAGACGCCATGGTGATCTCCTCCTCCGCCGCCGCCTCCTCCTCCAGAAGACATGGGGAGTGAGTGGGAGTCTGCTGCTGGGAGCTAAGTGTGGAAAGGGGAGGAGAGGCGTGGAAGCGAGGAGGGTTTGAGCTTTTCAGCAGGTCTCAGGCTCCCCAGCTCTCCCTTTTGATTGTTTTTTTTTTCGGGTGCAAAAAGCGTGCGAAGGATAGGAGCAAGATACGACTTTTTTTGGAGCGGAATATATAATGCAGCCCGTCAATTCATAATGCCAATGACGTATTGCTTAACTTATGAAACAAATAAATCGGCGTGCTTAAGATTCTTTCTTGCATGTGATCATCTAGTGTGATCGCTGTACTTAAGACCAGTGTCAGCGTAAACAGGTAGCCGTACCATATATGATTCTTGAGGCTCCGTCCGTTCTTGGAGTTAGACGTTGAACGACTGTTACTTGTTATTACCGGCCGGCTCACTGGTGGTCATTTTCGGGCGAATTGGAAGTGCGACGTACTGTGTACATGGTGCTGCTGTGCTGGGTACTGGCCTGATGTGTTTCGTCTTACGCTTAATGAACGTGCTTATGTATTGGGTCCAATGTTGCATTGTCCTAGAATGCGTTCAGTCAAAGTTTTAATCTTTGATCATTACTTGCACAAGTGACTCCTTGACTATATAGCTAACTGCTAACCTGCTACTCTTGGATGGATCGGAGTGATGAACGAAATAGATCAGACTCTCTCTCCTTAGTTTTGCCTCACCAATCACCAACCAAACACGGACCTTAAAGTCACTTTGAGGACATGCTGGACAATACAATACGTTATTTGTGTCCAATTAAAGTAAACAGCGTTCATTATTTGCCACAGAGAAATTGCGGTGCCGTCGTATACTTGTTAGAAAAAAAACCATCGTCAGTCAAACATGTGCATCATTGAAGAGAATATTGAACCCCAAGCTTGATCGTGTTCCCATTATATTCCCTGTAGGTTCCCTAGCTAGCACGCATGCAGTAAGCTAGAATTTCCGAGCTTCCTGTAGAAAATGAACGTCACATGTGTTGGTCGATCAAGGCGCAAGCTAGCTTCATGTGTGGCGGTATGGAAGCAGAGGCCATAGATTCTCACTCGTGGCACCGTGTAAGTTGACTTTGATCATAGCGTAAAAACAAGTGAGATGGACATCAGCTACTGACTCAAACTGGCGTGTCGACGCCCTTTCATCGTCAACCACCAGTCCAGTCCAACCTCCTGACCAAATGGCTCCATATGCCGCCAGCGACGACGAGCTAGCGCCCTGTCCGATCCGGTCCCTAAAGCCCTAACTATCTATAAGGAATCAGGTATTCAAAATCCATCCTAAATGTGGAACTGAACCATGCTCATCATCATGTCCCGTAACTAGACACCGCCGATTAGTTCAACACTAACGGTAGAAAATTCATTTATGCTTCCACCAGCCATGCTCATGTATGGCTTATTATCTTAAATGAGGAATAGAACCATGCTGCAATTTTTTCAATTTAAATTGTGTTGGTTAGCAACTGGATCAAATTTAATTAAGTTAGCAATTGTACGCACCGATCAACCGACTCAAAAGCTTAATTTGATAATTTGAAAATGCATCTCCAATATAAGCTCCGGTGGAATTTGCTGAACAAATACTACTTCTTTTTGTTTCTTCTTAATACTTGGGCCTAATTTATTGTACCTCCTCCGGTCAAGTAAACTTGATTTTTTTTAGCCAATGCTCTTCGTGTCCAAATTAAAAATGTCAAGTTTACTAGTGCCAGTGGACTGCTCTACACATATCTCCAGTTGGTTTCCTACCGTATACTTGTTCAACTTTGCGAACATGCACGCTAAGAATTTTTGCTAGTAGTTTTAAATGGATTTGCACGGTACAGTAGAGCTCTTTCTTTCTTTTGCTACGCACGTGCAATACGAGTACACCGCGCTAAATAATTCCGTTGATGATCACATACGCACGTAACTGTGTACACTTGATCACTAGTTGGAGCATGTATAGGTAGCACAATCACACACAGCCCTATCGTCACGTGCTCTATACATACGAACGGCTGCCAAACATTTTTTTGTCACACCAGCTAGCCAGACAAATGTATTGCGCCGATGTGCACACAATTGCTGTAACTTTCAAATCTCGGCCAGTGCAGATAGATTATATTTGTTTCTTTCTGGTGATGATGTAGAACGCACCAAAACTGTGTTGATGCAAAGTGAAAACACCCTTTTGGATCGAAATCCGGGAAAAGGATACGGAAAGATCTCGCCGAAGGCAACCAAAACAAGCAACCGCTTTTAAAGATCGTCACAGGAGCGGCCGGCCAGCCGGCGCGGGCCACGTACGGAGGTGGAGGAGCGGCCACGGCTCCTCACAGGTCACGCGACGCCCGGCCCGGCCGGCCGGTCCCCGGCGCAGGCAATAGCGAGCTAGCTGGTGTCGCGTCACACCACGTCCGTCCACGGCGCTCGGCGCGTGCGAGAAGGTGGTGGTGGTGGCGCCCGCCCGGCCGGTACCCGCACGGTACAGTACAATACAGGGGGGCGGGCGCGGCCCTGGGCACACGGGCTGTCCCCGTCGCGTACGCGCGCTGCAGGAGTCAGGACGGCCACGGGGCCCGAGCCGTCAGCCTCACTGGCCTCGCGCGCCGGTCAACCTTTACGGCGCGGGCTACGGGGTCCCCCTTCCGATCCCCCAGCTCTCACGTGTGCGCGATTGCCCGTCCGCCCACGCAACGCAACGCCGCGCGGCGCCCCGCCCCGCTCGGCGGCTGGCTCACGGGAGGATCGGAATCGCTGCGAGAGAGATCGACGCGCGGGGCGGGCGGTGTGAACGGGCGCGCGCCGCCGCGATAGGAGGAGGTGGGATTCGTGGTGCGGTGGTGGGATCGGGCGTACGGGTTGGATGCGCGGAGAGATTTGGCGATGCCGGATGCGGACGGCTCGCGCCCTGTTACATTTCCGGGGCGTGCCAGGGCTCTTTTGCGCATGCGGGGCGGTGGCAATGGTGCGGGGGCGGCGTCGGCAGGCGGGACCTGGCCACCTGGGCGATGCCGATGTGCTGCTGCTACTGCTGCGCGCGAGGATCTTGTGCGTGGCGCTCGCCGCGCCAGGTGACACCGCTCGGAGCCCCGGCGGCGGGCGGTCCCGTCGGGATACCGATCCCGCGCGTGCGTGCGTGCTCGTGCGCGTGCGCTAATTCTCTTATTCTCTGCGATTTCGATGCGTGTCCCCGATCTGTCCACGGCCTGTCGGCTCCGCCAGCGGCAGTGTGGGGCTGGGGCTGCGACAAGGACGGCGTACAACCTTCGAAATTGCTGTCACGTCGCCGGCCACAATTCGCTCCGAAAGGGAGGTGATCGCGGCGGGTGAATATGTGCGCCCGTGCGCGCACCGAGCTGAGCTGCTAAATCCGGGGCCTGGTTCAATGCCTTCCGCCCTTCCCTGGTCAGATGCATGCATGTGGTATGTGGATGTGGTCCGATGACCCCGTCGGTTGCACGAGTGCTCTGCGCTGGATTCCTTTTTACAGTAGTTTTTTAGCGACCTTTTTTCCTCCGGTTCAATATAATCGATCGGGACCCAAATAGCATGATGACGAGCGTGGTCAGCAAGTCATATAATAACATTAGGCCGGGCCGTACGAGCGTTAAGTTGTTAACAGAAGCAGAGAAGCTAGCTGCACTTTTTATTAGCTTGACCCATAATTTTGTAACAACTTTAACTTGACCGATATGGATGCTAGTGATGACTCGTCTCCTCCATCCATCTCCGGACTCCGGCTCCGCGTACGCCGTACCAGAGGGGGTACGTGGAAAAGCATACCTAACCTCTAGTACGCGCCGGTGTTCAACGATAACGATTGATAGCGCCATTGTTGTCGTGCTTTGTAGACGTATACGTGATTTCTTTGCTTTTTTTTGTTTTCCATTCGATATTAAAAACATTATAATCGTGACGCACGGCACGGTGTCCAGAAAACTCCCACACAATTGTTTTTTTCGAGGCCCACACATTATGGTCCATTAGAACGCAGCCCCAATGTCCAGCCCAAGCACAACACTTGCAAACCTAGACATATCCATATTGAGAGTTTTTTTATTTTTTTATTTTTTTCTTTTACGAATTTGCAGAAATAAAATACCCGAGCAAAAAATTAGCAGATTTAGACCTATACAGCCCGATGAAACGGTGATAGGTTAGAAAAAAAATTAAAATCAGTTACCGCCAATTGAAACGGCGATAAGTCCCCCCTCCCACCATTGCGCCAGCGGCAGGAGCTGGAGGCACCTATAGCCACTTGAAACGGCTATAGCCGTGTGATACAGTTTGAGTAATTTTTTTTATTATTTTGATTTTGTGTAATTTTTTCTTTGAGTTAAAAAAATATAAAGTTAGATTGAAAGCACTAAATATTCGAATATGTCACTATTGGTTTGCAATATGAAACTTCCAAATTTGAGAGAGATAGAGCGCTTCGAGGAAATAATTGAAATTGAATTAACTCCCGCCATTAAATACATAGTTGTTTCCAGCGAAATTACAACATATAAAAACGAAATCCGTGCACAACATATGAACAACAATGAGTCTAGACTAAACAATTAATTATAGATTGCAGTGTCAAACATGTGCCGTTGCTAAACCTAACATGCCTTGGGTAATTGAAATAGTCGAGGATAGAGCCATCTCTACTTTCTAGTAGAACTGGCTTTGCGAGAGCTGGGAGGGCCCATCCTCATAGTATCCAGCACCCCCAGAGGAAGGCAATGACGGTAGGCGATCCTTGTTGTGGTGGTAGGGGCACTTGCATCATGGATCGGTACAAATCAAGTCACCTGCGATGTTAACCGCCCAAGGATTTGCATCAACTTCGGATTGAAGATCCTCCACCCTACATGTCAAAGATCTTGCACTTGAGGTAGTGGATGTATTCTTGGATTGGCTCAGGAAGTGGAGGATCGACCCACTTCGCATAGCGGTAGTTTCCTTCATCAAGATAAGACTGAACATGATGTTAGTTTGTAGCATGAAAAGCTTAGCAAAAGTAAGGAAGTAATAACATGACTCACCAAGCCATACGGGCATCGAAAGAAACGTCAGCTTCCATCACCGTAGCCATCAAACAACTGCACGACGCAAGCCACCATTGGCCACGCATCATGGTGGTCGTCATAAGGCCTAAGGCAGTTTGAAGGGGCATAGTTAGTCCTATCATACAAAGGGAAGTCGTCGAGGGGTTCCTCATACTCCGTTGGGCCAAAAGAACCTGGCCAAGTGATGGTGGGAATAGGAGCATCACCTCCTCTTCCCCTCCTCCCACGACCTCTCCCTCTTGCGGATGCCATTGTTCTTCCTCCTATTTAGTGGTGTTGAAGGATATGGTAGAGGGAGGTCCATATAAGAAGTGTTGAGATGGAGATTGTAGAGAAGTAGATGGGAAACACCACACACCATAATGAGGTGGTGACCTCTATATATATGGCCAATATGACTTGGAGTACAAGGAATACATCAAGTGTACAAGGAAAGGATAAATACATCATAATATACACATATACTTCCTAATACCCGCCCGCAGTTGAAACGGGAGGATCATGAACAGACAGACTGGACCTAAACTCAGTAAACAAAGGAGTTGGCAGGCCCTTCATCATGATATCCGCGAACTGGTGAGAGGACGGCACATGGAGGACCCGGACCTCACCCAAGGCCACCTTCTCACAAACGAAGTGAATATCAATCTCGATGTGCTTCGTGCGCCGATGATACACCGGGTTGGCTGTCATATAGACAGAATTCACGTTGTCATAGTAGACAACAGTGGCCGAAGCAAGCGGGACATGAAGCTCCTGAAGAAGTTGACACAGCCAGCAACATTCAGCCACAGCATGAGCCACAGCCCGGTACTACGCCTCAGCACTGGAACGAGATACCGTGGTCTGACACTTGGAGGACCAAGACACGAGATTGTCGCCGAGGTAGATGCAGAAACTGGAGGCGGAGTGTCTAAAGTCCGGGCAGCCAACCCAATCGGCGTCGAAGTAGTCAGTCAGAGACTCAACAGGGCCGGTGCTGATGTGAAGCCCGGAGGAGAGCGTGCCCTTCACATAGCGCAGGATGCGCTTGATCAGGGCCATGTGGGGCTCACGCGGGTCATGCATGAAGATGCACACCTGCTGAACCACATACGCCAGGTCAGGTCGAGTCAGAGTGAGGTACTGAAGAGCCCCAGCAAGACTCCGATACTCAGATCCATCCTAGAGCTTGGCACCGTCGTGTGCTAAAAGCTTGGCATGAGTATCAATGGGAGTCGCTGTAGAGTGACACTCAACCATGCCAGCACGTTGAACAAGATCCAGGATGTACTGTCACTGAGACAGGAACAACCCCTGGGAGGAGCGCGTGACGAAGATGCTGAGGAAGTGGTGTAGGTCGCTAAGAGCCGTCATGGCGAACTCGGAATGAAGACGCCCCATGATGTGTCGAAGAAGAGTCGAGGACGAGACGGTGAGGATGATGTCGTTGATGATGAGGAGGTGTCGGAGGTGGAGGCGATGAAGTTGAGCTATCGAAGGAAGGAGGCGAACCGCTGGTACTACGCCCTCGGGGCCTGCTTCAGTCCATACAAGGACTTTTGCAGGAGACAGACATGATCGGGGGCGATGGGGTTGACGAAGCCGGGAGGCTGCTAGCAGTAGACAATCTCCATGAGGTGTCCATGAAGAAATGCATTCTACACGTCCAGCTAGTGGATCAGCTAGGCGCGAGAAGTGGTGATGCTCAAGACAGTTCGTATTGCCACCGGTTTGACAACCGGACTAAAGGTCTCATCGTAGTCGATGCCGTGATGCTGCAAGAAGCCACGAACCACCCAGTGCGCCTTGTGCCGAGCGAGGGATCCATCGGCATGGAACTTATGCCAGAAGATCCACTTGCTTGACACGACATTGGCACCGGGTGACCGCGGGATGAGGCGCCAAGTGTCATTGTTGATGAGGGCCTGGAACTCGTTGACCATGGCGGCACGCCAGTTGGCGTCAGCCAAAGCACTGCGATAGTTCGCCGGAATCGGAGAGGGCAGAGAAGAAGTCGATGTTGTCATGCCCTGGTAGTGGACCCACTGGATTGCCCTAGTCACAGACTAAGTGACAGGATGCGGAGGGGTAGGTGGCGACGAGGAGGGCGCAGGAGGCGCTAGGGCTGCGGGCGCCATGAGCACGGGGGGTGAGGGGAGGAGGGACCGTGGGCGCTCGCCCAACCAGTCAGAGCGCTCCCCAGTGCAGTCGGGCACTCGCCCAACCGGTCGGAGCACTCCCTAGTGTGGTCGGGGCACTCACCCGACTGATCGGAGCGCTCGCCGGTACGGTCGGGGCGCTCGCTCGACTGATCGAAGCGCTCGCCGGTGCGGTCGGGGTGCTCGCCCGACCGATCGGAGCGCTCGCCGGTGCGGTCGGGGCGCTCGCCCGACCGATCGGAGCGCGCGCCGGTGCAGACGATACGATCGAGGCTGCACCCACACGTGACGCGGTTGCGGTCGGAGCAGTCGAGAGCGCCGCGATCGCGGTCGAGGCTGTACCCGCGTGTGGTGCAGTCATGGTCGGAGCAGTCGGGGGCGCGCCCGCGCGCGCCGCGGTCGCGATCGGAAGCACTGCGGTCGCGGTCGGAGCAGTCAGGAGGGCGGTGGAGAGTGGCGACCCGCCCGCAGACGGAGCAGGGTACATGGTCGGCTCATGTAACAGGATGACGGGGTCATCGTTAGTAAGTTCTTACAAAACAACTGGTGAGGGCCGCAGCTGCTCAACGTCTGACGACGGAGCAACCGAGGTGGAAGCAGGAATATCGGAGGGGCTCGACAAAAGGAAGTCGAGCTGCGATGGGTGATATGAACCCGCTAGGGTTGATTCCTGATCTTTCAATGAGAGGTGTGAGATAACTCGATTGGTCGATGGAGATGACGTTCACGGCCCGACTACAGCCTTCCAAGCTGCGCCTTAGCAACCGATACATCACCTACAATGGCTGCCGCGATCTTGTGGAGCGCGTCACCCGGCCACTAGGGCACTCGTCCTGCAAGCAATCGAAGAACTAGCAAGAAGAAGTATAACAAGTGCTAAACTTATTAGGTGAAGATGAAGGTTTCGAACTCAATCTCAATAAGGTGGGGTTCCGAAGACAGGAAGACGGGCAGCTGATCCAGCACGCGCGCTTACAAGCAAGTAGCGAGAGCTAAACTTTATCTAAACAAAACCCAACCATTCTTGGTGGCGTCTAAGGGGTATATGAAGATGGGAGGACAACCACCAAGGTGTTGGGGTCGTGCTCCAACCCTAAGATGTGTCCCTATTGAACCCGACTTGATACACGGCCTATTGGGCCAAATTAAAGTGACGCAGCATCAGAAAACCTCTTGATAGTAAATTGGTCATTGCGACCGCCTCAGACCAGATATGGACTTGATTTTAGATCCATATGAAAATAGACTTCATAACAAATCTTTGAAGTACTTGAATGCTCCAATCTGAGTCCGTATGCGACCGTGGTGACCATCACAAGTTGGTGCTGTCCTGGAGTCCGAATCCAGCCTGCGCGAGTACTTTTCCCTTTCGGTCTTCTCCCTGGTTCCTAACCAAAACAAGAGTGCATGTGTCTCCATAGCCTAAATAGGATGGATAGGAACTCAAGAGTGAACTTACTTGATGATTAAGTTGACGAGCACCGGCGCGAGTAATAGGACCAGAAACTCGTACTTGTGTAGGTGTGGATGTATCGTTGGTGTTTATATCCTCATCAATGGGTGAGTAGGATGGGAGGAGAAGGGAAAGACGGACTTGTCGAAGACAACATGATGAGATATGATGACTCAATGAGTGGACAAGTCAAGGAAATGGTACCCCTTGTGAGAGGAGGGATAACCGAGGAAGACACAGGCTGCGGAGCGAGCAGCAAGCTTGTGGCGTGCCATGGCTGAGAGGTTGGGGTAGCAAATACAACCAAAGACATGCAAGTGAGAGTACTCGGGAGGCTAGGAGTAGAGGAGGTGGTAGGGGATGTCATTCTGAACGGCAGAACAGGAGCGCCGGTTCAAAAGATAGGTGGCGGTGGCGAGCGCCTCGGCCCAGTATGGGGCGGCCATGGAGGCGTGAATGAGCAATGTGCAAGTCACGTTATTAAGGGTGTGTAGGACACGCTCGGCTTTCCCATTTTGGGGAGAAGTGTAGGGACACAAGAGGCGCAAGTGGTTACCCCGAGAAGTCAAAAGGGATGTGAGAGTGTTATTGATGAACTCAGTCCCATTGTCACCTTGGACGCTTCGAACAGGAAGACTAAACTGCATGTGAGCATGGGCGCAGAAATCAGTGATGTGTGAGGTGATTTTAGACTTATGAACTAGAGGAAATGTCCAACAAAAATGCGAGAAGTCGTCCAAAATGACTAGGTAGTAGCAATAACCAGAGATGCTAGCTATGGGAGAAGTCCAAACATCACAGTGAACTAACTCAAAAGGAGCAGAACTGCGAGAGCTAAAATGTGACAAAGGTAACCGCACATGTTTCCCTAACTGACATGAATGACATAGAGTATTACTATCTTTATTACAAGCAATGGATGAAAGTTTATCTAAGTGTGGCGATGGTGACAGGACCAAGATGACCAAGACGGAGATGCCACAAACTGGAGGAGATGGCGAGGCTAGCGTGGGGCGTTGCAAAGTTGTCTGCTGGAGGCATGGTGTAAAGATGTCTGGCGCTATTGCAGCGAAGAATCACGCGTCTAGTCGGAAAATCCTTAATAGAAAAACCAAAATCGTCAAACTCTATGGTGCAGTTATTGTCCTTAGTAAATTGACGAACAAAAATCAGATTACGAATTAGAGAAGGAACAACAAGGACATTATTAAGACGAAAGTGAGAGGTGGGGGTGGTAAGGGTGGAGTTGCCACGGCATATGACAGGAAGGGTGTGACCATTACCGACAGTAATGGAGGAGTGGGAGGAAGGGAGTCGGGAAAGAATAATACCATCCGAGGATGACATGTGGTCAGATGCGCCTGAGTCAACCACCCAGCCACCGTTCTAATGGCCATCTGGTTCAGGGCGGTAACCAGACCCGGCTGGTCCCAGGTTGACGCCTAAGTAGGCACCTGAACAAGGGCATAGGCAGCATGGTGCTGCGGAGGGGGGCTGAGGAGACCATAGGCGCCGGCGCGCTAGCCCCCAGCGCCTGACCGGTGCTGACCGCCAGCCTGCTGGAAGCTCGTAGCGCTGTAGGAGCCAGCCCCTGGACTGAAGCAGAACCACGGGCCGGTGTGCCGTGGGGGCTCGTGCTGTGAGAGCTGCCACCGCTAGGGGGCGTTTGGAAGCCGTCGCCGCCCTTCTTCTTGCCGCCGCCACCATGGCCGCTACTGCCGCGGCCGCCGCCACCAGTCTGGACAGAACCAGACGGCGGGCGACACCCGCCCATACAGCCAGAGGACGAAGATGACGAGGAGTTGCCGACAAGGAGGGTGGTGGAGTTGGAGATCTTCTACTTGTTGGCGAGGCGAAGTTCCTTCAAGATGACCATGTCACGCGCCTGGGCAAAGGACGGGAAGCCAGCAAAGGAGTTGGCGATATCGTCGGTGGTGTTGGAGAAGCGCAGGTTGAGGCCGCGGAGGAGATTCAGGACAAGCTGGGAGTCCTGAATGGGATTGCCGATGTCGTGGAGGGCGTCGGCGAGGGTCTTCATGCGCTGACAGTACTCGGCGATGGAGGAGTCGGCCTGCGTCATGGAGTGGAAGTCATGGCTGAGAAAGATCGCCTGGGACTGCTTGTTGGTGTGGAAGAGTCCCTCGATGGTGAGCCAGAGATCCCGGACGATCTGATCATCGTCGGTCATGGCGAGGTCAAGGACGGAGTCGTCGACGGAGCCGAAGAACCAGGAGCAGACGTAGCAATCCGCTTGATCCTAGTCGAGGTCCTGGGGACAAGGCGCCGCCGTGCCGTCGATGTGCGACTTGAGGCCGAACTTGCCGCACATGGACTTGAAGAAGGACGCCCACTTGGAGTAGGCGGAGGACTTCATCGTCAACGTCAGGCGAACTTGAGACTTGACAGAGACGGTGGCGTAGGGGTGGACGGCGGGCAGGGGCACCTGGTACAGGAGGAAGCTACCACCACCGTGGACGGACGCATCACCAGCAGGGGGAGGGAGGGGCGCGCCATCAGGAGAAGGACCACCGCTGGCGCTGGGAGGCGGCAGAGGGGTGCCAGAACCGCCAGGAGGAGCGGTGGCATCACCAGCAGGAGGGGGATCACCGGTGGACAAGGAAGAGGTTGCGGAGGAGTGGGTGGCCATGGCGTGCGGGGCAGGAGGTGCAACGGAGGAGGGTGGCGGCGGCGCGATAGGAGGGGCATCGCCCTAGGGTTTTGCGTGGGACAGGAGGGAGGCGCGAGGAAGAGGAGGAGAGGCCCACGATCTAATCTCATGATACCATGTAGAGAAGTAGATAGGAAACACCACACACCCTAATGAGGGGGGTGACCTCTATATATATGGCCAATATGGCTTGGAGTACAAGGAATATATCAAGTGTACAAGGAAAGGATAAATACATCCTAATATACACATATACTTCCTAATAGAGATGCACTGTGCCCCCATTTATTCAGTACCTCGTCGTGTTCACTCATCCTAAAAAAGTTTGCAGGTGCAGGGACGTAGGGCTCAGTGTGGAGTCCCATCTACCTGAGAAGGCTCACGTTTAGGGTCCTTGCAATCTATTGTGTAGGCTTTTCAGTGACAGTTCACGTCAACAATGGATTAGCACTTTTGAGTACTGTACTGACAGCAGAGCAGTATAATGGCAATATGGTGGAATCTGAGTACTTAAAGCATCTAGACGAAGTGTTATCACAGTACAAACAACAGTACAATGGCATGTGAGGCACCCAATATGACAAACCTAAAGAGCACCTTGCATAGGATAAAATGCCTTAGGTAATGTAAATTTGTGGATCACAACTAATGTTCTACTAGGTGAATCGGGGAAGTTTCCCCATCCTCGCTATTTTGGAGGAACATTCTCCATCCTTCTTCTTCATGTTCTTCTATCACTCTTCTTCCTGGAGGATTTGTGCCTGACAAGCTTTGAATTATTCCTCTTGCCGTTTCAGTGCTACCTCTCGAGCACCTAACTGCTCACGCTGCCTCTGCAGCTCATCCTCTTTGCCCTTCAAACAGATCTGTTGTTGGCGGATGCATCGCTCTTGCTCAAGCCGAGCAAGACGTGCCACCTCTCGAGCCTCCTCCAACCTAGCATAGTATTAGCCTTTGGTTACTAGCTCCACTAGGATTATGCCCACCTCCCTGAAAGGCCTAGTGTCAATCCATTCCATAAATGTTCAAGCCTGCATGTTGATTCGTGATTAGTTCCAGGTACTGGTACATAGAAAATATATTTAGAATGGTTATGAATGGACGGACCTTGAAATCATCGTCAATGTCGAGACACTTGAAGTACCTACATTCCTTCTTTCCCCGAGGTAATCGATCGTCCCATACTTGCAACCACGCACGGAAGCTACAGTGGCATTTGGGGTGCTCATTCCATGGTGGAATCCTATTTTGGTCATCCCTCTATAACGATATTTCTTAGAGGGACAAACAACCTCACTACAAGCGTTGCATTCGGGTTTGACAGTAGTAGTAGTGCGTTTGCACGTTGCCTGGACGTCAGTTATATAGAACGCTAGTGACATTGTCTGTGGACCATGTCCATCATGGTAAAGGAAAAGAACATGCATGGACATCATAGTCTGCACCAGCCTACCTATCAAAGTCTCTGCACCGGCCTACATAATATAGTCTGCAAAGGAGCACACATTATAGTCTACAACATCGTACACATCATAGCTTGCACCGGCCTACAAAATATAAAAAAGACCCTATGGACTAAATGCATCCTCGCTTGTGATGCACAGCACCAGCACCATGTCTTGTGGCTTGCTGCGCTGCTCCGGTCTGCAGCTGGTCATACTTAAAGGGCTCCGGAGGGGCAACCTCATGAGCCGGACATCCTGATGCATCTGCAACTAGTTTCACGAACTCCTAGGTGGAGCCCTGTGTCGGAGGTACTGGTACTTCAACCAACTATGAAGGACTTATCTCCTCAATGTTGTAGCTGAAAAAGAATTCCACCCAGTTTGTACTCGTTCTCTACGGACTCGTCATCGGTCCCTCCGTGGCCTGTGTACGCTGTGATCGAACCAAGAAGTGTTATTGTCAATTTCAATCCGTATTAGTAATGGAATAGAATGCATGTATTGATGACGCACCTATGTCATCCACATGGAGTCCACATGAAGATGGTCCTCCTGCACTAAGTCCTCTGAAGTGCTGCGGCACTGTGTCATGAAATTATAAGTTAGTACGACCAATTAGAGTAGAATTGGTGAATGGAAAATGAGAAAGTAAGGAACACATACTTGTGGGGGTGAAATATTGTGGACCCAGCGCATAAGTGGAAGGACCTGGTCGAGCTACTGCCCAAGATGATGCACGTGGAGGAGTACACACCCTGGGGGAGGCTGCATGTACTAGAGCTGCAGAAGACGATGCGTGGTACGCTGGTCGTGTGGGTGCAGCAGAAGACGAACCGGGGTGCTGCATAGGTGGTGCTGAAGACGAACTGGGGTAGGTAGCCCGTGGTGGAATTAGAACATCGGCGTCACCACCATGGTAGTTGACGGCCCGCCAAAACCTAGCACACAGGGACGTGATCCTCCTGTACATCGACTCGTACTCATGCAGGGTCATGTGCATGTAGTTCTCCACGCCGGTCCACGCTGTCGCCTCAACTACTGCAATAACGTCGTACTAATGACAATTACATAGCATTTGGAGAACCTGTTGATGGTCTAGCTTGGTTACTCCTGTATCCACCTGTTGATGCAATTACATAGCATTTACTGCAATAACATCGTACTGTTGAAGTTCATTGCAGGGCACTACTTGTACATGTTACCTATTTCATGGCACTTCGAGCAGAGGCCCACTTCAGGACCAGTTTCAGATTGATCCATGTTGTTCCAGATGCATATGTTCTTGCGTCGCCCAACCCCTTGGAACATTTTGAGATCAGGGTTAGGAATGTAACGCGCAACATTTCCAGCATTATTTATGAAGTTTCCTAGTATACGAAATCCATAAACCTTGTTCCTCCAAGTGGCTCGTATAGTTTCCTTGAGGAAGTAATGTGGTACGAACCTACGAGCCTGAAGTCTTCCTACCTCAAGGCATACAACAATTACATGGGTGCAAGGACTGTGAAGCAGTCTTGACTTTTGGCATGAGCAAACACATCCTTCATTGCTAATAATCACTCATGTGTGTGTTTCTCACGCCTCCCTCCCAATCGACCTTTGTCCCTGCAAACTACCTCGTAGCAGTGTTCAATGGCACCCACTTCACTAACACGATGCTTACGAATTTTTTTTATTGCCTTGTCCATGTACTCTATCATCTTGTATCCATAAATTTTATGATTATCAGCCAAGACTGATTGGCCACCGCGTATTGATCCCTAAAACACTTAATGGTGCAGTATAACAAGAATTCCATGATACCAACAAGGGGCAGTCCTCTAACACCACGCATGACCTAATTATACACCTCAGCTAGGTTTGTAGTCATTATACCATACCTAACACCTCCCTTGTTATACAGTAATGCCCACTTTTCCTTCGGCCCATGCTCAATCCACTGTGAGAATGTCTTAATGGACCTACCTCGTCTTTGCCTGACATTTGGACCATCCAATTCGACGTCCTCCAGAGACACAGGGTGGTCAGCCTCGCTGTTTACTGGCCTCTTACCTACCTCTTCAGATTGTTTCTTTGGAAGCTCATCAAATTTCTTCCAAAGTAGATTGAATTTTCTCTCCTGATTTTGGGTACATAGCCATTTTTAAATTGGCTATGAAAGTTTGCCCCCGATGCCTATGCACCACCTACTCTTCAAGTTCGGCCACTACGCTGTCCTACGACGTTCCACATTGCCATTCAGTAGGTCTTCGATTACTTGTAGAATGCTTTTGTGCCGATCATGAATGACACAAACGCCCTCCACGTCCTTCACAATCATCTTCTTAACCCTCTCCAGGAACTAATACCAACTATCTCCAAACTCTTTTTCCACAAAGGCGATCGACAGCAGCAACACCTGGTTGTTACTGTCGGACCCAATAGCTGTCAAGATTGTGCCTTTATACCTACCAGTCAAAAACGTACCACCAATGCAAATGACTGGGCGACATTGCTGAAAAGCCTCAATGCAAGGATCCAAGGTCAAGAATGACCGCTGCAGAAACTGTTTGCTTGGATTCTGAGCACAGGAATAAGCTTTCAAGTCGTAGTAGCTTCCTAGATTCCTATGGCATATGGTGTGCAATAGAGCAGGGAGGTTATCATATGATGCTTCGTATGTACCCTACTTCATCTCTAACGCCTTCTGCTTAGCTCGGTAAGCCTTGAAGTAGCTAATTTTGTACTTGAACTTCTATTCTATAGTACAAATAATCGACTTTGGCTAATAACTAGGATTCTCAACTATCTGAGGATAAATTATTGAGCAACAAAATCAGCAATGAGGTTGCGGTGTTGTGCTTCCAATTCATCCAACACGTATTCATGCTCCACCAATCTAGTCACCTCTCAGTAATCCTTCCACTTGCCCTTGTATGCGTGCACCCTAAACGGGCAATTGCTTTTGACACAACACACATCATATATTATTGGGTTGCTCTTCACCACCCTGAACTATCGTTGCAAAGATAAAGTCGACCATCTTTTTGTAGCTTCCTTCACCTCATCCCCACTATGATACAAAACACTAACACAAACATTATTCTCCCTGTACTCCCAAGGGACAGTTTCCTCTTCATTGACTGCTAGGCTTGAATGGTCATAACTTGACCAGTTATGCGGAATAGGATTAGCATCATCCTCATCCAACGAGTCATCATCCATGGCGCAAAGGTGCTCTTCGCCTTCCTTCTCTACCTGCTCAACTAACCCAGGGATGTGTTCCCCCCTCATCAGCCTCGCCATTTGGCTCACGGGGTGCCTCTTCATCCTCTGTATCTCCTTCTTCTACCCCATGTTCAGTATCTTCTTCAGTTTGCCCATCGGTAATCTCCAGACCTTCCTCGCCTCTAACTTCCCCACCATCGACTTCTTCTTGTAACTGACTGCTAGACCCAATCTTCTGGAACACTTCAACAAACAATATCAGCGGTAAACCACGCTTAGTAGCAGCATTTACATATGCCCTCAGTTCTGAGTTCCTTCAAATAGTATCAACTCCTGAAATATTATGTCAGTTCGAAACCTCACTACAGCCCTAACAGACAGCTCAACTTGATCTCTATCAAGATTGAAAGCCTTAAATATCCAGTTGCATATTGATGCCCAAGTCCTCTCTCTTGCTCTTGGTACTTGTTTCCAGAACGACTTAAATTCAGACAAATCTACCCCTTCTGAATCATATCTAACCTGCCCCCGACCATAGAACACTTGGAAAAATAAACTGTCCAACATGCCTATCAATATACACGACATGAACAGATATATTACTAAATGTTATTAATTTTAACTAACTCCAACAACACCTACATTTAAAAAACTATATATAATTATAACTCATGCATTGCCAATAATATTAATTTTAGAGTTATCTAAATATATCAACAAATTAATTTTACTTTACCCTGTCAATATACATGATATCAAGAGAGATCATTACTAAATATTACTAAATTTAACAAGCCCTAATCACACCTATATTCCGAAAAACTATATAAAGTTATACACGACATAAACAAACATTATTAGTAAATGTTATTAATTTGAACTAACCCCAAAAATACCTAGATTCTGAATAACTATATAACATTAATAACTCGTGCATTGCCAATAATATTAATCTTAAATTTATCTATATAAATCAACAAACTAATTTACTTTAACCAAAATAACTAAACTAAATCCACTATACCGACAAACTAATATTTGTCTATGTCTTATATGAACACCTAGATTTGATCTAATACTTAACACTACACCATTTATATA
Organism: Setaria viridis; assembly: GCF_005286985.2. NCBI lineage: Eukaryota > Viridiplantae > Streptophyta > Magnoliopsida > Poales > Poaceae > Setaria > Setaria viridis. Next base: position 29,538,615 of record NC_048267.2, on the reverse strand, counting down.
TCATATCGACTACTACATCTACGAACTACGAGTTAAGATAAACTGCAAGATTTCAAATAATACTTGAAACGAAGCGAACATCCGGCAGAGCTTCGCTTCGATCTCCACCCTCCTCCCCTCCCTCTCTTCTGCCCTCCTCTCTTCTCCTTTCCTCTCCTCTCTCGCTTTCTCTTCTCTTCTCCCGAATGAACCGGCGCGCCCAGGCCCCGGCCGTTCTTCGCGCTTTAAAGGGTCCGCCTACCGTCGACTGATCCGGCGGGATCTTCCCGCTCCTGCCATTTGAATCGGTGGAAGGCTATTACCGCCGCTTCATCTGGCAACCAGCTACCGCCGTTTCATCCGGCGGTAAGTCCGTAGGCCCCTCGGCCGCCAGGATTCCGTGTGCTGCCCACCGTTTCAGACGGCTTACCGGTAAGCGGTTTCCTTCCTGGCATGGTGCCACGATGTCGCAGGATTGCTGACGTGGTGCCTCGTTTTCGATTTTTTTATTCGTTGCACAGATACCGCAGGCTGAAACGGCGATAACTTTTCTTACCGCCGGTTTAAATGGCGGTAGTCGTTTCATCCGGCGGCATACGTTTATATTTGCTAATTTTTTCCTCCGCTATTTATTTCTGCAAAATCATAAAAAATATAAAAATAAAAAATTTCTCCATATTGAACTCCAGGCCCAGAAGACATTGTAGCTCCTGTCAGGCCTGCCAGTGACCCGTCCATGGGCCAATGGCCCAGTAACCAACCCCTATTAACAGGAGGAGGGTGCGCCGCATCATCAGCCATCAGATCAAAGAATCCCCCAAACGCCGCAGCCTCTCCTCCCTAGGGTTTTTGCTCGGCGGCGACTCGGATCGAGTCGGAGTCCGCGGGGAGAATCGCCATGGCGTCGCGTCCGTCGCTGAGGGCGAAGCCCAAGGGCAAGGGCGGGGCGAGGGGAGCGGCCGCCGACCCGGCCGGAGAGGGCGCCACCGCTTCGGCGACCGCCGTGCGGCTCGTCAAGGAGTGGACCACGTGGACGATGAAGACGGCGAAGGTGGCGGCGCACTACGGCTTCATCCCGCTCGTCATCGTCATCGGCATGAACTCCGACCCCAAGCCCTCCATCTCCCAGCTCCTCTCCCCCGTCTGATCGGATCTCCCCCCGGCGGGGCCCGGATGCGGTCGGTCCGTACGCTTTCGTAGTAGTTCATAGATGGTGGTTTGTTTTCGCATGTGCTGGATCTAGTCTATGAGGGAGGGTAAGTTCGTGATGCTTCTGTGAGGTCGAGGAGTTTAAGAGGCTTATGCTATGTTGAGTATAATAACTTCGTATTGGCGGGTGTATCTTCTATAGATCGGACCAAATCTGTTAAATTGGTTATATGGATCTGCTACTAGTGTGATGATATGAACTATATCCGTGTTCATCTGTGTTCTGTTTTCATGTTATGTTTTAATGTGCCCGAGGTTTTGATTGAACAGCAAGAGGCAGACTAGCTGTGGTGATCTGGAATCTGGCTAGTTTTATCATACGACTTCTCGATGAGAAATGGGTGTTTGTATGTGACTAACAAGTTGGTAATTGGTGTTAATGAGTCTATGAATTGTGGTTGCCTTTATTTCCTAAGCTCAAAGCCTGTGTCCTGTGACAATGGTGATTTCAGAGCTCATGGATATATGATGCCCTATAGCTGTCTCATCTAGTTGCTGAGAATTATACAATGTTGCTGCACATCGCAGAAGATTACGCGTGGACAGTAGACGCTGTTTACTTATTTATCAAATTTCTGAGCAACAAGTTGTGATATTTGCAGACCGGTTCAAAACAAGTGTCATGAGAAGTGGCCGTCTTGCGTTCACAATCATTTGTGGTAAACATCTAAAAATTTATCAAAAATCACGTTTCCTGTTAATTGTACATGCAAATGATGCAATGCTGTTCCCAATCATTTGGGTGAACATGTAAATTTTCGCAAATACATGATGCAATGCTGCTCCCAATCATTTTACATGTAAATTTATCAAAAATAACATTCTTCCTCTTAATTGTCCTTGGTACGATAGCACACGCAAATACATGATGTAATGCAGTTCCAATTTTTAGCACAGTATAACAAACTCATACAACTTGTAGCTATTACATATGGCAATGTTGTTGACGAGATCGAAACAGGCAAATGACATTTTTATTCATCTGTGCAAGTAAAAATAAGTAAATAACATACATGAAAGGCGTCTGTTCTTTCTACATCCTTTAGGGAAAAGGGTGATGTGCACCTCCACAATAGGCAACATCAAACCAGCAGATCCCTGAACAAACCAGCTGTTTCTCTGAATTGACATATACAGGTGGCCAGTTCTTCATCCAGAGAAAACAAATCAGATTACCCCTACAAAATTCCAGTGTTCTCTCCTTGATGAACCTAATAATATTGCTGCGCCCTCAAACAGCAAAGTTTCATCTCATTCTCCAATATTTTGATCGAATGTGTACTGGACAAGCTTACTCGAAGTGCTAAGGGCTGCAGGCAGTGGACAAACTGCAACAAGGCAGAAAAACTGTGGACCAGTGAATCACTGAGGTAGAAAATGCTCAGGATCAAGAAAGACCAAACTTAGACAAGGCTGACTGAAACAAAGTTGAGAATGCCTCAGCAGCAGTCCCATCATCGGCCTTGATTTTGAGCTGTGCCTTCGCTGATGCTGTGTTGACAATACATTCTACAAGGAAGAAAGCAGTAGCCCCATCTTTCTGAGCATAAAAAAAGAACTTGTAGTTTGGAGGCTGACCACCTGAAGCAATACATTGGATGTGATTGCTTTGCATATGGCGGATGAGTGATTGGGGGTTCATTAACGATGCTGCTCCTTGTGGACTCAAAGAGCACTCCTGTCAATAAAATACATAAGAGAAGCATATAAGATCAGAATTGGGAGGGGGAAAAAACTCAGAACATGATGTCAGACATTTCGGGGGCACACATATCTTCATTCTTGAACAACCCCACCAAGGTTTTCATTCATTAGACTACTTTTCTAAATCAAAGGAATCTTGAACTGGGCAAAATCACTGTCTAGGTGTCAGAAGTTGGAACAGAAACTTTCAGTTCAGAAACAAATAGTTAGTACTAAACCATGGCACCAAAAAAGAATCTAATGCAGTAGAACGCTTTGCTAATGTAAGAGAATCAACAAGGAAATGTGAAAAGGATATGTGGCATATGTTGCACTGCTTGTAATAATCAGTAAATGCATGGGCAAAAACCTGATTGTAGCATACCTGAGTCAGTGCCAGTGCTAGCTGGCCCCATTTCCTCTGGAAAGTACCAGGATCCAACACAGGCTTTGAGTTAAGGGTCAGTGCTGGTGGTGGCGCAGGTGCAGGAGCTTCAGTAACGCCAAGCCCAAGAAGGTCATCAAGGCTGAAGTTGGATTGTGAGGAATATGCTGGCCCACCAGTACTTATTAGTGAGGTTTCAGCTGGTGTTTGAGAACTTAAGCCAATCAAGTCAGAAGGAGCATTGTATGTAGAGGTGGATGAACCATTGCTGGCTCTTGTACCATTGTCCTCTTTATCTGACGTACTAAGCAAAAGGTCATTATCATTTTCTTGGTATCTTTGGGCAGAAATTACATTTTCCTGAGCCTCTGCCCCAACAGCCAAGTTTGTAAGATCCTCAGAGTACTCAAATGGTCCACGATGCTCCTTGTCTGTAAACATGTAAGATGGCTGCCAGATACATAGAAAGAAGTTAGCGCCTGCCAATTTAAATAATATATAGATAATAGGATATTTGAGCAGCTGCCAGACACATGCTTCTGTCAGCTCCAGCATTTTGTAAATTGTAATAAGTGCAAATGCGGATTTCTTTTTCACCCTAACCATAAAAGGAATGCATTTTGCACCATAGAAGTGAATAAATTCAAACCTCAACAATGCTTAGCACAAGACATGATCTCTATCTGAGTCACGTGAACTCAATTTGCCTCAATCAAGGTTCTAAAAAACTGCTACAATGCCCTATAACCAGTTGAAAAGACAGTTCACCTCTCAACAAAGCTCAACACAAAATCTAGACATAGCAAACTCAATTTACCACACGCAAGGGTCAGAGAAACTGCTATCACATTCTATAATAGGTTTGCAGTTCAAGACAATCCCTAATTTTCAAAAGTCTCTTGTTTCATGAGTTGTGCTAAATGTACAATGTTACCCAACTTTCACACAGTTAGTTTTTCAAAAAAAGAACAAGGAAAGAGCTTCCACACGGTTATTTAATTCGGAGTCATCATCTCTTTTTGAGGAAAATCAAAGTCAATACTCCCTCCATTCATTTTTAGTAGGCGTATTAAGATTTTAAAAGTCAAAATTAATAAATTTTGATCAATTAGTCAAGTTATATGAATAGATTTGTATTTCAAAGATCTTCTAATATAACTCTGATTATGTAGCAACTGACGATATGTTGTAGGAGAAATTGAAGGTCAAATATACCTATGACTTCTTTAAATCCTAATGTGCCTATTAAAAACGAATGGAGGGAGCATCTCATGAAAGTTATCTAAAGAATCAAACATTTTGTCAGTAGACAAGTTGAGATTGGTTATGATCAATAGTCAACTAAAATCCAGAAGCCAGCTAGTACTCAGCAAAGCATAACATTGAAATCTATCCCCTAACAGATGTTGGAAGTCAAAATTGAATAAAAGTTCTATCATAGCAACAGCAGTATTTGCCATTCATGCTTGCTATGCCAAAACATTAACTAAAGCAGGTTCATCACTGGAAAGAAATACAACATCAAAGGAAGAATACTGATAAGGTTGCAACGTACACGGATGGACACAAAATTTAATACTCAGAATCTGATAAAATATACAATAACAAGTGTCCATATTTAAAAATTTTATAAATGGTCGAATCACATTAAATTGCATACCTTCTGATATACAACTGATAGACTGTTGAACTCATCAAATATGCGATCTTTCATTTCACTGCTCTGCGTATCTGCAAATACAGAGACAGCTTGTTTGGGAGGGTTTACTACTCGTTCTGCCACAGCAGGATCATATTGCAAAAGCCTGTAGTAGAAGAGCGCTCTGTCATGAACATCCTGCGACAAAGCACAGTTCAGCTCGAGCAACCATCTTTTATCCATTCACAGAATGATAATAAATAATCCAACTGTTATAGTACAAACACCAATAAATCCTCACCTGGTGAGTGTCAGATAGACCAGCTGCTAATGTAGCTCCTAACGCCTTCTGTGTCTCCGGTGGTCTCTTGAAGAAACATTTCATCACTGCAGTCAGGAGATGCAAGCGAACCTGCAAATACAGCAATGGAAAAGTTTACTGGAGCTCAAGTAGTGAATGGCTAGGGCCATGACATAAAAAATAAATCTAAAGCAAATGCACGAATTTTAGACTAATATCAGGACAGTCCTACAAGGTTCTTACTTACCACATTCAATTGCAGTGGAAATTTTATGAATCTCACAAATGAAGCCAAACATTCAATTCCACCAATTAGAAATGTCAGTTGTTATTAAATACTTCAAGTCATTATCTTATATGTGTATGCTACGGATACATATATATCATTACTTTGAAAAAACAAACTTCCAATGCATACATAAGTGGAAGAGTCATTTTTTTCTTGCAACAGAAGATAATTTTAGAAACATGGTTAATCTGGTATGAAATGTAAGAAAAATGCATACTGAGACCACCTTAAAACACAAAATATGGCAGAAGCATATTAAACTACTGGAAAATATTAACAGCACGAAATAAGGAAGAAAATGTTGGCACCTCAGGAGAGTGCTCTTCATCCCAGTTTTCAACAAGACTTTCAAGTACGTATGGAGCATCATGCATGTCTTGTGAATATTCTCCCAACATCCAAATGAGAGCTGCTTTTCCTTTTGGCTCCTGAATATTTTTGCTACTGATATTTCCAACAACAGCTATACAATCATGGCTCCATTGAGGATATTTTCGCAGAAGATCTTTCACCAAGACCTGCATTTTAATTTCTAATCAGAAACATCCAAGATGCAAGTTGAATGTAATCCAGCAAGACTACCACGAGTGGAAGATCAGTAACAAGCATTACAAACACTTACTAGAGTTTCAGCAGTCACGTAATCCTTATCCATTTCAAGAAATTGTAGAAGCCTGTCCACAATGGCATTAACATCATACTGCTGGAGTGCTATTTTTCCAACTGCCCGGATAGACTCCCTTGCAATTGGTACATCAACATTTCCAGCATATTCACACAGCTCAGTCACTGGTGGAAAAAAAACATCCAGTATGGATATTTTGAAAAATGATGGTAAATAATGAGTAAAACATAACAAATTATAGTTGGAAGTTGGATATCTGATATACCAATTTCATAGGTGTTGCTTTCATTCGCTATAGCAGTCAACATCTCAAGTTTCAGCTTCTTCACATAAGACGGATCACTATATTGGCAGTAGAAACTTTTGTAGTCAGATGAAAATAACATTGGAGCACGCATCACCAGAAGATGTAGATGGCATAGCACAGAGTACGACTGTTCAGGACTCCCAGCACCCACCAAGGTAAGCAAGGGTGCTTTTATACGCTCATAAACCTAATAGAATTGAAACAAAGATTAGAAGATTTCCAATCAAAGCCTACTGAGTTGAATAAATTCCATGGAACACAAGAATAAGACCATTTAATACATAAAACATGGTAAATCCAAAGATACTGTTTTTGGGGTTAAGATATTTCCAGAGTACATGAACTTGCAAATAACAACATTATGCAGAGCTAAAAGTTATGTGAAATAGCATGTTCATTTTATTTGAATATTTGATTGCATAACATGACAGAAATGTATGAAGGCTACCACCAATATATGGGTCAGTTTCTGGTTTTGCTGTGCTGCGCTGTGGTCCATTACAGGAAATTTTACTAAACCTAGTAAGATTTTGCTGTTATGGATCCTAAAAACGTGCTCCTACACATTAAGATATAGGAAGAAATGATTGCTTCGAAAAGTCATAGCAAGTCAAATGGAGCCTAAGCAAAGCATAATAATGCTGCACGAGCAAGATCACATCTCTGGTAATATTAATAGGAGCAACATGTGTACCTGTTGATGAACATCAGTCATAGACATTGTCAAATGGAGAAAAACTTTAATTGTTGACAGAACAACAGCTCCATTTGCATGCTGAAGTCTATCCTCCAGCAGGTTCATTATGTCAAAAATTTCGTTATTATCAGATGGTAGGAACTTTGATGCCAACTCAAGAACAAGGCACTGTGCCCACTCACTGAACTCTTTGATCCTGCACATGAAAAATAATAAAAAATCAAGTAACTTCACATTAGGATATTGCCAGAAAAGTGTCAAAGAAAGGTCTGAACTCACTTGTTTAGCAGGTAAAATACCACTGGCTTGCTATACAATGTTTCGATCTCCCTTGCTGCTGCCTCTGAATTGGCAGCTTCTAGGGTCCAGATTTCCTGCAACGCATGCAGGCAATTGGCAACTACCTGCAAATTCATCAGTGTAATCAGCTAATCTCAGAAAAGACAGTATTTCACAAGATAACATCCAATAATTAATCAGTAAGCCCCAAATGGAATAGCTTTAAAGTAACACCATCCACAGATAGGCCCAAAACTGAAAAACACAACCTACACAACAGCCTTTTAATGGAAACCATACGACAAATAAGCTGAGTCAAGCAATCGAATTTTGATGTTCCAAAACTGAATAACAATGGACTGGTAAACTTGGTGGTGGACAGGCAAATTCAAAGGTATTTTAGCAGTGAATTTCAAACTCACTCGTATTTTTTTAAAAAAAAACATTTATGCATTCTGTGAAAGCATTCAACTAAACAATTCAAAGCCAGTACAGCATTATATGAAATCCAGGTACCATCCAGCATGGTCTGGCCACAAATGATCCAAATAGCGGCAAGTTTAACGTATGTGGAAACTGAACACGCTGTCAAGGAAGATTTCTAGTGCTCCCAATAACAATATCTACAGAGACCTGCTTATGGATAACAGTCCATACCACATGTGCCACAATAAAGATCTCTATAAGCATTGGCTACATTTAAGTGGAAATACGGCCTGCACTGCGCTTCTTCCACATGACTTACTGATTTTTCAGGTGCATGCGAATCCATACAAGCACAACAGACCTAACAGTGTTGAAAGCACTGTGGAAAAAATAGGGAGAACAAGTGGAAACATGCCACTTGCTGTTCAAATGTATTAGATGACTAAAAATCTAGGCTTTCATTTGATACATTGAGGCAGATGTGCCAGCTTCAGCTAATTGTAATATCCAATGTGTTTTTTACTTTTAAGTAAGTTTAGATACTACTTCTCCAATCACAAATATATGGCGTTTTGGTCAAGATTTCCATTCAAACTTTTGAAGATTTGACTATCGATATCTTGAAAGATATAGAATGGAAACATGAAACTTGTACGAGTATCTTGCAATGCAGTTTTATGATATCAATCTTTTTAGATGTTGTAAATAGTGGTCAAAGCTAAATTCTAAATTTTGAAGACCTTGGCGTGATCCAAAATGTCAAATTATTTCTGATTGGGGGTGCAGGGAGTATTACTTTGTACTACCTTATTCAAAAAGAAGAATCCATGATGGACAAATATTAATGCAAGCATAATAAGGCATATCAGGATCGAGATGATAGTAAAATAGCAATTCAAATTTGCTAGGATGTGTGTCACTATAAACTCTCATAATTTGCTATATAAGTCATTATGAATGCAATGCAAAATATCTTGGGCTATTAACAAACCAATCAGAGAAAAATTCACATGCAAAACTAACAGCACAGGTTATAAGAACAGTTGAACTTCCTGTGTTATTAATCTCAGCAGACAACCTAAGCAAAAAGAAAAAGGAAAAGAAAAAAAACCTAATATTTATAAGTATAACCAGTCAACCACATAAGGGTAGGCAGCTGAAATATGCAAACAACCGATACAAACAAACAAGCTAGACTAAAATCAAAATATAATTAAGGGAATAATCATGAATATGCAACCCATTAATCACTTTCATGTGACAACTTCATCAGTACAGCTGGCTAGTCTCTATGAGCCAACCGGGGTTCCAAACCCGATTCTCGCATTTGTTCAGGTGGGGCTTAATACCCTCCCGTTGCCCACCCTCATTTTTTCATTAGATACTTTCATTCATCTGTTCAATCAAACAAGCTGCTAAGAGGATAGCAGCTGCATGGTGCCCCCAATACTAGGTAACAGCTCCCATCAGCATGCAGTGCCTAAATTCAATGGGTGTTGAGATTGGCATCTGCGAACTTCATGTAGTGAAATTAGTTCCAGTTCCAGGTTGAGTCCACAAAATGCAAATAGTTTATTTCAAGGTGAGAATTGATCAGCTACGCAATCAGCTTGTGTGATCATTGTAAATAATTAATACTAACATGACTCCTGCATTCTGTTTCAACAAGCAGTTTGTGTCTGGGTAGTTTACCTGTGCGTCTGGGTCAGAGAGCATGAGCGCCTTGAGCGAAGCAGGCAGGTCAGCATCAATGCAGGCGGTAGCAGATATGTGATACAGCTTGGCAGCACCAACGGCGGCGATCATCCGGACGTAGGCGCTGGGGTCCTTGAGCCCGGTCGTCAGCGGCGTGACGAGATACTCGACAAGGTTGGGAACACGGAGAGAGCAGAGGCTGCGGAGCGCGAGGCCGCGGATAGTGGGGTCCTGATCGCGGCAGTCCCGCTGGAGGAAGTTGATGGTGAGCAGCGCGAGGTCCGGGTGCGCGCGCGCGTGGGCGCCGACGTAGAGGTAGCACATCTTCTTGGTGACGACGTCGGAGGTGGCGGAGCAGAGCACCATCTCCCCGAACGCGGCCGACACGTCGATGCCGGCCGTCATGCAGGAGATCACCCGCTTGAAGACGTCCCGGCGCTGGTCGTCCGCATCGGGGGCGCGGCTCCCGGCCAGCTGCCGCAGCTGCTGCTTCAGATCCGCCACCTCGCTCTTCCTGCACTCACAGAGTCGCCAATTGGCGGGTCAGCTTAGGGTTCAAGAGGCGGGAAAGTCTCGGGAGTCGGAGTCGGAGCCGGAGAGAGCGGCGTACCCGGAGGGTTGGGAAGGGGAGGCGGACTTCGCCGCCGATGGGACGGTGGGAGCCATGGCGGTGGTCGGCCGCGGCGGGGAGTTGGATCTGACCTCGCGTGGGGAGGAAGACGACTGCGACGAGCCGTGGTGTTTCGTTTGGGGAGCTTGGATCTGAGCTGGGACTGTGAGCGAGGAGTACCAGAGCCTGACAGGTGGGTCATGAGCTATACGCCTTCGTAAAGGGAATACGTATTTTCAGTAGAGGAAGGGGCGGGAAGTAAACGGGTATTCAAGCCAAACGATTTGCTGTGGCGGCGCGCCGTCGCCGTTTCAGGGAGAGGGCGACGCTGCGATCTCTCGCCGACTCGCCGGGTAGTCGACGAGGCGATGCTCGGAGATTCCTCGTCTGAGCCCTCATCCTAGCGTTTCGTCGTGGTTGGTAAGGCCGTTCTCCAGAACCCAACCTGATGCTTTTCCGCTGCTATTTTTGCTTTGCGATTGGGGGAGTGCCCGAGTGGCCATTAATTGCGTCAAGAGTATTCAGTTTTTAGACTCGTCTTGGATGCGATGGGTTCGCAATCTGTGAGCGTAGATTCCCCCCTGCGGAAATTGGGAATGCGATTAGCCGATTAGTACTGTTTCTGCACTTTACTGCTTCATCTGTGAAGTACCCAGGTGGTATTTTTTCCCCCGCGAACGCTCAAGTGGCATTTGTTGAACGATGATATTGTCGTTTCTCAACTTGATGCTATTGGTTGCACTATGGAGTGCATGATATTTAAGGTTAGGCTATGAATTATGTAATTGCGCAAAATCTGTCTGAATGCCCGTAAAATGTTATATCGGACACTTTACGTCACATATCCGGCGGCAGAGTTTACTAGCAGTGTCTATCAGCCTATCTATATCATTCATGAAACCCTGATACCAATTGATTCCTTCAAGCTGATTACCTACAAAATGATCTTAAATGGCAAATCAAAGGTGAAGGATTTATACTTCAAAAATTTGCATTATCTGAAACTCTAGATAATCACTACTAGATCTCTTGGTATATTTATACAAAAACTTACATTGTCTGAAACTCTAGATAATCACTAGATCTCTTGGTATATTTATACGCACGAGAGAGATGGGCCATCTTAGTGAACTCTGTACCATGCGGACCGCATGGGCCGTCTTAGTGAACTCTAGACTATGAGGGCAACACGGGCCAAGTTAGCATACACAAACTTCCACAGAAAAGGTCTTGAAGGTACTTTGTATTATTTACAGATTCAGAAAATTGGATTTTTTATGCTTGAGATCTAGTTATCCAGTATATACAATAACAAAGCAGGCTATGGTACTGTGGATGAAACACATAGTTAATTGGTGTGATGAGTGAATAACTTTCTGAAAGCATCCAATTGCGAATGGGCAGTAATTTCCTTTTTTTCCCCTTCCAATTTGGATGAAAGCATCTTCCTGCTCCTGATCCAGTATTGCAATATTGTTGGTGTAAGACTGATTTCCCATCTTGGTGTTTGTAGTTCTGCATCAGCAAGTATAGATTTTTGGGAGGAATGTGAAAGATGTGTTCCTGTTCATTGTGTGATTTTGCCGTGTTCATCATTGTGATGTTGTGTTACCTTTATGTTGTGTGATCTTGTTGAATGTTTGTACCGAGTAAATGGCTGATGGCATGGCTAGGGGCTGCAGCAATTCTGTTGCTTTGAAGTTTTTCAGAAAACAAAAACCACTGTGAAAACCTCTCTGACACCTAAATCACAGGATATGTTGTTAATGCTAGTGGCATCCTTCTGTTCACCAGCCTGCCACTTCATGTCGTATTTACTTTATACTAGCAAAATGCCCGTGCGTTGCTACGGTAAAAGAGCAATTGAAATGTAAATTAACTAATGACATTTTTTATTTCCATCACTAAATTTTTATTTCACTTATTGGATGTATACACATTTAATAGAAAACCAAAAGAATTTTGACTTAATTATTTCCTTGGACTCAAATACCCATTAAATTGAAACGTTTTTTATTCAAGAAAGAGAGTTAAATCAGCCTCCGATAGCCACCGACGAGGGGCTCTTTAGTCCCGGTGGGTAATATTAACAGGGATTAAAGAGCCCCTTTAGTCCCTGTTGTAAAGGCCAGTGACCCTCGGGAATCTGGAGGGACGTTTTGTCCCAATAACAACTACCAATCAGAACTAAAGGGAGCCTTTGGTCCCAATTGGTGTTTCCAACATGGACAAAACATACCCCCCAGACACACACACAATACGCGCGCCCCACTTTCTCTCCTCTCTCTCCTTAATTCCAGCACCCAAACCTTCTCTCCTTAATTCCATTGCTATAAACCGTGAGAAGAAGGATCACATAGAAAATGCTGCTGGCAAGTATAAAATATATATACAACAACCATTGCTATAAACCGTGAGAAGAAGGATCACACATAGAAAATGATGTTGGCAAGTATAAAATACGTATACAACAATGATCACATCTAAAGGATCACATCTATCATACCCATGAGAGAAAAGGTTGGACAAGAGGAAATTCAATTCTCTGTGTTAATATGTGATGTGAATCAAACATTTTTTTTATCCTACAGTGATGGTCAGGATATCTATCCTCTGAAATAGCACACCTATCTCCTGGATATATACACCGAGTGATGAAATAACTAGATTTTGACAGTAATTTGAATGATGAAGTGAACTGAACATGTTCCGAATCTTCATCTGATCCGATCAGTGCTCAAGGCTGAGCTGCTACCACCGCACCATCTGCCATAGCTGCTGCAAACTTTGCCAAGTGCCATCATGCAAACAGAAACTTTTGAACATGTTAACAATTGTTTCTTATCACAAAGTTAGACTACTGCACTATGACCCGATGTTCCTAGTTGAATGCACTCTTGCATACTGAGCATACAATTTCTGTAGTTGTTGAAAGAATAAGGCATCTATCGATGGAAAATAATTCCCCATCTCTTATGAGCATTCTATCGAACACCTGGTAAGCTTGAATTCATCCATGTTGACAGAGTATTTTCACGAACAGAGCAAGCAGAGGAGAGGAGGTAGGAGCATTGCTGACAAACTGCGACATTCAAGAAGAAATTGTGTGCAACAATCGTGAAGCATTTGAACTAATCCGTATGCATATAGGGGGGATTGAAAAGGTACCTCAAGGATGCTCACGCTTGAAGGACTGAAGGAGCAAATGAAGATGCAGGCCTAGGCAGATTGCAGGGTATAGCCAGTCGCCCCATTGCCTGGGAAGATTGCAGGGCAGACAAGGAGAACAAAGGGCCAGGGGCGCTGCTTCACGGGATGAGGTCAAGCGAGTAGCAGCCCAAGCGCCGCTGCCGCGGACCCAATCGCTCCCAATACCCCCCCGAGCCGAGATCCAGGGACCAGCCGCATTGTCGCAGATCGAGGAGGGGATGGCGCCGCAGCTAACCGGCGCGTCGGACTCGGCGGCCGCGGCGGCCGTCAAGCTGCAGTTCCACCACTACCACCACCACTGCCTGTTCTAGCATCCAGCTTTGGTGGACAATGAAGAAACACTATGCAATCAAAATGAAAAGGAAAGGTTGAGAAGATAAGGTGTGGCTGCAATTGATTGTCATTTACCAAGCCTATCTTTTTTCCTTGGTTCCTGTATAGCAAGTTGTCATCTGTTTTGATCATTTTCTTTTCTTACTGCATATGTGAAGTGATGTGAGTTTGATGGATGGCATCAATGCCAAAACAAATTCCAGCAATAACATCGATCAAGCTGTGCAAACCAAATATATCCTTGCTGTCAATTTCAGGTAAATCAAATTGTCAATATCTTTGGGAAGTCAAGAGAAACGGTTGCCTTATGAACTCCAACTCACCAATGCCAATTAGCATAACAAACAAGAAAGCTAGAGATAAACCAGCAGCAATCATAACATTGCCAGCATCTCCATATGTGAGGACATAATGTAATAGATATCTGCATAGATCAGAAGCAGCCTTACTTGGCGATTCTTTTCAAGCTTCCCCTACGAAGGCTACGATGCTGTAATAAGAGCAGGAGTATACCCCATCAAACAAACAATATTGAGAGCATGCGATGATGGAAGCCCATATTCCATGGCATTCTCATCTTCAGTGGCTGTTACTCTTCTAACAGGAGGAGAGCATGGACGAGGAGCTGATATCATATCCTGTATCGAGAAACATCAAGAGGGTCACAAACAGCTAAACCAGTGCTTATCCCTTCAATCATACGAGGAACAGATGACAAACCTTGACAGAGTTCCCGAGGTAATCACATAAAGCCATGAGGAGGGTCATCTGCCTAGCCAGCTTGTTGTGTGTACTCTACAACATGTGGAAAAACAAGAACAATTCAGAGTCACAGGGGGTTGCTGCAGGAAATGGAGAAAGGGAGGCAATCAGTGGCCACAAGACATACCCAGAAGAGGAGAGGGAGGAATCCCGTGTAGAAGGGAACAGAGACAATGCATGACAGCACAGAGAAGAAATTGTCCAGCAACTTGTGCTGCAACCTCTGCAACAATTTCAACAAACAACATAATTTAACTTCAGACAAATGGACAGCTGAAACATCGAAGATAACCAAATACAGAAGACTAAGATACCAATGATTTTGCAAAGCACATTTTATCTCTGTTTATTGCCCATCCATAGGTTTAGGAGCTTAAAGATGAAGCCAAGTTCATCTCATGTTTCTCGATTTAATCAAATCACACCCTTCCCTCTACCAGGCTTTCCTATTCCTACAAAGTAGACTAATCCTGAAAACGTCAGGAACACGAGGCCCAAGTGAGAAACATCAAATCGTGCGCTACAATTCTTAAAAGAGAAGCGCTACAAATGCAAGTTAATTCGTTCGTCGGTAAAATCAGCCCGAAGCAGACAGTTGAGGACAGAGATGGCGCGGTAGCGGACGGACCTGGAACCTGAGGATTGCCGGCATCTCGGTGTGCACACGGCGCGTGACCCATGGCTAGACCAGTGCGCGCCCGGCGCGTGAGGTCGTAGAACGAGGCCGCCCAGACCCACCCGGCCACCGCCGACAGCGCCGCCGCCTGCCACCTGGTCAGCCCCGCGCCACCCCCACCTCCTCTCCTCCCCCTCTCTCTCCTCCCTCTCCTTCTCCTCCGCCGGATCCGGCCGGCCCCCACTCCCTCTCCCCCGGACTCGGGCGTGGCGCGCGGGTGGGCGGCCGCAACGCCCTCTGACGGATGAAAAAAAACAGCGGAGCCTTGATAGATGGGACACACAACGGACGAAGGTGCAGCGCGGGGGAGGGGGGGTAGACGGCGGCGGAGCCAGTCCACAGCCGGGTGGCGCCGGGCCCGGAGCCGGACGGAGTGCGGAGGCGACGAGGGAGCTAAGCTCTTTTCACTTTAGTCCCTCGCTTTCCTCTTTTTTCCACCCGAGCCCCCCTACATTCAGAATTGGACTGCGGGTTGATTTCATGAAAGTCTGAGGAGTTTTTTGCAAAACGAGCGCAACGGACGAAAATTACTGCCAGAGACGTTACTCGCTTTAATAATAGGTATATATATAGATATAGATATAGATATTTGCATAGTGTACAGAAAAACAAAAAAATCCAGGAAAAACAGAAAAAAATTCTATTATTAGAACAATGGCATGGCTGTCTTTTTTACCAGCAAGAAAAAAACCACCAGAGATATTCTTGTGTAAAATATGGGTGCGTTTGGTTGCGAGGACGAAGTGGGACGGGACGGGACGATCCCACTTCGTCCCGCGTTTGGTTGGAGGACAGGTGGGACGGGGACATCCCAGGGAGGGAATATACCCTCCAGATGCGGGACGTCCCCGTCCCACCAAAAGTGGCGGACGGGGGCATCCCACTTCGCCCCCGTCACGCGCCGTTTGCGCGGGCGAGCGCTGCCAGCGCGGGCGGACCCGCCGCCGGCGCGGGCGCGGCCGGCGCGCGCGGGCGCGGCCGGCGCGGGCGGGCCGGGCGCCGGCGCGGGCGCGGCCGGCGCGCGCGGACCCGGCGGCGGCGCGGGCGCGGCTGGCGCTGGCGGGCCCGACGGCGGCGCGGGCGGATCCGGCGGCGGCGCGGGCGGATCCGGCGGCGGCGCGGGCGGATCCGGCGGCGGCGCGGGCGGATCCGGCGGGGAGCGCGCGCCGGCGCGGGCGGGCGCTCCGCCGCGGCCGGCGCGGGCGGGCGCGGCCGGCGCGGGCGGACGCGGCCGGGGCCCGACGTCGGCGGGGGCGAGGTCCCGAGCTGCGGGTGAGGACCGGAGGAGGCCGGCGGGAGAAGATAAGGCCGGCGGGAGAAGATAAGGAGAAGATAGGGAGGAAGAAGAAGACGTTGTTAGTATGACGAGTGGGCCCCACAAACGGTGTCTAACGGAAGAAGAAAACGGTGCTCATCCCGTCTGTCGCAATCTCTCCAACCAAACAAAAAATTGGGACGACCCCATCCCATTCAACCAAACAAGAAATGGGATCATCCCATCCCGAAAAACTGGGACGGGACCGTCCCGTTCTACGTTGTCTCCCAACCAAACGCACCCTATGTCACTGACTAGTTTGCAGGTAAAAGTCGTGCTTGACATTATCTTTGTTCGATTATTGCTCCCTTTTGTTTTCTTCTATCATGATGGTGTTGAATCGGGTCACCCTCATCCCTTTCTGTCAAACATGCGCTGCAATCATGAAAAATTACGAGTCTGAAGCAGCACACGGTCTTGTCACTTTCTCTGCTTACTTCCTATTTTTCTACAGTACAGTTCTGCCTGATGGGCTGAACATGGAAGTAAGATGATCGATGGACTTTTGGTGTTTGCTACTTTGATTCCGATTCTGACAGCTTCAGGAGGCAGTGTTCCTTCTTACTATGTGATTATGGTGAATGTAATGTGAAAAGAAAGACTTGTAAGAAATTGTTTTATGGCATAATCAGACGTGCTCTTACAGTTCTACTGACTTGCTGCAAGATTTAGGCAAAGTAGCATATATGTGGTCAGTTCTGAGCCACTATTAGGTCCATCAACCTCTCTTGTGGTTATGGGCAGCCAGATGGCCCCTTTGGTCTGGGACTGACACTTGTATTCACGACAACTCTTATAGATAAAAGATGATGGATGCATTTCTTTTTTGTCGTCTCTGCAAGGTGTCCAAACATAGTGTGAACATTGGTGGCTTTTCATCCATTCCCTGGTGCAATAATGGTTTTAGGGATCATTACAACTTGATCCTTTTGAATATTCTGGTGTCACAGTATTTTTGAATTGCTATTAGGTGCTGGGCAATCTGATAACCACCTTGACCACCCACGCGCACACAATTAACAGGTTTTGTAGTCCTTCCTCAATTGGAATTTGGGATATTAAGAGGTTTGCATGGAACCGGACGTACCAAACAGGTGTTGCATTTTTCAGGTTATATTAGTTTTCAGAAGCTACTCTGATTGGAATCCAGATAATAGAATCTTGTTGTACCTGGATACATTTCATGGCTGCTGCAGACCTAAACTTGTTTGGCTGCTGGTGTAGAATGACTCATCATTGCGAGTGCCTCTTCTTACATCTGAAGCCTGAACCCATCCATCCATGACTGGAGTTTCATCATGGTTTTGGTTAGCTCTGTCTAGATATGAATCATTTTTTTTTTCTCATCTTTAAAGGTTGGCTGATATGAGGGTGTTTGTAAATTGTAATGATCAGGTGCTTTGGATGCAGACACGCGGCAGAACTATCTCCACAGCTGGAACCCTACAAACCAGGGAGTGTATTTAGCGGCGCGACGTTGATTTTCAGGACCAGAAGAGTTTTGTTCGCGCTCATTGATTGCGGTAAGCATCGCCTTGCGCGATCGATCACATGCGTCTATATGTGTGTATGTACTATATTGTATACCTGACAAAATCCCGTAGCCTCCTGCATTCATTTCATGTTCTCAAATGCATCCAAAGGATGGATCATGCTCATACCCACCACCTGTTGTTAAAGATAAATCACTTTCACTCGCCGGACGGTGGCATGATGTGATGGCATTTGCAATCCCATGTTTACAGACCTGAGAGAGGCATCCAATCCAGGTGCGATGCACGGCTCAACAGTCAAGCTGGTGCGGGTACAGACTACAGAGCAGGAGGGTGAGCATCCAAGGAGCCTCTGCAGTTACTGCAGAGAGACTATGCCCCCGGCAAGTGGGCCAGTTGGCCTGTGGACCCACTGATCAGCCACACAGTGCCTCTGCAATAACTGCAGAGGAGCTGCTTCCGGCCCCAGCAGGTACGTGCCCCGTGCCCGTGTCCTGTCCAAGGACGACGGTTCGTTGAACCCTTCCTCTCCCGGCCCAGGCGTGCGCCGGCGGTATCTGAATTTTCTGAGATCGATCGGCCGGATTCGTTTGGTCAGCATGAAGCCTCGGCCGGGGTGGACCGGCAGGGGTAGTGGCCCGTATGGACCGCGCGTCCGTTAGACGACACCGGGTACTAGTTCGCCGGTCTCCTTTCCGTGACCACTGAGCCACGATCACTGGCCATAGCATGTCAGGACTCGACACTCTGTGTGCTATTCTTTTTCCACGTGCACGGTTTACCCTCCCGCTGATGAAGAAAGATCGCGGAATCGGCGTCACATGAAACTGGCGATAAGATATGGGTGTCGATTGGCGTACGTGTTTGATGGCATGTGAAAGTAGGGTGCCTCCTGGCTCCTGCATGGCTGCATTTGGAAGAAGAGGAACCAGAGTTCATGGGAGCGTACGTCCTGCCAGTAAGTACATGCTCATACTAAGTAAGATTGCTATAAACGAGTCGAATTTGTACGTGGCCCGTATATAGCTTAAAATTGAGCCAGGTTAAGAGTGGGCGCGTTGGCCTGAAATTCTAACGCTGTGTCAGGTCTCTCCACTCGTGTTCACATGCCAGTGTCAGTGAAGTTGAACACAGCGTGATGGCAGGTTGAAATTAGTCCATGGATATGGGTTGGTTGCAGGGCGAACGAAGATGCTCCGATCCCAGCAGGGCATCTCCACCACCGGCAACTAAGCTCCGCCTGTGACGTGCCGGGACAACTGAGAAACCAACAAAGCCAACCCCCCCCCCCCCCCCCCCCCCCCCAAATAATATAATCATTGCTAATCCAGAGATCTTCATCTTCCTCTTGCATTATACACTGTATTTATATGCATAATAATATCTATGAATCTAGAAAAACTAAAACGACATACAATTTAAAACGGAGGGAGTACTATTCTTTGCATGCCGTGCTTTCACTTTCTCCTGCAAGCATATAGTTACTGCTTGCGAGATATGGTGCTTGCATCGCCTCGCACTGCCCTGTCCCCTTTGTTCTTGCCTTCTTGGCCATTGACGCGCATCCTCAAGTACGTCCACATGCATTTGAGTTCTACCATGACCTTTTATTTTCTGTTGCAGACGACGGGGTTCATCAAGAGCCGCATGCTTTACCCTGTTTCTTTCCCGGTGTAAGCTTCTCCTCCGTGGATTTAGCGTTGTATCGGCATGGGCTTACATGGGCGTGTTACCGCGGGAAGTCATTGCGCAGGACACGGGCGCATACGATTCTGTAACGGAGCCGCATCGGGAGCTGCACATACGTACGTCCACATTCCGCGCGCTACCTCCTAATCATGTGGTTACAAACTTCGTGGCGGGAGGATCGCCTAGGTCGGAGCAAAATTAGGCCGTTGGGTTTGTTTCGTCTCTGGTAAACCTCCGTGCTTGTTGTTTGAAATCAGAGCGAGGGGACGGTTGATGGAGGAACAAATAGGTGAGTGGTGCATAGATCGGAGAATGTCTGCTTGTGTTTGGTGCCGTGCACTCCCTTCGATATCAATGACACATTATTTTTTCACAAAGATTATAACAAAGACACGTTGAGGTCAGAGTTTGTGTGTCCTCTTACCGGTGGCGCAGCGCATCAATCAGCAGTGAGACAATAAGAATAACCCGTGTGCTGCTGGGCCTCGGAACGGAAGTGCTTGCTTTGTGAATTGTGACTTGTGAGGACGAATCGACTGTGATCCATCTACCTCTATGAGATGACGGCAACTAAAGCAGGCAGTGTATTAAGGGGGTGTTTTCTTCCACTGACTTATTTTTAGCACGTGTCACATCGAATGTTTAGATACTAATTAGGAGTATTAAACGTAGACTATTTACAAAACCCATTACATAAGACGAATCTAAACGGCGAGACGAATCTATTAAGCCTAATTAAGCCTAATTAATCCATCATTAGCAAATGTTTACTGTAGCAACACATTGTCAAATCATGGACTAATTAGGCTTAATAGATTCGTCTCGCCGTTTAGATTCGTCTTATGTAATGGGTTTTGTAAATAGTCTACGTTTAATACTCCTAATTAGTATCTAAACATTCGATGCGACGGGTGCTAAAAATAAGTCAGTGGAAGAAAACGGGGCCTAAGTACAACTTCTGAAAAAGAGCAAGGAAAGATGCCGAAAAATGACGGCGGCCTCACGGGTACAGATGTCCAGCCTGACCTGGCATGGGCCTGGCTAGGCTCGGCCAACTTTGTGCCGGGCCTGGCCCAGCACTATGCCTCTACCGTGCGGGGCCATGCTAGTCCATGGGCTGCACCAATGGTCCAGGCACAGGCCCACGGGCCCATTTCATGCCGGATCAGCTCGTAAAGCACGGTCGGTTTTGGGCCACCGCGAGGCACGACGGGCCCTCACGGCTTGCTCCCTGTGCGCCATTGCAGCCGCCGTTTCCTACTGAACAAGCCGCCTATTCGCGCCGCTGCCGTCGCCTCCTGCTCGACGAGCCGCCCCCGCACGCCATCGCTTGCCTGCTCCTGCGCGCCGCCACCGTCGCCACCAGGTACTCACCAATCGCTACCGCTTGCTTGCTCGCCGTCGCAACCGCAAAAGGGAGTGCGCCGCCGCGCCGACCACTAGGAGGGGCAGAGGGAGGTGGCTCCGCTAACGCCTTTTGGCCAGCCTCTAGGCTCGGCAGTTCGCCTCCGTGAGGGAGGGAGGAGGCGGCTTGGTGGGGTGGGAGTGGGAGGGGAACGGAGGGGAGGAGAGGCGGAGTGACTCTGGTGGCGGAGGGGAGGAGCTCTGCTCCAAGTCAAGAGAGAGGCAGATGGCGGCGAGGGAGGGAGGAAACAACTTGCTGCTAGGGTTTAGATTTAGTTTTATAGGGGGCAGAGGGTAACGGGCTCTTAATGGATCAGCTCTTCAAACCGGGCTAGGTTCGTGCCGCCCAACGTGCCGGGTAGCGGCCCACGCCTGGCACGCAGTACCGGGCTGGGCCAGTACGGGCACGGAGCTCTCCGTACCGAGCCGGACTAGGTCCGAGCCAAAAAAACGGCGTGCTGGGTAGGCAGGCTGTGGGCTGCATGGACATCTACTCGCGGGACGGCCGCCGGCGATCGAGCGCATTTCCTCCTCGCCCATCACGACCGTCCGGCGGGCGCGCGCAGGGCGGTCAACGGGGCCACCCCGGGCGACACTGCACGCCGCACAGCAGGGCCAGCGGCGGGAGGACCGCTCCGACGTACACCAGGCCGCCTGGGTCCCTGACACGGCGTACGTCTCGTCGGGCGCCCCGGCCGTACCGTCCCTCCTCGTTGGCTTGCAATTGTTCTCTGCACCCACCGACGTGGCAGCGCTGTGCCTGTGATCAGCGTCCATGCATATCCCTACTGGTCCGCCATGGACGGCAGGAAGCATATGCTTCGCTGCACACGATGCGCGCGCACAGCCTGTTGTATTCGCAACTTGCTTCGAGCTCACAGTTTTTCTACCTTCCAGTAGCACCATGTACCGGTGTTCTTTAAGCCTCCCCTACGTTCCCTAGTGTACAAATCCTACGGACAACACGTGGCTAAGAAATCTCGGCGAATTCTTCTTCTCCTTGCTTCGCACTCGCTTATTAAGGCGAAGGCAAGAAGCTGCGAGGTGAGTGTGAGTGTCAGCCAGTGAGGTACACCAAAGACAAGACACGCGTCTCGCCGTCTCGGCAAGTTCACATCAACCCCATCGTTCATTCCTCCCGGCTCCCTCCCACTGCAATGCACACTCCGTTCATGGACAAGAGCCCCCATCGCCGGGACAGCGCCGGCGGCCGCCTGAAGCAGCGCCTGGCGCAGATCCTCACGCGCTCCTCCTGCACCACCAACACCACGTCCGTTGCAACAGCCGCCGGCGGCGCCAACTCGGGCGCGGCCTTCGTCAGCCTCGCCAGGGCCAGCGACGACTACTCCTCCCGCCAGCCGGAAGCGCCGCCTTCCCCGTACTTCTGCACACCCTGCACCTACGAGCGGCCCAAGGTCGACGGCGCCGCCGTCCACCCGCGCCGCCGCCGCCGCCGCCGGACCCGGAGCGCGTCGCTCGTCCACATATCCGTAGACTGTACCGGAGGGGCAGCGGCCGCCTCGGGCCGGCGCTCCGTCCACTCCGACGCGCCGCTCCTGCAGCATCTCTCGGTGCCGGCGAGGGACGTCAGGAGGCCGGGCAAGGGGAGGGGCAAGCCTTCCGCGGCGCGGTCCCCGTCGGCGTCGAGGCGGCACCTGTCGTCGTCCTCCTCCTCCTGGGGCCGCGCGCGGCGGCCCAGCAGGGGCACGGCCGCGCCGTACAGCTGGTCGTCGTTCTCCTCCACCGCGACGGACGACGAGGTCGCGCCGTTCAGCAGCAGCAGCGACGGGGAGGGCCGCGGCGGCGAGGAGGCCGAGACGAGGACGCTCTTCTCGTCCCTCAGTTTCTCGTCCGACTCCTCCGAGTTCTACAGCAACGCCACGAGGAAGAGCCACGGGAACACCACGGCTCGCCGCGCGCCGCGGCGCGCGTTGCCAAGAACCGGCGAGCCAGCACCGGCCGCCGACGCCTTCCAGCCGCTGGTATCGGTGGAGACGAGGAAGCACAGGGGATACGACGAGAGGAGGAAGGAAGAGAAGAGGGGCAACGACGTCAGAAAGCCGATGGGCGCTGCGGCGGAGGAGAGCGGCGCGGCCATGGCGGTGGTGAAGCGTTCGAGCAACCCGTACTTGGATTTCCGTAGCTCGATGGTGGAGATGGTGGTGGAGCGGCGCATTGGCAGCGTGGGGCAGATGGAGGAGCTCCTGGGGTCGTACCTCTCGCTCAACTCCCTGCGCCACCACCCGGCCATCCTCGCCGCCTTCGAGGACGTCTGGGAGGCCGTCTTCGGCGAGGAGTGAATGACCACGACTCAGGTCATCATTCAGATGGCCGAGCTTACAACGAGATGATCGTTACCTTGTACTGTCAGTAATTGAGCAGAACAGAGGTTTGCAGATGCTGGGAGCCTGGGAATGGACGTGTTAATGTGCAGTTTGGTCGTGGTTTGTTTGTACATGCCAATGCATAAATTGGCATGATCGTGCCATCGAAATACTATGGTGCTCATGTACCAATTTGCTAGATGATGATATAGTTGAGCGCCTGTGTTCGTTTTGAGTTCGCTGAAGACTTTGAATTTATTTCGGCATGTGCTGATGCCTTGATGATCCCTATTTCGAAGGTATTATTCATGCCGATGTATGAACCATGAGAAGCTGCAACGATCTTGCAGGTGAGGAGGGAGAATAGTGAGCCCTTGCACCACCTTCGAGACACATGGTGCAAATGACGTGGATCTAGAGGTGGAAAATTTTGGTCGATCTAGAGGTAGAATCTAGTAAGTTGGTAGCCAACATGCTCCACCTACGAGTTTGTACTCAAATATACGTCACTACTCTCTCCGTTCCAAATTGCAGATCATTTTGTCTAGATATATAGATGTTTGTATGCATCTAAATATAGTGTATGTTTAGATGTATACAAATATCTATGAACCTACAAAGTTAAAACGACCTATAATTTGAAATGGAAGGAGTATGTCGTATGTCGTCCAAATATACCGCGTGCTGCACTGAGTCAATGGAATTTCGTTTCCATCGAAAGAACACCACAGTAGCAAGGCTATAAAACATTTGCTTGTAATTTCCCAAATGCACTTGCAACGGGCGAGGCCGAGAGCATAGGAAAATTTTCCTTATCTATCTATTATCTTAATACAATAGTGTTAAAAGAAGCCTCCACTTTCACCGAGATGGCTTAGAAATTCCCACGTTAATCTAAAAAAAAGAATATACAGCATTGGATTTTATGATGATCTGACAGTCTCTATTAAACCAAAGAGTACATATCAAATAAGATTAACAAATAGGTAAATTGGGAATTTTAAAAGAAGATGCGTGTGTGGGTATCTCCTTCCAGATACGTGTGTATAGTTTGTAAGTTTAGCGTGCGCACAGGGGTGTGCGTGGGGGCGTGTGTGGGTGAAGTGTGTATTTGTGTATACGTTCAGATACTACACTATACCGTAGTTGTCTAGGCTTAAAAAAAAAAGTAAAACGCAATGCTGGTGGTGCGGTAGTTAAACGCAGTGCTGGTGGCGCGGTAGTTAGCGTGGGGTTGACAGATAAAACCGAATAACGGCCATGAGCGACGCAATGAGTTGAGAATACTATTGACTATTGAGAGACAAAAGGGATGTTGAGGATAAAGAAGAATATACACCATTTATTATGATTTAATGGTCCGGACTAATTCGATCAAAGAGTTTATATCAATGCGATTAATAATTATGTAATTTTGGAATTAAAACAAGGAAATTTTCTAAAAAATATCATATGGGATGGAAATAAAACATGTTTGAATCTTCCATAAACTTCATGTTGATAAGATATATGTAGTATGGGATGCAAAAAAAAAACTATTTGAAAATTGGTCTTTTCTCAATTAAAATATGTAACTTTTGTGATATGGTCAAAACTCATCCAATTTAAGTCTTTGTAGCTTTGCAACGAGACCAAACTTAGCATTCCGATGGACTTCAGTTGGCGTCTCAAGGCCACAATACAAAACAATAGTGAGAGAGTAGAGAGATATACATATCGTCCGTCGTCAAGGGCAAAGTGCATAAATTGGACACCTGACACTGGAAGTGCGGATGCAGGCAAGAGCAGCTTGAACCACAAACACATGCAAACTTTGTGCAACACCAACAGACACAAAACCGTTGCTTTGTGCAAGACTGTAAAGCCATAGTGTAGGCGATAGATTAGGAGGAAAAAAATATATGAAGGATCATGACAACAAAATCATCATGAAAGAGAGCCATGCCAGCACCAGAGATAGTGAGGCGGCCACCATAGCCATTGGGACATTTAGGAGGAAAACACTTGGGACAGATCTGACTAGCTTCACTAAATGGTTGCACGATGATGAGGCCACTGCGCTAGCCTCACGTATTTACATCTACTACTCTAGATCGGCCTATCACCGCTAGCCCTAAACCCACCATCACCACTAGTTTGGCCTCCCATTGGATTTGGATCGGCGGTGATAGTGTTCTCATCACCGTCGGACCATGAACCAACGGTGAAGCCTATTTAAAAAAATGAAAAAATGCATCACCAGAGCGTGCTACTAGGAGAGAGAGAGGCAACGTACAGTGGGGGAGACAAAGTCCCCGTCATCGCCACTACATCCTGCACCCATGCCCGCCTCTTGACCCGCGTTCGCGCTCGCCATCTTAGTCCGACGCATGCGTCCGTCATCGTCGCTGTATTCCACGCCCGCACCCACCACCACCATCGCTACCACCAATGCCTACCGTCCTTGCCTGCTCCTTGTGCGCCACCACTGCTCCTCACTACCAATATGGGGCGAGCGGAGGAGGGCGGGGCAGCAAATAGAGTGAAGGGGTGGGGAGGGGGTGATTGAGAGGTAAGGAGGGAGATGTAGATGGAGGGGTTCGGACGTGGGGGGAGAGGTGCGCATGCGGAGATAGAAGGGAGGAGGGGGAGGTTGGTGAAGAGAAGAGGATGGATGTGGATAGGATATATAAGGGTTACAGTTCAAGATGGATTTACCACGAACCGGCAGTGAAATTAGATTCCAATTTTCACCACGGGTTCGTGGATGGAACCGACGATGATGTACATATTCACCACCGGTTTCAAACCTCTATTACTCCTAGCTACTCACGAACCGACGGTGAAAACGTATCACCACTGTTTGCATCAAACAGACAGTGATGACCCGTTTGTGATAACCCTTTCTATAGTAGTGATCAACGACCATCATCATTGCAGTCAGCTCCATTAACACGGGTCCACATTGAGGAAGGATCAGTTTGACCAGCACAACAATCACCCTGCGATGGGTTAAATTTTTTCATGTGCTACGAGAACGCAAGAGATGATGAACTATGTATGCAATAGTGTATTATTGTTAGCTGCCGACCTTAGCCACCACTAGTGAGTAGGGCTAGGCTAACGATCATAACTACCTAATGAGAAAAAAAATACAACCAACATGTTTGTCCTCCATCCCAAAACTCATCGGTTCATCGTAGTTGTTGCCTACCATTGGGCAATAGGACGCTAGCAGGAGATAGAGAGGGTGCCAATTTGATGGAATAGTGGTTGGATCCAGCAACATAGTGGACGATCTGGTGGAGCAACTTGAGGGCCGCAACACCAACCACAAGGTGGAAAATCCAAAATAACTGTATTAAATAGTGAAGAAAATTGACGTTTAGCAGGCGCAACATAGCATGTTGCATGAAATGTCCGTCGAAAGGGAACAATAGTCACAATCAAGGATGTGTCTTTGGTGACCACAATGTAGCGCACAATGCTCCTTAGAGCAGAAGCAAGAGAGAGAGATGATGAGCACAAAGACTAAGCATATAGCTGGTAGCCACAACAACATATTTATTGACCCAAGGGCAGAGTTTATAATGAGAAAAAATGTGCAGCAGCCATAAGATAAAAATGGGATCATACATATATGGGGCTGTAGCAACCGATGATTGGAGAATAAATAAAAGAAAGGAAAGGGGGTTTGGATATAATAATAATTAAAAAGGTCAAACTTAAAAATTAAATTCTAATTATTACTTATGTAGTATATATTGAACATCCTACTAAAATAAAAGGAGTTTTTTAATCGTGGCAAAAACTAAATAAAAAAATTATAAATCTTTATATTGTTTTAGTAAATACCAAAAAAATGTTTATATCTAAGGTATTACCTTTTCTTCTTTAATTCATGTTAAAAAACATACGACAAAAAATATGGCAATAAAATATATGATATTATATTGGCTATATTCATGACACAACTAAATACAATTATTTGTGTCTATTTATTTTGAAATAAAGTATCCAGATATTGGCATAAAAAAGCTAGCTACCCGCGCTATTTGCACGTGCCATCTTGCTAGTTTTTCTTGAACATGTGCGAGAACCCGAGAACTGCAAAAACCTAAGTGATTGCAACAAACACAATCATCAAAGTAAAAATACAGAAAACAAATGAAAAAACAAGCATACATACATAATTCGCACAGCTAGATGCAATACATGGAAAACAGAGGAGGCTAGCATCAGAGCACTAGGGATTGAACGGGCCGGACTCGCTCGGATAAGAAAGTATTGTAGTTCAATACTAATGTATTTTGTAAAACCATAATATTTCTTCAAAATTCAAAAACTACTTTGCATCTAAACAATGCTTATTATTGTTTAGATCCCTTTTCTGATGTTTCATTTGGACACACACAATTGCAGTTGACGTGTATCTGGGCTGGCTTTGCGTTTGCTACCTTGCCGGATGGGCTACAGTAGTCGCCTAGTAGGTGCGTTATATGTCTTTGCTCATTTCGGTCCTAGTTAGATGATAGGTTTTATATCCGTGTAACGGAGTTTTATAGCATACAATACAACCTCTGCAGACTAACCTATGCCATCTCCGTTGAATTCACATCCATGATTGATGGTGTACAATGGGACTTAACAAATGTTTATGCTCCTTGCACTGACGCTAAGAAAAGGGAGTTTCTCCAGTGGTTTAAGAATATACAGATGCCTGACCATATTGATTGGTTAGTGCTGGGAGATTTTAATCTAAAGAGACAGCCAGAGAATAGAAACAAACCTGGGGCAGACTTTAATGAGCTTTTTTTGTTCAATGAAGCTATTAGTGCTTTGGGTCTTTTTGAGCTGCCCTTCTTTGGTAAACAATTTACTTGGACTAATAAGCAATTTTTACCCCTTCTTGAGTGTATGGATCGGTTCTTCACGTCCAACTCTTGGACTCTAAACTATCCAAATACAACAGTTCGTTCTTTGGTGATGGAGACCTCTGATTATTCCCCTTGCATGGTAGACATTCAAACCTCCATTTTGAGGGGCCACATTTTCAGGTTTGAGAATTATTGGATGGAACATGAGCACTTCATGCAGGTTGTACAGCATGGTTGGTCCCTACCCACTTTTTAGACTAACAAGGCTAGAGTAATAATAGCAAAATTTAAGAACCTAAGGAGAGTTTTGAAGGCTTGGCAAAGACAGTTATCTAATCTTAAGACTAGCATTGCAAATGTGAAATCAATTCTATTCTTCTTGGAACTTATTGAAGAGTTTAGGGATCTATCTTTGGAAGAGTGGAATTTCAAAATTTTGTTGGATGAGAAGCTCATCTTACTCCTGAAGCAGCAGACTATTTATTGGAAGCAAAGAGGTACCATCAAATGGGTCAAGTTTGGTGATGAGGGATCAAAATTTGTTCATATCAATGCAACTATAAGATCTAGGAAGAATCTGATAACTTTTTTGACAGATGAGAATGATCAGGTGATCTCAGATCATGATGGAAAGGCTAATCTGCTATGGGAAGCCTATAAAAATAGACTTGCTAAGAGTGAATTTCAACACATGTCCATTGATTTGCAAGACCTGCTACAAGTTTCTGACTCCTTGCATTGCCTAAAGGAGCCATTCACCAAAGAGGAGATTGATGTTGTAGTAAAGAATCTGCCTAATGACAAATCACCAGGACCTGATGGCTTTAATATTGATTTCATCAAGAAGTGCTGGCCTATCATTGCACAAGATTTTTATGATTTATGTGAGGTATTTTAGCAAGGGCATGTCTGTCTGCAAAGTATTAATGGCTCTTTTATCACTCTGCTTCCAAAGAAGGATGGGTCTGCTAAAGTCTCAGATTTTAGGCCAATTTCTTTGTTGAATATATCTATTAAAATTATCACTAATCTACTGGCCAACAGACTTCAGGGAGTAATGAAACAACTGATCCATGAAAACCAGTATGGCTTTATCAAATCCAGAACAATTCAAGGCTGTCTAGCTTGGTGTTTTGAGTACCTCCATATCCGTCATCATTCAAGGAAGGAAATCATTATTCTGAATTAGATTTTGAGAAGGCTTTTGACAAAGTGGAACACCTAGCTATGTTACAAATAATGTAGCACAAGGGGTTTGGGAAAAAGTGGCTAGAATGGATGGATGGCATCTTTAGCTCAAGGACTTCCTCTGTCTTGTTAAATGGTGTGCCAGGCAAAACTTTTCATTGTAGGAGACAAGGGGGTCCATCATCTCCATTACTATTTGTCCTAGCAGCAGACCTCTTACAATCAATGGTCAATAAAGCCAGAATTGATGGCCTTCTATCCCTGCCTATACCTCTGAACTCAAGTCAAGATTTTTCGATCCTTTAGTATGCAGATGATACTCTAATCATCATAGAAGGGTGTAGCCAGCAACTTTTAGTTCTCAAGGATATTCTATAGAGGTTCACTGACTCTATTGGGCTTAGGGTGAACTTTTCTAAGTCAATGATGGTTCCTATTAGCATCCTGAGGAAAGATTACATGCTCTTGCTATCTCCTTTAGCTGCTCGGAAAGATCTTTACCTTTCACGTATCTTGGCCTGCCTTTGGATTGACTAAACCAAAAGTGAGGAGTCCTTGCCCTTGGTTTTTTGGTGTGAAAGAAGATTAGTGAGTACTTCTCAGTTCTTGTCAGAAGCTGGGCGACTGGAACTTACCAATTCAGTATTTACAGCCTTCCCAACCTTTTTCATGTGCACCTTCTCTCTCCATGGTCAAGTTATAAAGCAGGTGGATAAATTTCGTAAGCATTGTCTTTGGAGAGGTGCTGATTTGAATGCTAAAACACCCCCTAAAGTTGCCTGGCTACTTATGACTAAGCTGAAAGAGGAAGGAGGGCTCGGGGTCCTGAACCTTAGAACACAGAATGATGCTTTGTTGTTGAAGAATTTGCACAAATTCTTTAACAGAGCAGATATCCCTTGGGTTAAACTGGTTTGGAAAAAACACTACTCAAATGACAAACTTCCTGGGCTAGTGAGAAAGGGCTTCTTTTGGTGGAGAGATATTCTGAAACTGTTGGATTCTTTTAAAGGCTTGACATCTATTTCAATACAGAATGGGCAATCCTATTTTTTATGGCATAATCCGTGGGAGGGTCATGTTCCCAAACTTACATATCCAGAGCTATTCTCCTTTACTAAGAGTGAAAATATATCGGTTTCTAAAGCACGATAGGCCTCTCATTTTCATGATCTGTTCCACTTGCCACTCTCTAAAGAAGCTTTTCAGCAGTACGTGATGTTGCAGCAATCAGTGGCTTTGTTGCCACATAGTCAGGACCATGATGTCTGGATATATATCTAGAATTCCCCTCAGTTTGCATCTACCAAAGCTTACAAGAGACTCGTGGGGCATGTGGAAATTCATCCTGTTTTCAACTGGATGTGGAAGTCTTCTTGTCAGCCAAAGCACAAGGTCTTCTTTTGGTTACTTTTAATCGTCTTAGTACCAGGGACATCTTAAGGAGAAAGAATATGGCATTGCCATTGTATGCTTGTGTACATTGCCCTGGTGCAAATGCTGAGACTCTGAGCACCTGTTTATGGATTGTTGTTTGGCTAGAGAGTACTGGCAAATTCTACATCTCAACATCTTGGACACAGATGATCCTTTCGAGACTTTGATAAGCTTTAAGCATAAGCTAGCAATACCTTTTTAAATGGAGATCAATATGTTAATGTGTTGGACCATTTGGATGTCTAGGAATGACCTGATCTTCAAAAACATTGCCCCAAGGTTGGATAGTAAGGTGTTTTTAAAGAGAAATTTTGCTCTGATATTACATTAGGCAAGAAGAGTGTACTTTCCTCAAATTGAATAATGGCTAGCTGACCTCCAGCAGTTGCTTTCCTCCCCCTTTGCTTGTACATAATTCTCTCATGTAAACTCCTTTTCTTTTAATATATATATATATATATATAATCCTGTTTCGTTAAAAAAAAAAGGAAAAACCGTAGCTTAGAGTTCTACTCCAACCCCGCGAGCCGAGAGGCAGAGAATAGCATGCGCCGCCCGGTTGCACTCCACTGATTGATCATTCGTGGTAGTGGTACAGTGGCCAGTGAGCAGGCTTCATCAGAAACTTGGACCCCTATTCCAGGTCACACGGTACCAACAGGAGCAACATGCCAACAGCTTACTACTAGTATATTGGATCAGATGGACTAGACTTTTCAGGCAACAAAATAGAACCGTTTAGGATTGCGCGATGACGTCAGTGCGGATCGGTAGCCTCCGCATCATGAAAACCCCAAAGAAAAGAATCCACGGAATCAATCGGATTGATTCGTCGTCCAACCAACCGAAAAGCGAAGAGCTTCGTCACTGGTCCACCGCCACCGACAGATGGGCCTGCGAGGCAACCAACAGCACGGTGGACCCGCGCGGCGACACGCGCAAGGCGCCGTCGCGCTTGTCCGCTCGCGGCGAGCGCAGAGCAGGGCGATTCAGATTCTCCCCCCGGCGATGGGAGGAGGCCCCCGCGGCCGGCCGGCGGTGCTGGCGCTGGTTTCTTGCGACTGCGAGGTCCCGCGCGTGGGACTTTGGTTTCGGTCGCCTCGTAGTGCCGGCGCCCGGCCGGCGGTGCCCGCGCGCCGCGCATGTGCCGCGCCCTCTTCCCGATACGGGCGACGCCGCCGCGGCTTGCGCTGCCGGCTGCCCCCCGTTCGCTCGCTGACGTCGACGCCTACCATTTTGCGGTTGCTTTCAGCGGCCGAACCGAAGGTGTTGCTTTGCGCACAGGACGATGTACCGATCGAGGTTGTTATCGGTTCCATGGTTTGGTTGTTCTCCATTGGCGGTTGCGGACAAGGGATCGGACATTCCCGGTCCCTATGGCATGCACGGACGCACCGAGAGGTGTGCTGCTGATGGAGTAGTTCTCCCTACACCTTGCAGGACATGCTCGAGCTGACAGGTGTTGCGGTGTGCGCGTGCGGGGAGTGAGTGAACCAACATGTATGAATGTATGATGACTTGCTACGACCGAGCGAGGCTCAGGCCGCGCCGCCGCGCCGATAGGACTAGCGACAAGGGAAAGGAAGGCGGCACCACCGCAGATGGCACTATTGCGGGCCGAGTCCGGCAGACATATGGGCCATTTTCCTATGCGAGGCCTATTATCGGTCCAGAAAGAAAATATTGGGCTACCATGGTTGTTTCCTGCTTGTTCTTGAGCCTTTATTT
The DNA here is from genome assembly GCF_005286985.2 of Setaria viridis. Taxonomy (NCBI): domain Eukaryota; kingdom Viridiplantae; phylum Streptophyta; class Magnoliopsida; order Poales; family Poaceae; genus Setaria; species Setaria viridis. The sequence continues at coordinate 29,506,076 of NC_048267.2, read as the reverse complement.
AGGCCATTTAAGACCCGGGCTGTTGCTTCTTTTTTTTTTCCTTTTCGGGTATTCCGAACTGTTGATTGAAAAGGCGAGCCTCATGTATCAATCATCGTAATAACAAACAAGTAAACAATACACTTCATCCGTTCTAAAATATAATCCACTCTAACTTTGTTCCTAATCAAGTTTACAAAAAGATCATCAACATCTGCTACATCCATTTATTATTCAATCCACTATAAAATGTGCCGTATTTATGTAGTAGATATTATTGTATTTTTCTATTGAATAAGTTTGACTTTGAATAGAATTATATTGAACTATGATTTCTAACAAACAAGTTTGCAACCATCTAACGACGCTCTCGACCTAGTATATCCACTGCGATTCATTAATCATGTCCGGATAAGATAATATATTTGTTTGATCTCGTGTGTGGGATCGAATGAACGAAATGCAATAGCCGAGATGGAGCGAGCCAGCGGTCCCGTGCATGCGTGCATCCAATATTCCGCGCATCGATCGAGTGTCATGCGGGGGAACACGCACCACGCGTGCACACGTGTGAGGGGCATGGCGCTTCACTGCCGCCCGGCCCCTTGGGCCATGAAGCATGCCGCCTGCAGCTACAGCGGTCTGTAAGATCGGGTACAACGTGCACGTATAGTGCCCCCACTGTCCCATGATACTCCCACTGCTGCCTGTCGATCGATGTAGGAGTACGTACGTATCGGTACCGCACGGCCACAACGGGCACGTACCATCGAGATCACCAACGGATCGGTCGTCTGGTGCGGCCGCGTGGGTGCGGCAGGGGAGACGAAGGCACAGTACGTGCTAGGCTACTGCCTACTAGCAGCAGCCACCACGCCGGCCGGAAGCAGAGCGCGTGGAGTACGTTACTGGCCATTGCCAAAGCAAAGCAGCGCGCGGGAGGCCTGGCCGGCCGGGAAGGGGACGGAGGAGCGGAGCGGAGTGGAGACGTGACGTGCGGGCCCCGCCGCGCCCCGGGTAGAACGTCATTGAATGCGGAACAGTGCGTGCGGGTCGGATCCGCCGGCTGCTGCACGCCTGCACGAGGCCGCAGGCAATCCTACAGTGAGTGGAGGCGCGCGTCACGTCGCCATGCACTGCAGCTCGATACGGATCGGGAATCGGATCGTCGTCGTCGTCGACGAACGCCAGCCGCCATATGTTGGGAACGTACATCCGGACCGCCGTTTTGCGGGTAAAAATTCTCTAACCTCACAAGTTTTTAATTAAGGAATAAATTTTAGTTAACCTTACAACTTCTTATAAAAATTATTCTAACCCTACTAGTAACCTCGCATCTTCTTTATTATTGGAGGGACCCGAAACTAGCAACTGATGACCAAATTCCAACTGAACTAACCTCGCATCTTCTTTGTTATTGGAGGAACCCGAAACTAGCAAATGATAACTGATGACCAAATTCCAACTGAACTAACCCTCAAGTGTTCGGAGTCAGTCCCAAACAACAAGCTTTCATCTTTTACCACTTTATTCAGAAACGGAATCTGAAGGAAGACGATGCGAGGTTATAAGTTCTCGGAGCAGCATTGTGAACCAGGCGATACGAGGTTGGACAATTACCTCGGACAGAGGGTGAAAGCACGAGGCTGGAGGATCAATCTGGCGCGAAGGTGAAGTCCCGAGGTTTGAAGGATGGAGGTGTGAGAAACGTGACCACGTGGAGAAATTCAATTTGTACACATTACCCCCAATGATCATTATGTATGGCATATCTCAGGAATATAGTGGTTGAGAAAGAACATTTTTGGAATGTAAAAGTGGCTCATGGGTCACTATAAAAGGGAAGCCTACCCCGTTGTAAAAGGAGACCCAATATTTTTTAGAACTTTCAAGTGTTATCTCTTCTCATTTACAAATCTGTTTGGTATCAAGTTTTTTTGAGACCAATAGGGAGTCCACCGTGTTCTCAGCCATAAAACAACCCACGATGTCACAACCAAAGAAAAAGAAGACCACACTGCAGGAAACCACCGGGGGTGAAAGAGAGCAAGAGAGAGGACTTGTCCCTATAGATCAAGACGACACCGACACCTTAGAAGATTAAAGAGAGTTGAGGCTAATTTGCGAACAAGAAGTGAGAAAAAAAGAGCCGAGGTGGAGACAACAAACCAAACACAATCAGAAACAAGCATAACAAATGATTTACTTGGAGCAGCAGAAAAAGAGTTGGCCTCGGCCCTTAAACAGCTCGAAACCTTGAAAAAAGAAAAAGAAAGATTTGCCCAACAATTGGAAGCACAACAGCTAGCGGCAAGGAAAATAGCAAACTAAATCAAGCAAAAAAATAATTGGCAGAATTGTAAGAAGAATTGGATGAACTGCAATACTTGCAAAACGCGCCACCAAAACCACCACCTTCGAGACAGTAACATGTCACGAACGACACATCTATCCCGCAGGCAAATTCTAACCTCGCTGGGCACAACGTCCCAATGATGACAAGCGCTTATGTAACAGTCAACCAAAACTCTCCATTGTCTTTGGGCTTGCAAACGGCTCCATGGCCTACAACGGTCACACTCCCAAAATTCAATGGGCAAAATGACCCTCGCCAATTCCTAATAAGCTACGAAGCTGCAGTAGCATCGGCTGGAGGAGTTGATGTGGTTTTAGCCAAGTCCCTAATCATAGTCTGCAAAGGAGCAGCACTGAACTGTTACTCGCTACTCCCACCATAGTCAATATACAGCTGGATAGATCTCAAGACAAAACTAATACAAAACTTCCAAGGCTTCCATCGTGCAACATCAGACCCAAGCGACTTGTTCCATTGCATCCAAAAAGACAAAGTGCTCTTAGCCAATTATGTCAGAAGATTTGTGCAATTAAAGTCACAAATTCCGGATGTGGACGAAAGCATAGCCATAGCAGCCTGCATCAGAGGACTAACACTAGGCCCAACAGCTTCGCATCTAATAAGAGGAAAGCCAAAAACCATGGAAACTTTGTTCGCCGAGCTGGAAAAGTACTACAGGTCAGATGAGAATCACAGGAAAAGAGTAATGGAAAGAAACGGCCAAAAGCAAGCTCAAAAAGATCAAAATTGGCAAGCCTCGAAATACAACTTTGCACAACACCAGCAGCCATACCCAACTCAACACGTGCCACCAATCGAGGGTGCCCAATCCTCACAACAACAAAATCAAGATCATAGTAGACAGCCCCAACAACAAAAGCAAACAAGCTATGACAACGGGCAGAGGGGCAGTCACTCCGGAAGAGGAAGAGGTCGAGGCAGACGACCTCCAAGGCCGCACAATCAAAACAATCAGCCTCGAATGTTCTATTGCACATTTCATGGCAAGCAATTAGATGATGCGACCGACTTTTGCCTAGAAACAAAAAAAACCTTCAAAAGAATAGCTGATGAAAAAAGACTAACCGCAGCACAAAAAACCATCCACCGTACCTCCTTTTGGCCACAACAGCCATACTTTCAAGCTTATCCACAAGCAAACCCAAATACTAACCTCGTAAACCCTTTTACCAATCCTTTCGTCAACTTCCAACCCACCATGATGTGGCAACCTTTGCCACAGTATCAACCTTAAAGTCAGCAAGCCTCGCAAACTGCAAGCTTCGTGCCTTCCCAGCCTCTGCACGACATACCACTACCTAAAGTCGAGCCTAACAGTTCCAAAACAACAACCCCAAAGCCTTACCCACCTACGGCATGATAATACCAATATTGGGAGGATCTTCGCAAGAACTTGAAAAATCCAAAAACCAACTCAAACACCTTGCCCACCTATGGCATGATCATGCCAATAGCAGGTGGATCCTCTATAGAGTTTGAGAACAAAAGACAAAGGCAAAATTACTTTAGACAAGTCCATTCCATCATCCCTGACGGGCCACCTGCCAAGCCAGAATAGGCACACATGCCCATCTCATTCACGGAAGAAGACTTTAAACTCAAAACAATCTCACATAATGATGCAATGGTGATTGAGGCCATCGTTGCAGGATGGAAGATTGGAGAAGTTCTAGTTGATAATGGAAGCTCAGTGGATATCATTTTCGCAAGCACATTTAGAAAAATGAAAATTGGTCCTCACCTGCTACAACCGGCAGAAGTGCCACCGCTTGGTTTTGGTGGAAAGCCAGTACAAGCCTTGGGAAAAATAGCACTACCGGTGTCATTTGGGAACTTAGACAACGCTAGAACAGAACACATAACGTTCGATGTTGTAGAGATGTACTATCCAGACTTTGCTATCTTTGGCAGAGGATTCATCAATAGATTCGACGCAGTAATAAGGCAGCTATCTTTGCGTATGAAGATCCCAGCCACGAAAGGAGTCATCACAGTCTATGGTGACCAGCAAATAGACAGGAACATTGAAAAAGGTGCAACCCCGAGCCAAAAAAATGTACACCACATAGCAAGCCCCGACGAGGATTAGCAATTAGAGAAGAAAAAACCATACATCAAGCCTAAAAAGAGAACAAGTGAAAATAAGCACTGATGGCGAAACCAAAAGAGTGTTGCTAGATGACTACATTCTAAATAGAGTTGTGATAATCGGGGCCAACCTCGAGCCCGACGAAGAAAAAAGGTTAATTGAGTTTCTTAAGAAAAACAAGGATGTCTTCGCATGGTCCGCAAGTGACCTGCAAGGAGTCGATAGAGATACAATAGAACACAAGCTAGAAATAAATAAAGGCGTGAGACCCAAAAAGCAAAAGCTTCAAAAAATATTAGAAGACAAGATACAAGCTATCAAAGTAGAGGTTCAAAGGCTAGTTGGTACCAATGTGATACGCCTGGTTATGTACCTTGAACGGTTGGCAAACACAGTCCCAGTTAAGAAGAAGAACGACAAATGGAGAATGTGTATATATTTCACTGATCTAAACAAGGCTTGCCCAAAAGACGACCTCCGACTAGAAAGAGTTGAATAAGTGGTAGATGATGTTGTAAATTGTGAAATGTTGTCACTACTAGACATATCCTCAGGTTATCACCAAGTGCGAATGAAAAAAACAAGATGAGGAAAAAACAAGTTTCATAACTCCATTTGGGACATTCTTATTTGTTGATGGCTGGCTTGAACGAGGCCGGCAACTCAACGGCCCTGAGGCGGGGAGTGAAGGCGGCAAAGCCATTGATCGTCGAGTCATTGTCATCATCAAGGTTGTACACAATGGGTGGAGCCTTGGGGCGTCTACCGCTGTCGCACTTGGGTGGGACATAAGCATCTTCAGGGACGCCGCACATGCATTCGTAGTCGACACAACGACACATATCATCTTCCTGGCGGAGGCGGTCCTCACGTTCTGCGTCACGGTTGAGTCCAGGAGCGCTAAAGTCGCGGTCGTACTCGGCACGACGGCGGAGCACGGCCTCTTCACGCTTGTTGTGGCGGTTGTTGAGGTTGGGGCAGATGTCATGGCGGTCACGCAAGTCTTCACAAAGATCACATTGCTGACCTGGTCGACCGCGGTTGACGTCATCGCCTCTCCTACCACAGCGACGGTTGTCGTGGTTGTCGCGTTGATGGTCGTCGTTTGTTGGTGGGTTGGCGTTCTGCTCCACCTCTTCTTCACGGATTGGCTCCATCCGACCTCCCGCGTGGTTGCCGTGGTCGCCTCGGTGGTGGCCAGATCTGCTGTGCCCAGATCGGCTCCGGGAGTGCCGAATAGTGGTGGACCAGGAGTATGCGGACCGGCTGTGGGCCCGCTCCTCGATCTGGGCATTGGCAACATGGAGACGCGCCTAGATCTGCTGTAGTTGCTCCAAATCTGGAAGGTTTTCCAGGTCGGCAGAAACAGCTCCCAGGTTGTCCTGGGGTGTGGTGAAGACATTGTGGCTGGCCTGCTGGAGGTCATCTTGTAGATTGCGAGCGCGCGTAAGGCGCCCGCGCCTGCCGTTGGCACCGTCCTGGTCGGCATTATCATCGTCGTCGTGCGGTGGTCGGCGCTGATCGTCTGCTGCCTCCACATCAGCAACAGGTTGTTGCTATTGTTAGCGCCGAGCTGCATGGTCCTGGTTCCTGACATTGCAACCTGCTTCCTGAGAAGAGGTTTCGCCATCCCTTGGTGGTTCGTCGGCGGAGACCATGAAGGCTTCACGATCTGGCGTGGAGGAGTTGCTCTCGTCATCACTTCCGGTAAAAGATGTGCAAAAGTTGACAGGAAGAATAGCAGCTCTTAATAGATTCATCCCAAGAGCTGCTAAACGAAGCCTACATTTTTTCCAGGTGTTGCGAAGCTCCAAGATATTTGAATGGGGGAATAGCAGAGCAAAGCATCGCAGAACTAAAAGACTACATAACAAACATGACAAAGCTGTGCCCGCCTGAGCCAAAGTCTCCCTTGCTGCTGTACTTGTCAGCCTCAAACTCCGCAGTCAGTGCCGCCTTGATACAGGAAAAAGAGATCGAGGGCAATTCAAAACAAACACCAGTTTATTTTGCATTAGAAACACTCTCAGGCTCAAAGCTATTCTACTCGGAGTTAGAAAAAATTGCCTATGTTGTAATCATGGTAGCACGCAAGCTAAGGCATTACTTTGAGGGTCACAAAATAGTAGTGGTCACCAACCAGCCACTTCATGACCTTTTTACAAACAGGGAAGCCTCGAGAACAATAACAAAATGGGCATCAGAGCTATCTGAGTACATGGTGGAGTTCAATAAAAGAAGCGCAATCAAATCCTAGGTTCTAGCTGATTTCATAGTAGACTGGATGCATTAGCCAAACTGAGATCAAGGTAACATGGACTATCCACTGCGATGGGGCTTGGTGTGACAAAGGGGCTGGAGTGTCCGCCATCATCACCTTACCATCGAGTGTGAAAATCAAGATACGCGACAAGGCTTGATTTCAAAAACGAAGCAAGTTCCACCAACAACACTACTGAATACGAAGCATTACTCTTGGCTCTAAGGAAAATGAGGGCCTTGGACCAACAAGTATTTATTGTGAAATCAGATTCAAAAGTAATACAAGAGCACATTGAGAAAAACAGCGAGGCTAGAGAGCTAGAGCTTTTGAAGTACTTAGCCACAATAAGATCAATGGACAAATATTTCAAGGGATTCACTGTACAGCACATCCCAAGGGTAGAAAATGATGAAGCATACAGACTAGCAAAGGCAGCATCACAAAACCAACCTATGCCTCTTAACGTGTTCTACGAAGTCATTCATTCACCATCAACAAAAGAGCCAGCCTCGAAGGTTATAAACGCCATCACCAAATTTGACTGGAGAGCCCCAGTGATGACCTATCTAAGGGGACATTTCGAGCCTCATGACTAGGCTAAACTAAGCAGAATGAAGCAAAGGGCTACAGGCTATACCATAGTTGATGAAGAATTGTACAAATCTGGAATTTTGGCTCCTTGGTTAAAGTGCATAACCTCGGAGAGTGGAAAAGAATTACTTACTAAAATTCACAATGGTTTTTGTGGTTCTAACATCGGAACCGAAGCCTTGGTAGGTAAAGCCATAAGGCAAGGGTTCTTCTGGCCAACCACAATCCTCGATGCTCGAAGCCTGGTAAGAAGTTGCCAGGCTTGCCAAAGGACAACCAATCAACAAAAGCCACCTTCACTACCAGTACAGCTCATACCGCCAGCTTGGCCACTGCAAAGATGGGGCATGGACTTGGTGGGACCATCACCAACTGCTCAAGGCAACTGCAAGTTCGCAGTGGTGGCAGTCGACTACTTCACCAAATGGATCGAGGCTATACCATTGGCAAACATAAATTCGAGCTTTGTGCAAAAGTTCTTTTGGCAAAACATCATCTGCAGATTCAAGGTCCCCAGAGAGCTAATAGTAGACAATGACAAGCAGTTCGATTGTAACGATTTCAAGGAATTCTGTGCAAGTAGAGGAACCAAGGTAAAATTTTCCTCAGTATATCATCCACAATCCAATGGAGCTGTAGAAAGAGCAAATGTCATAATTTTTTCAAGCATCAGAAAATGCCTGTATGACCCAAAGAAAGGGAAATAGGTAGATGAGCTTCCAAGAGTCATATGGTCTCACAACACCACAACCTCGAGAGCCACAGATTTCACACCTTTCTGGCTTCTGTATGGCTCTGAGGCAATGACACCTGAAGAAAAATTAAGAACGAAAGCTTTAGAGTGCTAATGATCGAGGCTTCCTTAGACAATGAAAAAATCGATAAAGACATGATAGAGCTTGACATACTCCAAGCAGCAGAGAACCTTGACAAGTACCAACAAGAAACAAGTGGAGGGATAAGATGGTAGTGAGAAAAGAAATCAAGGTGGGAGATCTAGTTATCAAAAAGACAAAAAATTAGGAGAACCTCAGGAAGTTACAAGAAACTTGGGAAGGGTCATATGTTGTCACTCGAAGCAACAGGCCAGGATCCTTTTACCTCACAGATCAACTTGGAACAGAGTTTCCACACTCTTGGAATATGGACAACTTACGCAAGTATTACCCATAGTAGCTACACTCCAAAAGCTTTCGACTTGTGAATCTATAAACAATGTTGGGGGCACAAAATTTACTTTATCGTATTTACTTTTCTGCAAATGGACTGTACTCTTTTCCTTGATAGGGGGCTCCACACTGGAGGCAAGATTTTTAACGAGGCGGATCCATGTAAACCTTTTACATTCTAATGAAATACAATTCCCCCTTTATCTTGTGATTATCACGCCTCGAAGAGGCTATTAACTTGCGCTTCTGCGCAAGATCCAGCATAATGCAACAACAAGTTGCGAAACCTCACATTTCTATGCAACGAAAAACTCGCATTTCTAAACAAGATCCAGCCTAAAAGCAACAAGTTGTGAGACCTCGCATTTCTGTGGAATGAAAAACTTGCGTTTCTGTGCAAGCATGGGGCAGAAGCAACAACAAGTTGCAGCATTCGAGCCTCGCACTCCTATGTGACGAAGAACTTCTATCCAACCTCGCAGGTTTACAAGTTTTAAATGGACAGTTTTCATAAAAATTTCTACCCAACCTCACAGATTTACAAGCTTTACGGTCGAAGCAACCAAGAGTTGCGATTTCGACCCAACTTTATGTTAAATTCTTAAGTCAAAAAAACTTGAGAACAAGTTGTTGTCGACTTATCTTTAGAATACTCGAATACACAAACTTTAGCAAAATTGATAACATAATCTCTAATAAAAAAGGCACCAACCAACATATTCCACACAAAGGAATGAAAGGGGGGGGGGTTGACGTTTTTTACAAAAAGGCTCTTCATCCCTTTGTGTGAAAAATACACTAAGGCAACAGATCAAATAACCCACTCAAGTCTAACAAATGATTGAACAAGCATCATAAATCTTTAGTAACCCAAACAAAACCCTCGCAAAAAGGAATGGGGGGTTGACATTTTTCAAAAAGAAAAACAATATTTATTCCTTTCTGCTGCAAGTTTTGTTACACCTCCAAACCTCGCGGCTCTAAGGGCCAAGGGGCTCGAAGCCTCAGGAAACGCACCTACCTTAGCAACCAAACATAGAATACCCTTGAAGGAAAAAAAAAGATTCATGAGAAATAGTGCATGAACGAAAAGAACGAAGAGATGGCCAACACAACATTTAACAACCACATTTAAACAGCTAAGGTCGAACAAGCATCTTGTATACCAAATGTTTACAACCACCAAATATTACAACCAACAAATATCTCGCTTCCTAAAACCAAGCTAATAAGTCAAGCCTCGAGCCTACGCATCGTATTGCCCAGAACCACCAGCTTCACCTTCCTTCCTCGATCCCTCTCCCTTGGCCTAATCACAACAACATAAGTAAGAAAACAACTAGAAAAGGTACAAACATAAAACAAGAGTTAAGAATACAAATATTTGCAAGTCGATTGCGAGCAACTAGCCTCGCATGATTGCATCCAAAAGCTGCCCATAATTATTTCAAGAAATTTTTCTTCACAATCTTAATATTCTTAGACATCTCTTGTTCATCAAGCTTCAAGGCTAAAGGAAATTGATAGCTGCGTGCCCCAAACTTCAGAAAGTCAAAACAGCCCTCACTCTCTAGTAATTTCAACATGCCCTCGCAACACAAAGAGGCGGTGTAGTCGCTAGCTTCGGTAATCACCCCGGACAAGTACTCAAACTCTTGGTCCATCCAATGAAACATTTCTTTCTCACCCTTGTCGGTAGGGCAAGGAAGGGGCTCAGCACCAAACTCTACCTAAGCAAGTTTGTATCCATCGTGAATCTGAGCAAATCTAACCTTCAGCACATGCTCCGCTTCATCAATAAAAACTTTCTGCTCCTCAAGGCTCTTGCCAAGCATGTGGATCATCGTGTGCTTTTCAACACAAGCCTTTTTCAAAGATGAAATAGTCGTTGAGTCGTTCTCGATAGTGCTTCGCAATTTCTCCAAAACTTCAAGAATATCTTGTGAATTTTTCTCCAAGTTCTCCACCCTCTGAACGAGGTCACTGCATGTCTTCATAAGCAATTCCTTATTTTTCTTTAAATCGGTGTTTGCCTCAGAAAGCGAGGTTTTGAGATCATTCAAAGCAGCATTCTCTTTTTTCAACCTCACAATCTCAGCCTCGAGCTCAACAATTTTAGTGTTGTGGCTAAGTGCGGCTTTCTCTTTCTCCTAAAGCCTATCAACAGTAAGTTTACTTGCAATCGCAACCTAAAAAGCGAAACTACGAAAAGTAAGTAAAAAACCAAGAAAAAGACCGCATTGCTTAAGCACCAAAACCTCGATAGTCGCAAAGCAATACCTTATACCCAATGGTAGTAGTTATTCTTGCCAAATGGTCAGGGTCGTAGCACCGCAAAGACTTCTCACACTCTGTCAAAACATCGAACATCATTAAGTAAGCAAGTAAACAAGAATCAAGTAAAATTTAGACATTGTAGGGATCTGACGAATTTTCTCTTTTTCCTTGGCAACCTCGCCCTCCTTAGGAACCTCAGTAGAAATATCAGTTTTAGCCACACCCAAGGCTGCCCTCGCTGTTTCACCTACAACCTGGAGTGAATCCCTCGATCCCCATAGAAGCAGTGGATTGAAAGGATCATCATCCTCACCTAACCCAAACACATGAACAGACAATAATTTTTCTCTAAGATCTATGCCAAAATCCTTGTTGTAATCAATAACGGATTGAGGCAGATCGGAGCCCTCGGGTACATGATCCACTCTTAGAAGCATCGAGGGCTCGCTATACGGCTCTCAGCTACGCCAACAATATTTTACAATTCCATCAAAAATTTAATAGAGCCACTGCTGGAATCTACAAGGCTTAATTTAGGTAAAAATTTGATGATATTTTTACCTGGCTCAGCAGGCATCGGGTCAGGTTTGTCCATCTTGGCAGCAACAACGGCCTCGGGGTGTAGCTCTTTTTGAGGAGACCTTTCCTTAGCCTTAAGGCGCAAAGACGAAGCCAGAGACAAATCCTCGTCCAAAAATCCTTCGTCATCATCATCATCATCCAGACATTCACAATTCTTACTACGGTTTTCTTTCCAGATTTTTTCAACTTTAATCTAGCCAAGGCTCCGATGGCTTCAAGCTCTGACATGGTCGCATATGGCTTAGCCTCGGGCTCGTGTTTTGTAGGCACAGAGCTTTTGCTAACCTCAGGCCTTTTGCTAGAAAAGCTCAACTGCTGATCAGCAAAAGAGCCCTGACCAAGTAAGCTTTTCTTCTTAAGAGCCTCGAGGCCAGAGGTCTTGGATTTATTGCCAACCTCGACCACAGGCAAAGGAGATGAGTCATCAGATTTCTTTTTCTTCTTCCCCTTGCCTCCGTTCCCACCAATCTCAACTTCCCACAAATCTCAACAGAACCGGTCACGCCAACTACGCACATCCGCTTAGAGGGTTTGCGAGGTTTGAAATGAGAATCAACCTCTATGCCCATCTCCAAAAAAACACGGTTTACTCGGAGACCGTGCGTAACAAACTTATGAGCAGACAAAAATTCACTCTCGTGACAAGGCCCAAGAATATCCACATCTCGCATCTCGATCTCGTCAACAAAAACACCAGCGTTGCCCCCTCCGGCAAACTCAGTCCAAAAACTGAAAAAGGAATCAGTCTTGGATACCACGGTACTGTCTTCGTCACAATCTCCTTTGGCGCCCATCCATGAGAAAGGGGCCAGATGTCCGTAGCCAAGAATTCCTCAACCAAGTCTCGCCCAGCAATTGATGAACAAGCAAGAACGAAGGCGTCCTCGCAAGCCTGGAAAGCCTTTATTCTTAAGAATTGTTGGGGATAGATCCCCAGTACTCGCAAGGAAGGAAGAAGATGGACTCCTACTAGGATTCCTCTATAATCCTACTAGGACTCATACTATGTAATCCTACTAGCACTCCTACCTTATAACCGACTAGTAATCCTACCCCTCCATGCCCTCCCCCCCTCGAGTATATAAAGGAGGGAAGAGGTCCCTAGATCAGTAGGTGGAGACCTCATAGAACCAAAACAGAGGACCAAATCCTCAACACCAAACAACACTCAAGCGCAAGGCGCAATATACAATACCCCAAACAGGACGTAGGATATTACGCTGCTCTGGCAGCTCGAACCTGTATAAATTCGTGTCTTGTGTCCTCGCTTTTACCTTCGAGTTCCAGGTCCGGTGATCCCCCACCTACCAATCTACTACCTCGGGATACCCCTCGGTAGGTTGGCGGGTATAAAACACCGACAAGAATGGAGGAGTAGTTGTAATGTTCAAAGGGGACATTGAGGTGAAAAATGGGTAGAACGGCTGACCATAGCCTGAAACCTTGGACATATCCACCTTGATGTAAAAACAATAGCTGAGCCACTCGTCGTCCCATCTGTTCTTCTGTGCCATAGAAAGCTCGTCCTTGGAAATTTTCTAACTTTCATTCTTCCTCCAGGTCGTAAACATGCAATAGTCGAACTATGTCTCAAAAGCTCCCTCCTCCTCATCGAGTTCAACCCTCTTCTTTTGAATATGAAGCTCAAAGAGCCTCGCAAAACCATCAACATCAATCACACCTCCGAATGTATGTTCGATCCAGTAAAACTTAGAAAGAGCCACAAAGGCGTTAGGCGTAAGCTGATGAAGCTTAGCACTGTACCTATCCAAGATCTGAGGAAACATTTTATCATAAGGAAACCGCAGGCTGGCGGTAAAGAACTCCCTAAACATTACAGCCTTGCCAATATTGGGTTTTGGCACAAGCTCATCACCGGGAGGCCTAGCAATACCCTCGGGAAATAGCCTTTGCTGACGTAAAAATCAATAGTGTTTTGTGAAACCAAAGACTGCTCAAAGCGAAGAGTCAGAGGAAAAGCATCCTTGCTAGCCATTAGCTCCAATAGGTCAGAGGAAAAGCATCCTTGCTAGCCATTAGCTCCGATAGGTCAGCCTCGATGTTGTAAGATCCTCCTTACTATCATTGTTGGAAGAAACCTCCAAATGATCAGAACCCTCATAAGCCTTTTGTCCCTCAGAAGCGTCACCACGCAACCTCGCTTGCTCTCCTAATTCTTCAGGAGTCATCAATCTCACGGTTTGCATAATCCGAGCCAGCTGAACAACACATAAATAGTAAATCAAAGCAAAGCAATAGAGCAAGATGTAAACAAGAATGAAAATTTTGGATAAGAACAATACCTTCGAAGCTATGAAGGTCGACGAAAACAGCTGAGGAAGCGTGAATCTCAAAGCACTAAGCAAACAGCGAGCAAACTCACAACAAAACGCGAGGGTAGACCTGCACCCGCCGCCTTTTATAGGGGAGCTAACGGGCATGAACGGACGCCTCGAACCTTAAACCAAAGCTGAAGCGACAACCAATCAGAAATCGACACGTCAAGCACAAAAAGTAACCGTTGGCTCATCTCTCCTCCGACGCTCGAGGTTGGTGTTTTTAATAGAACAATCCTTTGTCGCGGGTTCGGCCCATCGGAGTCGAACCTCACCCATGAGGGGCTACTGTTGGGGATCGCCAAAAAACTAGACACCCTCAAGCGCCGCTTGCGGGTAAAAACTCTCTAACCTCGCAAGTTCTTAACCAAGGAATAAAACTTAGTTAACCTCGCAACTTCTTATGAAAACTATTCTAGCAATAAGACCAGTAACCTTGCATCTTCTTTGTTATTGGAGGGATCCGAAGCTAGCAACTGATAACTGATGACCAAACTTCAACTGAGCTAACCCTCTAGTGTTTGGAGTCAGTCCCGAACAACGAGCTTTCACCTTTTTACTCTTTATTCAGGAACAAAATCTGAAGGAAGATGACGTGAGGTTATAAGTTCTCGGAGCAACGTTGTGAACTAGGCGCCACAAGGTTGGACAATTACCTCGGACCGAGGGTGAAGACACGAGGCTGGAGGATCGATCTGGCACGAAGATGAACTCCCGAGGTTGGAAGGATGGAGACGTGAGAAACGTGATCACGTGAAGAAATTCAATTTGTACACGTTATCCTCAATGATATTTATGTACGGCATATCCTAGGAATGTAGTGGTTAAGAAAAGATATTTTCAGAATGTAAAAGTAGCTCATCCGTCACCGTCTCTACTCTATTGTAAAAGGAGATCCATTGTTTCTGTAACTTTTCAGTGTCATCTCTTTTCGTTTCCAAATATGTTTGGTATCACGTTTCTTGAGACCAACGCCGTACCCCGCGACCGTTCACTCGGCGCTCGTCGGGTCGGGCCGGCGTTGCCTGCGTCTGCGTGTCCGTGAATGCAAGTACAGTAGCGTATCGGGCCACCTACTAACCGCCCTGGGTCCCATCCTGCTGCTTTACTTGGACGTGCGCGTCCGGCCGGGTCACTTTGCTTTTCGGCTACAGCCTCAAGTACAGGGAGGGGCAGCCAGCTTTAAATATTTCTTGGTATGGGACGCATGCAGCGATCGACTAGAGTGGATCTAGCCCGATATGTTTAGCTTCTTTCTTTCCGTAAGGGGCATTCCGGGATTCCATGCTACACAGGCTAGCCTTGCAAATATGGTAGTGAATCAGCTCGGGAAAATACCCACAGAGGGGCAGTGGCCAGTGGGCACGAGAGTGCACCAATTATCAAACGAAGCACTACTACGAACGATGATTTATCAGCTGCCATATCAAACGAAGCACTACTACCAATTATCAAACGAAGCACTACTACTAGGAACACCCATATCAGGTGTCTTGTTTGATGTGTCTACCATACTTTGCTTCCTCAAACTATGAACGATGATTTATCTGCCAGTAGCTTTGCTCATCTTTCGGGAGAAACAAATTGTGAAAAACAAACTAGGACATGTTTTGGTTTCAGCCCAAAATCTTACCATACTTTGCCACGCCTAAGTTTAGACAAGCTTGACAAAATTAAGAGTTACTTACGGCAATGTTGTTTCCTCGCACGGTCACAAATACTCTAGAAGCGTGCATGTCAAATCGTCATAGATCTCACGCGGTCAATATGTCTATGCAGTTCCAAATCGAGACTATGAGCCATGAGCGTTGCATCCTACTTGCACATGTCCTCTCTTGTTTCCACTTCACACGCCAAGAAAAACAAACACATTCCGCTCTCTTATGTTGCTCCTTCTATGCACATTCCCCTTCTCCAACCTAGCCTCTCATCCATTACGGTTCCGATTAAGCCATGGATGTGCCTTCACCCACCAAGCTAGCTCCATCCTCTTTGCCAACGACACAACAAGTGGTAGGGTTACCATTGAGTTTCTCCTTCACCTTCACTAAGCGAGGATGAGTTGGTCACCGTGGAGGACCCTCAGGGGTGACTTGAGAGCATATTGGCAGTGGTGGAGTCAGGAAAAAAAATTTAGGATCACTTGAATATAATGATTTGTCATGGTTTGGTTTGCATACTTGGGACCTAGAAAACCTACAAGATACATGCTAGACAATCTATTAGTCCCAATACCTATATTGTCACTCAATCACCAAAATCATAAATTATAACCTAATAGGATCATTTTGCTACAACTTTCAACGGATTGGTTGGATGCGCATGACATCCGCTTGAATATTTGAAGCTCATCTCGATCGGCGATCGATCATGGTACGTAGCAGGCATTCACGCTGCACATCTAATATCTGACTGAATTAATAACAGGAACAGCGGCGTTTCACCTGGCTACAGCGACCCCCGTGATCACAATCATCGGCCATCATGCATGCTAGCACTGTCGTCGAGGGGACTACTTGACTCCCGAGAGAGCGCGCCATACGATCCGCGCCACGTGGATGGACTGGATTAAACGACGGCCCGAGCCGGGGGACCATTAATGGTACATAGTAGCGGCAGCTAGCAGTACAAGCTAACACTATTCTTTTCCCTCTAGCAGCAACCATATTGTACGTGTAGCCTGTAATAATCTACTGCCACTAGCTATAGCTGCAAATCGAGCTATCGATCCACCGGCCGGACAGCCAAATCTTGTAGATTGATCGGTGTTTTTCATCCCGTCTTTTGCATCAGCTGGAATCCTGGAAAAGCAACCGTAGTTAGTAGTAGTATCAATCATGCAATCACCTTAGATATATGTGCACCACCCAATCGAAGTTAACAGCTGGGAGCCAAGTAAACAAACACTTGATATGCTGAGCCGCGATTAAGCCACGATCGATATCGCATTCTCATGGTACAGGACAATCACTAAGTAGAGAATTGGCCTTTAATCCCAATTGGTAGGGTGCAAATCTCCTGAAAATCCATCCGGAATAAACCAATCGGGACAAAATAGGTCACCATCCCAGGCGCTGCAAAAAAAAATTCCTAGGAGGGCCCCCCACATGCAATTTTTCACGCGAAATATGCACGCGCGCGTTGCCTCGTGCGTAGCTTCCTTGCCATCCCACCTACACACCACATCTAACTATATTGGGGATGCTATCATTTTGTATTAACTCGTGGGGGACCCTTTTATCCCGGTTGGAACACCAACCGGGATAAAAGGGGGTCTTTTATCCCGGTTGGTCTTACAATTCGGGATAAAAGGGTTCGAGGGTAGTCCTCTTTCAGTCACCTCGTTGGGACACTTTTATCCCGGTTTGAAACACCAACCGAGATAAAGGGTCGAGAGCCTTTTATCCCGGTTTGTAATACCAACCGGGATAAAAGGGGGGTCTTTTATCCCGGCTGGTGTTTCAAACCGGGATAAAAGACCTCTCAGGGTCTTTTTTTCCCACTAGCCTTTGCAACCCGGATAAAAGGTCCCGGTTGGTGAGCCTCCCACCAGTGACCGAGCTTTAGTCCCGATTGGTGAACCTTTTGTCCCAGACCAACTTTAAACCAGGACAAAAGGGGACGCATTGAAAGTCAATTCTCTACTAGTGATTTTTCATGGTAGCTACTCGTAGCTAGTAGTAGCACATAGTACATGTTTAAGCGATTAGTTCTCATAATAAGGTTCCGGTCTAATCTGCGCGACACCACCTCGGCTTTCTTTATTGGCTGGTATTCGTACCAGTGTTAGATAGATTCCTAGCTAATAAAAGGACGTGCCCAGCTACGAAAGAGTCCACACAAGGTGCAGTGTGTGGTAACCACGGTTAGATAGATTGCTGCAATTTTCTTTAAAAATTTGTGCAGGTCATTAACTGTTACATACATGTTCGGTAGCGCTGGCAGGTTGCTTATTTGTATATATTTTCCATATTGGTTTGTTAAGGGCTTGGGCACTTCGCTTTGTGGACCACTTGGTTGGTAATCTCACAAAGTACACTAAAAACTACGAAACTTGTGAATAAGAAATGAATTCAGGTAATATATAACCAACAAGCAGGTCGCACGCCCATCAGCAGCAGCGAGCATTTGAGAAAAATTCGTCCATTTCGATGGCACCCTCTCGTAAGTCCAAGGGCCTTCAATTTCCCTCTCCCTTCCCCATCAACGTCCAAATCACACTTTAATTAACATCATCACTACACACTCTCGCTCTCAAAATAAATTGAAAAACTAACATCACCACTACAGGAAGCATATTAGTTTTTTAATTACAGAGACCGACTCTGGACCAATAGCAATCCAGGGCCCCCATCACCTTCCTATTGGCTGAGCCATGGGCCCCACGGAAAGCATCCAAGGAAAAAACAAAAGCACTTGCATTATCGTCGGCCCGAGACTCAGTACTTTAGCCCGATATTAATGTGAGCATCAGTACTGAGCTTAACGGCTAGTCCCCAAGGAGCTCCTGTGATCCCATTTAGTACTGGGTGAAAGTTTCACCCGGTACTAAAGGTCACGCACCCATTAGTACCAGGTGAAGCCTCCAACCGCTACTAATACCGGGTGGAGGCTTCACCCGGTACTAATGGGTGACCTTTAGTACTGGGTGAAGCCTCCACCCGCTATTAAAGGGGTACCTCCTCTCACACGTCAGCCCCCCTTCTCTCTCTCACCACATGCTCACCCCCTCCCCACACGTACTTATCCGCTCATCCCCTCATCCGGCCTCTCACCCGTGCCTCTCTCTCTTCTCCCCCCCCGAATCTCCTTCATCCCCCACACGGATCGATCCCCTCACCGCCGCCCCTGCCATCAGCACCCTCTCCTCCCCCATCCGCTCGCCCCTCACCTCTTACATGTAGCGAGGTGGCGGCGGGGCAAGGAGCGGCGCAAGCAAGAAGGGAGGGCGTGGCGAGGCGACGGAGCATTGGCAGGGCGTGGCGGAGCAACGAGTGGCGGCAGGGCAAGGAGCAAGGAGCTCTGATGGGAGGACGTGGCGGCGGAGTGTCAGCAAGCGTGGCAGAGCAAGGAGTGCGTGGATCTTGGAGTAGCGGCCATCTCTCCCTCAGATCCAGCGGTGGCGGCAACCGGCAGGCTGAGGAGCAGCGTAAGTACACCGCCTCCCTCCCTCTCTCTCTGGTGCAGGGCTCAGGTGCTGTGGATGGGGCTCCGGCGCTCTGGTGCTGGTTATTTGACCTGGTACCCCTTTAGTACCGAAGTAGCAATACCGGTTGCACAACCGGTACTAAATGGCGTTTAGAAATCGGTACTGAAGACGCTTTCCCCAGCAGTACATGTACACCAGTTTCGCATGAACTAATGAGCTAAAGTGTGAGATCAGATGTTACCAGCAGAGCAGGTTCTTCATCGAGCAATTACAGGTCGACAGAAAAGTTTGCAGCAAAAGTAATGCGGGCAAAGCTTAGTTTAATCCCTTGAAAACCCTACAAACTTGGAGGACAAGAAGAGTCGCTACACTACTATGTCCAACCGAACCAACTAATGCAAGGCCTAACTACTACTAGAAAGACGACTAATGAACATGATCGTCGATCCCGATCGGTTCTTCGATTACATACAACAGATCGATACAGCAGCCGGCCAGTAATGATCTGTGCTCAATTGCGATAGTGATCGGATGGGATGATATCGATGTGAAGAAGAGCAATGTTTAATTTGCAGAGTACAAGGATCAGGAGTAACTAGAAACGAGTGAGCAGAGGCCGAGGTAGAAGTAGAACGTGCATGTGCATGATTTACCAGCAGGTTAAAAGAAACCCTGGCCGAGGAGGCAGAACGGGAAGGGCATCTCCACTGCGGTGTCGTCAGCAGTCAGGCCCATGCCGGTGATGCCGCCGCCGCCGCCGTTGCCACCTCCGAAATCCGGCACCTGCTGCACGGCGCAGTAGCTAGAGGTGGGCTCGAAGGAGGGGAGGACTATCGCCGGCTTCTGCTCCGCCCACTGCCAGCCGTCGCAGTCCTTGCCGCCGAGCGCCAGGAGCGGGGGCGGGAGCGGGGAGATGGCTTGGGAGGAGAGCTGCATGCGGCGGCGCTTCTTCTCGGCGGCCTGCTCGACGAGGTGGCGCGTGACGCCGTCGGGGTCCTCGGCGAGCCTGGCGAGGAAGGACATGAGCTGGTCGGGCCGCCGCTCCGTGGCCTGCAGGCGGCGGCTCATCTGCGCCAGCTCCTCCCCGATGGCCGTCTGCTCCCGCCGCAGCCGCTGCACCTCCTCGAGCAGCGCCTCCCGCTCCTCCTGATCTTGGCCCTCCTGGTGATCCTCGCCGCGGATGGCGCAGCTGGCCGCGGCGTACTGCGCCTCGCCGACGGATGAGCAGGAGGCGGCGCCCCCGCCGCCCTCGCCGCGCTTCTTGCGGCGCACGATGCGCGGCAGCAGGTGCGTCTGGCCGCGCAGGAACGACTCGTGCGCGAACTCCCACCGGTCCGGGTGCACCTTCCGGAACCCCTGCGGAGAATCCATGGCTCCAGGTAAGTGCACAGGACATAGATATGCGGAAGACGGACAGCAACCCCTGCTATAGCATCTGAGTGCCGATCGATGCCTCCTCAGCTTGGATCGCAGGAAAATCAGAGCACTTACGTATGTGTTGAGCTGGCGCACGAAGCTGGAGAAGTTGCTGTGCTTGAAGAAGCAGGGGAGCAGCAGCCTCGAGAAGCCGGCGGGGTCGACGACGACGAAGCTGTTGTTCTCCCTCCCCCAGCGCACGAGCGCGTCCGTCCGCGGGTCGCACACCATCTGGTACGTCTTGGCCACGAACGGCGCCGTCTGGAGCTGGTCGCCGCCGCCGCCGCCGCACCCGAGCAGCCCCAGCGCGAGCTCCGTGTGGAGGCCGTCCATGGATCACCAGCCGATAGAAAAATTAGGAATAGCAAAGGAAGCAGCGATCGGGCGGCCGGCCGGCCTCGCTCGCTAGCCCCGTCCGCTCAGCTCTGCAGCGAGCAGAAGAAGCTAGCAAGCGCCCGTGCTAGCCGCTGCTCTCCGAGCTGGATGGATGGGCGTCTAAATCCCTCAAAAGGCAGGCGGGGGCGGGGGGTTGCTGGCGGAGGGGGGCCGGAGCGGGAGGGGTTACTAATTATGGCCGTCGTCGTCGTGCCTGACAGGAAGGACATGGCTAAACTAGTCGCGGCAAAGGGGCCAGGGCCCAAGCGCATATCATATGGCGAGCCGCCCCGTCGCCTCCGCAGCTCGTGCTCTCGGTGCCTCGCCAGGCGGGGAGCGCCGCTGGCCGGCTCCGGCGGGTGACAAGTGGCGTGCTCGTGATCCTTCCCCCACGCCCGGCCTCGTGGTGCCCGTACGTCGCCATCGCGTGGGATTTGAGGCGATGCAAGAGCACTGTGCGCGCCTTTTGATTTGGACCAAAGCGGAAAGGTGCCGGGTAATCTCTGCATTAAAAATGCAGGTAATCCGACTGCCTAATCTATACTAGCAGGCGCCGAGGGCTCTCGTCAGGATTATTATCACGGCAGGCAGGATATCGATCTTTTTTTTAGGGTGCCCCCGAAAAGACTCTCATCGATCCCTTCTATCGTCACAGCGTGCAGTGTGTGTGCCGCGCACGCTCATCTGGCGGCGACGACTAGTCCCGCAGGATGGACACTTTCCGGCTTGATCGCTACGGCTCGCTAGGGATCATCTTATCAGCTCATCGATCTGGTCGCGCAAATGCTAGTAAGGCTAGCTACCAAACTGCTATAGAGTACCTACGAAAAATGAAACCGTTACGTAACGTGAAGAGTGCGGATACGTAGTGGACGACGCGATGGGGTCGAGCGAACCGGATCGAATCCATGCGGCCATGCGCGTGCAATGCATGTCGCGTCGTCGCCGACCGGCGGCGGGGCAGAGCGTGCGAGGTCAATCGGGCCGACGGGGGAGGTGGCCGGCCTGCGTGGAACGCCACCGGAAAGGCGCCGGGGTTGGTCGTGACAAGACGCGCGCTTACATGGGCGTGGTCGCGCGGATCGGACCAGAGCTAGCTCTCGCAGCCGCCGCACAGTGCCAGGCCACTGTGCAGCGCGGCGCCGGGGGCGGGTGGATTAGCTAACCGGCAGGGCGACCGGATGGGTGGATGGGCGCCGGGTCCGGCGAGGGCCCAGCACCATATATGCCCTGGGTTAATTATATTTTTTTCTTTCCCCCCTTACTAAGAAAAAGACATGCGGACTGAATAATCACCCGCACGAAATGGGCGGCGGGCCCGGGCCAGGTGGGGGCCCTCTTGCTTTTCATGGGGCCGGCATGCCCCGGTTGAGTAAAGAAATGCACACTAGGGGGGCGTAGGTGCGCTCTCTTCGAAAATATCTTGTCCCCTTGCCTTGGAGCTAAGACCTTGAGATGGATCATGGATGGGATGGAATGGATCATGCTCGATCATGCATGCATGCACGCCCAGCTTGGTCCCCAAGCAGCTGCTCGAACGATTATCCCTGGACCTGATTCCAAATCGGGCATGGCGGCATGCACGCCGTAGTATTTTGCAAACCGGTCTTTATCAACTCTCCTGCAAGAATGGTGTAGCAATTATACTACTCCCTCCATCCAGTTTTCATGGGTGCATAAACAGGTTTCAACGAGATCAAGGAGGAGTTAACTTGCTCTTAAAACTAAACGCCCAGTTCTTTTGACGAGGCACGGCACCGCCTCTTGGTTTTACTGCAGCATGCACGACGATCCGAAACCTCGCCCTCCTGTTCCCACGGCCGATCCCAACCACACGTTCTTCTTCTCTAGCCATCAGATGCGCACGCCGTCTCGTCTTCCTTGTGATGTTTGTTGTTCCTTCGTCTCCCGCGCAACGCCGCGCCATCCCTGCAGAACAAAATGAATTTCGCCGCGCCAATCCGAAATCCTGCTGAAAGTTTTGGTTTTCAAAATTTCAAGGACACTGGCTAATTTTTCGTGATCGCGCTCTGGAGTCTCCATGGCTCTATTTATACTCCCTCTGTGGTGAACTCTCCCCTGCACACCTCTTCAATCAATGGCGTCAAAAACTTTCGACTCAACCATCAGCTGCCAAGTCGGGACACCGACGATCCCATCAATTGTGATGCCATCGGCGACTGGGAAGGTCCTGCTCATGATCTCGACTTCCACATGGTGTGGAACGATGGAGATGATGGTGATTCTTTGTTCTAATGATTTGGTTTTGTTTTTATTTCGGGTGATCCATTGACATGCCTTTCTCTTTGGTGTCTAGTTGGGGAAGAGCAGGGAGAGGGTATGGGCGATTACGCACACGCACCCTCAGAAGGACTTGGAGAAAAATAAGCACAGGGCGCCCAGGGAGATCATGCACTCTCAGAAGGCCTTGGAGAAGAACAAGGGCGCCATGCACCCTCAGAAGACCTGCGCCATCAACGATGGTAGGCTAGGAACGAGAGAAAGAGAGCAGCACGTGCTAGAGGATGCGTACATGCATTAGAGAACGAGGGGTGTGCGGGAAGTATTTGACGATGCATTCATCTCAACAGGTGCCGACCGGGCATTAATCACGTAGCCATCCGAAGCGACCCTCGCGACGCCTACCGGAAAAATACGGTGCCCTCCCGTTATCCGCATACGAATACTAGATACTTTTCCCCATGAAAACTGGATGGAGGGAGTATATATTAGTAGGTTTGTTTAGTTTTATTATTGTTAAGTGTTGGTGTGCTATGGTTTATTTGCAGTCCCCTCCTACTTGGTTTTCTCGATTCAGAAAATCTAGTGGTGATCATGGCCAGTGTATGTCACTGGTTTTCCAGAAGAGGAAGCCCAACTTGCTAAGAAAATTAATATGAATCTACATAGGAGCTAGTGGTCAAGTCCCCAACTACTCAAAATTTGTTTCCAGAAAAGTGGTGGATTTGATGGCGTCTTAAAACGATCAGCACCAGCCCGCGACGACAATGCCATGCATTAGAGGCTACTGGTAGTAGAAAATAAAAAAAAAACAATTGTCATACGTGAGTGTATCTAACATATCACTGGTGGTTGGATGAACCACTGGTTTGACACCTCTTAGGTAAGGCCCCGTTTGGGACGGAGGATTTCCAAAGGAATTTCAAAGGAATGCATTTCCTGTATTTTGATGATATCACACTGCGTTTCGAACAGAGGAACCACGCTCGCCATTCCTCTGGACAGTATTGTGTTCTTGCACGAAACGGAGGAAAGAAAACATCCACTCGGAACTCTTGGAAAATCTTCGTGTGTGTGATAGAGAGGCTAACCCGCTCTAGTAAATGCTCCGTCGCCGAAGGCATCTTCCATGCAAGACTTCCCCGGATCCACCGCAAGGAGAGCTTGACTGGATCTCGCAGCGCCGGCACAACTCGAGCTTGATCTACTGCTGAGGAGCTCGGGTGCCATGCCTCAGCCGGTCAGCCCACACCGCATCTCAAGCTTGCCTTCACCCTGCCGGCCCGCCGTTGATGAGGTCACGCCGTCAGCGCGGGAGCGCCCTCTGAACGAGAGGAATGCAGAACGATGTGCTGAATGAGAGGATAAGGCTGGGCAAATTAAGAAGAAGATACTTGTTTTTTTCAATTATTCCTTTTGCCGTGTTAGAACTGATCTTGGGTGACGTACAGTGTTCCATGTGCAATTATGGTTAAAAGAAAATAATTGATGTTAACTAACCTATCATTAAGGTCTAATGTGGGTTTATTACGTAGATATTTTCTAATTCCTATGATATAAGTTCCTGTGTTTGGACCATTTCTATCAATTTTCTGTGTTTTTCTTATCCTCTGTTTTGCTACTACACTCACATCTCCTTCCTACATTTCTTCCCATTCCTATGTTTTCTAATCCTTCGTTCCAAACAGGCCCTAAGTAGTTTTTGATGAATCCATGGTTCACAGTCGAGTAAACCTACTGAAGATAATGAGCTGTCGTATTTTATATTAGGGTTTTATTTGAATTTTTCATTTCAAAAGCTAGCCAATATCAAATTATCCGTCATTTTTTGGTTAAGATAAGTCCATAAACAAAGCTGCAGGAGCTCCGTTTCCATTTCACAATAATCATCTCAATGTTTTTACTACAGCAAGTTAGAATAATATATGGTTAAAATAAAAAAAACGTCCAATCTCTTTAATTTCTAGTTTCAATCGTGCGCTCTGGAGTAATTTACACCCAGTTTCAGAAAAAAAAAGAGAGTAATCTACATGCACGATGATCATCCCATTTGACGTTGCCATTCAACTTGTAGGCCCCAGATATCCCACTGCCCCCACTGTGGGATGGTTTTGTTGATAGCAGCGCGTCTGACGAGAATTTACTTATAGTTTTTGCAGTATAGGTGTGCACTTACACTAAAAGTATGACGAGCTAGCAAATGATAGTACTCCACCATAGGTCAGTGTAACTGTGTAAGTAATTAATTGCATGCTGATAACAATGATCGGGTACAACTTTATGATAAGCTTTCACATGTTGTTTGGCATGCATGTGTAAACAGAGATATTGATTTTTTTTTTTTTGTCTTCAAGGTCCAACTTTAGCCACCATTTTCTACGAAATAGTAATAACATCTAAGAAATATATGAGATTACGAAAGTATACTAGTTTATAAATACTTTCGAAGGTAGTATGTTTCCATGTCGCCTATTACTTCAGCCTTTTAAACTTACAAGATGTATTTGACTAGGAAAAGATTTTGATCAACAATTACTCCTCCCTTAAAGTTGTGACCGGTTACAAGCTTCTCTCTAAGTTGTCACCGGTACACGGGGTGTAGTACAATTCTATAGCGAGATATCACTATAGTCTATTGAAGTGCGGCTTGCTTTATGTAGTAGAGGTTCTTGTTTTTCATGTCTTAAAAGCATCAATCTATAAATCTGCTCAGGAGGTAGAATGGCCAATCAAGTGTTTGAAGTGAATTATATAGGACACATGTAACTCTAGGACCAAATAAATTAAAATATCAGGGACATATAGGGATCACAGGTATGTAGCATCAGGAAACAAAAACAACATCGACGTTTTCACTAGCATTGTTGCAATTTGTTCTTATTTCTTGAATTGCAGATGTTTATTAAGACCTTTCAATGGTAGGTACGTTGCTATTCCTTAATAGAACCATGGCATC
The DNA here is from genome assembly GCF_005286985.2 of Setaria viridis. NCBI lineage: Eukaryota > Viridiplantae > Streptophyta > Magnoliopsida > Poales > Poaceae > Setaria > Setaria viridis. The sequence continues at coordinate 29,480,276 of NC_048267.2, read as the reverse complement.
TACTCCCTGCAGCATTACAGATCCCGAGACATCTTTGAGAATTATGGTGCATTGGTGCTGTTGTGGCATCAGAAGAAACAGCAGCCATCACTGATTTCGGACAGAAGAAACAGCAGCCATCACTAATTTAGGATGAGACTCCTCTGCAGTAGCTGGAGCTGTTCTTGAGTCACTGATGTGTGGATCCGGTCTCACATGTCAATAATCCAACTGTTCTCTGCAGTACTGCCGAGGAACCACTTCCGTTGGGGCCCTTTCCTCGCTTTTTGGCGATACCAACTGCACGAGCATCTCTTTTTTGGGCTCCTTCCAATTTTGGTAGGGACGTATGTTACCATCATGGTCAGATGTCCGTGCATATGTACCTCGAGCCAACATGTTTTAATGTTCACGCACTGTCGTACTGAAGCTAGGCCAAAGGTTACCTGCATCTCGTGTAATTACAGAGAGCTTATAGAAACTGGCCGGCACGAAAGGACCTCGCCATCCTATGCTACCAAGAAGGGACGCACACCTCGCCAACCTCTGCTCCTTTCCCTAGGATGGTAGTATGTTCTTAGCGTCACCGACGGGTCTGGTCGTATTGTTAGCGTATACCCCTGGTATAGAATCACGTCACCGATCCAGCCGTACTTGAGGAGTTCCTCAAGATACAGGACAAACAGGTGCATGAGAGACTTCGAGATGATCTTGTGGACCATTTGTCGTCGTTTCCTGGCACTAGCTAGTATAATTCGCTATAGTTAGATTGTAATTTGTTGTGTACCAGGTTGTGAGATGAACTATGTGGTCTGATGGACAATTTCTATATGCATATGTGATCTTTATGTTAGAAAAAATGATTTTGATTTTGAATTGTCGTGTTTGAAATTATGAATTTAAATATGGTTCATTTGTATGCATTACAAATATTTTCATTTATTTTTTGTTGTGTGAAATTAAGATTATACATAGAGCATATGTATAAGTAGGGGTCATTGCTGGAGTTATGTGCAAAATATAAGTCACCCATAAAGTAAAGAGAACTCCTAGTAGAGACCGGCTATTACTGGAGTTGCTTAGCAGCCCACCTACGCCCATACCTAGCTAGCCGCGTAGGTTAGAGCTCGAAAGAGAGAAGGAGCCAAGGGGAGACTATGGGAGAGAGGGAGCTCAGGCGCGGAAAAATATTGATATGTTAAATAAATACCTTAAAATCAGGGTTAAAAGGGGGTAAAGATAATTTATTTAGTTTTGACAATCGGAGAATGTATAGTTTCTGTCTTTTGAGTTCATGAGGGTAAACTGAAGTTGTCTATCGTATAATATGGGAGAATTTCATCTATTACCAAATGTATCAGCAGTAAGAACAATCACTTCTTAGCCATTTAATGCAGGGCATATTAGACTTATTACCACTCTTCTTCATCTATCTGAAAAATGTTAAACGTAGCTATATTCTGGGATGAAGGTAGTATATAGTTTCAATTTACACACCACATGTGATTTGAAAAGCAAAACTTTAAAACTTTAGCCAACTTTTTACGTAAATAATATCCATGTTTTTTAAAGTTACATAAATAAGCCCTTGTTTTATAGATATTTAAATAAAATATTGATTTTATAGCAATTAATATTTTTAAAGAGAAATGAATGGTTCAAATATGCTCTTGGTGACTTCTCAAAACCTAATATGTCCTATAGAAATAATAAATGAGTGTACCAAAACAACCAAATTAATCTACTAAAAAAATAACCACTTTATTACTTGGGGTCCCGACTTAGGGTGAGCCTTCATTCGCTAGAGACCTAGAGTTGCCCCTTTCCTTTGTAACATATGTCAAAAGCTGTCTGATGATGTAGAAGTGGGATGGACCCTGGACATTTGTGCATGAGAGTGTATCCTCATAGTGAAAAGGTTTAATTTCTATCTAATAAAATTCATCTCACTTGTGGACGATGTTGTACACCATTGGACTTGATTTTACAGAAAAGTAGCAAGTCAATTGAAATTTTGTGCTTTAGTACTTTTTTTAGGAAGTGAACCTTATTTTTTAATTAAAAGTAGTATCATGTATGTACATATATAATGGCTCAAGGAGCCAAACATGTCATCCACAATTTGAAGAGAGAGTACAACATGCTAGATTACTGAGCTTCGGTGTTGGATGATCTTCTTTCACATACAAACATAACTTTCGTCCGATGCAAAGTACAATCCTGATATTTGGGGAAAAAAATCTCATAAAGAGTGCAAACCCAGAAATTGCATGTTGGGGGAATGGTCTAGCCCGTGAAGGAAATGGGTCTTATGCGAAAACTCAAGGGCTAATTATTAAATGATGTACCCACCAAGGGTTTGGAGGAAAATTGCCACCCATCCTTTCTCTATATAAAGGAGCTAAAGGGTCATGAGAAGAGGACTCAATGGAGCTCTTCTCACTTCTCCCATTTTTGTGCCTTTATCTCTCATACCCCTTTGTCTTCCCTGTTCAGAGGAGGAACATCCCCACATTGCACCGCGACTATTTGCCTAATTAAATGGTCCGTATTGATCCGCATGCAAAAATTAACTTGTACTTGTGCTTTTAGGAAGTCTAGTTAGTTGCATGTAGCCAACAAATGAGGGCATATGAGACTTTTTCATGGTATTATTAATCTAAACAAAATTAGAATTGCACTCTTCGTACAACGGAAGCAATACATTGTTTGAAAAGTGAAATAGAATTATATTGTTTAGCTTGTGCTACCCAGTCGAACAAAAGAGCTACAATACTAGTTTAAAACCCCAAGAGTATATTATCTACAAGAGTTATAGATTTATCCTATCTCTATCCTTTGACATTTTTTCTTGCCGCAAATAATTGAGAAGGAAACATCATCTAAATAATAGGACAATGCTTATTATACCATACTTAAATTTAGAAGAAGAAGAATCAAAGGCGTAATCTAAATTTTCTTGTCCCAAATATATTTTTGTATAACAACATGCCTCATTCAAGATCTAGACATTAATAGGAACAAGAAGACCAACATAACAATGAGGAAATAAGAGGACATGCATGAAAAACTATTAAATTTGACAAACCAAATTATTATGATCATTCTACTCGATAGACAAAAAAGTTAACTTGAATCCTCCATTCGATGGATCTTAATGTGTTGACTCTGAAACGAAAGAAAAAAAATTAATTGAGAACATATATAACAAAAACATATAAATATCAATATTGAAAGATAGCATCATTCAAAGCATTTGTGTTATTGTAGCAAATAAGTAAGCAAGAAAGAAGGTTAATACTATTTTGTCCAATTGAACAAGGTCCAGCCCTTGTTGTCCGAATTGCTCCTTCCTTAGGTTCTCCTCTCCCTCTCAAGCCTGTCACCATCCTTCTTCTGCCAGCACTCTTTGAAAAATTTGTTCTCCTCCGCTTTTGTACGCCAGACTTCTTCTAGATGAAGAATAGATATGTCTAACACATAAAGTTGTCGATGGTATTGTAAAACACACCGAACATCCAACCAGTTCTGGCTCTTCTATATATGCAAAGTTATATTATTATTAACGCAAACTTATATATATTCTCAATAAAACATGTGTTCTTTGTTTAAAGAGCTCACCATTGTTAACTCTGACAACATAGAGCATCTTGGAGGACATGGTCAGACGATGCAAACGTTTCACATTGTAATCACAATAACAAGAGTTATAACAAAGACAGAAGACCTTTAATATCAGCGAAAAAACAAGACATGTGTAGAAATATTATTGGAAAAAAACTAGGCATAACTAAGGATGAAAACCATAACCAAAAATCTCATTTACTAAGGCTCGTTTTCGAATCATTTCTGTATAAGTGATATAGCTCTCGAAAACTATCGTATTTAGATTTGGATTTTTTATTTATATTATTACCATATTGTAGTCTCCGTTGAATAGTGAAATAGTGAAATTAGTAAAATTCTTGATCGACCGATAATCATTCTCATATAGATGATATCATTATCGACTGTTTCCGATAGTTTTCATCCCTACACAATAGAAACACAACAATCCACATGTATAGCCCATCAAGGACATGGTGATCATATGGCATTGCAAAGATTGGGGGAAAAAAGAGGGCTCCTGGGATTTTGGGGCCATGATGCACATGGTGGACTTGATGCCGACCTGGGAAAAACTTACCCACCAGCACTCATCTCCAGTGGCGGCACCTAATAAACGGAGAACACGCTGACCGTGTTTGAGCTTACTGTGGGCACGATGAGGAGATACGTGCAGGGGTTCAAAAATATGTCTTCTAGTTGGGGTGCATGGAGGATTACAACAAAACAGATCGAAGCAATCTCGCACCAATTCTCCTCGACGGAGATGTGAACTAGGTCCTACGTGCCAAATGGGGTAAAGTGCCTATCACTAAAGGCTCCTGGTTCTCCACTGAGTCTGACGGTGCTGACCATGATGGCGGCCGAACTCCGATGGTGGCCGGTGGTGAGCTAAGGCGACGGTGGATCTACTTCTCTATTGAGAAACTATTTGCCGGAGTTTATAGGCCCCATGCAGGATCACCTCTAGTCGACAAGTTACTGATTCTAATATGGTGCTAACCGCGATCACTGAAGGCTACAAGGAGTCATAGTGCTGGTCAGTAGTGTGGGGCCACATAAAGGTAGCCACACACGACTCAACCTAGCTGTAACATCCCATTGTTTAGAACATTTAAAAATATGGACTTTTTAAAAATTTTCTATAATTATAACATAAACTCCTTTTTCTAAAATATACAAAACCATTTTTACAAACAAATCATGCATTAAACCAACATACATGATGGATATGATTGCTCCCCTTTAGGAAATCTATTCCAACTCTCTGAATTCTGAAGATAGAACCCCAAAACTTTCTCTTTTCGAATCTTAGGATTAATATTCAAATTTCCATCTGAATATCAATCCCATAATCCCATGAGATCTCAATCCAATCTTAGCTTTCCTCCAACACCCTCAAGCCTAGGACCTCCCCAAGAACCCTATCTTTTTTGCCCTATTCAAACTCACATTTTAAACCATCTCCAAACTTGAAACCTATTTCAAATTTGGTTATCAAAACTCCATTCAAATAATTACCAAACTCTTTATTCTTTACCAGGCCACTATCCTCCCCTCCTCTCCTACTCTTCTAGCCCGGCCTACTCCTACTCCCGCAACAGGCCGCCTCCACCTCCTGCAGCAATGAACCAGCCCACACACCCCACGGCCCACTCACCCGGCCCATTCCGCCACGCAGCCTAGCGCAGCGCTTCGCTCGCTTCGGCCCAACACCGCACGGCCCATTCAGCCTGCCTCCACTTGCCCATCTCCAGCGCCGCTGCCGCCCGGCAACCTGCTCCCCCGGTGCCACCACGCCAACATCATGGCGGCACCGCACCGCATTTACCGTGCCGCCGCCGCAGTAACCACCCCTCCGCGCGCTGGTGCATCTCCACCTCCCCATCCATCTCTTCTCATCTCCCTTTCCTCTCTCTCAGCATCATTCCTCCCCCTATCCTGTTGCCGGCCACCGTACACCATTGCACGCTACCGCAGGCCGCCGCACGCTGCCACGCTCGGCGTCACCCAACAGGTGCGGAACCCCTCACCGCCTTTGCTCCCAAGACACCTTCCCTCCTCCTCCCTCATCCACACGCCACACACCCCCTCACCACGCCATGCCTCGCTCGCCTCCGCCTCCAACCCTCGCCTTCACCACACGCCTGCACACCACGCAACGCGCGTGCACCCGCGCCGTGCGCGGTCACCGCGCATGACATGCACGACGTCGCGCCGTGACCACCGTCACCCCCAGTGCGTCCCCCCTCGCCTGCCACCTCTGTGGCTCGGCCACCTCCTCCCCACCCTCTCGCCACTGCGCACACCTGTTGCTCTCCACGCCACATCTCCACCCTCCCTCTTCCCGGCAATAACTCCGTTCCTATCCTCCCCCTTCCCTCACTCTTGTTCCCGTTCACCGCTGCAACCGCCCTGCGCCACACTGCCACACTGCCGTGTTGCCGTGCCGGTAGTGCCCCTACCCTTTCCTTTGCTTGGCCATGAAGGCAACTGCCCAGGTACATCGCCCCCGGTAGGCCACATCCATCCGTCACGCCAGTCATCCTTATCCCGTCATCCGTCGGCCATCGTGTGCCTGTAACACCTGGTGTTTCGATAATCAAAGATGACCAAGAAAGGTTAAGAGTAAATTGTGGAGAAAAAGGGAAGAAATTGACTAAAAGTCAAATAAAAGTCGAATATGACCAAAATTTGAATTTTTGAATTTAAATTCGGAAAAATTTGGCAAAAATATGAAATGAAGGCTTGAGAGTGTTTAAAACTTCAGGGATTAAGATTGGAGACTAATCCTAGGTCAAAACCCCTCAAGAAAAGCAATTGAAAAACAAAAACCAGTCGAGTACTGTTCACTGTCTGAAAATAGAAATTTCAGAAAACAGTGCAAGTATCCAACTTGGAAATTAATTTCTGCCAAACTTTCCAAGTAAGTGGAAAAAAGCAACTACACAGCAATGAAGTATGATCTTTGGACAAGTATAATAGGGTGTTGTTGGTCAAGAATAGTAAAGGGATCAAATTCAAATTGAGGCTCAAAGTCAGCACTTTGCCATTTTCAGCCTAACTACTGAACTGTACTTTTCTCTAAGTCTGAAAACATCAATAAGTAGCTATGTTTCGAGCGAAATTCAGAAGAATGTAGTGCAAGAGGTATAGGTGTTTATGAGCAAAATGGGATCTCTGTTAGTTGTAGAGCATGAATGGTTAGTGGTTGTACTATGAGGAATGAGTTTGGGCCACTGGAAATGGATCAAAAGAAGGGTAAACGACCATGCTCAAGTGACTGTCGAACTGAATCAGAAATTCAGGGCATTTCAGTTTGCCCGAGAAAAGAATTCAAAATTTGCAACCTTAGGATGTTTATCTTGGGTGGAAGTTCAAATATAAATCGAAGACTCAAGATTATCTCCAACTTTGCTTAAGAGACTTGGGGACCGTCGGATTGAAAATCGGTCGTGGGGAGAATCTGAACTTTCTGATGAGAGAAAGAAAGGGGGAGAAGAAAAACAGAGATGGCGAGACGTGTCGCCGCCGGCGCCCTTGCCCGCTGTCCAGCTCAACGCTTAGGGCCACCTCCTCACCACGCAAGCCTACCACTAGGCCACGGTGTCACCCATACGCACGGTGAATCTTTCGTATAACTACCGCTCCCGCCACCGCTTCTTACCGTGCCGCCTTTTTACCGCCGCCCGTGGTTCTCTGTCAAGCTACTGCCACCGATCAAATTTCCCCGCCACGACGCCTTCCTCGTCGATTCCTTTCGCCTACACCTCCGCTGACACCTTACCAACAGCCGTGCCTACTTGTTACCCCGCTTCTCTGCCGGCGAGCTCCTAGTCGTCGCCGTTTCCGTCCGCCGCCGCCAGACCTCCTGCTCACGGTGAGCTTCACCTTGCCGCCACTCTCCTTCCTTGTGGTAAGCTTGGGGTAAGTCCAGGGATCACTAGAAAGCTGTAGGGGTAGTTGGAGAGACGAGTGACGCTGTTGCCGTGCTTGGCCACAGCCGGCCGTTGGTCACGCCGCCCGCCGCCATGGAGTGGCTAGCTCCGGCCATCTCCCGGGGAGTTGCCGTCGCTCACGGGTGTGCTGTGGCTTGGGGATGCCTCCCCAGCCCAGCCCCGTCGCCGGTGGCGCGCCGACCGTCAAGCCGCGCTGCCCCCTGCCGCGCTCTGTTTTGGCGCGAGGAGGAAGAAGGTGCTAGCATCGGCGGGCCCCGCACGTCAGAAGAAGAAGGGGAAAGAAGAAGGGCCGGTCAGGCGGAAGAGTAAGGTGGGCCGGGTCTAGCAGGCCAGGCGCCGGTGCGGAAAGAGGCCAATGGGCTGACTTGGTATGCCGGGTGCCGCGGAAAAGAAAGAAAGAGAAGGGTGGGCCGTTGGGCCGGCAGGGAAATAAAGAAAGGAGGAGAGAAAAGGAATCGGCCCAGTGGGCCCACTGGCCGGCGGGTAAAAAGGAAAAGGAGGAGAAGGTGGACCCGAGTCGCGGGCCCAGCGTGAGTGAGAGAGGGTAGAGTAGGTGCGGGTGAGAAAAGTTGGGCCGGGGTTTTGGGATAAAATTTAGATTTTCTTTTATTAGAATAATAGATTAAATTCGTGTATCACCTTTTAAATCACAGAAATTTCTAGGAGTGTCCAAAATTAGTGAAACCAATTTTGTTAGGATTGTTTTATTTTCCTTTATGCATTAAAATTCTTATACCTTAGGAAAAATAATAAAAACTTAGGTATTTATTTAATGCCTTTTCATTAAGGTATTTAAATAAGTACTTAACCTTTATTAAATGCATAAAATATGGGATAATGTTTTCATATTCACAAATTACTATTAACCCATAGGAATTAGGTTGTGAGACTAGAAAATATCTATTATATTTTCTAAAAATAAAAGAAAAAGCCTAAGATAGGATTAGTAAAGAAAATAAAAATGGTGGGTTAATCTTTCGGGTATTTTGTGTGTTGGCTTGCAACTTTATCATGATAAGTTGTGTAGTCACTTGTTGGCTTGCAACTTTATCATGAAGGAAGGTTGTATAGTCTTGTATTCAAAAAATTGCATCACTAACCCATGCATATGCTATATCGTAGACACCGAAGCATCTGAAGAGGAATTCTTGGAATTATCAGAAGGATCTTCGGAGTTTGAAGAGATCGTTGAATTGATCCCCTGTGAAGCCAATCCGTCGGACAGTGCTAACATTTTTATAGACCAAGGCAAGCCCCGGTGCATTTATACCTATCTACTTTGAAATTATTATTTCATGTGTCCAATTATTGGTTAATTTCTATGTGACTGCATTAAGTCTAGGAGTTGATTGAAACCCATTCTTGTGCATGATCTTACCTTGTTTTAAGGACATATTTGCCACTTGTTCAAACAATTAGTAAGTAACCCAAGTTTAGAAATGCTTAGATGCTTAAAGTAACTTGGTTACCGAACCTTAAGGTGAAATGTTGGGTCATACACGCTAATTATGGAAAGATAGCTTGGACGTTTAAAAAGCAGACAGAAGCTAGAGATGTTAGTTCTATCTGCTAGATTAATTCGGTTAAGGCCCGATCGTTGTCTTAACCTTTGATCAAGTGATTGTCACCTGGTTGCTTACTGGGTATGGGACCAGTAAAGCCCGGTAGGTTAGTAGACTCTCTGATCGGGAATATTTCGTACCCGTGCTTGACATGCTGAAGATTGGCAGGGGACATGGAGATCAGGCCAGACGTGGGGTCCCATGTGGGGGTGCGTCCCTGGGTTCGGGTAGTCATATTCCCAATCCTTGGGTTTGCTAATCGAAAGGTCATTACGTACGACCCGGACCGTCGTACATAGCTGGTGATCAGGGTGCTCTCCTGCAGGATGTAAATTGATCCGGATCGCCGCAATTCTTGGTTATGAATGCACTTGATCACTGTTGAGCATCGTAGTATAATCTCTTGAATGCAATGTCTTTCCAAAATTAATTTGTTGTATGACTTAATTTCCTACTGTTGGCAAAAAGTGTTTCTTTATCATCATCTAGATTGGTTAGGTAATAACTTAATTGAATTAAAAGATAAAGTTAAGGTCTCACTTTTAGTAAGCTCTTTTGGCAAAAGGTGAGTCAGCCAGTACACTAAACAACTATCATGTAGTTCCAGAAAACCTATTATATTGGTTAGTCGGGTAAGCCTTGCTGAGTACCCCGTACTCAGGGTTATCCCTTGTTGCTGTTTCAGAGTCACAGCAGGAGTCCGCAGAAGAGGAAGCCCCGAAAAACTAGGGTATTGTCACGAGTCTCGCAATACCCTAAGAAGCAAAACTTAAATGTTTATCTCTCACCCAGACCAATTTATGTTTTAAACTCCTAGAATCCCTCTAACCTGCACTGTTAAGTTTATTTCAAACTATGTTCTGTAATAATTCGTACCCCTTGTATGTATGTAAAAATGTAATATTTGTTGATGCTTTCCCGTCGTGGGAGCAATCCTGGTGTATGGCTATGAGACATGACGTGGATCGTTCGAGGAGTCCTAGGGACACTCGACGGACTACCAAACTTATACTAATTTAAGTGCGTTTCGAATAATTGCTGATCCGACAACGATTAAGCGCATTTAAACCAGTTTAAGTTGGACGGTTCCGCCACAGTGCCACTCCCCCTCCTTCCCCTATAAATACCTCCTTTCCCCGCTCCTCCAAGACCCGCACCTCTCCTCTCCTCCCTCCATGCGTGGTAGACGCGTCAGGTGCGATGAAAGACCCGCTTTCGCGAGCACCACTCCGAGCTCTAAGAGCTCCAACCCCTGCCCCTCCATGACCATACCCCTTCGGCCCTCCTCTCCCCTCCCCGACCCCTTAGCCGCGCTCCCCGTGGCCTCCGCTCCCTCCCGGTGCCACCCGCGTGCTCGGTGGCAAGCCGGAGCGCTGGATCGTCATGCTCCGGCAAACCCCGCGGCAGCAGAGATGGTGGGCGCGTTGGCGCCACCCGATTCTAGCACCGGGCTGGCACGCCATCACCCCCCGTCACCTCCTCAATTTCCCTTCCCATCTCACTTGACCCAACACGCGGACCCGCTCGGCTGACGCCATTGGCCCTCCACCCTCCCTAATCCATGCGCCCGGCTCACATGGACAAGTTGTACAATTGCGCCCTCCATCCACCACCTCGGTCCACCGGCCCACACAATAGTAACCCGAGGACCCCACCGCTTGCGCCAGCTGCTGGTTAATTGCTACGTGCACCCAGCAGCTGTACACACAAACCTACTTCAAGCCTTTTCCAACTTCCAAAAATTCTCAGAAAATTCCTAAAAATACTACAAAATCCCAAAGTCCTATCCATGCCTTTCTTTTCTATAGTTCACCTCATATGAGTCCCTTTCTCTAAGATCTTAGAGCCTGACCTTATTAGGAAAGATGTCGTACCGCCTCCACCCGCCGTAAGGCCAAAGGCCTCGAGTCGAAGTCAAATGCGCCATGCAACCTCTAGCCACTATTACCCGCATTGTTAATAGCACCCAGCCGGCTGTTCCTCGCTGCCCTATCGTCACCGCTAACCCCTATCGCTGTCGTGCATCCACCTGACCTTGTACCGGCCCCTCTATCAGCATGTGTGCTATCCCCTAGCACCAGGACAAAGTGGTGTCCATCGTACAAGCTCTCTGGTTTCGATCCCACTTGATCTTGCTCGACTGCGTCAGTCACCATGTGTACTATCCCTTAGTGCCGGGACAGACCAACTGTCGCACAAGCTGTCAAGTTCTACCCATTAGGATCATTCCGAAACCCCCTAGTGATCTCCAACCCCTAGGATCAGTCCAAGCCTCTAGTCCATTTCATCATGCAGCCATTGTGATGCCCAAGTTAAACCCCAGATATCCGTTATGCCGCTCGCCCAAAACCTCAAGTCTCACCCAAACTCAGCCGTTATGCCACCCAACTAAAACTTTGATTATCATCTCCCCATAGCCCATATGCCACCTAACCTAAATCTCAATTCCTGTCCCAACCTAGCCGTCGTGCCGCCCATCCAAAATCCCAAATTATCGTCCAAACCCAGCCGTTGAGATACCCGACCAAAACCCTAAATAACCCTAGGGAATTAATCATAAATTCCCTAGAATTTCCTACAAATCCATCCACCAACCCATTAATTATTTAGAAACCCTTTCTAAACAATTAATGGATTATCCCTTGAATATCGAGAATTCACCCTTAATTTCCAAGTAAATTCCCAGAATACTCATCCTTTTCCTCTTTTTATTCCTTAGGAGTTGATTGGTGTATTGTTTTATTGATTGTCAATTTATGCGTTTCTGCTAGCTAGTAGTACGACCAGACTCTACCCCGAAGCTGAGGATCCAAAAGGCGTGAAGCAAGGACCCTGGTCATCCTAGGAGACATTAAGCATTTTCAATAAAGGCAAGTCCTGACTCTAGCTCATACTTTGTCCCGTTGAGCGTGAGAGTAATAATATTGCCAACCTAATATGGATTGCATTGTTTTCTTTCTAAGAACTATTTCTTTAAAATACGTGCTTGCTAGATTTCTCCACTTTTTGCTATTGAAATGCCATATGCCATATAACCCTAGGAAACTACATTCCCATAGGCCAATCGAGTCACACCCCATAATGAGGAATAAAACACCCATTGGATCCTCTATGGAGAGGATCTAACAAAATATCATTTTATATTAAACAAAATGCTTAGCAAGGTTTTCTCTTTGGGAAGCGTGAGTTAAAAGATGAAGTACTAGTAATGGCAACCCCTAGGGTGTGTTTTGGACTTGGAAGTAAGGGGACAGCCTCAGTGGAGATTACTCCGTCCCAGGGCTTACTCCGGTCACATAAGGACCGGTTCATTAGGATTGTCTTTCTTATGATATGTAAAGCCATACATGCCAAAAAGGTACAACCTTCAGGAGTGCCTATTTATGTGAGGCCTTGGTTCAAACAGCTGAACCTAGTCATCCATCCCAAGAGGCCAAGATGGGCAACTGATATACTAGAGCAGGACTTTCGCAAAGTCCCATGTCTGGTCGGCACGGGTCGACTATTGAGAGGGCCAAGGGCCCTTATTGATATTTTATGCATGCATTTCCCGGGATAGTATCTGCAAGGCGAATGTTAGTGGCCCCTATTTAGACCACTAGTATATCCGTGCATGGACCTAGGGAATGTTGTCCAGAGATGGACACGGGCGGGTATGGATCTCGTAGGCCAGTATCGCCTGAGTACTAGGTATGGGCTGGCCGAACGTATGGGGAAAGTGTACACCTCTGCGCAGAGTATAATCTATTCGGATAACCAAGATTCATGGTCCCGAGCCCACTAAGTCAAAGCCCCCATGATTACTCTGAAACTCTTTGGGTGGGATTAGTATTTGGAAATACTGGAGGACTGGAATCCAAAATAAAACTTGGGACTGGTAGGGAAGGTAACTCCCTCTAGGACCACAACTTTCATTCTATAAAATAATAGTAAACTTCTTAGAGAGTCTTTACAAAACTCACCTTTCTAAATTCACCTTCATATGAGAGATGCTTTAGGCTTAGGATTATACCCATTAATCTCTTTCCTTGTCCACCTCCCAAAATGCATGTAATTACTTAGTAATTGTTGGGACTTGCTAAGTACCAATCATAAATGTACTCAGTCTTGCTTTCATCTTGCAGGTATCTCCGGGTGTTTAGACCATCTCGTTAGTGGATGAGCACCTACGCTTCTCTTCGCTGCGCTAAGGTGAAAACCTTTTCTTAGTTAATTATACGTCTTTTATTGCTTGAAATATTGAACTGTGTTGATAATTGTATTAGCCTACTGATTCAGTGACTAATACAGGTGATCAGCGGGACTCCCAGATGGAGGTCCCCACACTGGCTCAACCTGGCAACACGAAGAAACCAACACTAATCTATGGGCAAGGGCGGACCCAATTAATATACGACATGGGTGTACACATGTACACCAAATATTATTTTTTAAAATAACTAAGTTAATATGTATATATTGTAACTATACCAGACACGAACACAAATAGCACAAAGTAGGGTTTGTGGTGATCCATTTGGCACAGCAGGAAGGGAAGAGAAGGGGCGGAGGGGTAGAGGACGAAAGAATAGGAAGACCGACAAGAAGAGAGTTCAATCCGTGGAGGGCGGAGGGACAAAAGCATAGTAACTATATATAACAAACTAGAAGCGGGCCTTGTTCATAATCCCCTCTCGAAGGCGTGTTCTTTTCATTCATACCTTTCCTTCATTCCATCTTTGTCAAGTTTGGAGTATGCGTCAAACCTCATATCTCTAAGACTATTGCTTGTTCTTAAGCAACCGACTTCGGCAATCACTTATGATGTACATACAAATTTTCCTAAATTTAGGGAGAAGCTTCGAGTAATTGCACTCTTACTCACACCTGACTACCTAAGGAATTCTACGGTTCATCTTCTTCAAAAGTCAGCCATGAGACGTGGAAAACAAAATACACCATGCTTCCATCCATAATTGCATTTGTATGCTGCAGCACCAATGCGCAGGCACAATTTTTTTATCTACATATGTAGTATTTAGTGATCGAGGGTGCCATGAAACGAATGAGTTGAAAAGGGAGAACAGAAAGTTATGATATATTAAATATGACATTGCAATATTATCAAGTATTATATGCAGCACTCAAATGTATAGTTTCCAATATTTTAAATAATATATGTTACTATAAATTGTCTCAACTATTAAAAGTAGTCTTTATGCTAACTAAATATTAAAACAACGCACTATGCAGCATTTTAAATCATATGGTAGAAAAAAATTACCATGATAGATATTTTACGTGCTAGTGATGTAGCAACGAAAATAAGAAAATAAGCTACAAATACATGATTAGCTTTGATAAGTTGGGTATACACACTATATACAATTTGACTTGTTTTTCTTTACAATGGCCATAATCATGTACTTTTAAATATTAAACCAACGCGCTATGCAACATTTTAAATCATATGGTAGAAAAAATTACCATGATAGATATTTTACGTGCAAGTGATGTAACAACGAAAATAAGCTACAAATACATGATCAGCTTTGATAAGTTGGGTAGTACACACTATATACAACTTGACTTGCTTCTCTTTACAATGCCTAAAATCTTTCCACTTCTAATTTAAAGTTATAGTGCCATAATCATGTACATGAACTCAAATTCATCATGACTTGTCTCTCTTTACAATGGCCATAATTTCAATTTAATCTTAAAATTAATATTTGTGTAATAATACACTTAAATGATGAGGAAAAATAATAAAAGTTCTTTGATATGATTAATTGTACAAACATATTACAATGACTTGTATATGGAATACGATAGAGTATAAAATTTTTGTATTAATTATGCACACTCAATCTTGAAAATCCAGACTCGCAACTGTCTTAGGGTTGGAAAGGAGGGAGGAAGCACTCCCGAAGACAGAGGAGTGGCGTTAGTCGATGTGGAGCTCCTTGTGTTGTCTTCTTCCCCGATCATGAGAAAAGGCACATAGATCATGATGACGAGGAAGGAAAAGAAATGTTTGGGTGTTAATCTATTTTACCGAACGGTTGAGCTCTACCTTGCGGCAGTACCTGGAGTGAGAATGGGAAGGCGTGGAGGAGATATTTGAGCCAGACGACGTGACTCGTCAGAGCGATGGCTTGGACGTCGCGTCTCTTCCCATGAAGGGGGTAAAGGGAGCACGTGGGGAACAAAGGTACTGCCGTGCCAGAGGAATTGGTGAGTACTTGCCGGTGACGCTGACGAAGTCGTGGATTGGTGGAGGAAGATGCCCTCGGGCGTACGCATCAGCGTCTGCGACGAGTATTGGCGTGGTGTGTAAAGTTTGCATGCGCTCAGCGCTGACCGGTGACCGGACAAATTTGTTCTCAAATGCTGCATGGAAAAAAGATTACCCTGACTTTGGGCCTGTTTTCTTCCACCTTGCTAAACTTTAGATGCTAAAGTTTAGCAACTTTGAGCTGCTAAACTGCAAAACACTCTTGCTAAAATTTGCTAAAGTTGAGTTGCTAAAGTTTAGCACTTTAGCAAGTTTTTGGTTGCTAAAACTTGCTAAAAGGTGGGCTGAACAACATATACCCCTTATTTATTGCTTGTCTCCCCCCTCCTGCGCACCTTTAATAAGGGTAGATAGGTCATTTTACAACTCATTAAATGCCTTTTAGCAAGAGTATCCTAACAGCTTTGCTAAAGTTTAGCAACTAAAGTTTAGCAACTTTTAGCAACTAAAGTTTAGCAAGGTGGAAGAAAACAGGCCCTTTGTTTCCACAAGGAAAGACCGCTGTAACGACATATCATCTTTTTACTATCTTTAAAAACTTTACATGAACTGCACTTGCCTCTGTTTTTCTCAATGTGAGGGGGTCATGGATTCATGGCCAAAGGAGGGCAAACGCGCGCGCACTCCCGCTCTCCGGAGACATCGCCATTGAGGGTGTGATTGGTTCCCTGCATCAGGCCGGATGCGAGCTCTCTGCGTGCGACCTCCATACGATTGGTTGCCTGCGCTGCTTGCTGGGCCTGGCTCGCGGGATGCAAAAGGACGTCTGGAGCCTGGCTCCCGCGATGCGACCAAATCCTTCGTATCTCCAGAGCCAGGCTCCCAGAATGCAGTGGCGGATGCATGGATGCAGCGCGCAGGTAAAAAAATGCAGCAAAGCAGACAACCAATCAACTTCCCACGCGAGCTAGGCTGCATGCAAACATCAACCAATCAAAAGGGGTTGCAACTGCGAGCCTGGCCGACAGGAGCCTGGGAGCCTGGATGGGTGGTGCGAGCCAGGCTCGGCAGAGAAGGATACCAATCGCACCCTGAATTGTCCACCTCCGATCCTCCTCGCTCGCCGTGACGAGGAATCGCTGGCCACAGGACCTCGGTCTAACTGGCTGCCCGGCCGGCACGTCTCCTTCAGCGCCCACCGCCGTTTGTTGCTCGAAACAACAACTCCTAACCTAATAATCACTGTCGCCGCCCTGCCCATGCACGATCAGATCCCCTGAACCTAGAGAGAGCTTACTCTGACTTTTCCCTGCCGTGCCGCACCGCCGGTTCTTCGGGCTCCAGAGAACTCGCGTGATCAGCCTGGATCGCGCGTCCGTCACTTTCGTGGTTTGGCACCGTAACATCAGAGAATCCGCGGCCGTGCCAGGTGGTACGTGGGCAGGCGGCCTACGCCTATCATTCGAGCCAGAACGGCTGGCCGGTTGGGGCAGAGGCCAGAGGGGAGAGCGATCTGGTGGTGACGGGGAAAAGCGAGTTTTGGACGGACCGCGCGTGGGCCGGGCCAGTAGACAGACGCTGGGCCGTGGGCGCTTTCAACGGACATTCCTTCATGCTTCGGAAGGCCCATTACGACACATGGACGAGCAAACAACGTCGATAGAATCTTCTCCGCTGTACTCCCTTCCGTCCCCACGAAGACTGTTTAGAAAATTATAGGCAATATAATAGTAATTCTAAAAATTCTAAGTATCCCTAATAAATTTTCTTAATCGGATGGATTACCGATACAAGTTGGACTTATTAGCCTTCCTTATTTAGCGAGTCTGACTCGAGTATCGATGGTAGAAGTAAATGATCGATTCGTTAACTTGACCAGAAGGTATTATGAGTGTATTTGTTGGATTGTCTGAAAGTTATATGGACACTCTTTGTGAGATAAGTTTTGAAAGCTAAATGAACAGTCTTTAGACGGAGGGAGCAGGCTGTAGCAATATAATAGATAGATAGATAGATAGATCGATCGATCGATCGCCTGAATTTGTTTATGTCCTGGCTGCCAGTGATTTAACAGGGCTGAGTGTTTAATGGAGTTCCCTTTTTTCTCATCTAAAGAAGAAACGTAGAGATCAGAGCAACCAACTTTGCCGGTTGTAGAACAAGCACATACAGGTACGTAACGTACTTCCACAATAAACCTGCATACTGCTAAATATTGCCAATCGAATTTGTGAATTTGCACTCAACAGGAAAAAAAAATTCTGCTGGTTGAATTTGTGTTCTATTATAGAAAAGAAACTCTCACGAAAAAAAGTTCCAACTTCATGATAAAATATGCACTAAATTGAATAAAAACATTTATTAATTGATCTGAATAGTTCAACGCAGATCTAATGGTCTAAGAAATTGAATGGTATTTCAGTCAACTTACAAATATGTAAGTAGATAGAACCTTATTAACTTGTGGTGATTGTAGTTGCACTTTTTCATCACGTGAGTTATAATTGCTAAGGAAACAAACTGATAATTTAAAACTGTGGACATTACAATTTTTGTAGCAATTATTGTACTTTGGACCGCATTTGACCATAATTTATAAGAAAACAAGCGTGGACGTTGCTGTTAGAGCACACAATTGGTCCGGCCAAAAGCTAGTTTTTTATACCAATATAATAAACGATGTGTGATCCACCAATAGTACAATTGAAGTACAAAACTTGGGCAATGGACCTTTTGAAGCCTTGAGTTTCACTTGAATTACATTATAATGTACAAACTGATGCTGATATCAAAGAATAAACGAGAAATAAAGATGACTCATGCCCCGCTTCGCATTGCCTAAGGGTGTGTTTGGTTGGGTTGTGATTTTTGAAAAAGCTACTGTGAGTTGTGGGCTGTAGAAAAGCAGCTGTGGGAAAAGCAGAAGACCATTCGGTTAGAGCAGCTGTGGTTTTTGAATAAACTGTCCAGTGGACCCTACATATCATCCACATTCCACCCCACTCAACTCTCTCCCTCTCTCACCGCTCGTTAGCCCCTTCTTCTTCCTCCCTCTAGCCAGTCCACCCCACGGCGGAGCCCGCGCCAGTGGCGGCGGTCGCGCCCGGCGGAGCCGGCGCCCACGACACAATCCCTCTCCTCTCTTCCTTCTCCATTAAGAATCCTCTGGCATTCTCTTGCTCTCTTTCTTCTTCCTATGGAAAATCAAGAAGTGAACCAAGAACAGCCTCACCCGTCGGCCAAATCCCTCTCTACTCCGGCCACCATTACCAAATAGCTGTTGGCTGAACCTTTCCCCCACTCTCCTCTACCCTCCCCACCTCCTCTCATCGCTGGCCATGGTTCCTCCGGCTGGGGATTCAATCCCCGCCCGCCATTGCCGCCAGCCCTGAGCTCGGCCGCCGCCGGTGAAACCCCCCGGCCCAGCCACCTCTTTCACAATTGACCGCCAAAACGAAACTCCGATGAGCCATGGATTTTCCATCCCCTGTTCCCTCCCTTCCTCCACCGCCGTAGTCGCGGGCGGCGGGGTGCGGCGAGCGCGGGCGGCGAGCAGCTGAGGCGGGCGGTGGGCCGCCTGGGGGCCGGTCGGGTAGGGGTGCCGGGTGCGGGAGACGGGTGGGGGTGCCGGGTGTGGGAGTCGGACGGGAAACAGAAGAAAACGAACCGATATCTTCATAATCAGTGACATGTGGGTAATTTTTTACCTCAAAAGCAGTTGAAAGTAGGGTGGAATGTGCTTTTAGTTTTGTAATAGAGCAAAAGCAGCTTTTGGCCTAAAGCATCTGTGACTTTTAGATTCTTTGGTTGGCTTTTGACTTTTGCAAAAGCAAAAGCAGGGTGGAAAGCCCAACCAAGGGCACCCTAATCCGAAAAAGAAATACTAGTTCGCAAGAAACCAACTTCTTAATACTGCTATTACGGATTGCCCAAAAAAAACTATTGCTATTACGGAGGATTGGATGGACAAACCTGTTTCTTGGTGCTACCAACACTTCCCTTACATGCATCCAACAAGATTTCGGCCATTAGGAAGGCAGCTACGGTGGTACAGAACCGTATCCCTATCTCGGCTCCGAGTGGGAGCTTTAGCTTGTCCACCTTCGCCCCGATCGCTCGTAGCTCGTACAGCAACTTTTGCTGATTTAGGCGTTCTGATTCTGAACTAACACGGCCTCGTAGGGCGCGAACGGTGGCGAGGCGCCTCTGGGCGGCGCCGCGGCCGGTGGCGAGAAACCTCCGTCCGGCGTAGCCCTCCGCCGCTGCGCGCATGCTCCGTGCAGCTGCCCGCGCCAAGGACTGCATGGCCGATCTCTCTCGATGGGTTATGCAGAATCGGCTGGATCGGTTGTTTGTGATCGGTGGTGTTCTGCAATCTGGCTGGTTCGATCGGTTGTGAAATTGAGTACGTACGGTGCTTTCTTCTTGGACGGGATGCACTGGCTGACTGGCTGTCCGTCGGTGCATGCCAGGATTAATAGGGGCAGCTGACGATCGTCACTCGGAATTGAATCCGTATAGGAATCTGAGTGTTCTTTTTTCGAGGACGTGATTAGGAGTACTGGACGAGTTACACGGTACGTTGGATTGCCGAAAAGAATAACGAGATGAAGCGGGCTTTCGAATCGGACAGCCCAATGAGCGCAGGGCCCATCAACAATCATCGGACCCGAGTCTCGAAAGCCCGCGGAGGCGCGGACACGCCTCGCCTCGCCTCGCGCCTCTCTCCCCTCTCCCCTAGTCCCCTTCCACCACCCGCGGACCATTCACCATTCAGTCACTCACCTCGCCTCGTTTCGCCCCTCCCTCCTTCCCGCCGACCCTCCCCCAATGGCGGGCTCCGCTTCCTCAGCCCTCGGCGCCTTCGCGCGCCGCCTGGCGAAGTCCGATCGTCTCGACCGCACCGGCCCTCGCGCGCCGCCGCCGGGTCTCCTCCTCCTGTCAAGCCGCCGGCGAAGGCATCAATTGGTCCTTGTCGTTCGTGTTCGGACTGTTCGCAGGTGGGATGGTGTCGAACTCTCTCTTTCGCGTGGGGAAGGCCTTCCTCCAGAAGGATGCCGACGTGCGCAGGGAGGAGATGGTGAACGCCTTCCTCCGCGCCGAGTCACGCAACAAGGAAGAAGAATTGCGCGCCTTGAGAAGGCGTGGGAGGAGGAGATGGCCTCGAGGCAGAAGAAGTGCGAGCAGTGATCCCTTGTCGCCGACTGATGATCAGTAGATGGTTGGTTTGCTAGTATCAGATTAGCAGTAGTGGTGTTCTTGCAATGATGGTCCATTGTACAACGAATGAATCAGATATTGCCAGTTAAGAAAGTTGGCAATACATCTTGTAAAGAATATCTTTTGAACTCCTTTCAACATTCACTTCACTGGCAGTGTTTTCCTCTCTCTCTTTTTTTAATGCGAAAAGGACTAGAGCCAGTGTCAAGATTTTGCCAAGTGCTTCCTTACTGAACACACCCTCAGTTTAAATTCTGACTTGATTGAGAGTAAGCCTTCTTTTTCAATCTAAGGCCCTGTTTAGTAGGGCTTCTTAAAGTGCTTCTTCACTGGTTTTTGGTGAAGCCCTACCAAAGGGCCAATTTCAAAACGACTTCACCACCAAAGCCGAGGAGAAGCCGCAAAACGGCTTACACTAGAGAGGAGAAGCCGAAAAAAGTGGCTTCACCGGCTTCTCCTCTCTCTCCAAGCATTAAGTGATCATAAAATTACATATATTGCTATTGAGAAGCCGTTTTACCAAACGTTTTGCAAAACGGCTTCAACTTCACTAAAAAAGCCACTCCACTGAAGAAGCCAAAGCCGTTTTATGATAAGCCGAAACTCTACCAAACGGGACCTAAAAGTGCCATAAACATGAAGTTAGGAATTAAATTTGCTTTATCCATAGTTATGTTAGTATTCCGTTCCATTGAACAAAAACAGCCGCTGAAGCCGCATGATATCAAATAGGATTACACCAGATGGATCTCACATAATAAACGTCCAGAGATAAGCAAACAAGGTAACCGGACAAATTGTATGTGTAGTCGGATGAGACTAGAAACCGATAACACTGGAATTATTCATACATCAGACCCAAAAAAAAAAAAGAGGTATTTGTTGAGTAACAAATAGCAGGTGCTAATGTGACACACAGATATACACATGGATGCAGCGCACAAACATAAGGATGGCGCAAACTCTAGTACAATATAGGTTTCAGAGCCGGCCATGGTCATGCCAAGAACCAGTGAACCACCATGGCAAGCAGCAGTGAAACCAGACATCTAGTTCTGCATTGGCCACGCGCCTGGGGTTTCAGGACTACAGCAGCATAGCAAACGCTGCATAGGTGTCCACTTGTCCACCTCAGAGGCAGGAATCGCCAATGGCCCAATGCCCACCCTCTTCCAGTGTTGGCATCATGGTAGCGGATGAATGAAGTAGCGACGATCAAGGGCACTGAGCATATAGCAGCACGTTGTTCTCATTCAGACGCCTCTGGAACTGCTCCAACCGAGATTGCAAGTCCACAATCCCAGCAGCCTTCTGCGACAGTATACTGCTTAGTCTTGAGATATAATCATCTAGCTGATTGCCAGGCTGATCCGCTTCGCCTAATATGTTCATTTCCTGATCAAGGCAAAGATGTTAGACCAAAACGATTCCACACACTGATGAGGCACAAACTGATGAGACAATGTAGAATCATAGGGTATTTACCTCTCTAAGGATGTCCAGAGTCTCTTCCACCTGCTTTCTATGAGCACTAACCAAATCTTCCTCTTCCTGTAGCAATTGTCCAAAATATCAGTCATGTTGTATAAAGATAATCTTGAAGAGGTAATTGCATTACCTGGAGGAGATCATTTAGATGATCATCTTCTTCGTCTGGCTCAGCACTTCTGACTGGGTAAGCAATGGAATTTCTCATATTAATCTCCAAACCAGAATCTTTAGCCTTCCTTGTTGGCTGTCTTCCCTGCTGGTACATGATATCTGGTACTTCAGCTATGTTTGGTGCCATGCCACCCTTGCTTCTTTGTTCCTTGAAATAGATACCATTTAATGAGCTGAATTCCACCCCTTCCTTCACCTTGGGCATTCTATCAGCAAATGTGGGAGCTGGCTGTTCTTTGACATACTGCTGCTGCTTTGGCCAACCAAAATTGCTTCTTTCAGTGATATCATTCATCACCTCAGACGCAGAGAAAGAGGGCACAAGTGAAGGCAGTGGGGAAGGACTTGACTCTCTTAAAGGTGCTGCCAAAGGCACATCTTTCTTTACATTGCCTCCTTTTGACAGACTTTTCACCCTGAAAAAATGAGAAGCCTTCCTCATATTATAAGGACATAAGCAGTTATAGTATAGCAACAGAAAGAATGGAGGTAAAGTAATCACCTGTCAGCATATCTCAATGTGTTCAGCGTATGCTCACAAGAGCCAGAACTAGGGGAAATGCATGATATCATGACAGTGCGCGAGTCTCCAATGAATGAGTCACGCAAAACTTCTGTTAATTTGCTACCACGGAAAGGAATATGAGTCTGATCATTATCAAGTGCCCTGATGCATTCTTTCAAGGCAAGCAAACTTTTATTGATCTCAGCACCCTCGATTCTGCATTGCATTTCAGAAAGGATAGTTCAGTAATGTCGATATGTTCATGAATTGCTACAGACTAAGGAGGGGGGGGGGGGGGAGTATGAAAGCTGACCTTGTTTGTTTATCATTGTCTGTTGTATCAGCACCACGCTCACTGCCAGCAAGGTCGATAAAGGACAGCTTGCCGACCGGTCTGGGTGGTTTGGAGTCACTACCATCAACACGTCTTTTAATCGCAAGCTGAAGAATGGCATGAGACCTTGAGGACTCTTCGTTTGCACCAGTTGTACCAGTACTTCTGGTGGCACTGCCTTTTTCAATCAACTCCTTGATAGTTTCAACATCAGACACTCTATACTCTTGTAAACCAACAATGCAAACCTTTTGCTTTCCATCCTCTCTCATGCAAAGTTTACTGCATTAAGCAATAGATATTCAGAATGTGAGAAATAGCAGACCCAGGGATACACACCATTCCTGAACATCACAGATTCTGTGGCAACTCACCTCCTGTCATTGAGTAAGTCAAATAATTTGCCACCGTATATCTCAAAGAAGCTGACAAATAATTGAAACCCTTGGTTGCGGTATGTATGATGCATTAATCTCAGGATATCTTGAGAGGCCTTAAGAGGAAGGGGCCTCATGGTGTAGGTCTTTCCACTACCTGAGTGGAGGATATTAGTTGCCATGATGTAAAGTATTCTGCTGATATAGGATGTATCTAGAGTAGATCGGACATATACCCGTTTGTCCATAAGCAAAACAAGTTGCTTTTGTTCTATTAAAAATTGCTGGAACAACAGGTTCCACTGTTTCGCGATAAACCTGTAAATTGAAGGAAGACAGTGTCTGGGAATGAATTTACAGTACTTTAAAACACTGATGAAAAAGGTTATGCAATTTGTGCCCACCTCATCATTTGAAACATCTTCATCTAACACAGCATCAAATACAAACTCATGCTTTTCAACATACTCAGTAAGATCAACCTGCGAAATGATGTGCCAGACATTTATGTATTGAGAGAAAACTGCCAGAAGCAAGCTACTATTCTTAGGAATAGAGGCAATAGATACTGCAGATAGAAGAAAAACAAGCAAACCTTAAGTTTAGTCTCATGGACAGTCAGAGAGTTTGATCTCTCTTCAATGTCTATAATATCTTCTTCCTTCTTTGATATCTCCTTTTTGTTAAGTGGTCTTTTACGCACCTGCATTCAACATTTTACATTTAAACTATCAAAAGTGGACAGGTTACAGTAATTTCAACTAAAGACAACATTTATCAGCAACTGTCAAGCAAAACTATAGAAAGTTAGAAACATACCACCACTTTGATCTTTGCAACAGGTGCTGCCTTCTCTTTCTCAGGGAAGGCCTTCAAGTAATTACTTTCAGGGAAAATGGTAGACTTGCTCATATGCTTATTTGCGGGGAAGCTCATATCTGAATCATCCAAACTTCCTCCATAGCCAAACTTTTGGGCACCATCATACATCCCAGGTACTTGAAACTGTATAAATAACATATGAACGTTAGCTCAAACTATTATATTTTTTAATGCTCAATACTACATTACCAGCACAACGTTAGGATCAAAATTAAATCAACACATGATTATGCATTGCATCATCTGAACTAACATGCTGATGTGGTGCCCCCATCTCAACAACCACCCATGATTCTACCAAAACTATATTTGTTTATTTAACATTATGGCATCCGCACGTGTAATCTAGTACGCCTAAAAGAAGACTAAGAAAAACATATCTGCTATCCAAGTCGATGTTCAATTCAAAAAAAAACAGATAAACGTGATTGTTTTGCTGAATCCATGACCCGAGCAGTTCACATTCAGAACGTCAGATCCAGCACTCCAACAGCATTCTCGAACGGTTCGATTTATCCCAACCATCCGAGGTCACCGAAACATAAGCAGCAACCAAAATGATTAAAACAACGCAGATGATTGGGCTCACATCGGGGATTAACTCTGTGTCGAACGCGTGGAGATCGAGCAGCCCGGGGCTGAGCTGCTGCCTCTGCCCCGGCGAGCCCCCCGCCGCGGCGTCCCCTCCGCGCAGCCGCGCCGGCGTCGCGGGCTCCACCGACACGAAGATCTCCCCATCCCCGCGCCGCACCTCGCCGCGCTGCACACACACAAAGAGACCACTCCGATGAGCTCAGCCCCGAAGAAACCGGAAAAGCCGGGCTCCACGCAGATCTCGACGAGCCATTTGGCCGTACCTGCTGCGGCGCCCATCGGCCAGCGCCGGCATTGGCGGGGACGTCGAAGAGGAGCTGCTCGGAGGAGTACCGCCGCCGCCCGCCGCCTCCGTTCATCGTCGCTGCCGGCGAGATAGGGGGGCGGGCGACGCCGTGTGGAGTGGGGGAGAGAAGGCCGAGGGGGACTGGTGGAGGGGACAACGGGAGGCGGAGGAGCCGCTCCTACTGGAGTAGAGTAGAGGTGAGGAGGGGCGCTTTTTTCGGATCGCACCCTGGGATTTGCGAGACGTTGCGAAGGCGCCCCCGAGTTTGAATTTGGAGTGGAGTTCAAGGCAGCAGGTAGAGACGAAAAAAAGGTGGGGTGCGCCTTGATTCTTGAAGCGAGGGGACCTTTTCCTTCTCAGCTGCTTTTTGAGGGTTTTGTTGGGCAGCGCCTGTCTCCGCCGGCCTGGTTGGTGGAGTGGGGATTTCGCTATCCCCTCTTTTTAAAAAATATTTCTTCAATTTTATTATGGAGGGCTATCAACATCATGACTTTTTTTCATGTTTCCTCCAATGGTAAAATGTAGTTAAATCTTAAATATGCAATGATAAAACTCATTGTTTTTCTTGAGATTCATGATCCATAGTTGAATGTTAGCGTCTTTTATTTCTAGAGTGGAATGCTAGTATTTCTATGTTGCCCGATAAATCTTGAAAGCAAGGACGTTCTATTTAGCAATGAGACATGGCTGCATGGGATAAGAAAGAAAAAAAAAACATAGGGTACTTTCTCCGTTTATGAAAATATGAACCTGGTCATGGTTCCAGAAAGTGTTTATGACTTTCAACATCTTTCAAGGATCTTTATATTGGAATCTTGAACTGTGCATAATTAAGTTTGTGTCTTGAAAAAATAGTTTCACAATGCCATGATATAAAAACAGTTTCGCATTTACAAATACATTTTAATAAATATAAAGTAGTGGTCGAGGCTTCAATTCAGGGACCATCACACCTAGCAGTGGTCATCATTTTTACATGTAAGGACAAAGGAATAGTAGTTTCCCATGTTTTGTTAGTTTCTCATGTTTTGTGACTATCATGGTGTGCTTTCAGGAAAATGCAAGGGCCCAAGTGCAAACCGCCCATATATATGGAAACAGACGATGGGTTCACGCGAAAATGATTTTGAATAATCCGTCGGGCAGTCCACCGCCCAGGGACACGTGGCGGTCTGTCGACGCGCCGGCAGGTGATACGTCGCTGGGCCGCTGGTCACCACGCGGTTAGTCTCTGGCGTGTTGGCCCACGTCATACTAGGATGGTGTTAAATGTTTTGAGCGGCGAAGGGGAGCATATCGCCAGCCCACACGTATTTGTACGAATAGACGTTAATAATGGGCTAATGGCATGTTTTCCGTTGTGTTAGTGGGTTTGATGATTAGTATACTGCCGCAAGCCCCCCGGCCCATGTTTTTGGCACTTTGTCCCGAAAAGGTCCAAGTGTTTAAACCAGATCGCCGCTGCTGGTTGCAGGAATTGTGGCCGCTTGTCTTCTCCACACAAACTTCGGCATTTTGCCCTGAAGCATCAAGCAAAGGCCAGCTTGCTAAGCAGAGCCAGTGGATGAAACAAATCGCAGTGGTGCCGAGGCTCTGGGTTTAGCTAGTTTGGTGCACGTACACACTGCTCCCGGAACGATCTCTATGCTGAAAAGGCCAGATTCCAGATTTCCAGTGTCCATCTGTCCCCAAGCCGATCTTCGGACATGTGAGGCAGCGAATTTCCTTGCACGTGACCTGTAGACAAAAGTCTGTCGTATCAACGAAATGGTACTTTGGTTACAGGAAACGATATACTTTGTACTTTGTGTGGAGTGATCTTTAAGACGGCGTAATTCCTTTTCACCCCCGTAAGTTGGTAACATGAAATTACGATCGCCGATAGATGGAAGTTGCAGTAGTATGATGATTCATGATGGCCAGACTCTTGGACCGAGAAAATCTGATAAACGCCGATCGATTTCACATGCTCGTGGTGATATCCCCCGTGAACAGAATAAGCGAGACGGCGGGATCCGAGGCCTGGGAATTCCAGCTGCCATGTGGTTCACGCATTACATTTACAGTTGCTGAGGTCAAAGGCAGCAGCTCCATCTAACACGTGCGCAATTTCCTTGTGTAAGGACTTATTTGGCATGGCTCCAGCTCTGGGTGGAGCTGCTCTGCTCCAGAACTCCAGGTGGAGTCAGCTCCACTCCAGAACTTCAGAACTAAAATGGGGTGCCTGGCTAGATGGGTGCTCTCAGCTCAAAAAAATCAATTTCAGTGTGGATTGCTATTGTTACCCCCAATTTAGGTCCCACTTGTCATCCTCTCTATCCCCCATCTTCTTCTTCCTCAGAAAGGCTGTCCGGTAGCCACGACACACCGTTCCCTCCTATTTTTTTCCTTGCCCTGGCGCTCCCGTCACCTCGCAGGAGGGGCGGCGCGTTGCATGAACACCAGCTCCCCCATGGCCTTTTCTCCTCGCCAGCGCATGGCTGCCTCTCGCCTCGGCCTTATCTTCCCAAGCTGCCGTCGCCAAGTACTTTCTCGCAAGAGCAAGCAAGCAGCTCACCTACAGCCTTGATCTCCCTGCTCTGCCATCGAATCCAACAACCAGGGCACCAGCTACTCCAATCAGTCTCCCCTTCCTCTCTAATCTCTATCTCTCACACGTCAACCACCAGCAGCACAAATCCATGGAAGGCCAAGACATTTCCGATCCTCTGCTCCTCCCTTGCTCGGGCAGAGCAAGCAGATCAGCACCCCTCTTTCTTAAGCTCCATCCCCTTCTCTGATTCCCTTGCGCGGTGGAGGGAGGCAGCGGACGGCCGGCGGTGTGAGGGAGGCGCGGCCGCCTGCCGACGGAGGCGCGTCCGACGGGGCCACAGCGCGGCTGCCTGCCGGACATGAGGGAGGGGCCGGCAGCCTGGTCCGGCAGTGGAGGGAGGCAGCGGTCGGCCGGCGGCGTGAGGGCGGCACGGCCGCCCGCCAACGGAGGCATGCCCGACGGGGCCGTGGCGCGGCCGCCCGCCAGATGTGAGGGAGGGGCCGGCGTCCTGCTCCGGCGGTGGAGGGAGGCGTGGCCGCCCGCCGGCGGAGGTGCGCCCGACGGGGCCACAGCGCGGGTGCCTGGCTAGGGAGCAGGCACGCCCGACGAGCGAGAGGCAAGCCGAGGCGACTGGCGGCGCTGGCCGGGAGAGGCGCATGTCCACGCGAGTAGCAACGGTAGCGGGAAGGAGTCATGACACGGGGGCTCGGGGGAGAAAAGAAAATGAACCGTTTTTTCTGTAACGAGTGGCATTGGTAGGTAATTACCCACCAACTCCACGAGGAGGTTCAAAAGAGAGAGTTTTGGAGCAGCAAAAGAGGTGCTCCAAAACTCCACCCCCATTTGCACCACAGCTCCATGAATTTAGCAGCTCCATAAAATTTTGAAGTTAGTTTGTTTGGCTGAATTTTTGCTGAAGTTGCTGGAGTTGTGGAGTCCTAGTACACCTTCAGCCCTCGGCGTCACGGCGAAGAGCGTGAAATGTTACTACGGACAACCAAGCAGGGTGCGGCCTGCGAGGGCCTATTGAGCCCGTAACCTTCCAAATCAGGCCTAATGGCGCGGAAGTGGAATGGGCCACATGCAGTGTCGGCCCAGTAGAGTGACTTCACACTTTCAGTTCAAAAATCTTTTTCTTGCTAGCAGCAAGTGTGATACAAGTTGACGGGCGGTAGCAGCCTGCAGTGATGCACGCACGCACAACTCGAGCATAAGGTTCCGCTGCCATTCTCTTCTGTACGCACAAGGTGGTGGGCCGTTTCTTTCACTGTTTTTTCGTTGTCGCTGCTGTCGAAATTAGCTCGGACCATAGCCTAGCCACGATTGGGAGTATTGTGTCGTGGGTTCGAGCGGGGCTAGGTGACGTGATCTGCAACTTCGAATTCTTCAATCCGATGGCTTCTTCACTTTGCTGGTGTTCAAGCAGCTAGCAATTGATAAATAGAACAAGAGAGGAAAAATTCCTTGTATGTCATTGGCATAAATCTTATTCCTGATTCTGACACCGAAAAAACATAATTCATGTATGTACCATTGACCTTAAAATGTAATCCTTTCGGTTCCATGGGCACTGCTCCCATTAGCATCCACCATTCCTGTATGTTTTTTATTTTAGTGAGAATATCTAGGATTTATCTTTCTTTTTTACCCACCTCATGAGGATTAACATGGAGTAAAAAAGATCTTCCAATTAGTAATAATAAGATCTATGAAACAATATATAGCTTGGAATTTTTTTCATCTTTAGAAGTTTTATTTGTACATGAAGGAAAGATCATCCAACACCAAAACTCAATAATCTAGCACTTTGTAGTTTGTACTCCCTCTTCAGACTGCGAATGACATGTTTAGCTGATCGAGCCATTAGATACATACGTACATTGTACCGCTTTTCATTAATTAATAAAGTTCCACTTCCTAAAAAGGGCTAATTATAGCCCACAATTTCAATTGATTTGCTACTTTGTGCTATTATTAATCAAGTCGAAGTGTGTACAATGTTGTTCACAAGTGGGATGAACTTCCTAAAACAGAAATTTAACTTTTTCACCACTCTTACGAGGACACTCTCTCAAGCACAAATATCTAAATCCATCCCACCTCTACATCATAGGACATGAGCATCAGCTTTCAACATAAATTACGGAGAGAAGGGGAAAATCTAGCAAATAAACGCTCCTTTCTTCTTTATGCAAGACATATTAGGTTTTGAAAACTTACCAAGAGCGTACTTGAACCACTCATTTCTCGTAAAATATATTATGAATTGCTACAAAATTAATATTGCATTTAAAGACCTATATAATATGGGCTTATTTATTTAACTTTTCAAAACATGGATACGATTTATGTAAAAGTTGGCTAAAAATTAAAAGTTTGGCTTTTCAAATCACATTGTGGTGTGTAAAAAGAAAGGAACTGTAGCCTGGGCAATAGATCTGGCAATAGGCGAAATTGTCCGAAGTTATTTGATAGATACAAGCCCGATTTACCCTCCCGAACTCAAAAATCAGAAACTATACACCCTCCAATTGTCAAAGCTAGACAAATGGCCTATGTATAGACAAATGGCCTATGTATGTGGACTGCATATAGGCCCTAAAAAAACAAGATGATAGGAATAACTAGCAAGGTGGTCCGCGCAAATAGCGCGGCTAGAATTGCTTTGATATGCTTTCATCATCATCCATTTGATTGGAATTTAAGAATATTTTTACTTCGTGTAAAATGCATTTAGGCGCCCTAATCTGTCTCCTACATTTCTTATTTGTTTAAGAAAGACTTAACAATAACTAAAGATAAGAAAGTCAAATTAACAGATAATAAATCATCTCAACAAACAAAAAAAGTTCTAGAAGAGACATTAGCATTATATACTACACCATTTGCTTTAAAGCAATAAAAACTTCAGCATGTTATGTGCAACGAAATTATATTACCTAAGGAGAATACTTCGTGTTCTAAGATTTAATATTTATGATACGTAGCATGGGCAAACAATTCGTAGCATAAGTGTGTAGCTATAAGTCTGCAAGAAATCCATGCCATATCACCATGGTGGCATATGCTCTGTTGTAACTATGTCATGGGAGCTCATCCTTTGTTGATATCTTAATCGTCTCCTTAGCACATCCAATTCATCGTCTTTTGCTCGCGACTCCTACTACTCTGATTCTTTGCGCTATCCTAACCAATAGTACAGGAAGCTAAAAAAACAGGTTGACCTATATTCTAGAAGTGATCTCTTTGATCCGTGGCTGTCCACCATTGAGCCATGACTAGCAAAGATCTGTGCTTGCAATCAATGTTGCTCACCTTAACTTTTGATTTTATAAAAATAAACATGTATGCCACCAGTTTCTCTCTTTTTGTCTAACCTACTTTTGTGCCTATGTAACGTGAGATCATTATTCTTTTAAAATTGTACAATGTTTATCTATTTTTTGAATCTTAATTCTAGGTTAGACTCCATCAATATGCATCGTTATAATATTATCAAAATTAACAACACAAGTATTTCTTTTTTCACCAATGCATATTACTATATTTCATAAACATCATGTTAGTTAGTTTTAGTTTAGTTTTAACATGTATTATAATGGGCCCTTCTTTTCTCAATTTTAACATAAACTTCAATTCTTATGACTTCTAATTTAAATGAAATATTCATTTATATATTTTATGACACGGTGATGTTGTTGCCGAGATGATATTTTCACTCCACTATTGTTACCGGTTACCCTAACTAAAGATTAGGCCCAAGACAATGAGACTTGGTCCGAGCCTTGCTGGGCTTAGCCCAACTTGTGGCTCTAATAGGGCTAGGCATGGCGTTGATTTTGCCGGCCAGAAGAATATGGACGGGCTCAGCCCAACCTGATTATTTATTTCAAATATTTTTCACATGAAAATGGTGGGTAGCCAGCCCAATGTCTCTCATGTACTGGTGTGGGCGAGATTTTTCAACCTGAAATTTTTTTGGCTTTTCTCCGCCCAACCCGAGCCCGACCCAACTTCCACTCGGGTGTACTAAAGATGTATGAAAGGACAAATTTTGTCTCCAGGTGCAGTAGAGCGAGGTTGATTTAGTTGGAAAACTATTCATGACAAGTTGGTATATATATATATATAATTTTCATAATTTTAATTGCAATATTACGATTAGCATCATTGAATACACAATCGTTGTGATGTTTCCACAACGTCCAAGTACCTAGAGTTATCAAGGAATTTACTCCTCGCTTGAGAATTTTTGGGATCAATTATTTTTTTCTTAATTTCTGATTTTTTTGCTAATTTTATTTGGCATACCTTTTGGTTGGGTATAGACTGTTGAATGATCATAAAACCCAATGGTACAATATAGATAATTTTTTCTTTTTGATTAATGTGTTAATTTCTAGCCCTGGAGAGAGATTTATTAACACTATGGTATTAAGCTTTTTTTCTCCTTCTAAATCATAGAGTGGTAATTTTTAGATGTTGGAGGCTTATTTTAATTTTCCTTTACTAATTTTCTAGAAAGGGTTTCACAATTAGGCATTTAGTCATTAGTTGTTCGTGTTGTCTATCATTAGAAGCAAGGAATG
Source organism: Setaria viridis (assembly GCF_005286985.2). Taxonomy (NCBI): domain Eukaryota; kingdom Viridiplantae; phylum Streptophyta; class Magnoliopsida; order Poales; family Poaceae; genus Setaria; species Setaria viridis. The sequence continues at coordinate 29,447,971 of NC_048267.2, read as the reverse complement.
CTTTTGTTAATTGAAGAAGATTACTTATGATTTGTAGCATTACAACGATGTAATAAGTATTTAAAACAACTTTTACAAATAGTAATTTGTTATTAGACCCACTTCGTCTATATTCTAGTCACAAAAGACTTGCATTACACGAAAACTGCATACATCGGAGCAGTGACTTGACGCTCTACTGTATGTGTGTAATGAAGCATGATGCTCGCTAGGTAGTTGTTTTCACATGGGCACAGGTGCCACGTAGTGTTGCTTGCGTGGTATGTGGCACATAAGTCGCGAGCTTCCTGGATCTTCCATCTCCTCATCTGCTGCAAAGCGACTGCATCACCATCTACCTCCAAGGCATTCTACCTGTCACTCTGGTCAATTGATTTTGTAGGGTTGCAATGCAATCTTATCTTCTTTTCCCATGAATTTTAATTCTTTTGGGGACAAAATGAGAAAACCTTTTTTGCCCCTTCTCTCCAATCCAATGACCAATGTTGTCTATTCTTGGACTATATTGGTCAAGATCTTGCAGGACGACAGAGACCAAGATTGCAGTACGCTGCCTGCTCTCCATGGTTGAAGGGCCCAGCTGATTGTCTCGTTCGTCCAACCCATTTTTTTAGACGTGATGCTTTTGCTTTCCAAAAATGCTCCATGGACACCAGCTCCTCGCTGTCTGTAGCAGAGCGTCGTCCGGTCATCGCACCTTCTGGAGTTCGTCGAGCATCGTGACAGTATCCGGCGCCGACGTCGTCTGTCTATCCTCTCATATTTAGTCCTAGCCTGGAGGATCAGTTTACATGGATTGGAAACCGTTTTATTTTACTTTTTATAGTGAAAATCTTGACAGATGCACGTTGTGAGTAGTATGAGTGTTGTATGGTTATGCATGTATCGTGGAAAGCAAATAACGAAACATATATGTTAGGGATTTTATAGAAATCAAATCAGAATTGATAAACTTAAAATATGGTGTCTTCTTATGATTAACGTGGTGTCGAATGCTTTTCCAAGTACCAATATACGTATATGTTACCGAATATGGAATATTTTAATACATATATATATGGTAAGCTTCAGATTGAGATATGGGTTCTCACGTGGACTCATAAAATTTCATGGGAGTTTATACTTCCATGAAACATACTGAATTTGACATGGATATATGGAATAATTTAATATACGTGTGGACTCTATGTCTCCGTATATGCTACGGGAGCATATACAAACACGGAGTTTGGAGTTTAATATATACTGAATTTAATATATATTTTATTAATTATAGTTCTGAATTTTGGTAGAGTTTTTTCTTATTAATTGAGACTGTTAGATCTTCATAAAATCTAACGGTCCAAATCCTTCTCTTTTTTGCGATTAACGTGGGAATTTCTAAACCCTCTCGACGAACGTGAAGACTTCTTTTAACATTATTGTATTAAGATAATAGATACAGTTTCAGCTCGAGTGGAGTGACCAGATCCCTTCTCCCGAATCCCTCAGCTGCTTATTCAGCATTCCAGTTGACTAAGCTGTACAGATAAAAAAACCACGAGCACTAGCACCATCGATTCCGTCGTTACCGAACAATTGATACATCTTCTATACAAAAGCGTCGTGTTACCTGTCTAGCCGCTGCTACGAGAAAGAAAAAGAGCACCGTGGAGTGGACTCGGCTTTATCCCTTTTCTCGCCGTACGAGCGCATACATCAGCTATATTCCCATTTCACAAATTTACTTCGCACTTTCAGTTTAATTCAAAACCTTTTTTTTTTGGGTTGCCTAGTAGGTGATGACGATGACGTGCGGCGGAGGATTCCCTGCAAAGGCGCGGCAGGGGTACTGCAGGTTGACGGGATCATGCAGTGATGCACGCCACGCACGGGCATACGATTCCGCTGCCACCGCTCCGCAACTCGCGAGCGACTAATGACGATGCAACCTCGCCGCCGCGAGCAGCAAAGCAAACTAACGGCTCGCCGAGAGGCCCCTTGGCGAGCTCGATCAGGCGCCTGTCTGGCTGTCTCCCGGAATTCTGGCTCAGCGGTCATCGGCGGCAGGGCTGCGGATCAGCGGCGAGCTCGTTCGATCGTGCAAGGGCCGCATCTCGCTCGGCAACTTGCAAAGCCGGGGACCCTTCTTTTTTCACGGCGCAGAGACGACGCTCCGGACAGGGAGAGGCGGAGGGGCACATCGATGCAAACCCCACTCTGAGCAGTGATCGTAAAGCGAGTCAAGCTGGTAGGGGGACATATTCCTCTCGTTGTTCACTTGTTCTACATCGCGATCCGATGTTTACCGTCAGGAAAGCGGTTTACGCTTTGCGGTGTGCGCGTGACGACAAAACGCGTGCCTTGAGGGTTTTGTGGGGCTGTCTGTATATCACCCGAGTGTTTTAGGAATTGCCAGCACTGAATTTTTCAGCCATCTGATCGTAATCCTGTGGCTCTCGTCCTTTCTTCTTCCTTCAGCTCCCGGCACTGTTCTCCTTCCTCACACAGACGCGTTTTGCTACTCCCCCGCCTCCGCCCGCCTTCGACCGTCCCCGGCGGCGAGGACGCCGCCGAGTCCGCCCCCGCCACCCCCGCCACACTAACCAGTCCGTTTTCACGCTACACAACCGGCGCCGGCGCCCCCGCGGCCGCCTACTTACCTCATCTTCGGCGGCGGCTGCCGCCGAATCCGCCACCGCTGACCGTTTCTGCATGGACGCGCAAACATGACGAGACGTGACGCCCCGGCCCCGGCCCCAGCACTGCCCAACCGCCATCTTCCACTGCCCGGGCCAGCGACGCCGTCGCCGCCTTGCCTCGCCACCCCCGCGCCCGCCACCTTCGCCTGTCCGGCCTGCCGCCAGTGGCCTTCCCTCTAGGACCGCACCACTCCAGTAAAATCCCAACCCAAAATCCCAAAACCCAAAACCCAAAACCCAAAACCTGAACCCTAACTCACCGTCGTCGGGGAAGACGAGACCTCAGAGTCAGAAGAGATGGCCGGAGTAGCAAACGTGGACAAAAAAAAAATCGGGTGTCAGCAGACTCTGAAACACCCGAGTGCCTTTTAGCTTTCCCCTTTGTTTTTCAAGAATTGAACAGGCATGCAGTTAAGTTGATCTTTGAAATTCAGAGGACGGACAGGGACACAAATATGTTCTTCGCATGAACATTTCCAAATCACGGGCTCCATCAGTATGGGCACCGATTAAATGGTCAAGTATCTGAATTAATTTCCCCGAAAACAGTTTCTGAATTGATAGCAGGCCCATCCATTGCATCCAGTTGCACCAGTAGCCGTCCACTGAGTGACTGACAGACTGAGCATACCATTCGATCCTTGTTTCATCCTTGGAATTGGAAGACACCATTGCAAGAAATGTAAAAAGAAACAGTTACAGGGAGTTCTCTCATCCGAAGTATAAATCGGACTGGCACCTACGTAGTAGTACCTCTCGCTTCCTCCCTCGTATGGTTTCCATCTCAATCGTCTAATCCTCTTACTACTAAATCGCACCACCACAAGCTGGCTCGCCATTTGAAAAGTGCAGTTGGACCCGGACGTGCCAGCTGCTTCAATCAGTCAGGTAGCCGATAGCAACGTTACTTAAAAAAAGCAATCACGTGTCAACCATCCATTCCATCATCGGTTGAGCACGCCCAGAGACCTAACAAACGGGAAGTGGTGGCCATCCATCCGCCAGCAGCACTGGCTGGCTGCCTAGTAGTAGTAGCAGCAGAGTATTCAGCACACCAAACTTATCCAGACCCGTCGCACTCGCGCTCCCACTTGCGTGCGTGGCTCGCGCACGAGGACAAGGCCCGCCAGCCTTCGCCGCCGGAGAACATCCTCCTCGCTGCCGGTGTCGCGATGGAGCGCTGATTAGAACTCGCGCGTCGGCGCGGAACCTGCCGGTGGATTGTTGGAGAAAACCGGGGAGATCGTCGGGGCCGGCACAAATGATGGTAGCGTCTACCGGGTCCTGGACTCCAGGCCGCGGTTCCGTTCCGGCCCCGGCGCCCCGCGCGCACCGGACGGACGCGCATGGCAGCAACGCAGCGAGATCTAGCGGCCCGGGCCGGGGCGCGAGCGAGCACGGTCACCGTGTGCGCACGTCCTGTCCTCCGATCCTCTCTCTCTCTCCCTCGCTCCCGTCGTTTTCGCGGCCAAAAGCGCCGCACTCCCCCGTCACTTTGCCACTCACCGCCGCCGCGATTGGCCCGGGCGCCCGCCTGCCTGGCCCCACGAGATAAACTACGAGATCACGTAGCGGGCAGTACAGATCCCTCTCGCAAGTCACAGCACTGTCTGTCTCTGCCCTTTGACATTTGCGCAGGGTCAGATCAGAACTAGAATAACTGACGCCTGAAGGATTATAGTAGCTAGCCTAGCAGAGTCAAGCGCGACCAATAATGGGGACCGAAATATAAAAGATAAAAGAGGGTTCAACTGTAAACAAAAATCATATTGTAGTTTGCATTTTATTCCCACACCTGCCTTCTTTATGACGCGAGCGTGTGCGAGAGCTCGAAGATTCGAGCTCCATCTCCCCTCCCTCCCTCTCTCTCCTCTCCCTTTTGACATTTGGATCAAAGTCAAAAAGAACAACACGAAAGGAAGACGACGACGTCAACAACCAACGGCCCCCCCTCCCAGCCCCTTTTGACAAGTGTACACAGCAGCACTGGAGCAGCGGCAGCATCCACTTCCAGAGACTTGCCGTATACCAACGTGTTGGGAGACATGGACTAAAATTTAGTCACTATCATATCAAATCAAATGTTTAGATACTAATTAGGAGTATTAAATATAGATTAATTATAAAACTAATTGCATAAATGAAGGCTAATTCGCGAGACGAATCTATTAAACCTAATTAGTCCATGTGATGCTACAGTAAATATATGCTAATCATGAATTAATTAGGATTAATAGATTTATCTCGCAAATTAATCACGGCTTATGCAATTAGTTTTATAATTAGTTCACGTTTAGTTTTCTAATTGGTATCAAATATATGATGTGATGCGAACTTGAGAATTAGTCCATACGTCCAAACGCCTTAAAAAAAGCGCGCGAGCCTAGGGGTGTGCAAATCCGGGCGCAATCTTCTATCCCCGCCCGCTGCCGCCGCCGTGCCCACCACTCGCGCGGCGGGTTGACTTCGCCTCGCCGCGATCGGGCCGGCGGGTAGGGTAGAGAGCTATAGAGAGCCCGTGCCGCCCGCGTTGTATCCTCCCGGCCTGCGCGTCCAAATACACGTACGCGTATATATGCGGGCGCGGGGGCCCGGGGGCCTGCTCGACGGCTACTGCCAAAAGTCAACCCCCATCCCCCCCTCGCCTCCTCTCTCTCCCCAGACACCACGCCGCACGCGTCCCCCCGGCTCGTCAAAGGCTCAAAAGGCGCCGGTAGTAGGTCGCCGTTCATGCGCGGCGTGCTGCTGCTCATGGCGGAGCACTTCAACGACTGGGACCTGCAGGCCGTCGTCAGGAGCTGCGGCAGCGTCGCCCACCCGGACCCGCCGGCGGGGCGCGGCCGTCCTCGCGCCGCCGCGGCGCCGAGAGCGGAAGCGGAAGCGGAGGCAGCGCCGGCAGAGCCGACCACGCCTGCGGCGGCGCGGGGAGGAGAGGTGCCGGCGCGTGCTGCGCCGGTGGCGGCGGCGGTGCAGGGACACGAGCGGGCGCCGCCGGCGGTGGCGGCCAAGGGCGCGGCGCTGCTGTACGACCTGGAGTACCTGGACCTGGACCACAAGCCGTTCCTGCTGCCGGTCACGCCGTCGCCGCGGGGCGCGCGCGCGGGGGACGACGGGCGCGAGCGCGAGGTGATGATCTCTTTCCCCGCGGCGGCGGCCTCGACGTCCGGGATGCAGCAGCAGAGGGCGGTGCCGCCTGGCCGGAAGGCCGGCGCGCGCACGCCGCGGCCGAAAAGGAGGTACCCTACCACCAAAGCCTGTGCGCTCCCATCGTTTTAGCACCCTGCGGCGCATAGATGCCGACAGAGATTTTAAGCGCAAGATTCCCTTCGAAATTAAATTTCATCTGTGCTCATGATTCCTGTGGAGAAGAATGAACCGTGGCTTATTGCTTTCTTTTGGCAGCAAGAAGAGCCAGCTGAAGAAGGTGGTGCGGGAGATGCCGGTGGCCGACGGCGGCACGTCGTCGTCGGACCCGTGGGCGTGGCGCAAGTATGGCCAAAAGCCCATCAAGGGATCGCCTTATCCGCGGTAACTGCCTTTGACCTCGCCTTCCCTGCTTTTTCCACGCGGTGCACTCACTGCCTGCTCTCGCCGGGAGCTGGCTACCCCGTAGACAGCCTTATCATCGTTGACTGCAGAGCACTCAACTTGGTAGGATCCCAACACCATTGACCATATTTTTAATTTCTGAAGCCGAAAATGCCACCACGGAGGCTTGACATAGAAGCCCTAGTGTTAACAAGTCAATTTACGCCATGCCAATTGGGCATGGAGCTTACTAGGTCGGTCGCACTGTACGTCACGTATACATGTGTAGTACAAGACATTTCCATTGCAGTACATGGCAGAACGGCGTGCTTGCAGTTGCAGTTGACCTTGCAGCCGCTGACCTGCAGGCTGTTCAACGAACACGAACTAACGCTGTCGCATGCTGTGTTGCGATGGGAATCTGCTGTGGCTGCAGGGGGTACTACAAGTGCAGCAGCATGAAGGGGTGCATGGCGCGGAAGCTGGTGGAGCGCAGCCCGGCCAAGCCCGGTGTGCTCATCGTCACGTACATGGCGGACCACTGCCACCCCGTGCCCACTCAGCTCAACGCGCTCGCGGGCACCACGCGCCACAAGTCGTCGTCGGCCGGCACCGCGGCGGCCGCCGAGGACACCGCGACGTCGTCGCCCAGGAGCCACGAGCAGCAGGGCCCTTCTTCTGTCGGCAGGGACGGCAGCACCGCCGACGCAGAGGACGCGGCGAGGTGCGACGTCGTCGACGGCAACGACAAGTCGACGGCGATGGCCTTGGAGTTTGGCGCCGAGGAGATCGCGGCCGCCGACGACGAGAACGAGCTGTGGCCCGCGGGGATGGACCTGGACGAGCTCTTGGCGCCCGCGGACGACGACTTCGATTTTGAACACGTCGTGGACGAGGAGGATGGCGTGCTGGGACGTCGGCTCTCGCTCTAGCTGGAGTTGAGCGCTGTAGCGTCAGATCAGAACAATCTATTGCGCAGAGATCCTGACCCCAAGAGATGCAATGTATAGGCGTCTGTTGTGTGCGTTTCTGACAGACAGGATCCCAAAATCAAAAGCTGATTTTTTTCGTGTGTATCTGCGTACTCGCGCAATATCCGAGAGGTCGGTGCGCATTGATTTTTGCACTCCTGTAATTCAGGTGCCACCTGAGTCCTGACCGTGCAAGCACGTGCACCTGGCTTGGCAAAGACTTGAAATTTGAAACCCAGCAAAGCGCCAACACATGAATGCCCCGTCCCCACAAAAACGTGCGACGCTCAGAGCTCCAAATCTCCAGTGTTCCGTAGTGAAAGAATTGGCTACTATTCTCAGCAAACCATGCGAGCACCTGCTATAGCCAATTAGCACGCTGAATCCTGCAAATGATCAATTCTCATTGCTGGTTTGCAGAACCCTTCTCAAACAAAGCCTCGTATAATCACATAACAATACTTGCATGATGCAATAAATCGAACAAGAAATCAACGCGTGCGAGTGCATTTAACAAGAACGCAAAATCTCAGACCAAAAAAGATAGCATTTCACAGATGATAGTTTGCAGTATCAGTTACCACAAATGTGATTCGCACACGATACCACAGAGACAGCATACCCTATGTGTCCAGCATAACTACGACAGGTAGTACTCAGACAAGCTAGAGCGTCAAACAGACAGCTTACAAATGCAGAAACTTGACCAAGCGCATGGCAGAAAATCCAACTGAGTGAACTGGTGATGAGCAAGTCTGCAGCTAGGTCATGATGACTCGAGGACCCGGATTTACAAGATGGGTGGTGGTCCCAACTCTAGTACTCCCATTTCTTGAGCTCCATTCCATCAGGAGGGCTGCCTTCCACCTTCTTTGATCCAACATCTTTCCAGTTTGTTGAGAGAACCGTGCCATTCGATTCAACCTGCACAATACAGTCCCAGAAAGGGTGCGTGTAAGTACCATACAGTGTTCTATCAGTTATGTGAACCTAAAATAGCTAGTTCCAAATGCAGTGTTAAGGAGGCTGAAGATCACATACAAATGACTTCATCATGGCCCTCCGCATATCTTCATCAGCATCCTTGTAGATGTCACGGAAGAATTTGTTCAATGCAGCATCACCATCAAGCTTTTCATCCTTCTCCTGATAGACACAAATCATGCAACCAGTGTCATATTTTAGAAACTTACATGATAGCAACAAAAATTGATGCATAAATGGGCATTCAGATCGAACCTCCTTTTTTACTTCAGCTTCCAGTTTATCCCAGTCTTTTTTCGACTTCGAAGATGGGTAGGAAGGTCTTGGTGCTGTTTCAGCTGCACAACATATATACAACTAGGATGCCTCAGTAACAAACACCAGACAACTCAATCAAACAAGAATCCAGATTGTTAATGTACCATATCATCTACAGACGGCTGTTTTTCTCAAACTGTCAATCATGTACACACTACACAGTTCATGATTGCTCAAAGCTTAAGCGAACCATGAAGCAAAGCAATACTATAAAAGTAGTGAGTTACAATTCTAACAACTTGGCAACCTCAAAGGTTATTCAACAACTAAATTCTTACTAATCAAATAAAAATGAGGGCAACACAATGAACAAATTCCATTCACTATCTAACTACAGCAAAATACAGCTGGTTGACAGTATTATCAGTTATGCTAATACAATTTCAATGCTTTCATAGGCATCAACTCCTATGCCATTTCTTTTAGCCTCAAATCATAGCTCAATAGTTGAGTTAGGTCAGGCAATATTATGCTGGTTGACAGTATCAGTATCAGTGATGCTAATATAATTTCATTGCTTTTATAAGCACGAACTCATATGCCATTTCTTTTTCTTCACCTCAAAATCATAGCTCAATAGTTTAATTAGGGCAGAGAATATTAACAGAGTCTACAATACACACCACTGGATGTTTTTTTAGAGAAAATTCCCTCTATACCATCCAAACTTAGTCGTCCCTTCTGTGCCATTGAAAATATAGCAATCCCTTAAGTGCCATTGATTTTAATTTTTCATCCCCTACGTGCCATTGCCGTCAATTTTTACTAACATTCCTTCGTTACTCCGTTAAAACATGTGATTCCTCTCCCTCCTCTCACACGTGGATCTGCACTCCTCCCTATGCCTCACCGTGGCCACCTCCGACCGAGGCACGAGCCGCGCCTTTCCCTCCCTCTCTCGTGCGCCGCATACAGCCACAGCCCCGCACGCGCCGCCACTTCCAGGCTGGGCCGAGCTGCCATGGCCGTGGCACCCCGTGCCCCGACTCTTCTGCTGCCGCAATGCAACAACGGCGCGCCACCAGCCACCTCCCTGCCTCAATCCTGCGCCATCACGCTTAGCAAGTCACTGGCCGGGCCACACCAACAGCTGCAGCAGCAAGCCGTCCCCCCTAGGCCAGCGCCACCGAAGGACAAGCAAATCGAGTCACTATGGCAGAAGCCAAACCAAGCGTGCGGGCACAGCCGGCCGCTGGTGGTGCTGCGAGACACGGACAGCGGCGACGGCGCTGCCGGGGTCACGACGTCCCCGGGCCCCTGCATCTCGCTCCAGCTGACCGGCCTCCCCCGGAGATCACAGCCGCCGGCTCCGCGCGCAGCATCTCGACGCCAGTCACCCGATTAGCCTGGCACACGCTACCCAACGTCCTCCAACCCAGGCGCCGATGCCGACAGCCACGTACATCTAGAGCGTGGCGCCCTTTGATGGCGGAATACAAAAACGAGCACAGCAGGCAGATTCCAAGGAAGCGCGTCCAAACCTAACCTTTAGAAATCAAGCACGTCGTCGTCCAAATCTAGTTCGCATATTGCTAATCGAAGCCGTTGGGAAAAAAAAATCATCTCATCTTATGGACACTGCCTTTTCGGCCGATGTGAAATTGAGAAGCTTTCAAGCTAACTTGATTTTGGTTTGATTGTTTGTTCCGATTGGTCACATGCAATGAGATTTTGATGGGCAGGTGCGGTTTGCAGCGGCAGAGACGGATTGGCACTTCAAATGGTCATGTAACGGTGGGATTGAACGGACACAAACAGCAATGGCACATAGGGGATGGAAAATTAAAATGGATGGCATAGAAGGGATCACTATATTCTCAATGGCATAGAAGGGATGGGTATAAGTTTGGATGGCATAGAAGGAATTTACTCGTTTTTTTTAATATGCAGTAACAAGAATATTATGAATGCAATAATACCAAATTCCCTTTTAATGATGATAAAATCCATTTCATTCCGTTGATCTAACTAGTCAGCCAATCTGATATCCACTCTTAGGAAAGTTGTGGCACGAAATTAGTTTCAGGGGGCTGGATTCACAGTAATCTAATAGCAGGGGGGAAGGAGATGGAGCAGAGGCTGCAGAGAGCAAAGAAGGGTCATGAATTCATGATAGCTAGGCAGAAAGACTCGAATATTCATATAACCACATCCATAAATCCAAGAGGTTATCCATGAAATTAGAGAATTTTTTACTGTCTTTCAATCTTATCTATTTTCCACATGGGGAACCCGCATCTCAAGCCAGCACCGACAAGGTGTCCGACTAAGCTTTGAGCTTCAAACAGGATGGAAGCTCGCCAAAATTATTTATGCGTTGGGGAAACATCATCAATTCATATTTTCGCAACCATAGTGACATGGATGCGATCAGTTGTAATAGTTTCAAAAGGAATCACCTGGTGTGCTTATCTTCTGGGGAAGGGCCTTTGGTCTACCACTATAGTCCAGGGTCGTCCAAGTCACCTGCTCAGCTTTGGCAAGGCGTATTTCAACCTTGGTGGATAAGACTAGATATTTGCACTTCTCTGGGATAATCTGGTTTCCAACAATAAAAAAGTAATTAGCACAGATTCACATATATGAAGGGTATTCATATTCCATAAACTAAACCAGACAGCTACAAATAAATGCTGTAGAGCATAACTGGAATTAAAAACTATGAATTTTTTTATCTGTGTCAACAGGACCAAAATAAAATGACTCCCAAGTTTTATTTGGTTTTGAAGACACTGGAAATGGAAAAGAGATAACAAAAAGGCAACATGAATTCAGTTTCCACAAACTCATAAAAGATAATTCTGATACATCCGATACTAGCAGTACATCAAAATGATTTGCCAAGAGCAGAGATAAAACGAGTCAACAAAGTGTTGGAGCAATATTTTTGAATGCACAAATTTAGAATCCATGTTAATTATGAAAAATAACTAATGCACTGATTGCAATGTATATTATAAACAACACAACCTGTTCGAGAAAATAAACAACACAATCAGGGGATGATCTAATTCTATTGTTGAGACGGTTGAAAATCGTGTTTACTTGTTCTGGAATCCTTTATCTTTGATTTGTGAAATCCTTGGGTTTAGACTTTACTCTCAATCCACAGGTGGAGATACCTGGGGTGGGTTTTCATGGCCTATAGTCCCCTGCCGCCGAAGCACGAACTTGAACAAAGGTGGCACCGGAATGAATAGCCCACTTGTTTCGGGCAAGAATGAATGGGACTGATCGACTCGAGATACCGAGCGACCTCCACTCTTCGACTCAAGCCGAGCCATTCATGCTTTTTTATGAAAAAATGATATAAACGGGCAGAACAAAGAAAAACATAGAAAGAAACAAAACCTAAATCTTTGGAGGAAATGATATTGTCTTACTAGATAACCTGTTTGGTTAAATCACACAAATTTCAAGTAACATGGAAAAATTGTAACACCATCTTCCACAGCTGAGCACACTGCTAATTTAAGAATGAAACAAGGCAACATCTCGTTTTGAAACCCCGTTGCACATGTTTAAATGACTGGAAAAGGCAAAGAGATGCTCATATGTATGATGTAGTTTTGTTTGCCTACAGTTTTTAAAAGTCACTGGAACAGCTGTCACTATATGCTGTATACGACCATTGTCTTGAAGGCACGGTACCAGCTACCTTAACAGATAAGTACACGGGAAAAAACCAATACGTTCTATTACATTGCACGCAAGAACATCCAATAGTAAGGAGTACCTTAGAGAACAGACGGGGCTGAAAATGGTAGGGTTCTTCACCAGGGACTTCAATGGATACACTTAACTAAAATGAGAAGCTAGGTTAGTGAAGAATAGCAGTCACAACGGAACTACAATAGTAAGATAGCAGGACATACCATCTGTTCGCCAAAATCAACGACAACACAGTCAGCAGGAACACCCTTAGCAAATATTGTCAGCACCACCTCTGTAGAACTATTGTAGAAGTCATGCCTGCAGCACATTGCGCATTAAGAAAAAAATGTTAGCAAAGCTGACACAGCTCACGCTCAACATGAATTTCAGTTAGGAGAAGCATTTTCCTTTCCCCGTATATGGCTCCCCAAATTAGAACATGGTTGGAAACAGATGTGTATAGGAAAATGGTGAAGAGTTCAAGGAATTGCCACGAATTACCTGTACTTAGGCTTGCTTGGAGGTTCCACCACTGGCTGTGTATTCTCCATATTTGCAACATCCTCCCTGTCCTCAACAGTAGCAGCCACAGGAGCCTCAACCTTCTTTACTGGTGCCTGGTTAGCCTCCTCTGGACAAAAAACAGAATAACAGTACAGATAGTATGAGATGACTAAATTAATACATAATTATTCTCTAGCTAACGTACAAGGCTGCTGAAATTTTTCTATGACAAGAGACAAACAGGGCATGTAATCACAGATAATGGCATACAAACAACACTGCACACCAAATGAAAAGTATTGCCTATACTGCAACAAATACACTAAAAGCTCTGATGTTCCACACCAAATGAAAAGTATTGCCCATACTGCAACAAATACACCAAAAGCTCTGATATTCTGTTTGCTCACCAGCAATGCGCTCCTCACATTCCTTCAACATACGAGTAAACTTTGAGTCACCAGATGCATAGGAAGAACCCAGTTCAAGAGCAGCCTTTGCAGTTTGGTATTCTTCAAGCTTCATGCATGCGGCACTGTAAACAGGAAACTAACTTGTTACATAGATAAAAAAATGTGGGAGAGGCGATTACGTGAGTGCTCCTTCATGTATAATTTTAATTTAAGAATGAAGAGTGCCTCTAACCCTTTCCGATAGTAGGCTTTGTGCATGGTAGGATCAAGTTCAATAGCTTTGTTAGCATCTGCCACAGCCTCTGCAAGTCAAATAAATGCATTCAGTACAATAAATTTATTATTTAAAAATCAAATAGAATTCAATGACGCCTAGTATGACTAACACTGCTAAATGAAGCGAAGCTTTGCGCATCGTTTCCTATTACAAACAAAAATAATGCAAAGACAGCAAAGCACCATGTAGTTTCTTATTTTGGTTCCTACAGATTTAGATGTAACTTAAGCCAAAGTCCTACATAACATTTCTTATTACAAACAAAAATACTGTAATGACTATAAAAGCACCTTGTTCTTATTTTTGTTCATACTAACTCAGATACAATTGAAGCCAAACTGTACACGCCATTTCTTATTTAAAAAATATTGAATTGATAGTAAATCACCATGCAGTTTATTATTTTGGTTCCTACTGATTCAGATGCCATCAATTAGGACCTACAGAGATTAATACAATCATAGCCCTCCCAAACCAGTGTATGTGTCATCTCAACCTTTCTCAACATGTTGCTGAAAACCCCCCAAGTCAACCCATTGTATTGCACTACTCTTTGTGTATGCAACCATTGCAACTGAAACCCACAAAACACTAACCGACAATCAAGCCTAGCAACGCGACAAGTAGGTAACTAGGGATACACGTAGTTACATACAACACACACAGCAACACGTTAAGTAGGGAACTTGGGGGGATATACCTTAAAAACGTATACAGCAATGCGACAAGTAGGGAACTCGGGATAGACCTATTACAATAACACACACTGCAAGGCGACAAAACAAGTAGGGAACTTGCGGTAACCTCAGACAAGTAGGGAACTTGGGGTAACCTCAGAACGCACACAGCAATGCCACATGTAGGGATCTTGGGATACACCTCGAAACGCAAACTAGTCATTAAGCTACATCACAAGCTTCCTAATTAGCACAGTCCATTTCAGGCAATCTGAATCTCCATCCTTTTATAGTCCACACACCAGCCAAGAAAACTCAACTCTGACTAATCAGACTCTCTAACATGGACAGTTAGTAATCCCAATCATCTAGGACGCTCCTTGAAGTTTGAATCATACGATGCTCATCGCCACAGCCCACAGCGACGAACCGACGCTCACTCAGCCCTACACCACAGCCTGACGTTGACCTCCCAACCCCAACTAACCTGAATCGCACGAGACAGGCCCACGACGCAACAACAGACCTCGAATCGGACTAGCCTTCTACGTCTAAAACCGCCCCTACGACATTTCGACCCATCGCGACTACATCGACACCCGCGAGCGCGCCGCACCACATCCACACGACACCACATGAACAGGCGAATCGAACCCTCCGTCGGGGGCAGCAGGATGGAGGAGGGAGGAAGGCGGGGGAGGGGAAGAGCGCGCCCTTACCAGTGTAGTTGCCGAGCTTGATGTGCGCCTGGGCGCGGTCGGCGTAGAGGTCGGCGGTGGCGGGGCCGGCGTCGATGGCCTGGGTGTAGAGCTCGGCGGCCAGCTCGAAGTCGTCGTCAAAGAAGGCCTCCTTGGCCTTGCTCTCCAGATCCGATGCGGCCATGGCGCCCCCTCCGACCTGCGGCGGCTGCGTGGCTGAGGGCGAGAGGGAGGAGACGACCAGCCGTAGACTTGGTGTGCGAGTAGAATAATCGAGGTCTTAGGTGGAGGGAGGGGGTGCGCAAGCAAGGGATGGGGTTAATGACGCGGCTTTTTCAAGGGCCCGTGGGGGTTCTAGAGACTTCTATGCGTGGAGAGTGAGGGGCGGGCCGGGCTTTTGGTTAATTGCGAGGGAAGCTCTGTGGGCTTTCTCCCCTTTTTTTTTTCCTTTGGGCATTTTCTGCTTTTCTCCTTTGTTTTCTTTTTTTATTCTTTTATTTTAGTGTGGGTCAAGTCGTCGGCCGTCTGATATTGTTATCGGGAAGCCAGGACCCAGGAAGGTTCGCGAGTCGCTCAGTGATGATTGATTGATTTCGCTCGTGATCGTGTGGTTAATGAGGGATCAATGGCATACCTTATTACTCGCTGGCAACTGGCATTGCTTCTTTTTTTTTCAAATCAGACGCTCACATACAATGCACGCACCTACGAACACACGCACGCAATCCTACTCCTATAGTCTCCTTTGAAAGATTGAGCAGGTGAATTCTTGAAATTGATGAAGTCACCACTAACGCATCGGTGTCGACGGGCACGTCGCCTACCAGTGAAAGAATAGTACCAGTTAAATCCTGTAATAAATCCAGAAAAATACGAGCACCAATGCTGAGTAGAGAACTCGGATCATAATGAGCAGGTTCCACTAAAGAACAGATGCAACTAGGCCCTAAATTTGACCTTGTCCTGCTATTCTAGATCTGATTAGGTTGCAGTTTTGCGTTTGGGTTTAGGTGACCAGGTAGATTAGATCTGATGGTGTTGCTTGGAACCAGGGTTTGGAATAAGGAACGGCATCGTCGCTGGCCTTATCTTTTTTCTTTGCGGAGCATCACACCTCGCTGGCATTGAGCATGTGCGCTTGGGGCACACCGAGACTCTTTGACAAACTACTTTTTCACCATTACAAGTCTGATGCACATGTACACAACTGTACATACGTATGCACACACCATATTTACACAGTCATAAGTATCCTCTAACACGTACTACGTATGCAAGTAAGCCGGTGGAAGCAATCCTATATTTGCTAGAAATATAAGTGTCCCATACGTAGTGTACTAGTCTGTCGTATCAAACTTACCAAAAATAGGACGAGAACTTGTTCCTACCGATTTTGGATAGCTCATTCTTTTGAGAGCGAGCATATATAGAGGTATCATCTTTTGGTCAGCAGGAAAACCGAATCCAAGAAAGCAAGGGCAAACGGTATCATCTTAATATATGACGTCACAAATAGGCACGCATGGCCTATGTGCAGACTTTTAATTTAAGGGCAGAAGCAGTCCAATTTTGGGCACAAGATGACACTAGGGATGAAATTATGCATAGGAGGTAGAGAACGATCAAGCACATATTTCACGATATATATATATATATATATATATATATATATATATATAGCATTTAAACTTTGGACGTATATTATTTTTTTATAAAATGCAGAGCAGTCTACAAAACTTGTTCCAGGATAATAATTTGCAAATCTGGATATTAATTTACAAAACTTACCTCATTTAAGAAGGGGACCACACTACTTTTTATACCTGGCATCCTATTTTTTCCATTTCATCATTAATATCATCTTGCTATGGAAACTTGATGATCGTGGAGTGTTGGAACAGGCCCACCTATATCATCCCCTCTCAATTACTCCAATTTTTTAAACCTTAGAGCAACTCTAAAATCTCCCTTAAAATTACACCAAAACCTTATTTAGGGAAAAAAAATTACCTCCAACAGCTCCTCCATCATTCCCGTAAAAATGCACGGACACGAAAAATATCCCTGTCGCCCCGCATATGCGGGGGTCTAGTCCTCCCCAATCACCCATGAACTGCTCGTCCTCAAAATTTCCTGCAGCTCACGGCCACAGGCGGCCGCGGGAACCGCGATTCCCAGTGTAGCTGCCGCCAATGCCGGCGTACACCGACACCGCCACGGCCTTTCGCTCCTTCACCAGCCTGAAGGCGCATGTGCTCCTCGGCGCGCCGACGGTGCCGTTGTCTGTGGACACCCGCATGTTCGTCACTATCGAGCTCGGCATCTCTGACTGCTAGCCGGTGCAGCTGCTGTGCAACACGACCGGGACCAGGACGCTGCCTGTCCTTTGCGGCGAGCATGAACAACGCATCCTTCGTGCTCCCGCCCGCCGGCTCCGTCTCCATGCTCCAGGAGCACTACTAGGCGGACAACGGCACGCCGGGCTCGGTGTCTACACCCGCGACTTCCTGACCGGCCGGAGGGGGGAAGCTGCTAGCCTGCTAACGTGATCAGTTTTGAAGTATTGGGGAGTTTATTATTAGGGATCCACTGTGAGATGATATGATTTTAGGAGAATAAATTTTTAGTAGAGCTTCCAATAGATAGTTTTGGAGGAGATTTTTTTAGACTCTTGAAGTTGCTCTTAGCCATGTATATTGTGAAGGTGAATGCGCATCGTTGTCATTGTCTATCCAGTTATTATAGGTAGGGATTTGAAATGAAAACCTTAGAAAACGTGCGTTCATCGCTTTCCAGTAACAGCGAACAAGAACGTGGCCTTTTCTCGTCCGCTCATTATCTCCGACGGAAGAAAATAAGGGGGTGTTTGGTAGCACTCTACTTCAAATTTTTTAGCTCCACTCCACCAACTCTAGAAAAATATTGGAGTTGTCCACATGTTTGGCAAGAAGCACGGATCCAGCTCCAAAAATAGGATGTCTTGTTGTGAAAAGTCTATTATACCCTTGATAATGCAACCGCATGTCAGTCTCCTTTCATTTCTCTCCTCTCTCCTCTCTCGTGAGTAGGACCCACATGTTAGTCCTTCTTCTTTCTAATAGCCCCGCAGGCGACAGGTGACGGTGCAAACCCGAGGACCACGATGACGACGTCGCCGGAGGAGGAGACTGTCAAGGAGGTGCTCTCTGAGACGCCGAGCACTAAGTCGAGGGCCGAGCCCAAGCCCGTCGCCAATGTCACCCCCTCCACGGAGGAGCGAGGAGTGAAGAAGGCCAAGGAGCAGGAGTACAGCACCGATGCCGCGGTGAGCGACCTCGGGAGCTGCATGTCTCTCTCCATCACCACTGACGAGCGGTCCGAGGCAGCATCGGAGCCGTCAGTCGCGACCAGCTCGTTGGCCAGGCCGGAGCGGTCGCGGGGGAGGAGGCTATCGGCCAAGAGCCCAGGAGGTGCCAGGTCTCCGCCGATCTGGGGTCAGACTCCAATTGCCCCAAAGGCCATGGCCCGACGGGTGGGGGTGGCGGTGCAGCGGCCGGCTGGGGCGGCACGGCCCCGCAGGGGGCAGGGGTCCGGGACGGCGCAGCCCCGCAGGGGATAGGGGCAGCGCGGCCATGGCGGGCTGGGACGGCGCGGGCCGGCCATGGCGCTGCAGGGGACCGGGGCAACGCAACCCCGCAGGGGGCAGGGGCAGGGCGGCAATGCGATCATGGCGGACGG
Source organism: Setaria viridis (assembly GCF_005286985.2). Classification (NCBI taxonomy): domain Eukaryota; kingdom Viridiplantae; phylum Streptophyta; class Magnoliopsida; order Poales; family Poaceae; genus Setaria; species Setaria viridis. The sequence goes on along the minus strand of NC_048267.2, from coordinate 29,429,549 downwards.
GGGCGGTGCGATGGCACGCGGGAGGTCGGGGGCGGTGTGAGGAAGAAGATAGGCCCGCGTGAGGCTCAGCAAAATAGAAACAAAGTGGTAAGTTGTGTAACTAGTGGTAATGGTGGGTAAATAACCCCAACTCCATGAGGAGGTCTGAAAAGGGAGTTTTTGGAGCACCCCTTGAGGTACTCCACCAAAAATGTGGATCTGACCCCCTGCTCCACCTTTTTCCTGGAGCCGAAGTTGCTGGAGCTAGACGTGTTTGGCTGTGAATTTTTTGAAGTTGGTGCAGTGGAGCAATTTTTCCTGGAGTGAAGTGCTGCCAAACACCCCCTAAATCAGCCGTATCTTCTCTTCCATCGAGTCGTCGTCTCTCTTGCGAAGTTGTTGGCGTCGGTTGTTGCCATGCAGCTTGGAACCGGAGAAGAAAGGTTAGGATTCAGGGTTGTGGGTTTCGGGGTTAGGGGTACTGGGATTGGAGGAGGTTTGGGCTTAGAGGGATGACCGGGGCTGGCGGTACTGGGGTTGGAGGAGGTCTGGGCTTAGAGGGATGACCGGGGACGGTGGCCGGCCCGGCGGAGGAGGCGGGTTGTGGGCGGAGGTGAGATGGCAAGGGTGCCGTCCGCCGGGCAGTGGAGGACCTCCAGTGGGTGGGGTAGGCGGCTGGGGCGAGCAATCAAATTGGTTCAGAAGGGCGGGACGGCAAGGTTTCCGCCGGTAGCGGATGGCGGTGGAGGCCACCATCGGCAGGGCAATGCGGGCTACTACTACTGTCGAAGCTTGCTGAGGGAGGAAGGAGATTGTTTGCTACTTCAGTCACCACAAACGAGCGCCATCCAGTGCCCCCGGATTTGGAACCCGAGATCCCCACCCAACGATCGTACCACTGATTTCTTCGTGTCCTAATCTCAGATGAGCCCTAAAAAAGATCGCTGATATATATAGTGCTACAAAATTCCAATCAACCCCAACCCTTATCGTTACCTGCGATACATGCATCTAGCACTAAATTAAGACGAGGGGGTGGGGGTGGGGGGGGCAAAACATTCGTCCATGAGACATTTGATGAATGTATTACTTTAATCATCAGAACAGGTCCCGGAAGGTGGGGAGCTTCATCTCGCCCTCGGTGGTGAGCGGGATGGTGAACGTGCCGATGACCGGGAGGTCAATGGTGAGGCCGACCTCCAGCACATAGTCGATGTCCCAGTCCCCGCCCAGATCCTTCATCAGCGACACGATGAAGTCGTACGGCACCTTCACCGGCAGCTCCAACTTGGTGCTGCCGCTCGCCGCGATCCACCCGGGGTCAAGCATCGTGCCCGACGCGATCACCCTTCCACAAGAACACACGGTACGTGTTAGCGAGCCATCAGAGGCCTGAACGGACAAGCATGCATGATCCTACTACGACGGCCGGGAGCAAGAATGGTATGAAGCGATGAGATGAGGATGTGGCCATGACGTACTTGCCGGCGCTCTTGAAGGTGTAGGTGACCTCGCAGATGGGGATGCGATGCGAGTAGGGGTTGTTGACATCGATGTGGCTATGCAGCTCGATGCCCTGGCGGCTGACGCTCTGGAAGGAGACGCGCTCCAACGACGCCTCGGGCTTGGGGATCTTCGCCACCTTCTCCGCCACGAACCCCTTGGCCTTATCCACCAGGCCTGACACCAGACCGCCGCCGCGCCTCTCCTCCTCCCCACCGGTTGCGGATGACCTCTGCTCCTCCTCTGCCGCGCTCATGTTGAAGGGGAATGGGGGATTGGATGG